>NC_047090.1:154160785-154796619 GCF_902459505.1 Geotrypetes seraphini | reverse complement strand
TCCGCCCTCCCCCACCTCATCTTGTTCCTCCCCTCCATGCGCGCACCCCCTTCCCTTCCCCATACCTCTAGCTGAAGTTGTTGTTCGTGGTGGTCAACGTGCTCCTTGCGACCCCGCCAGCTCTCCCGCTAACATCACTTCCAGGTGCCGCAGATTACAGCTCCCTCACTTGTTCCCCTCGACCCTGAAGAATATTTCTTTTGAAACATGCTTGTCGGGAGAGGTGGCGTAGATGAAAGTTAAAGAATCTACTATAAGCTAAGCAGTTACATTAATTTTATGGACAATAAATGATTTTTAAAAAGGTTAAAGAATATGGAAGAAATAAAAATATAAAAAATAGTGAAGCTAATCGCTATTAAAAAAATAAGTTTCAATAAAAGACTGGACCGACGAAGACTCTAGCAGCCAGTAGTATGCAATGCCTGGCTGCACTCTGAAGGTCCATACAAAAATCTGTTATTTATGTAGCCGCTGTATGTGAAATGGGTAACATATAGTTCTATATAAAATGTGATAAGATTCCGGTATAACTATTAGTATGTTTTATATGTGGTGCATAGGAAGTTATTTCGGAGGGAGAGCCAATGGGGACACGAGGAGCATGTTGTTGACCGACACGAACAACTTCAACTAGAGGTACAGGGGAAGGGAGGAGCGCACACAGCAGGCGGGATCAGGTAAGGAGCAGGGGAAGGAGAAGAGGATGGGGAAGGGCACCACCTCCCCTAGTGCATTTCACCCTCGCTATGCCACTGGTAAAGGGTATGGATAAAAAGTCATGGATTTGATACATTGCCTTTCTGTGGTACCGCCGTCCTAAACAATTACACTTACACTTCCCCCTCCCCATTCGCAGTTTCGGTAATCGCGATTTCACATATTCGCGATTTTTTGGGGAGGGGGAAAAAAGAAAACATCCTTAAGTCTTCCCCCCCGGCATCCCAGCCTTACCTCCTGCCCCGAAAGCCCACTAGACCACCAGGTAAGGCCGGGAAGGCGGGAGGGAGGTGGGGGTGGGTCAGAGCTGGATATTTGCGGTTTTTCACCATTCGCGGTCTAGTTCTGCCCCTATCCCCCGCGAATCCAGAGGGAGAAGTGTATTATATGCAGGCAGCAGTGTAGTAAGGAAGGGGGGAGTGGTCCGCCCCAGGCATGGTCTTTGTAAGGGGCGCAGGCACCCATCCTTTTCTCCGCCCCTTCCCGACACCCCATACTGCGTGCATGCACCCCTTCTCTTCCCACATACCTCTTTAATTTTCCCTGCACGAGCATTATGAACTTGCTGCCCGCGTCCGTGTCACCTTTCTCTGGTGTCACTTCCGGGTCCCGCGGCTAGGAAGTGACGTCAGAGGGATTGCCAACACATGGACAACAAGTCTCATGATGTTGCTCGCGCCTTGAAAATTAAAAAGGTACGGGGGAAGGGAAGGAGCGGGGTGGGTGGGGGAGGGGCACCACCACCCCAGGCGCCACTCACCCTCGCTATGCCACTGTATGCAGGTACTTTCTCTGTCCCTACTGGGTAGGGGCTACCAGATTTGTTCGTGCAAAACAGAGGACACATGGCCCCCGTCCTGTTCTGCCTCTACCACCCCATTCTACCCCCAGCCCTGCACCCCACGCAAACCTGATCTCTTCTTCTCAAAGTCTGGGCCACATCTGGATGATGCATGCATGCATGTGTGCGACATCATTGCATCGCATCCGCACATGCTCGATGGCTCTCTAGACGCGGCCCCAAGCTCAGAGGACATATCCAGGTTTTTTTTCCCCCAGACATCTGGTAGCCCTACGTCTATGGCCATTCTTATGTGATGTTCTACTGTACACGACCAGGTCAAAAAATGCCGTGTTATTTTGCTCATACAGAAATTAAATTCTTTTGACTACAAATATAGGGCATGTGCACTTGTGACAGTACTGTGTTTAATATGGAGGATCAAAGAGGGTCCCCGAGCGCATTCTGGATTGTAACTCACTCTTGGGACCCTACCGACTACATAAACCCTGAGAGCTGAGAGAACAATTTATATCTTGGCACACCAGCAGGAGCAGTGAATCTTAGCCCCTCTGACCATTTATTAAAGAGAGAGATGACAAGGGGATTGCTTATTTTTGCTGTGGTGCCGTCAGCCCGGGCAGCAGTGATTCAGTATCTTCCAGCTGGCCCCAGGGCGCCTGTTCATTTCACTTTGATCCCCCCTCCCCCGGTGCATTCTGGGAACTCTAGCTCCGCTTGTTCGCGGCAAATACAGGCTTAGCCCTTTCAGGACCAAGGGACATATTTGTCCCATAACTTTAAAATCCTATAAATTTTGATTGGGATAGTCTACAGTTCTAAATTTGATATGTACGGATTCCATATGATACTGCCTTTATGTAAACAAACTGGTTCCGACATTCATTCATTAGCGTCGTTGCCAGATTGACGAGAAGATTCACTTGCCACACTGTCCATAAGCCAGAAGTGTGATTTTTTTTAAAAAAAATAATGATATTTCACAAAAAAAATCAATTTTTTGGCATCTGCAAGCCCTTTCTACCATAAAAATGTCGTCAAAAAACCACAAAAATTGGCCTACGATCCTTATGGTCCTGAAAGGGTTAAAGAGCCCGGGAAGCCTTTCTGACAATTGCCTCGAACTAAGGCTGTCAGTCCGAGGTCCTTTGGGGAGGCAGAGGATACAGAACAGCTGAAACCATAAACGGTTCCGCAATTACCGCGCCCGTTAGCGACAGACCCAGTCGCAGGCCTGGATTGTAGCCCAGCGCTTCAAAGTTCGCTTTAAAAAAAAAAAACCACCGTTTTCAATGCGGCAGACAAGCTGTACGCGGGTATCACGGTTTAAAAAAAAAAAAGCTTAATGTTAAGAAGAGTTTGCCTCATGTCCGTAAACCGCAATTACTGAACAATGAACTGTAACTTTCTTGTAACGCTAAGCCCATCTCCGCCGGGGACGTTGAGAGGCAGCGCGAGCGCCATAAAGCGAGGACGAGCGCCCCTTTAATTACATTTGGGGCACGTTCCCCGAGTTTAATGGCTTCACAGGTGCCGCTCGTGGCAAACGGTCCCGGTCCCGACGTGCACTTTCGCAAATTGCAGGCAATCAGGGGCCCTGGCAGAGGAAGAGGAGGAGGAGGAGGAGGGGGGGGGGAGGGAGAAGGCCGTGACACGCGCGGCTTGAGAGGCCCATTAAGCACAATCGCCTCACAGGTTAGTGGGTAGCAGCAATTCCGAGCTGCTCTTTCATGGCACGAGAACATTAAGAGGAGAGACGGCGCTCGGGTGAATCGGGCCCCGCTGCCTAACGACCAGCAGGAATTATTAACATGATCATTACTTTCTCTCCCCTGCCGGAATAGCTACATGCCAGAAGCAGGTCTGCTGAGTTATACGGTGTATCTATGTATGCCACAGTCCTATCACCTTAGGGCAGGGGGGGGGGGGTTCTCCAAAGCCGAATCCAGTCGGGTTTTCAGGATTTCCCCAATGAATGTGCATGGGATCTATGTGCGTGCACTACTTTCAATGCATATTCATTGGGGAAATCCTGAAAACCCGACTGGATTCGGCCCTCAAGGAGGGACTTTGGAGGCCCCTGCCTTAGGGTCTTCTGCTTTATAACGGTGCTTTCTTTGCAGGATAAAAGGTACTGGTACTCATACAGAGAGAGCAATCTACACCACTACAACGGCCACACCCATTTTCTATCTTTCTAGAGGGGGGGTCCGCCTCGGGTACACAGCCTCCCTATTCTGCCGCTCCTGCTTTCCGTAACCAGCGGCAGTAAACTTTAAATCAGGGGTGTGCGCGGCCCAGCTTGTGCACCTTCTGGCGGATGTTTAGCTTCTGGCCGGCTTCTCTGTTGCAGTGTTTTTTCCACTCAAAGCGCGGGCGTCGGCTCCTCGCACGAACCGCGGAAGTGTTCCCTCTGACGTCACAACGTCAGACAGAAGGCTTCTGACGCAGCCACGGATCGTGCGAGGTGTCAATTCCACGGCTTTGAATGGAAACCGGCTAGAAATGATGCTGCTGCACAGGAAAGGGAAGGAGAGGGAGAGAAATGCTGCTGCTGCACAGAGAAGGGAAGTGAGGGGGGAAGAGAAATGCTGCTACTGCATAGGGAAGGGCGGGAGAGAAATGCTGTTGCTGCACAAGGAATGGAGGGGGGGAGAGAGAAATGTTGCTGCTGCACCCAATTGGGAAGAAGGAGGAAAGATGGGAGAAAGAAGACAAGGGAGAGGAACGAGAGATTCCAAGTCCATGGGAGGGAGGGGAAGGCAAGGAGATATCAGACCATGGAGGGGGAGGGAGAGATGCCAGGGCATGGGAGGAGGGAAGGAGACAGATGCTAGACCAGGGGAAAGGAAGGAAGGAGAGAGAGGGAGAGAAAGGAAGAAGAGGAGATGCCAGATAATGAAGGGGGAGTTGGAAGGAGAGGAGAGAAATGCCAGGGCATAGGGGAGGGAAGGGAAACTAAGGAGACAAATGTCAGACCAGAGGGAGAGGAGGTGCCAGAGCATGGAGGGAAAGCGATGCCAAGGCATGAGGGGAGGGAAGGAGATAGAGTTGCCAGACCATGGTGTGGAGAGGGAAGGAAGGAAAGGAGAAGTGAGAGATGCCAAAGCATAGGGGGGGGGGGGGTGGAGACAGAAAAGTGGAGAGGGGTGAAGCTGAAATGAATCGTGTACAAAGGAGAGAAGGGACACAGGATATACAGTTTATTGAAGGGACATAAAAATAGGAAAGATACCATATAGAAGAGAGAAAGAGAGTGGATAGTGGATGGAAGGGGCAGAGAGAGTGTGGGCAGTAGATGGAAGGGGGAGAGAGAGTGTGGGCAGTAGATGGAAGGGGGAGAGAGAGCGCGGGCAGAAGCTGGGTGGAAGGGGCAAATAGAAGGCAGATGTTGCATGGAAGGGAGAGAGGTCAAATGCTGTATAGGAAGAAGAGAGCAAAGAGAAGATGATTAAAGCAGAGATGACAAAAGTTAGAAAGATTTTTTTGTTGCATTACTTAGAAAGTTTATAAATAGGAAATGGAAATAAGGCAATCGTTTGTTGTTGTTTTTTTTTTTGGGGGGGACTAAACCCCTTTCCTCAGGTCAGGACATGATACCATAACAGGAGTATACTGTACTATTCTGAAGAAAGATTTGGCCTCTGAAAACTAATTTAAAAATGGATTAGTCCAATAAAATGGTATTTTCTTATTTATCATTATTTGTTTTATATCTATTTGTTAATTTATGAAGTGGTGATTGTTATGTATCAATTTTTTCAAATTTACATCTACTATCTTTATATTTTGCACAGTATTAGGGGACATGTGTCACTGTTTCTGTGGTGTTGCGTTGTATGCAGAGTCTGGTTTCTTGGCGGTTCACTATAACTTCTGTCTACATATTTCTATTTTTAGTTTGTGATTATTCCATATAGGGCGAGGGTGCATCTCTGATCTGATCTGTGTGTATGAAAAGGACATGGTTTTCTGTTGGCATTGATTGTAAAGGCTCAATTGACTGCAGGATCTGGCTTGTTTAGTTTTACAATGTAGGTGTGGGTGTTCTAGTGCTCACTGCAGTATTTAAGATGCTGCCTTTTCCTAGGTACACTCTTGTGCGATATGTGGATTGTTACTAAAAATCATATTTTCATATAGATGAGGGAAGGTGTCAAAAAATGATGGGCCCCGGGTGTCACTTATGCTAGGTACGCCACTGTTGCTCCCATAACATAACATAAACATTCATTTATATACCGCAATACCTTAGGAGTTCTATGCAGATTACAAAAGAAACTTGAAACAGTGGCAATAAAAACGTTGTCCAGCATATCCACATCCTTCTCTCCCTCCCCTCAGGGCACTAAGTCCAAACTCACTCTCCTCTGCTGCCCCCCCCCCCCTTTCACTATTGTCCAGCATGTCTCTCTCCCTTGCTTGAGTTCAACTCGGGTATCTCCCTCCTTTTTCTATTCTGTCTCTTAACCCATCCCCATGCCCAACTTAGATACCTCCCCCTTATCTCTCTTGTATCTTTTAAACCCCACTCCCCTACCTAGTTTGGGTACCTCCCCCGGCGATCCAGCAGCTCCTCCTGGTTTACCTTTCAACTTTTTTCTTTTCCACAACAGCATCAAAGTTTCAGAGAAAATTGCCTCTGTTGGCCCTGGAGTCTCCCCTCTGCGGCGCCCCTGCAGAAACAGGAAGTTATATCATGGGGGGCAGGGGCAGCAGATAGACTCTGGGGCCGGTACAGGTAAAGTTACCATATGGCTCCAGAAAAAATGGAGGACGGCTTGAGACATCCGGGTTTTACTTCCATTGCTTTCAATAGAAATAAAATCTGTCCTTACTTCCATTGTTTTCAGTTGAAGTAATACCTGGATGTCTCAAGCCGTCCTCCTTTTTTGGGATCCATATGATAACCCTAGGCACAGGCAACTTTCTCTGAAACACTGCTGCTGCCGTGCAAAAGAAAGAAGCTGAAAAGTAAACCAGGGGGAGCTGCCATGGCTTCTGTGGCTCAAGAGCTGACAACTTTTTACCAAAGAAAAACACAACACCTACTTCTCCATGCTCTGCCAATGTCCCTCCCTTGTCCCACCGTCATGCCATGCCCTGTCCCTCATCATGCCTACTGTTGTACCATTCTCCTACCCCTCTTCAGCCAACTGTCCATCTCAAAAGAAAAAAACTGCCACATATACAGTATATACATTATCTGATTATTTTGCAAACTTTACATTGCAGAAACAGAGCTCCAGTAGCCAAACTGTTCCAAAAACAAACACATTGCAGATTTATATATTGTGGAAAATTTGTCATAATAAAGCAGCACTAATATTTAGGGCGAGGCAGAGGCGAGGCCTATTGGCAAAGATGGGGTTGTTACTTTTTTGAAGTACTACTGGCTTCAAATGTAGTGAAGTAGAAAGTTATACCCACACACCCCCCCAAAAAAAAAAATACTCAAGTTATAAAAGTACAACTCTTAAAGCTACTTTTTTAAATTATAAAGTAAAAAGTATTTTTAATAGGGTTGCCATATTTGTGAAGACAAAAAAAAGGGAGGTGGAGATAGAGAAGCACCTGCAGGGGAGGATGAAGAGAGAGAGAGAGAAGCATCCATGGGGAGGAGAGAGGGAGGGAGAGAGAAGCATTGAAAGGGTACAGAAGATGGTAAGGGAGACTAAGGAAATAGGTAAAAGGTAGGGCAGGGGTGAGACTGGTGGGTGGTGAGGTCAGGGTAGGGCTGGGGGTCAGCTGGAGTGGGATCACGCGTCCACTTTTTTTACTTCACAAATATAGTAACCCAAGGTGAGATAAGACCGCCTTTGGCTTAACCCATGCTGACTCTGTCCTATTAAGTCATGTTTGTTTACATGTTCCAAAAACGTTTCCACTATTTTGATCTGGTCTGTAATTTCCCGTATCTCCTCTGTAACCCTTTTTAAAAATCAGCATAACATTGGCCACCATCCAATCTTCAGGTACTACAGACGATTTTAGCGACAGGTTACAGATCACTAACAGCGGTTGAGCAATTTCATGTTTGTGTTCATTCAGTATCCTGGGATGTATACCTTGGGGGTAAGCGCCCAAGAAAAGGGCAATACGATGAAATAGACAATACGATGAAACCTTCCGCCCAATGTGTGGCAGCGCCCAAAAATGCAAACAAGATGCTAGGAATTACCGTATTTTTTGCTCCATAAGACGCACTTTTTCCACCCCCAAAAAGGGGGTGGAAAAGTGGGTGCATCTTATGGAGTGAAGACGACCCCTCCTCATCTCCCAGTGCCTTTTTAAAACACCGTCCGCCAGCCCTTCCTTTTAAAACATCCCCCGCAGTACCTTTTTAAACACCCCTTAAGCCTGGTGGGACTCACAAGAACTGCCTGGTGGGACTCACAAAAACTGACTGCAGCCATTCAGAAAGCAGGGCACAAAAAGCACACTTCTGCCGACCCATACACCGCTGGACCACCAGGCTTAAGGAGCATTTAAATAGGTACTACAGGGAAGATTGCATGCAATTGCTGCTGCCGGAGTAGTAAGGAGGAACACGGGGATGGGGGAGAGCAGGTGGAGAGGAAAGAAAGGGACTGCATTGGAGGAGGGAAAGAGGGGGAAAGATGCCAATATCGGGGGGGGGGGGGGGGGGCGGGGAAGATATATGGCCTTGAGATGAGATGGGGTGGGGGAGGGAATCTTTAGAAGAAGGGAAGAGACAGGGGAGAAGCTGAACATGGGGGAGAGATAAGAACATAGAAGAGAGATGCTGGGCGAGGAGGTATCACAGGGTCAGGGATGCAGACTGTCAATGGTAGACACTAGGGAGAGGGTAGGAACAGTGGAACAAAGAGGCAATGCTGGAAAATGGAGGAGATTAGGACACTGAGAGTCAATGCTGGAAAAGGGGCAGATGGGGACATGGAGGTAAGATAGGGATAGGGACAGAGAAGGAAGATGTTGGGTAGGGCAGAAGGAACAAGGATGGTGGACCTGGGAATAGAAGAAACATCAGAGGGACAGGAGACCCTGTACAAACAGAAGAAACAGATTAAAAACAGAAGAGAGACACATGGAGTCAAAGTAAATTACCAAAGAAAGTGTTCAAACAACAAAGGTAGAAAAAAGTATTTTATTTTGCATTTATTAATTTAAATGTTAGCTTTTGGAAATAAACATCTGATGTTTTGCATTCCAAAAAAAAAATACTGTGGGGTGGGTGGGGGCATTTTAAAAATGTGGGACAGGGTGCAGAGCCTGGCAGGGAAGGGGGGATAGGGTGCAGAGCCTGAGTGTGGGGTTGGGTGCAGAGCCTGGCAGGGAGTGAGGAAGGCTGGGTACATAATTTGGTTGAGAATGTTTTGTTGTGCATCTTTTATGGAGTGAAAAATACGGTATTTTTAAAAAGGAATGGTTAACAAGACTAAGAATGTTATAATGCCTCTGTATCACTCCATGGTGTGACCTCGCCTGTATTGCGTTCAATTCTGGTCTCCTTATCTCAAGAAAGATATAACGGCACTAGAAAAGGTTCAAAGAGTGACCAAGATGATAAAAGGGATGATAAAGGTTAGGGCTCTTCAGCTTGGAAAAGAGATTGCTAAGGGGAGATATGATTGAAGTCTATAAAATCCTGAGTGATGTAGAATGGGCACAAGTGGAAAGAGCTTGCAGGTCTGACCCAGTAAGGCTATTCTTATGTACATGAATTTATTCAGGTTCTCAAGCATTTTTCCCTGTCTGTCCTGGTGGGCTCACAATCTATCTAATGTACCTGGGCAATGGGGGAATTAAGTGACTTGCCTAGCGTCATAAGGAGCAGAGTGGGTATAAATCCAAAACCTCAGGGTGCTGAGGCTGTAGCTTAAACCACTTCATCACACTCTCCCCTAGCCAGTTGGGTTTACAGGATTATAACAATGGAGTGGAGAAATAGCCTAAAGATTAGTGCAATGGGCTGAGAACAAAGGAAACTGGGTTCAGGTCTCACGGCAGCTCCTTGTGACCCTGGGCAAGTCATTTAACCCTTCATTACCCCCAAGTACACAAACTTAGATTGTGAGACCACTGAGAAAGTACCAGTCTATAATAAATGGTTGTACCACAGAAAGATGGTATACCTACTGCATTACCCATCTCCAATACATGTACACTTCCCCCTCCCGATTCGCAGTTTCGACGTTAGTGGTTTCGATTATTCGCAATTTTTTTGGACAGCCCGCATCCAAAAAAAAATGGCCCCAGGACTTGGATCGGGGGGTGGAGGGGGGCAATCGGAGGAGGAGGTGGCGATCAGAGGCGGAGGAGGTGAGCAGCTGCCCCAGGAGCACGAACCTTACCTGGTGGCCTAGCGGTGACGCGGGGCAGGAGCGATCTTCCTATACTCCTGTCTCGTGCAGAGCCGTGCTGTGAGTTCCTGTGGTCTCACGAGACTACAATGGGAGTTCCTGTTCTAGTCTCGTGAGACCACGGAAACTCACAACATGGCTCTGCATGGGGCAGGAGTATAGGAAGATCGCTTCTGCCCCGCGTCATTGCTAGGCCACCAGGTAAGGTCTGGAGGTGGGTCAGAGCCAGCCCAAAAGTTATTTGCAAATTTTCCCTATTCGCGGGCCGGCTTTGCCCCTATCCCCCGCGAATAGGGAGGGAGAAGTGTAAATTTATCTCAAGCCTATTCGGTGAGGTAATCCTGCAAATCCAATTGGGGAAGGGGTAAAACGCGGACCTTGCGGACCTCGCGGATCTAAAACCGCACGTCCTTAAAAATCCGAGGTCCGTGCATTGACATGTCCGCCTTCGCTTTCCCTGCAGCTCAGCTCAGGCCCCCGGCTCCCTCGCAGACCTCACGGATCTGAACTGCACGTCACATCCTTAAAAATCCGAGGTCCGCGCCACTTTTGAGGTCCGCGCCACTTTTAGTCTCTGGCTTTGACAGAGCTCTATGACAATTTAACTCTGACAGATCCTAGCATAGGGAGGAAAAAGCATTAGGATCCATCAGAGTTAAATTATCATAGAGCTCTGTCAGAGCCAGAGATTAAAAGTGGCACGGACCTCAAAAGTGGCGCGGACTTCGGATTTTTAAGGTTGTGACGTGCAGTTGAGGTCCGCAAGGGAGCCGGGTGACTGAGCTGAGCTGCAGGGAAAGCGAAGGCGGACTTGTCAATGCACGGACCGGACCTCGGATTTTTAAGGACATGCGGTTTTAGATCTGCAAGGTCCGTGAGGTCCGCGTTTTACCCCTTCCTATCCAATTGTCCAGGAGAAGTCTTAACCCAAACAAACCATCTGTCTCTGTGAAACATACAAGAACTTCAGTGTGGCGTCCTCTGTTTCCTTTGTGCTTGCTTTTCTCCTGGTGCCTCGGAAGCCATGCTGTTCTGCTCTCTATAATTCTGTCTGCGCTTTTCTCTAATACCATGTCTGCTTTATGGCTTTGGAAGACAAATGCCTCATTTTCTTATTATATTTGATACATCTTGAGCCAATCAATCTTTTATCCCCACAGCTTATTCAGAGACTTCTAGGAAGCAGGCACTGATTAAATGCTTATAATAGACTCCATTAATTTAACCATCAGTGGAAAAATCACCAATGCAAACTGCCCAAGTCATTTTGTATATAGTACTATTGAATGATGTGTTTCAGAGTGTATGCATATAAGGATTTAATTATATTCTGTTTGCAGAGAATCCCACGCTAATGGATATCTATCACAATCAAATTGCGAGAAGAATAATTTTATGTTAGCTTTAGGTCTAGATCTAAGGGTCTGTCTTTTCAATGAATCACTTAAAATGATCTGGTTAAGCACATGCAAAAGCTGTTCTAAAGTATAAACTCTCCCCTGCTTTCCTTTAATCATGAAAAAGAGGCATTACTTTACTGTCAGAAAGTGTATCTCCAAATGCTTCAAGTCCTAACTCATCAAGCCAAGCCTACAGCCATATCTGGTGAAATGACCAGCTGTAACGCTAAAGGTGGGAGGAAAAAAGATTCCATTTTAGAATGGGGGATCGTTTAATTATATTTAGGACTTCTTTCATAGGCATTTATAAATTGTAAATTTAGGGGCCCTTTCACTAAAACTTAGAGCACACTAACGGAAGCGTGTACTTAAGTGCCATGTGGCCCATAGGTAAAAAATAGGATATGTGGCATTTAGTGCATGATAACTTTTAGTATTCATTTTCCAGTTAGTGGTTGATATTCAATAGCAGTTACCTAAATAGGATCAACTTCTATCTGAATCTTGGCAATGCCACTGAAAAATTTCACCTACTTCCCCAGCACTATCCAGACAATGTTAGAAAGGTCCAGAAATGGAAACAAGGTGAAGGTCTAGATCTTAAGCGGGTGTGTTAGAGGTGTGTTTTGGGTGGGCTTAGGACTTTTACCGGAAGAATGAACTGTAGGTAATGATAATGGAAATAATTTAGTTTGGAGGGGTTGAAAGTCTTTCTAAAGAGCTGATAAATTAAAAATCTAATTTTTTTTTCTCTGTCCTTTACTGAGGTTGTAATGGAAGTCAGCTGATTAGAGGGCAGGGTATTTAAATCTGGCTTACAAACGCTGCTGCCATCTTTGTTAAAGTAAAGTGGTTTGAAAAGTTAATGGTGAGTTGGAACTCTTTATGTTGTGGGGATAATGAATAATTTATAAACTAATGAGCGATTTTTAGGTTTAAGGGTTGCTGATATCTTTCTGTCATTTTTTTCAGGGATTACACCTTTGAAAAAGCTCCGGTGAAATATGTCGACACGCTAATCTCAATTCTCTGAACCACAACTTTAAAAGCTAAGTACTTTAAAATACTTTAAAAGCTAAATACTATGAAGTAAAAGTTAAAAGTGAAATTTAAGCTAAAGCTAATTTAAGCTAATTTATAGATTTCAAAACTAAGGCATTTGCACTTTAAAAAATGAGCCAGTGAGGAACGTACATGTCAAGCTTAAGGCTATGAATATAGTGAGCCTGGAGTGGTGTTCTGAGGTTCAAGCAAAATACTCTATGAGTATATGCTTTAGGTGTTGAATATATGTTCTTACTGAACATAAGAACAGCCTTACTGGGTCAGACCAATGGTTCATCAAGCCCAGTAGCCCGTTCTCACAGTGGTCAAGTCAGGTCACTGGTACCTGGCCAAAACCCAAGGTGTAGCAATATTCCATGCTACCATTACAGGGCAAGCAGTGGCTTCCCCAATGTCTTTCTCCATAACAGACTATGGACTTTTCCTCCAGGAACTTGTCCAAACCTTTCTTAAAACCAGCTACACTATCCACTCTTACCACATCCTCTGGCAATGCATTCCAGAGCTTAACTATTCTCTGAGTAGAAAAAAAATTTCCTCCAATTGGTTTTAAAAGTATTTCCCTGTAACTTCATCAAGTGTCCCCTAGTCTTTGTAATTGTTGACAGAGAGAAAAATCGATCCATTTGTATCCGCTCTACTCGACTCAGGATTTTGTAGACTTCAATCATATCTCCCCTCAGCTTTCTCTTTTCCAAGCTGAAGAGCCCTAACCGTTTTAGTCTTTCCTCATACGAGAGGAGTTCCATCCCCTTTACCATCTTGGTCGCTCTTCTTTGAACCTTTTCTAGAGCCACTATATCTTCCTTGAGATAAGGAGACCAGAATTAAACGCAATGCTCCAGATGACGTCGCACCATGTAGCGATACAGGGGCATTATAACATTCTTAGTCTTGTTAACCATCCCTTTTTTAATAATTCCTAGCATCTTGTTTGCTTTTTTGGCCGCTGCCGCACATTGGGTGGAAGGTTTCATTGTATTGTCTACGATGATACCCAGATCCTTTTCTTGGATGCTAATCCCCAAGGTGGACCCTAGCATCCGGTAACTGTGATTCAGGTTATTCTTCCCAAAGTGCATCACTTTGCATGTGTCCACACTAAATTTCATCTGCCATTTGGACACCCAGTCTTCCAATTTCCTAAGGTCCGCCTGCAATTTTTCACAATCTGCATGCGTTTTAACAACTTTGAACAGTTTATGGTCATCTGCAAATATAATCACCTCACTTGTCGTTCCAATTTCCAGATCATTTATAAATAAGTTAAATAGCACCGATCCTAGTACAGACCCCTGCGGCACTCCACTGTTTACTCTCCTCCATTTGAGAAAAATGATCATTTAACTCTGTTTTCTGTTCCATAACCAATTCTTAATCCACAACTGAACTTTGCCACCTATCCCATGACACTTTAATTTTCTCAGGAGCCTCTCATGAGGAATTTTTATCAAAAGCTTTCTGAAAATCTAGATACACTATATCAACCGACTCACCTTTATCCACATGTTTATTCACACCTTCAAAGAAGTCGAGCAAATTGGTGAGACAAGATCTCCCTCGGCTGAACCCATGCTGACCCCGTCTCATTAAATCATGTTTGTCTACATGTTACACAATTTTATTTTTTTAAATTGTTTCTACCATTTTGCCCGAATGTCCCCTGGAGCCCTTTTTAAAAATCGGCATAACATTGGCCACCCTACAATCTTCAAGTACTACAGACGATTTTAGCGACAGGTTACAGATCACTTAACAGCAGGTCAGCAATTTCATGTTTGAGTTCTTTTAGTACCCTGGGATGTATACCATCCAGTCCTGGCGGTTTATCACTTTTTAACTTGTCAATTTGGTTCAGTACATCTTCCAAATTCACCGAGATTTCTTTCAGTTCCTCCACATCATCACCCTTGAAAACCATTTCCGGTTCTTACATCTTCTTCCATAAAGACCAAAGCAAAGAATTCATTCAGTCTTTCTGCTATAGCTTTATCCTCTCTGAGCACCCCTTTTGCTCCTTGATCATCCAACGGTCCCACGGATTCCCTCACAGGTTTTCTGCTTCTGATGTACCTAAAAAATTGTTATGAGTTTTTTGCCTCTTTTGCAAGTTTCTCTTCATATTCTTTCTTAGCTGTCTTTATCAATGCTTTGCATCTAACTTGCCAGTGCTTGTTTTATGTGAATTTTGAAATGTTTTCACAGTAGGCATCCAGTGTACATACTGTACACAGATTTATTTTCCATGCTCATATATATATTTTACAAATAGCTACAAACTCATTGAGCCTCACAGATGTTTACAAGCCATATTCTTTTGTCTCCTTGGCAGCATCAAGAAAGCATCAACTGCTTTGCACTGCAAACATGGTCAATCAAATGGCAAGGCAAGCGTCAAGAATTCTGGTATATAGCGCCACCTACTGGCTGTTCCAGGGAAAAGAACGTTGGCCCCATTCTCTTGTGACTGTCGTCACGCCATACATATCACTTAGTTATGGAAGTCAAGCTCTCATCTGTGGACTTAATCACAGAGCCAAAATTAATCAGCCTTCTGGTTGACAGCATCGGGGAAGCAATAAACGGCATCTGCAAAACTTAGCAACAGAATTAACAGCACAAGAAAAGGAGGGGCCTCGTCTGATTAATTATTGTTTAAGCTGCGTAAAGGCCTTATGAAACCTCCAGCTGACACCTATTATGAATGGCATTCTATATGGAATGATATGATGAAACGTGTTAAAAATGATGGATTATGAATATGTAACATGCAAATCATGTGATATGCTGACACTATGTTAGCAGCTTTGAATCAGCATAAAGTACTGAAAACTACTGCCGGCAAGTTTAAAATACAGAAAAAAAGATATTTTAAATGAAAGGCCCTCTTTCCTTTCAGTGCTCTGGTATGAATATTCTCTATATTACAGAAAGTCAAACTGCCCACCCTCCCTCACCTTCATCTCTGTAAAGGTCATTTTACATATAGACCAGTGTTCCCAGCCTCGTGACATGCCTTACTGACGCACTAAACACTAACATTCACAGCTGAACATAAAAACTAAATATTTAATTGTTGACACTAACGGCCTCTTTTACAAAGCCACGCTAACAGCCCCGAAGCCCATAGAGATTTAAAGGGCTTCGGGGCTGTTGCCGTGCGGCAGCCGCTAGCACGGCTTTGTAAAAAAGGCCGTAAGTTTAGGGTGAATTTATCTACTATAAGCTGTATTGGTTAAAAATTGAGTTTAGAATTAAGTATAAATTATCGCTGTTGGTTTACTCAAGTGTGCAAGGGTATGCCCCACAATACTTGATGGACTGCATATCACCTTATGCTGGGATGCAAAAGCTTCATTCAGCAACACAGCGGAACTTGGTTATATCGTCTAGAAAGAAGTTAAGTCTGCAGACAGTGAGCTTCCAGGGGAAAGTACTAGCGTTGGCAGCTGGAAGCACACCACTAACTTCCCTATTACTTAAATGTCATGGGGGCTTGGGCCGCCCCCATCTGCCAAGGTAGTACACTTCTCCCTCTGTATCCACAGGGGTTAGGGGTAGAGCTGGTCCGTGAATATTTAAAAAACCACGAATAATATTCGAGCCGGTTCTGCCCCTAACCCCCTCTTCCCCCCGGTTATTTTAAGCCCTGTAAGTCCCCCCTTAAGCCTTACCTGGTGGTCTAGCGGGTTTTCGGGGCAGGAGCAATCTTCCCACACTCCTGCCCCGTGCAGATTGCTCACAGGAAATGTCTGCCTTGAGCTCCCGTAGTCTCTCGAGATCACCCCACTCCAGAACTCAAAACATGGGCAAACAGTATGCTCATATTTTTCTTTACACAGGAACCAGAATTTTCTGGGTTAATTTTCATGCATAAGTGCATATTCTCAAAAATATATGCATAAATGCAAACCTTTCTCCAATCTCATTTTTAGGAATGACTTTGCAGGGTTTAAAAAAGGTTTGGATAATTTCTCAAAAGAGAAGTTCATGGGCCATTATTGAAATGGCTTAGGGAAATCCACTGCTTATTCCTTGAATAAGCAGCATAAAATCTGTTTTACTACTTGGGATCTAGCTAGGTACTTGGAGCCTGGGTTGGCCACTGTTGGAAACAGGATACTGGGCCTGATAGACCTTCAGTCTGTCCCAGTATGGCAATTCCTATGTTCTTATAAATTTGCAAAACAATGTATCCTATATAATAAAACGCTAGCCACGCATACGCACTCCATGATCAGTAGGTCTGTGGCCGCAGGAGTGCGCATGCGCGAGCCCACAGCCTTCTTCCCAGAACCTACCTTGGCCGCCAGCAGCGGTGGCTCCTCTCACGAGCCCCCAGCGCTTTCATCTCCTGCTGCACGGGGCCCACACCAAGCCATCCGACATTACCAGCGGCCTCACGCATGGCACGCATAGACGGCGCGGGGATCCAGTGAGAGGAGGCCAGCATCAGCAGACCAGATCTTCCCCACCCGAAGCCCTACGCCCATTGCTATGCCCCTAAACTCCCACGCAGCCGAACTTGGAATCGCTTTTAAAATCAGAAAACACTCCTTTGCCGGCTCCCCAATCGGTAAAGTTTTTTTGCCGGTCTGACCTTCCCATCCCTTCCCGACATCTGACGGCTCATTTAGTCCTTTGCCGCCCCCCCTTCCCTTCCCGCGGTCCCGACTACGAACCTAGCGATTCCAGCAGCGTGTGCAGCAGTCTTCACACGCTGCTTCGGGCCCTTCTATTGCCCTGATTTGCTCTGCCGCGTCTCTGATGATGTCAAGGGATGTGCCAGAGTAAATCAGGGCAGTAGAAGGACCCAAAGCAGCGTGTGAAGACTGCTACACACGCTGCTGCAATCGCCAGGTTCGTAGTCGGGACCGCAGGAAGGGGGGGTGGTAAGGGACTAAGGGAGCCGAACAGACCGCGGGAAGGGAAAGGGGGTAGAGGAAACGCTACTGCTGCTGCACAGGGAAGTGGTGTTGGGGGAGGGAAATGGAGGGGGAGGGAATGCTGCTTTGGCTGCTGCACAGGGAAGTGGTGGGAGAGAAATGCTGCTGCATAGGAGGCAGGGAGAGAGACAGATAGATAGAAAGAAAGACAGACAGACAAACAGCGGGAGGCAGGGAGACAGAAAGAAAAGAAGAAAGACACAGGGGCAGGGAGATACACAGAAACACAGACAGACAAAGGGACAGAGACAGACAGAAAGAAAGATAGCGGGAGGGAGAGAGAGACAGAAATAAAGATGACAGACATATATTCTAGCACCCGTTAATATAACAGGCTAAAATACTAGTGTAATAATAATATATAATAACTAGTCTTATAGCCCGTTACATTAACGGGTGCTAGAATATATGTGTGTGTGTGTCTGTCTTTATTTCTTTCTCTCTCTCTCTCTCTCTCCTTAGCCACTTTCTGTATTTCTGTCTTACTTTTTCCTCGGCTGTCCCCCCTGTTCAGCAGCACCTCTTTCCTGTCCCCCTGTCCAGAAGTAGGCCTCCCTTCCTTTTTGTCCCCCCACCGTCTCTTCACCTGTCCATCAGCACCTCTTTCCTGCTCTCCCGTCCAGCAGTAGGCCTCCCTTCCTTTTTCTTCCCCCCTAGCACCTCTTTCCTGCTCCAACGTCCAGTAGTAGGCCTCCCTTCCTTTTTCTCCCCCTGTCTCTTCCCCTGTCCATCAGCACCTCTTTCCTGCTCCCCCATCCAGCAGTTGGCCTCCCGTTTTCTTCCCCCTAGCACCTCTTTCCTGCTCCCCCGTCCAGCAGAAGACCTCCCTTCCTTTTTCTTCCCCCCACCGTCTCTTTCCCTGTCCAACAGCACCTCTTTCCTGCTCCCCAGTCCAGTAGTAGGCCTCCCTTCCTTTTTCTCCCCCAACGTCTCTTCCCCTGTACATCAGCACCTCTTTCCTGCTCCCCCGTCCGGCAGTAGGCCTCCCTTCCTTTTTCTTCCCCCTAGCACTTCTTTCCTGATCCCCGCATCCAGCAGTAGGCCTCCCTTCCTTTTTCTCCCCCCACCGTCTCTTCCCCTGTCCATCAGCACCTCTTTCCTGTTCCCCATCCAGCAGTAGGCCTCCCTTCCTTTTTCTTCCCCCCAGCACCTCTTTCCTGCTCCCCCGTCCAGCAGTAGGCCTCCCTTTCTTTTTCTCCCCCCTCCCATCTCTTCCCCTGTCCATCAGCACCTCTTTCCTGCTCCCCCGTCCAGCAGTAGGCCTCCCTTCCTTTTTCTTCCCCCTAGCACTTCTTTCCTACTCCCCCGTCCAGCAGTAGGCCTCCCTTCCTTTTTCTCCCCCCCGTCTCTTCCCCTGACCAGTAGCACCCTTTACCTCGAGTCTGCCCTCCGCCAACAGCCACCTCAAGCTGCTGCGGCCTGCAGCTGCTTACAGCTGCCGCTGCCTGCTGACGCCAAGAGCTGCCATGGCCGACAGCCTCCGCGCTGCCTCAAGCCGACAAAACCCTAAGCCACGCACGCGTACTCCTACCTGCGGGGACCTACAGGGCACGGAAAACGGGAGCACACAGGTAAGAGTGCGCATGTGCGGCTTAGGGTTTTATTATATTAGTTTATTCTTATATACCGCCAGATCACGAATGGTTCTAGGCAGTTCACAGCAGATAAGGCTGAACATCCAGTGAATATACAGTTCAAAAAGATACATCAATTTCTAGAATGTATACAATACATGTTATATTTAAAAAGCATTAAGAAGCTTGTGTTACAAATTTGTCAAATAGTTGTGTCTTTAATAGTTTTATAAAAAAAAAAAAAATAATAGGATGAGACTCCTGGCATGATTTTGTCAAACCATTTGTGTGTATTTCCGCATTGAAATTTACTCTAGGAACTTATGTGCTTACATCTGCATTTGCACACATTTTCTGGGTAAATTTTTATGCATAAGTGCGTATTCTCAAAAGTATATTCATAAATAAAAGTCTTCCAACAATCCCATTCTTAGGAATGACTTTGCTGATTCCAGGTAAAGTTGCATGTCCGCAGAATGCATGCCTGTAGTCAGATACAGTTTTATAAGCACTTCATTTTCACACAGCTTCTCTACAGTAAAAATGGCTTTTAGAATTGCCCTCTAGCCTTGTAAGAAAAACTGTATTTATTCATAACAGACATCCCGGTTTGTGGCCTGTCATAGTTAAGGCTGACAATTATAGCCACACTGACTGCACTCAGGGGCATTCGCTTTCAAAGAATAAATCTTGATTGCCAAGTTCATATCACAATCATGTAAATTATAAACCAGTTGAAATTCACTAGTTGAATCCTGAGCCCAGAAATAAATGCTCTCTGTGTTAAGCTATGGGCCTGGTTTCTGCAAAATTCAAAAAGGGAGAGAATTATTAAAAAAACAGACTTTAAATAAAAATGCAATAAAGCGTATAAAAACCCTGGACATGAAATAGTGAGTCATTGCTATAATTTGCTTTCATTATGTACAGACAGCCAAACTATAAAATGTTTAATGAACGTAAGAACGGGAGTTAGCTAGTTTACTGAATCTTACTACATAATGTGGTAGGTGTTTAAAAAAAAAAACCAACCCAAAAAACAAACCCGATTACATTTCAGTCAGGATTGTAGACCGTGGAAAAACCTGGATTGGCCAATGCTATCAAGATGGTTTGCCTTCTCCAAGAAATGAAGTTGGATGTATCACCAATAATTATCTATGAAAAAGGCGTGAACTGTACCTAGTGTAATTAGTTTTGTAATTGAAACAAGAGTGCTAGCAGCTGTGTTCCTCTGAAAACATCGCAGAACATAAGGAAAGACGTGGATTTCTTTAAAAAAACACTGGTGAACACTTGAAGAAACACAAAATCTATACGTTCATGGCAAAATCTACTTGGGATCCATTAGAAATCGAAAGCAGATCCAAGAAAAAGCCAGAGATCGAGTATGGGACAATCACTGTGGATTTTCCACAGGTTCAAAGTGGATTTTTCCTGAACCTTTCAGTAAAACTGAGTGATTTCCCCCCCCAAAAAAAAAAAAAAAAAAACGAGTTTAATTTTGAACCAAGCTGCTCTGAATTCAACTTTAAATCTTGCATGGATCCAATATGGACCTGAGTCGCAAATAGTATAGGAGTTCTATATTGCTTGCTGTGTTTTGCTTTGTTATCTTGGATTTTATCTGATGCAAAATGACAGCCTATCCTGCAGCTGGCTCATCTCCATCTCATCTGTCCACGAAGCACTTTATTATTGTAAAATGTGGCTCTTTTCGTTTGCTGTTCTGGTACTGAAGATCTAAAGACTCAAGGAGCCCAAATCCACAAAGACACCAGGCAGGGAAGATTGCAAGTGATCACCACATACATGAGGAACATTCAACCAAGGAGAAAGGCAACAGGAAATAACAGAGTGTGGTGCAATGGTTAAAGTTACAGCCTCAGCACCCTGGGCCTCAGTATGTCTATCAGCAACCCTAAGGATGACAGTTAAGTAAAGGTTATGTTATCACTGGGAGAGGTATCCTAAAAGTCTCCATTGTGAGCTAGCTCCAACTGAATTAGAGCTGTTTCAGTGATACCCTATACCAGGGGTAGGCAATTCCAGTCCGCGAGAGCCAGAGCCAGGTCAGGTTTTCAGGATATCAACAATAAATATGCATGAGATAGATTTGCATCTCAAGGAGGCAGTGCATGCAAATCTATCTCATACATATTCATTGCGGATATCCTGAAAACCTGACCTGGCTCTGGCTCTTGAGGACCGGAATTGCCTACCTCTGCCCTATACCTAGAGGGGTAATTATTCAGGTGCATTCTGGCCCTAACATACAGTATGTTATTTGCCTTTTAATTCACATTTAAAGAGCAAAATCATGCATTAATATTAACTTGATGCTTGTTAATATAGCATACCAATGCTTGCAAAACTGCACATTCCTATGTAAATTGTATAATGCAGCTTGCGGTGCGCCTGGAAAAATACTGCCAGCAAAAAACTGGTGGTATTTTTCCATCCCATGAGCATCAGACTGCAAAGTTGTGGCCTGATGCTCCAGGTGCTTATAAAGGGATTGACATGTGATCCTCCTCTCACCCTTGCTCCTGATGGCATCCCACCAGGACCCCACCCCAAACTGACCCTTCCTCTCCCTTTCACCACATTACCAAAAATCGGGAGGAGGGATGCCCACACCCTCCTGCTACTAGATGCCTCCTTGGCCCCTTGAACCTCCCACTTACCTCTAAATTAGACTGACAGCAGGAAGGATGCTCAGTCCCTCCCGCTTGCAGGCCTGCCACTCCAAAATGGTGGGCCTTCCCCTTCCCGGTGCATCCTCAGATGCACAGGGAGGGGCATAAGGCCCTGATTGGCTCAGATGTCTAAGGCCCATCCCAGGCATTTGAGCACACCCAAAGCCCCTCCCAGGGGAGGGGCCTTAGGCCCTGATTAGCTCAGATGCTTAAGGACCCTCCCTGGAAGGGGCCTTAGGCGTATAAGCCAATCAGGGCCTTAGGCCCCTCCCCATGCATCCTAGGATGAACTGGGAAGGGGAAGGCCCACCATTTTAGAGTGACGGGCCTGCAAGCAGGAGGGACTGGCATCCCTCCTGCTGTCATAATAATTTAGAGGTACAAGGGAGGTTCATGAGTGTGGGGGGTGGTTTGAAGGGGCCAGGGGGGTCATCTGGTGGCAGGAGGATGTTAGCATCCCTCCTGCTGATTTTTGCTAAAGTGGGGAAGGGGAGGTGTCAGTTCAGCAGGGGGTGTTCACAGCAGCAGTGGGGAGTGGGTATCCCTCCTGCCAATTTTTATTGAAGTGCGAGGAGGAGAGTCCTGCAGGGTAGTGCAGTTTGACTTGGTGCAGGGGGATTGCGCTGGCAGGAGGGAGGGTGTGAGCATCCCTCCTGCCTCTATTTTGGTTCTGGGGGTCATTGGGGGGGCCATCATCGGTTGGGAGCAGCTCACTTTTTTTTTTTAATGGGGATAGAGCGGCTCACTTTTTAATGGGATAGATATCATGCGTGTGTAACACAAGTACAACATCTGTGCATTAAAAAGAAAAAATCTCCCAACAGCTGAGTGACATGAGACTACTTTGGTGCTTCCCCTGCTGATCGGCTATTCGGGCTTCCCCAAACCAGCATTGCGCATTTGTGAGAGTCGGTTTGTAAGTGAGCAATCGAATGGGATTACAACTGCCCTCCACAAAACTGATTTGCATGGGCAGCAGTTTAAACATCGATCGCTGTTTAGAAATTGACCAAAAAATCGGCCCACACTGACCCGCACAGTCTTAATAACCGTTTTTAGTGCATCTAGCCCATGGACAACATACTGTATAATATGCTATTAGTTGTTAATTTATTTTTTGTGATTTATTAACTGCCTTTATGAAGAGATTCACCAAAGGTGGTTTTACATGGAATAGTACTCAGGTACTATAAGAATTTTTCCTATCTGTCCCTGTGGGCTCACAATCTAGCTCTGGTATTAATGGAGGGTTCTGACTTGCCTAGGGTCACAAGGAGGGTGCTAGGATCAAACCTATAACCTCAGGAAGCTGAGGTAGCAACTCTAACCACTAGGCCAGAGTTTCTCAACACGTGGTATGAATATGCGAGCCGCATTTTGGGGGTACATGGCACTGCATGTGTCTCATACCCCCTTCCTCCTTAATGGCCACCACAGAGGATCCCATGCCCTCCTTCCTGCCTTGCAGCTGCATACCCTGCTCCGCTGAAGCCGGCCCAGAATACTTCCATACGATGTCAGAGCTGACGTTGGAGGGAATCCTTCCAGGTCAGTGGGGGATCCCAGTTACCTTCTTCCAGGTGGGCTGCTCTTTCCTGACCTTCAGCCGCACAAGGACGCAGGCAGTGGCTCTTGCATACTGCACGTGGCTGACCCAGAGCTGATGTCAGAGGGAAGGCTTGTGGGTCAGCCACATGCAGCATGCAAGAGTCGCTGCCCATGTCCCTGTGGGGCTGAAGGCAGGAAGAAGCAGCCCAATTAGACAGTCCTGAAGGGAGTGAGTGCGGCCCTGGAGCAAGCAAGTAAGGGAGAGAGGGGACATGATTGTGGGACAAAGGGAGAAGGAGGGGGGAAGGAGCATATTGGGACATGGGAGGGGCATGAATTTGGGACGAAAGCTGTAAGGCAGGGAGATGGGCATGAACTCAGGACACAGAAGGAAGGGAGGGGCACTAACTTGGGACATAGGGAGGAAATAGAACGGGAGAATTGTTGGGCATAAGTGTGTGAGTGAGAGGGAAAGAGATGGTGCACATGGAGAATGGAAGAAAGGAAAATTGGGCAGAGAGAGAGAAATGAGTGAGGTAGAGATGCATGGGGAATAGAAGGATGAGAGGGAGAAATGTTAGATATGGTGGTGGAAAGGGAACAGTGGGACAGATTGAAAGGGATGTAAGAGGGAGGAATGTTGGACATAGTGATGGAGGAAGAGATGTGGCATGGTGCTGGAGAGGGATGACAGAAAGAGAAATGGGGCAGGTGGACAGTGGTGAAAAATGCTGCACATGATCCAGGGAAGAGAGAGGGAGAAATGTTGGATGTGGCAGTAGAAGGGGTGGGAGAAATGCCTGGATCTCTCAAGACAGATGGATAGTGAGAGAGAGAGAGGGAGGGAGATATGTTGTCAATAGGGGTGGAGGAGAGATGAAAAACAAAATGGACTCATGGAGGGACAGAGAGAGATGGTTGGGGAAGGGAATGAGGTCTGGAGGAAAGGAAGCATGGAGGAGGCAGAAAGAAAGAAATATTGGATGCACAGTCAGAAGGAAGTGCAACCAGAAACTCATGAAATCACCAGACAACAAAAGTAGGAAAAATGATTTTATTTTCAATTTAGTGATCGAAATGTATCAGTTTTGAGAATTTATATCTGCTGTCTATTTTTCTATAGTTGTTACTAAGGTGACCTTGCATATTTTAAAATCATCTGCCTTGACTTATTTGAAGAAAAGAAATTAATATAAATGATGATTAACATTTTCTGTGCATACAGTGTGCTTTGTATATGAAAAATGGATGGAAGAAATTGCATTACAATTAGTACTATTATTATGGGGGGTGGATTCAGGGGTGGAGCTTGGGCAGGTCTGGAGTGGAGCTTGGGTGGGGGTACTCAGATAATATTTGTTAGGCTTAGGGGGTACTTGGCTTGAAGAAGTTAAGAAACTCTGCAATAGGCCACTCCTTTTATGGTGCACATAGGAATGCCAGGAGTAGCTAAATGGTTAATATAGTGGCTTGAGAACCAGGTTCAGTTCCCACTGCAGCTCCTTGTGACTCTGGGCAAGTCACTTAACGCTCCTTTGCCCCAGGTGCAAAATAAGTATCTGTATATAAAATGTAAAGTGCTTTGAATGAAATATAGCCTCAGAAAGGCAATATACCAAATCCCATTCCCTTTCAATTTAGTAGTACAGTAGTTAAGTATGCACATCGCAGTAGCTTTACACTAGTATCCTAGACATTGCCCAGAAGCCGTTCAAGAATTGACAAAAGGTGCACCCCATTGTGGTACCAATTTAGAATATTGCATCGTTAGGGCTTTTTCCCATTTAGGTCTGTTCAAAAAGTTCCAGGACAGTTTAAATTGCGCACCTACAGGAAGTTCTTTTGAGACGCGCTAGATAGCGTTCAGTAGCTTGAAACTTCATGAATAACCTCCCTTTTTTTCTGTTTGTTGTTGTTTTCGTCTCCGAACAGCAGCAGTTTTTGGGAAAGTGTGTTTTCGTGATCAGCTATTTTTCATCATATGCGACCTCAATGAGCAGCGCTACAGCGTGCAGTTCTGTTTTTAATTGGGTAAGACCACTGTAGAGGTCTGCATGGGAACGGAGATCGCGGGAATCCCGCGGGTCCCGCGGGAATTCCCACTAACCCACGGGACTCCCACGGGGACCCCCCTCTGGCCCACGGGACTCCCATGGGGATGGAAGGCTTTGGAAGCAGGATTCGTCCATGTAATATAATGGACACGTCAGCCTTAGTAAAAGAGGGAGTTTATAAGTTAATTACTTGAACAGAAAACAAAAAAAGGATTCCACCAAAGAGATTCCACAAAGGAAAACAGCAGCGCAAACACAAAAGAAACTGGAATTGATGATCCTGTCAGAAGTAATTGCTGCTTTTTATGGGGACGGGCGGGGATGGAGATAATTCGTTGCAGGGATGGGTGGGGACGGAGAAGATTCTGGCGAGGACGGAGAGGATCCTGGAGGGGATGGGTAGGATTTCTGTCCCTGCGCAACTTTCTAGACCACTGCAGAAACTTATGAAATGTTGGAAGTGACTTATGGGGAGCATGTCATTTGTCCTGGAAGGTGTTTTGAATGTTTGAATTTGAATTTGAGTGTTTGAATTTGCAAACTTTGTGAAAATAAACCTGATGACAATTCTTTCCCAGCCACCTGACTCTCCTGATTTGGTCCCTGCTGACTTCTTCTTGTTTCCTAAACTTAAATCCATGCTGAAAGGAAAGCAATTTGGCACCATTGAAGACTTAAAGCAAAATTTGACGCAGCAGCTTTTGGCGATGCCTGAAAATGCGTTTAAGGACTGTTTCCAGAAGTGGCAACGACATTGGGGGACGGTGCAGGTGATCAAGGCAAACAGCGTGCAAGAATTTAAGAGCAAATGGGATGCCCATGTGGGATCTCTTAGAGGGTTAAGCCAAGGGAACCTGTCACCAGGAGTAGGATCCCTAGGATAGTAGACATGGGGTGGGTCAGTAGAGTGGGCAGACCTGATGGGCTATGGCCCTTATCTGCCGTCATCTTCTATGTTTCTATGTATATGTGGAGAAGGGGGCCCGATGGAATAAGTTGTAAGACTGTTTTAATAAATTTTTATAAAATCAGTCCTGGAACTTTTTAAACAGACCTCGTACAGGGAAACAGCTTTGTCGATCCAGCCCAGAAAAACAAGACCCATACCCCCTAAACATTTCCAGGTAGGAGCATTCCTGCATTTACAAATAAAAGACAAAATTAATGAAAGCTTTGCAGTGCATCTGCTTTTCCTTTTATTCAGACTGAACACCAATATGTGTTTTCAACTCTGTATCTTACAAATTATCCATACATAGATACATAATGTGAGCCTAAAAGCTTTGTAGGTACTTCACGCATTCCTTTTAAGATACCCATCTGGCACGAACTTCAGAAAGCTCTAATGCATTATAAATTATTACTTTCATTAATGCTCATGAAATCTGACAGATCTTGATGGATGCCACATCCCTTTGCCAGCTGAGACATTTTCAAAGCACCTGGTGAGTTGAAAAGACTTAACAGAGACTCTGGCACCTGATCCACAGTTAACACACATCTGAGTCAATAAGATAACTGCTATCAGTTTATATATCGTTAACCCACACACACGCACGAGGGCTGCTACTCCCTAGGTTATAGTTTCAGTGATTTTATGCAACAGATCTTGGATAAGATTTTACAAATTCTTCTCATCTTCCAGGACGATAGCTATGACATGGTAAAAATTTGACCCTAGCCTCATATATACTGTGTATCACCCTAACCTGCATTGGCAAAGTCATAGTAACACACTGCACACCATCTTGCTCCTACAGGCTCTGATTCATGTTACCACATTTGGAGCAAAAATACTGTCTGAGCCCAATATTCAGACCACAGGAGGCAGCCCAGCCTACCTCCTGCATTCGGCGGCAAACCAGAAAGCCAATGCCTAAACTATCTCTGTTACCTTGAACAAGTCCATAAAGATTTTTCAAGAATTTAATTTTCTCTCACCAAATCCCACCTCTCCTCGGACTCATTACTACCTGAAACTCTTGCGCAAACTTGGCAAACCAAAATTATCTCTCTTCGTTCCACCCTACCTTCTTCTATTGCCTTACCTTGTCCCTCCCCTCAAGAGGATCCCACCTCTTACTCTCTTCCCTCTACCTCAATACTGTATTGTTCCATCCTTTCACTGACTCCATGTGGAAAGTTTATATCTGCCTTATAGCCCTCTTCTTCCATCCTATACCTTTGGCCTTCATTCTCAATTCATAAACTAACTTTGAAATAATAAAAACAGTTCATAAGCTCAGAGGTACAATGGCTGAGGAGAGGGACCCTGATCCTAACCACTGTTACAAGCTTGATGAAATAACCAGGTTTTTAAATGGAAGCTCAACCCAGATAGATAATAGAAGACTATTCCAAGTAGAAGGAGATTTCCAGTGATTTCCAGAATCCATTTCAAATGCTCCTGCCTGGCTTTTAAGATCATTCACAGCATCCTTCCTCCCTTAATCCCACTATCTTATAACTCCTCGAGTCCTGACTACCAGACCCGCCCAAAGGTATAAACTATCCTTCCCCTCTCTACACGGTATTCGCTATGCAGGCAAACTGGGAAAATCCTTTCTCTTCAGAATCACAGGTCTTTGGAATGACCTTGCTACCCCGCTGCGGAACCTGGGCTTCCTCCAATTATTCCGCAAGCAACTGAAAACCTGGCTTTTCACTAAAATGTAATTCTATCCCCCCTTACTCTTCTCTTCTAAATATAAGTTCATGTAAACCTTTTTTTTTTCCTTCTCTTCCTATATTTTAAGTTCTTGTAAACCGTGCCGAGCTCCACATCCGTGGAGATGATGCGGTATATAAACTTAAGGTTTAGTTTAGTTTAGTTTAGGAAGTAAAAAGCACTGCATCTAGTTGGTTTTAGGTATGTACTCTTAGGTCCTGGAAGATTTGGACAAGTTCCTGGAGGAAAAGTCCATAAACTGCTGTTGAGACAGACATGGGAGAAGTCAATAAACTGCTGTTGGGACAGCCATGCATTGGTGGCATGGAATCCTGCTACTATGTGGGGTTTTTTCTAGGTACTTGTGACTTGGATTGGCCTCCGTGAAGACAGGATACTGGGCTAGATGACCATTGGTCTGATCCAGTTCTTATAATCTTATTAAACACTGGTCATTTAAGGATTTCAGGACCTTATTTGGTGAGTAGGGAATTGTAAGTGATGATAGATAAGGTGGTAAGCCTTGAAGGTAAGAATCAAAACCTTATTAAGTAGTTCTCTGCTCTATAGGTAACCGATGGTATTTCTTGAGCAAATGAGTAATGTGATCAAAGCAGTCAACATGGCAGAGTAATCTAATGGCCACATTTTTGTAGTGTTTGGATTTTTTCAGAGTCAAATGCGGAAGGCCAGCATTCACAATATTACAATAGTCCAACTTGGATATAACCAAAGAAAAAGAATAAAAACATGAAAATAATTGTGATTATCGAACAAATGCCTGATCGTGCACAATTGGCGAAGGATGGAAAAGCTAGACCTGCAAAGATGTGAAACCTGAGGAATAAAGAAACGTTTCAAGTCTAACGTGATACCTAGGTGCTGAAAGTTGTTTACTGGATTAATTAAGTTTCCAAAGAAATCAATAGAAATTGTGGGTGGGTTGAGGATGTGAACCTGTAAATCAATAAGCCTCCATTTTTCTCTTTGTTTAGATCTAATCTGTATTGGAAAAGCCAATTTGCTAAAAATTTTGTTGGGCAAATCAAAAGAATGTTGTCTACATAAAAATATGCAGATATTCCCTGTGATTGAATGAGGGAAGCTATCGGACTCAAATATGGCTTAAAAAGAATAGAAGACAACATTGATCCCTATGGAACCCCACAGTGCACTGATTGAGTTTCAGAAATTAGGTAGTAACCAGTCTAAAGGATCCATCTGATAAAAAGAACTAACTTCCTCTTTTACAAAGCCATGCTAGTGACTGCCTGTGGCCCAACAAATGTGCGTAGGACAATGGCGCCCCATCAATTGTGCTCCATACAGTGGATACTATTTTGTCCTTATGAGGGTTACAAAGTACCCTCTCTTTTGAGGGGGTGGGGAACCCCCTCCCCAACTATACTTAAAATATTCACTTGGTATCTAGGGTTAGGGTAAGGTTTAGATGAGGATTTAATCACTAGCGCAATTGACGGGGCGCCATTGTCCTGCACTCATTTGTCAGTGTACCATGACTGCCACAAGGTAATGGCCCCAAACCCTTCATATCCCTATGGGCTTCAGGGCAGTTACCGCAAGTGGCCTGCACTAAACAACTTCATAAAAGAGGCCCTAAGTACAGGTCCAGAGATTCCCAAGGTAGATAGAAGAGAGGAATAAAGAATGATTCATTTAATCAAAGGCTGCAGCAGTGGCGGAGCGAGGGTGACGGTGCCCTGCCCCCCACCCTCTTCTCCATCCCACACCCCCTTCTGCTCCTTTCCCACCCCTTCCCTCACACCTCTTTAATGCTCCTGGGTCCAGGAAGTAATGTCAGAGGAAGAGCTGATTCTGGCGCGAGCAACAGGTTGAGGTTGCTGCTCGCGCCATGAATGTTAAAGAGTTACTGCAATAGGATAACATAGCTTGTTGAATACCAAGATTGTTGCCTACCAGCTTGAAATGCTAGGGTCCATTCTAAGAAGGTCTTATATCTGCACCCATTAATTTTTGGATAAGCAAATAAGTAAATTTCTAGTTTCTCTTGATGGTCTATGCCAGTGGTTCCCAATCCTGTCCTGGAGGACCACCAGGCCAATCGGGTTTTCAGGCTAGCCCTAATAAATATGCATGAGAGAGATTTGCATATAATGGAAGCGATAGCCATGCAAATCTGCTCTATGCATATTCATTAAACCCGATTGGCCTGGTGGTCCTCTAGGACAGGGTTGGGAACCACTGGTCTATGCAACACAAAATGAGGAAAAAGGTAAGCTGGAGACAATCCCGATATCAGCTTAAAGCAGATATAGGAAAATATGAATAATACTCTTGCCTCCAAAGGCAGCCAATGAAGTAAACGATAATATGGACTAATATGGTCGTTCTTTTTTAAACCAAAAATCAATCCTTAATTTCCTTAGAATTTTTTTGGGTGCTATTAAATAGATGATGTTACCATAGTCTAAAATTGATAAAACTAATGTAAACCATGGTGCTAATGCCTTTGGTATCTACAGCAGTATGTCAAAAAGCTGCAGTGGAGGAGTGGCCTAATGGTTAGGGGAGTGGCCTAGTGGTTAGGGCTGCAGCCTCAGTACCCTGAGGTTGCAGGATCAAACCCAGTGCTGCTCCCTGTGACCCTGGGCAAGTCACTTAACACCCCATTGCCCCAGACAGTGAGCCCACCAGGACAGATGGGGAGAAATGCCTGAATATAAACCACTTAGGCTATAAGATGTGTATAAATACTGAAAATAAATTGTAATAAACAAGTAAAGTGGATTGTTGGCCAACAGAATCTGTACATATTTTATAATGCACAGAGGCATGGCTAAAATGTAATAAGAACATGCAGAATTTTGCTTTGATATTGTTCTAGGGGGTCTGTTTTTTTGTCATTTCCTCGTTTGTTTTGGAAGGGATGGTTGTTTTTGTTTACAATAATACAAACCAGGGGTGTAGGCAGCCCTCCAGTTTTCGGGGACCCCCACCCATGCGCTAAACATATCTTTGCTGGCAGGGATGCTGAGACCCCGTCACCCATATGAATACAGTACCCAAGCTGCTCCCCTCCTCCTTATACTGCTTCCTTCAAGTAGAAGTCAGTGGCGTGAAGGAAGCAGTGTAAGAAGAAGGGAAGCGGCAATGCTATATTTATTCGGCTGGCAGGGCTTCAGCATCCCCACCAGCAAAGATAAATGGGTTGCAGTTCTGGTGGAGGCCTGAGCCTAAAGGCGGGGGGGGGGGGGGGGGGAGCTCCCAAGCTCCCTCCCCAATGGCTATGCCACTGGTGAAAACTAAAAATAAGAAAATATGCTGTTAAAATGTTCAAAATCAGCAGCATCACCACTCCCCCCCCCCCCCCCCAGGATTTTACCCATTTACAGACGGCAAAGGGACAGGAAAGATGTTCCTACAGCCCTTTAAACAAGCCAATAATCCAAATTCAAGCTCTAAGGACACATCTTTGAACCAAACCTAAAGGTTAAATAAGAGCACATATAAATTAAAAAATATGCTAAGCTCTGTTATTTATATTTTAAGCATTTATATACCACTTATAGTCTAAATGGTTTACAATAAGGTACTCAAGCATTTTTTCCCTGTCTGTTCCGATGGGCTCACATTCTACCTAATATACCTAGGGCAATGATGTGGGGAGTAAGTGACTTGTCCAGGGTTACAAGGACTAGTGAAGGATTTGAACCCACAACCTCAGGGTGCTGAGGCTATACTTCTAAAACTGGAGGCAGCTAACCTTCTCTGTTATGACACAGCAAAGCACAAGGCCAGCTGCTCCCTTGTGCCAGAGCAGCTTACTGGGCTTCTCCCTCATGATTGCTCAGTACATATGTTGCTACTTCCAGGGCTAATGAGGTTCTCTGGCTGAATGCACATCATCCTACATCCACTGAGACAGGGGAAGAACAAAGCAAAAGGCTTCTGAGCACATGTTGGATCTGTTTAGTTTGCAACCTAGATAGCCAGGGAAGAAGCACCAGTCCACATTAAACAGTTAATCTTTACTAGTCTAAGAAACACATACTCAGCCCTAATGCTACGACTGCTACAATATATTATTTCTATAGCACCATGATACCTGTATACCTGTGGTCTCCTATGTGTGGCTGGCAAACAGTTGGATGACGTGCTCCTCAAATCCTGTAAATGCATTCATTTCCGTCTTGCCCACTTGATATAGTAACTGCAAACAATTTATTAAGTGTGTTACTCAAGTGGCTTATTTATGGAATTTGTAGACAAACATGATTTAATGAGGCAGAGTCAGCATGGTTTCAGCAGAGAGAGGGCTTGCCTCACCAATTTGCTTGATTTCTTTGAAGGTGTGAATAAACATGTGGATAAAGGCGAGCTGGTTGATGTAGTTCTTATGGTAGGGAGACAGAAAGAGAGCTTTCTGCTGGTAGAGAGTGCCAGAAAGAGGAGTCTGTCTAGGTGCTGCTTGTCATGAGTGGAGGTTGTAGGAGTAAGAGAAATGGGGTTGAGAACTACTAGGCAGAGGTGGAGGCTACTGGACGGGTGGTGGTAGTGAGGGCCCAAAGAAAAAGGAGGTGACTGCTGCTAGGAGGGAATAAAGAGAAAAGTGGGATGGTTAGGGAAAATGAGAGAACAGATGCTACTGGCAGAGGTGAGAAGAGCCAGAGGAGAACAGAAAGAGAGGCTGGATGCTACTGGACAAAGAGTAAGGGGGGAGAGACAGTTGACTCCTGCCAAGTACATAAGAACATCCGCCTTTCACCGGATCAGACCGAGGTCCATCAAGTCCGGCGATCCGCTCACGCGGCAGCCCATTTAGGTTCTCTGTTATGAAAACCTGAAATTACCCTATCCCTCAATATGATTTGCAAGAAGGTGTATATCCAACTTGTGCTTGAAACCTCGAAGAGTAGTCTCCGCCACAACACCCTCAGGAAGAGAAGTCCAAGCGCCCACCACCCTTTGTGAGAAACAGAACTTTCTGGCATTTGTCCTGAACCTGCTGCCACCCAGTTTCAGGCTATGACCTCTTGTCCGTGTCACATCTGAAAATCTTAGTAATGCTGCTTCTTGGTCTATTTCATCAAATCCTTTTAATAGAGTAACAAAGGGGATGCAGTGATAGAGCTGCTGCCACCAGAAGGAGATCTGAGGTACACAGTAAGTATTTCCCTGACCCCAGACGACTTATCATTTAAGTCTGCGCAGACTACATGAGGCAATGAAGGGTTTAAGTGACTCACCCAAGGTCACAAGTAATGTCAGGGGAATTGGAACTCGGGGTTGGCTGAGTCTCAGCCTACTGCTCAGTCCAGTCCTCATCCACTCCCAGGCTGCCCAGTTTTCAGGATATGCTCCGCTGTGTGCAGATTTATTTCAAACATATTCATGATGGGTATCCTGGAAACTTGACTGGCTAGGTGCGTCCTGAGGGCTGGGCTAAGAACCATTGCTTGAAAGAAAAGGGAATGCAGTGTGTGTGTGCACTGAAGTTTTTTTCCATACTAGTAATTTATCAAACCTTGTGAGGAGAAGATTGTAATTCTAGGTGATAAAATTAAATGAATTCATTTCATAAATATAGCCACCTTAACTACACCATTGTTGCATCTCAATTATATTGAGATATACTGTTCTGTGTTTTCCAGGGGGGGGGGGGGGGGAAATCACTTGACAGTCTCAGCAATGCACTTAGCATGTTCCTGACTGTAGCTACTCACACCGAATGCTGATGAAGTCAGTAGAGCAGAGAACAGATCCCTGCAATCCAGGCATGGGTTTCACTAAGGCAGTCAGGGCCAACCTTAATACACAAGGGTGGCCTCACCGGGAACCATGCTCCTAGGAGCCCTCATAGGGATACAGAGGGGGCAAGATGGGCAACCCCACCCCCAGATTTCTTTGCCACTGCTGCTAATCTCCTCTGCCCAGAGACATTTCTCCCTCTACCTAACCAGTTCAGCCTCTCCTCCTCTCTCAATTCCCCATCTGCCTTAAAGTTTGTCTCTCGTTGTCTTAAATGTCACCAGCAGTGGCAGTGATCGACACAGATTGCATGCAACCTTCTTTGGAGCCTTCCTTCTGACCCATTCCACCCCTGCAGAAACTGGACGTTGAGTCAAAGGAGGTGGGATGGGTCAGAGGGATAGCTTCTTATTAGAGAATGACACGGTGACAAAATTCATCACCGTTCCCGTCCCCGCGGATAACCGCGGGAAACCATCTTCATGTCATTCTTTAAGGAGAGAGGGAAGAATCAGAGTATGAATGGCCACAACCACTGACCCACAAGCTTTGCTTTGAAGAATGCTGGTGTAGAAGGACTGAGGTTGAGATAGACACTACAGAATGACAGTCTCTGGTATCCAGAGCAGATATTGTGATGTCATAATGCCTCATTCCACCAGTGCCTGAGAACCAATCACATCAGTGATGTCACAATGGCTTCATTATCCTTGGCTCACATAAGAATCAGAGTATGAATGGCCACAACCACTGACCTGCAAGCTTTGCTCTGAAGAATGCTGGTGTAGAAGGACCGAGGTTGAAATAGACACTAGAAAATGACATGGGATTATTTCCCGCGGTTATCCGCGGGGACGGGAACGGTGATGAATTTTGTCACCGTGTCATTCTCTACTTCTTATGTCAATCACTGCCTCTGCCGAAAACATCTAAAGATGGAGAGATTCAAATATTAAGGTGAGGGGAGGGGATTGAGAGGGACGGAGAACCTGAACTATGCAAAGCCCCACAAGTGGTAAAGCTGGCCCTGACCGTGCAATCAGAAGCCTCGGTTGTTGCAATTATTTGGCAAGCAGAGTTTTCCTGATCATGAGCTAAAATCACAAATTTATAGACTGAGGAAACAACACTTTCCTCATGCTGCTTTCTATGGATGTGCGTTCATTTGACATGGGGTGGAAAATGTCGGTGGTATTTCCCAAGATGTTTGATGTCGTTTTCAAGTTTTTTTTCATGTATGGTTAACAATGTCCACTCTTTCACAAGTGTGTCCTTTTGCTCCTATTTGAGCCAAAGGATGCACACTTGAGCACTATTTACAACATTGCCTCCAAAATGAATACGGTGAAAAAATCTTGTAAATGGCGAGAAACTAAACATGTAAAAAAATGCGTGGGCTCCATGCTCCTACTCCATTTTGCTACCAGCTGCAACTACCACACTGACCTCTCTTCGTTTGCAATTGTAAGGAAGAATTTTTTCTCCTGATTTTTGTGTCTTCCAACAAGACCTCATTAAGGATCCACAAACTATGGCTCTCTCCTGATCCCAACCAAGGTGGACTCCTTCTGACCACTAGATGTTGCTGTTAATCAACGGTGAGAGCCCTCACATTATTTTTGCAACAACCACAGCCAGTGCATGGTATAGAGTCCTGCCCTGGGAATATCAAACACAAAAGCTTCAGAATGACTAGTGTAAAGCATTACCATTGAGTTATGCTAGCATTGGGAAATTTACTGAAAAAAAAAAATCCACAACTTTGTAAATGTTTTCAGGATGCTTCCAGGTTGTAACACAATAACAGAGTAAACGCCGGCAGAAAAAGACTCTCATGGGCCACCCAGTCTGCCCAACCAATTGACCAGAACCTCACCCACCACTCTGTGTAGATCCAGGTCACCCATGTTTAAATGTTGGTTGTGAAGTCACCGCCATGCCAATCGTATATGCATCCAAACATGATGGGGATGATACGTGGTGGATTGTTGACAGTAACAAGAACCAAGTGGGGAATGGGACTGTACACATCAGCCTTGGAAACAGTAAGCTTTATTAATTGTAAACACAGATATAAACTAAATACATGTATAAATACATGAATTCAACATCCTTTCTTTTTATGACCTGGCATGTTCCATGTTTCGACCTCCAACAGAAAACCTGCTTCAGGGTTGAAGGAGTCAGTCCAGTAGATGGCGCTGTTAGCACTTAAAAGAATGGCTCCAAATTCATGGTAACATACACAAGTACTAGTACGTGTAAACAACTCTGAAAAACAAAAAAATGATTCGATGAGTAAGATGCGTAACTGTACAGGTGCAGATTGCAAAAAAACCTCTTGTTCTGGTTTGTTTGGCATGGGGTTGTCTGACCTTGTTTTTGTGCTTTGGATTGCTGACAGTATTCAATTTAGCAATCAAGATGCTTTCCTCTCCCTCCTAAGCTGCACAGTTCTCACACTCACAATATGTGTTAATAAAATGATCAACACACTGGAGTTGTTGAACCTTCACCTGTCCTTCACCATGTGCAGGCCACAGTCCATACAAGTCTGTCTAGCATCGTATTTGTGTCATTTTAAATTGCAGTCACCAGCGTTATCCTAAAAGGTGACAGCCAAAGTACATAGTGGGGGGTAAGGGGAGATGAAAAACTGTTTTACCAAGCCTTTATTATGATAGCCCATGCCTGGAACACACAAAAATAGTAATATGTTAACATTTTATCATTTGAAATATTCTAATTTTCTGTCTATCCCATCCCACAGAATTATTGGCACCCCTTCCCCCTCCCCTCCCCCCTTCCTATTTATTCTGAAAGTTTTATGGGACGTGCAAATGAGAAAAACTAAAAGAGCAACAAAGGTGCAACACTTGAGCTCATGCTCAATATTTTATAAGCGAATAATTGCGTTTTATTATTATCATTTTTAATTTGCAGGTACCTAGAATGGAAATGCTTTGGCAGTTTCATATCCATAGTATTTTGTTTTCATCACATCCTGAACTGCATGCAGCCATAACCACAAATACTTCACATGGTACTTTGGATTTAATAGCTCACAGGGGCTACTGTCTGAATTACTGCATTTTATTTTACGACCAAATTACAATTATATACACAAGAGCACATTTAAAATACCCAACTGGGTAAAAGAAATGATTGCTTTGTTAAAAAATATAAATTTTTATGCACGGAAATTATTGGGACGCTTTCAGTCTCTAGTACATTAATATGCATGAATTTGGGTTTTACTTTTTTTCCTTTGACCTTTATCTCGACACACTGTGGCATATTATCTTCAAACTTTAATAAAACAGTAATTCACTGATGGTTTTTATGACCTACTAATTTGTCGGGGTTCATGTACACTAGGTTTTATAATTTCTCTATGCAAATCGATAAAAATCCTTTCATGTCTTATTTAAATCACTGAATACTTAAACAGGATGCTGGCACGCTGTCTGCTGAGCCGCACAGGCAGCAGGCATTGCTTGTGATGGGAATGAGAATGAAGCAGTCTTCCCGGGTTAATGTTTTTTTTCACTAGATTTGGAGAGGTTGGAAAGTCCTCTTTTAAATGTGGTGCCCTGGCATGAAGAGAACTTCAGACTAGCACAAAGAAAGAGGTATTGACTGTTTCTATAATATGCAGAAATATTAAAAAGTGCCAATATTTCACCATGAACACAGCAAAAAAAAAAAAAATGGCACCATCTTTAACGGTGGCAAGTCAAATGCATGCAGACAATTGCGCGAAGACAACTCCGCACAATACAATTGCGTGAAATGACAAATCAGCGCGATAGAAGCCCCCGGTCATAAGTATTTTACAGGTGTCCAGCTCAACATGCTTTTTCGTTAATGAAAAGAACAAAAGAGCGTCTTTATTTGCAAATAAAGCAGTTATGCCACAGAAACAGCTTAAAGATTTTCCTTCTGTTGTCAACAGCTTTCTGTAAAGCCAAAAGTATTCAAGTTGAAAGGTTTTAAGCTATGAAAACTAACACCCTGCTTCTGAACGAGGGAATTTTTAAAGTACTACGGTCATGGTTAATGGTAGCCCTCCTGCTGCCAGGCACGTGCAGAGAGTAACCACCTGCCTTCCCGGAGTAAGGGCCAGGTGCTCCCTGTGTACTCAGGAGAGAGGGCCGTCAGCTGCTGACTGCAGGGGAAGTCACTCTTGCTCAATCCATTAGGGGTCTCCAAACGAGGCGTTGTCAAAGAGAATGAGACCCAAGGGAGTCCAGGCCAGTTGAGGTCTAAAAGCTCCTCAATATGTAAATTTATTTTGTAAAAGGAAATGAGTGAAAATGTACCAGCCAATAAGATAACTTGATAACACACGACCCTTTTGATATCTTATTCTAGAGCAGTGTTTTTCAACCTTTTTACACCTATGGACCGGCAGAAATAAAAGAATTATTCTGTGGACTGGCGGTTGAAGAACACTGGGCTAAGTCGTGGGCCAGACCCCGCCCATCTCTACCCAATCTCCACCCCAGACCCTACCCCCATAATAGTACTAATTGCACCTTGCACGTCCCGTGCCTCATCTGGAAGCCTTCCCTCTGACGTTGCATCAGGTTCAGGCGCAGGATGCCCGTAGGAGCCACTGCCCGTGGCTTTGTGCACTGAATCAGTTAGGAAGAGGGAGTTGGCTCGAAGATAACGCCGCATCGATCGCACCATGGACTGGCGGTTGAGGAACACTGTTTTGGGCCTGATGCACGTGCTGGCCCTGTGGACCGGCACTGGTCCATGGACCGGTGGTTGAAAAACACTGTTCTAGAGCATGGATAAGAAGGGTCTTTACATTTTCCAGTATTCTGCTTTCTAAGAATGGCAGGGCACAAAGAGAGAACCATTGCTTGTACACTAGAGGACTCTCACCTTGATCAAGCAAGAACATCGTTGACAGCCACTAGTTCCTTTTTGCTTTGCTCTTCAGACCAGATCTTTTAGCTAATACGCTTATTGCTTGTGCACCAATCGTGATCAACAGTAGCCTCTCAGTTAACCGGCAGCCAAGGGGATTGATAGATGCTGGATAAATGTAGTTTCTGATTGCTTAAGTTACTATATATCTATTTATATACCACTTATATATTTAGTGGTTTACATTCAGGCACTTTATCATATTTCCCTATCTGTCCCAGCGTGCTCAAACTCTATCTAGTGTACCCCTTCACGTACCATAAGGTTTTTACCATAAGTATTTTGGATGTAGTATCAGTAAAGGAAAAGCAATTAGTTACTCTAAGCAGGTAACTCCACTCAGTAATAAGGGCTAGATTCACAAAGCAAACCGATCGGTTTGCGACCCCTTAGTGAACCGATTTCCCTCCGGCCCTATTCACATACCTCTCTGCCGACCATCCTCCGATCCGCGCATGCAAATGAGGGGAGCGGCATGCAAAGTAGGCAGGGATGCGATTCACTAACGTAAACCCTGCAACACCGACTGGGCTGGCCGATCACTCCCGAGTGGCTGCTGCGGACCAGTCGCTGAAGCCCTTTCCGACTGCCCTGCCTGCTCTCTGCCCTGTCAGCCCCGATCTCCCGCTGCCCTGATCTCCTGCCTGCAGCCCTTACTCTCCCGCTGCTCTACTCTTGCCCCCCCCCAGCATGACGACTTTTTAATCGTGTCTCTGGACTTTCATTTACTGTTTTTTTTCTCCATGACTTCTGCTTTGGGGATGTTTTTAAAGAGTAGTGCACCCTTATGAAAGAAACGGGGAGAAAACATGCTGGCGAAGAGAAGCCTATGCAAATCTGCAGTCTCCAAACAGCAAATCACTGGAGATCGGATGCAATGCAGAGGGAGAGAGGCGTTGGTGCGTTCCACCTTAAAACGTGCCCCTGTTTTGCGGTGGAGGGGAACAATCCGGGACCGCGTTAGCCGTTTCTGTGCCTCTGCCGCCCAGATTAGGGAGAGAAATGCTACAATGCCCCCCACTGTGGTTTCCCATGCTCCAATTTCTTGAAGGCAGGCTTCAGATCATTTTATTAAAAAAAAGGAAAAAAATTGCTGCCAGCCCAGAGGTCCAGCGCATGCGCTGGGATTGCTATAGAGCGATCCGGGCAGGCAGATAGGGACGTTCCTCCGATTGCCCCCATCTGCATATTGAAGTTTCCTGAATTCTTCAGACCTGCCCGGATCGTGCCCGTTCGGGCAGGTTTGTGAATCTAGCCCTAAGTTACTTTCCTAAATGAGTAATTTAATTACTGTAACTAATTAGTTTAAACTGAGAAATAATTAGTAACTTATTAATTACTTTTAAAGAGTAACTTGATAGATGTCCTTTCGAAAATGCCCCTCCACCCAGTGGCGTAGCAAGGGTAAGGGATGCTGGGTGTCATGGGTGTCAGAGGAAGGGGAAGGCGCACATGCGGCAAGGGGTCAGAGAGGAGCAGAGGTGCCAGCATCCTCACCAAGATGCCACCTGGGGTGAACCACTCCCCCCTTACTATGCCACAGCCTCCACCTAAGTCTATCTTTTGACGTTTTGAGAAAAACTTCCAAAAATCGGGTGGAGAAAATATCCATTTTCAAATCCATAAGATGTCTTCTTTCTTTTTTTTTTTTAAATGGTTCAGCTAGACATTTTGTCCAGTTAGACATCTAAATTTTTTTTGCCATTATTGAAAAAAATGCCTAAATTAAAAATGTCCAAAACAAGCCATTTGCAGATAAGAGGGGCCAGCGTTTTTAATGGACCGGCCACACAGATATGCCAACAGAGCAAGGGGGCACCCTAGAAAGCATTGCTATGAACTTTACATTAAGGTGCCAGGTATACCTCTCACCATAACCCTCGTACATTATATGGTGAGCCCTCCAAAACTCTATTCAAAACCTACTGTTCTCACTTGTCTACCACCTCAATAGCCTTTATGCCTGCAGATATCACCTATTTGGCAGTATAGTGGGTTTTTGGTGGGCTCACACTTTCCACGCAAGTGTACTAGTTAGGGTAGCATATAGGCCTGGATCCCCTTTTCTGCAGTCCACTGCACTGCCCACCAGGCTACTCCAGAGACCTGCTTGCAGCTCTACTAGAGACAGATATGTAGTTTCATGCAGATATTTGGGGGATGGGAGGGGATCAATGACCACCGGGGGAGTGTGTGGGGCCATATTTTCACCTTCCAGTAGTCATTTGGTCAGTTTGGGTACCTTTATGGCCCTTACTTGTTTTAAAAACAGGTCTAGCCCAAAACATCTTGGACGTTTTATACAATATTTGATTATCCCTGTTGAACGGACACGTATCAGAACTTTAGTAAGTGTCCTTAGGCATATGTTGTTTAAAGATGCAAAGGTAGGCCCTGTTTATCTTTCCCTTCTTTGAAGATGGTACAAGGACAGGTAATGTTTAAACAGAGATAATGTGAAGTGAATTCAATTGTTTTGTTAAGCCGTATTTACAGACAGATTTAGATTAGGGTCTCTGCTGGTTAAGGCTTTTTCTGACCCTCTGTGGACTTCAATCTCCAGATAGGAAAAATGCTGATGTGTTTAAAGTTTCATGTGACCTTCCATATATGGTTTGTATTTACGTCACATGCTGACACATGCTGACAAACCTGATTCGTATAAAAGATGTGAAACTCATAATAAAAGACGGACATATTTGGAAGACGATTTCTGGTCTTTAAGATGTGTCCCCAGGTACCTGACTTACATATGACAGAGACAGAGAAAGTATGGGGCAGGAATTGGGACCTGAATCCTTTTCAGTTGGGGGCTCGTCCGGGATGGGCAGATGATATCACCGGTATTTTGTGAGTATTTCTGAATTTTTTCTGTTCTTTAATACTCACTGGGTAGTGGTGACCTGTACCCACCCCTTTATTTTAAGTTCAAGCTTTGGGTTCTATTATGGAGTTTTTTTGGGAAAAATCTCGGGGTACTTTCGGTAAGCGCCCCTCGTATATATAAGCAGCTGCCATTCTTTCGGGAAGAATGAAATTATTTATAGAACCCCCCCTGCCCACTCTGTCATTTGTAAGGTTAAAACTTTTATAGAGTATAAGATTTTATTGTCTCTTATTACTGTACCTCGCTTATAAGGTAAGATAAGCGAATATTTTTGCATTGTTATATTGGGTTTTGTAATGAGTCATAAAGGCACTTACTCCTAGACAAATGAGACTTGTACGGCTGTGTGTATGTATGACATTTTTTCCTTCAGCTCCCATCTTTCTGTGTCACCAATCTTTAATACTGAGGTAGGACATGCTGTTATGTGGAATGAATTGAAAGCGCTGTTTGAATCAGTCTAAGATCTTTCCCTTGTAGTTTGTACACAAGCACTATTTCTTGTCTTCCTTTTGATCCTAATTTTGTGCGTTTTTCTTCTACGGATGCTTTCTTTGTGTTCTGTGCTGGATCATAAAAAAAAAAAGAAACAAGAAAAAGAAAAAATTCCGTTTTAGAGGTTTTCTTTCTTGTGCAGAGCAAAGCTAATCTGTTCTTTGCTTTCATTATCAGGGTCTGTGCATGAATGTTTTTGTCCCTTCCCCCAGACTTCTCTGTTTGGGCTTCCACTGACCCCCTATAGTGCTTCTTTGAAGTTACTCATTCTTGGTTTTATCAAGCAGTAAGGTGAGATTCCACTGTTTGTCTCTTGACTTTTCTCCGGCATTATCAAAACCACCATCTCTTCTTATAATACGCCCATCGCTCTTGTTGTCAAAGCTGATGGCATTCCCTGTTTCGTCCTAGATTTAGGGCTGTTAGTGTTTTGGTAATTCTCATTGCACTTATGTTTCTTCCACCATTCCATCGGCAGCCAATGATTTTTTTCTGTCATTGTCCTAAAGAATGTTTTATTTTTAGTCCCTTTGGTGAGGCTGCCTTCACCTTTAAGCAACAGTATACCTAGTGTGGAATGTCCTTCGGGCTATTCTACAAGTCATGCACTGCCCCTCATGGTCCTATTCTCATTTTGTACAACTTTTTGCATTCCATAATTCAGGAGACCTGTCAGGCTGATAGTTTGCATCTTTTATAATGGTTGTCTGTGTGTGGTCACAAGGTGTCACGAAATAAACTGCACTGGTGTACATCTGAAGTGAAATACCTGGGTTTTGTCCTGTCTCATGGTCAGAGGAAAATCTGCACTTTCTGCATTGCTGCTGTTCTGGGTCTGCCCCGCCCAGCTACCAAGAAAGACATGCTTACTTTTCTTGCTATGATTGGTCACTGCCGCCAATGGATCTCTGCTTGTTCCTTCTATGACCAGATTTTGAGACAGACCCTGGTTTCTGAAATGACTGCTCTTATCAGATGGACTTATGAAATGTTGGACATTTAAGATGTGCTTTGGTTTCTAGCTCAAGTTTGGGTTTTCCTGCTTATGCCCACATGTTTTATCTCTTTGTTTGGGACTATTGTAACACCATGAAGGGAGAACATGGCGGTAAATTACGCTCTGTTGCCTTTTTTTATAGTCACTCCTGTTCAAGTTCCCTGGCTGCTTGTGCTATGGTGGTAGAGATGGTTATTTCTTTGACCCTAGGTCACCCCATTACCCTTCATACTCTTCACGATGTTCAAGCCCTTCTTTTAAATGGGCTTTTGGGTCTCATGGGTGAACAGGATTCTCTTCCTCTCTTTTTTCACAGCTTCCTCTGAATTTGATGCCTGGCGTTTGGCAGGTGCCCAAAGCCGCCCTTTTAGACGGACTTTGGTGCAAAGAGGGGAAACCCTGGATACCAGCTGCTAGCTCTCCCTTATTCATTGCCCAATATCATGGTATTGGTTATCGTAGTGCTCGCTCGACATTTTAACTTCTTGCTAGTGATATTTTCATTCTTGACCTTTTGCTCCTTGATACAGATATATATAGTTCGATAATTACAGCTGGCACGGTTGTGAATTGAAAATAAATTGGAAAATACAATTCCTTTCTATTGTTTTAGCTGAAATTAGGATGTTGCTAATTTAAAATGGTTTGTCCGGATGTATACATAGCCATCCCAGATCCATTTTGGCACAGATATTTCTAATGTTTTCCATGGGTCCTCTTTATCACTGCAGAGATAGAGACGCTCCAAAGAGACATTAGCTTTATGCCTTTTTTCAAATATGAGATGGTTATGATATACATTATTTGTAGTTTTGGTTTTTTTATGTCAATGTGTTTGTTTGCGGAGTTGGATTCAGCCCTGCACACTTGACAGATGGAGTAATAGCTCCACGCTTAAAACTTTATGTTTTGTCTGTGTCATGTCTACTTGTTTTGGTTTGGTGGGTACCCCAGGATACATAATATTGGCCATTTCTAGAGCTCTTTTTCCACTTCTTACTAGCCTAACTGCGCAATGTTCTTTTACTTTTAGCTTTTATATTCTGAATATAGTTTAGTTAGGGGTTATAAGAAAAAGCTTTATTTTATGCAGCGTTTATTTCGTGGTGTTCCCTACATATGATCCATACATTTCTGAATACATTCAGTACATCAGTATGGTCTCTCTGAAGTGCATAATAGTTATATGCAGCACGATAAAAACATATCCTTTTGGATTGTTCAATTAAGAACCTTAAGTAAGTGAGTATTGTCTCTCTTTTGCCATAGCTATGCTAAGTGAATGAATTGGTATTGTTGCATGTTGCCACGTTCAGTGCAGGCAACATGGTTTCTCTTGTTTTCTATCTCTTATTTGGATCACATTGGAGTACAGCTGCTGAATGATATTTGGAATGCTTTCCAAGCATCTCTTTTCAAGTATCTCTTTCTGTATGCACAGACATCTGGCTGCTCTCCCTTTGAGATTCTCACGGGATGACCTTTCCCCGCCCCATGGGTAGATTTTCCCTTGATACAGGAGGAATACGTCTAAAAGCTAATTGAAATATTAGGGCTTGTTCAAAGAAACGTGTCTTGCACTTCTCCTTTCTCTCCACAGATTCCTACCCATTTTTTCCAGCCTGGTGATTGTCCAGCAGCTTTCCAAGGATCGGAAGCAGACGGATTTCCCCTTTGGCCTTCCCACTACTGTGATCGCTGTGACCAGGCCCGCTGCACTCACTGAGGAGTTTCCTGTTTGGATCCACACAAGTCGCTTGAAGAGGGTTAACCTAAAACCCCAGAAGCAAGTCTTCCCTGCGCAGATTTCACCTCCTCCAGTGGAACAACATGATGATTTCATTGCAGCATTCTACCAACTTTATCATTCTCTTACTGGCACCGCTGCTGCTAGTTTTTCTCCCTGTATGGATCATTTCTAACTGGGTCTACAGGGATGATGTGTTCTGGGTCCACGACACTTTCTGCCCATACCCATCTGTAAATGACACTCCTGCTGTAAACAGCACCCCCGACACCTCTTTGCGAACACGACGTCAAGCTGGACTACTCCCTCGCAAAGGCTGTCCTTCAATTGGAATCCAGAAAAGACCGATGCTACCCTTTGGTATAATTCCAGCAGTGTGCAAGTTGCCACCTTCTCCTGTGACATTGTGGACTGTTCATCAATTGATATCCCAAGGCTGTGCCATTGGTCCTCAGAGATTCCTAAAACTAAGGACATATATGTATATGTTACTGACTTACGTTGGGGGGATAAGTGTGCATTCTGGGGAGTGGTAGGGTGGAATATTGATACTGACTGGGCTTATAAACTAGAAAATACTCTGAAAAACAGTGAACCAAAATGGTAAATCACTGCTTACTTGTACGACCCTTCATAAGGTTGGACACTGTTATAGGAAAAGTGTTCCTGTACAAATTATTAAGCTTTCTCTTACTATTGACAACCCTAGACCTACTGATGAAGGTATGTACATTATGGACATGTGGTTTAAGGGTGGGTCTAGCTATCCGACCAATCAGTTTTCTTATGGGATCTATCTACCTCCACTCATCCTCTCCCGCCATTTTGTGGGGGCCCCAAAAAAAATACTAACTCACTGGCCCCTACATTCAATAAACTTACTGACATGATGGCTATTGCCAATCCCACTTTTGAAGATATTGTGGCTGTTAAGGTAGGGTTTTCAGAACCTAACCTTTGGTTAGAATGGATGAAATTCACTGCTGATCAACATAATAAGAGTAATTGTTACATATGTGCTCAAGCTAGACCCCATCTAGGAACCGTACCTCTGGACCTCCCTCCTGGTATCCAACCATGCCTTTTTGGGTTATTTACCAATATCTCCTCTAATTTTACCTATCCCCTTTGTGCACTGCAGTGTTCTAAATACCCTTTGTTGCCAGGACAACAAAAGCTTGATATTGCCGTTACCATCTATAAGGGCAATTACACATGTCATGTTTCTAATCTGACACAGGGTAGTTTTGTAGGTAATTTACCCCCAGGTTATTGTTCTGTCTTGGCTCATAGGTATGCCCCATTGTTGCTGCATCAGATTTGATATTTACTGGCTTTATGGAGACTTTTGCTCCCTGTTAAGCTACCCAGCCAGTGGATAGGCCAGTGCACTTTAGTTAAGGTTACTATGCTCCTGCATATCTTTCTGAAAGGCATCCTTCCTATTCACATGGTTTTTCCTTTTATTTGTCTTGATATAAATCTGATCACATGTATACATAGATGCTATAGGGGTCCCAAGAGGGGTCCCAGATGAATTTAAGGCCCGAGCTCAGGTTAAGGCTGGGTTTGAGTTCCTTATTCCCTTTATTACTATTAATAAGAATGTTGATTGGATTAATTAAAATTATTATAATCAGCAACGCTTTGTGAACTATTCTAGGGACGCCTTGCAAGGTATTACTGATCAATTAGGCTCCACTTCTCAGATGGTTCTCAAAATCATATGGCCCTAGATATGATTCTAGCTGAGAATTCTGTTAAATTCTCCTCAGTATTTTATGCTGTTGTACTGTTCTTTCTGACAATATAGGTCCTACTATGGACATTCAGAAATTAGCAGACCTCTTTGCTGAGCTTAAATGTAACTCTGATTTATCTAATTCTTGGGATCAGCACTTTAGTTGAATGCAGGGTTGGGTAATTGTTATAATCTCTTATTATTTGCACTCTTGTCTTGACTGCTCATGTACTGTGTTATTCGTATTACAGCTCCTAAAAAACCCCTCCTTGAGAGACATACCTAGGGTATCACTCCCTTCCAGCTCATGCTGTGTATTTGTGACGTCATTTACATGACGTAAGAGGGGAATTGAACGGACACGTATCAGAACTTTAGTAAGTGTCCTTAGGCATATGTTGTTTAAAGATGCAAAGGTAGGCCCTGTTTATCTTTCCCTTCTTTGAAGATGGTACAAGGACAGGTAATGTTTAAACAGAGATAATGTGAAGTGAATTCAATTGTTTTGTTAAGCCGTATTTACAGACAGATTTAGATTAGGGTCTCTGCTGGTTAAGGCTTTTTCTGACCCTCTGTGGACTTCAATCTCCAGATAGGAAAAATGCTGATGTGTTTAAAGTTTCATGTGACCTTCCATATATGGTTTGTATTTACGTCACATGCTGACACATGCTGACAAACCTGATTCGTATAAAAGATGTGAAACTCATAATAAAAGACGGACATATTTGGAAGACGATTTCTGGTCTTTAAGATGTGTCCCCAGGTACCTGACTTACATATGACAGAGACAGAGAAAGTATGGGGCAGGAATTGGGACCTGAATCCTTTTCACCTGTAAAACAGTGATCTCAAACTGGCGGCCCGGGGGCCACATGCGGCCCACCAGGTACTATTTTGCAGCCCACGATCTGTACTAGTGCTGCCCGCTCTTTGCAGCATCCTCCGGCTTCCCCCCTGGCCTCCCACTCTTACCTTCAGATAATTACCGCAGCCTGCAGAGAGGATTGCCGGTGCTGTAGCGATCCTTGTAGGCTGCCGTCGTCCTCAGCAGCACGTTCCCTCTGCCACGATCCTGCCCCTGATGTCAGAAGAGGGGCGGGACCGCGGCAGAGGGAACGTGCTGCGGAGGCCGATGGTAACCTGCAAGGAATGCTACAGCACTGGCGATCCTCTCTGCAGGCTGTGGTAATTAGCTGAAACTAAGACTGGGAGGCCAGGGGGAAAGCTGGAGGATGCTGCAAAGAAAGGGGGAACATGCAGGTCTTTGGGGGGGGGAAGATTTATAAACTATAAAGAGTTTTACCTCATGCAAAATTGTCATTTCTTTAATAAAACTTCAACTATTTTTTCTGCAGCACTCCAAGTACCTACAAATCCAAATTGTGGCCCTGCAAAGGGTTTGAGTTTGAGACCACTGCTGTAAAACATCCCAAGCGTTAAGCCTACCCTAATCCCGCTCAAAATACGCTTCTAACATACTCCCTTAAGATTTAGATGTACTGGAGACAAAGCGACCAGAAAGACATCTAGAAGAAGGAGGAAGGAGTGGCTAGAGCTACTGCCTCAAGCACCCTGAGATCGTGGATTCAAATCCCATGTTGCTCTTTGTGACCCTGGGCAAGTCACTCAATCCTCCACTGCATTACATAGATTGTGAGCCCACCAGGACAGAGAAAGAAAATGCTTGAAGACCAGTTTTGAAAATGCCCACTTGGACGTTTTGACTAGTAAGATATCCAAGTGCAAGTTTATGCTGTCTTTTGGACATCTATCTAAAAAAAAAAAAAAAAAAAAAAAGAGTCCCTCAGTATACTCAATACACTGTACAACCAAACTATAAAATTTGATCAGCTCTGAACCCTTCCATTAAAAACTGTCATTTCTGTAATTTGGAGAAACCCCAAAAAGAACATATCCCACCCAACCCTGTAGAATTGAAACATGTGTTTATAGAAAAGCTTCTGTTGTTTGTTCTTCATGATTGATTAATACTTAATATTTATGAAGCTGTTGGATGGAACTGTTACAAGTTTAGAAGCAATAAATATTAAAGTGTGGTATGATTAAAAAGCAACCAACAATAAGCCTGGCTTCTTAGTAAGTCTATTTGTAGAAGAGTTATTATTTATTCATTCTTTCATTTAGAATTCCAGACTTCTCCACCCTGCGGATGCAGAAGCCAGCCCTCCCCCCAGTCAGCACAGTCTCAACGGAGATGTCGTCCTTCTAAATCTAACACTTATTTCCATGTCAGATTTCTAAATGACTGGACTAAGAAGCCCTGACATATTATACAGTTACTTTCATTCATTAAAAATGTGTGTTGTGCACTTCAAAGGGAGGATCTGGTATAAACTCCTCTTTATGCTATCTCCAAAGGATTTCACGGTCCAACACTTTTCCGATAATTATACAGTCAGAGCCCTGAAAAACATGGGAGAATCTTGAATGCAATAATCACAGAGCAGCAGTAGCTACAGTATACTACATTTGGAAGATTAGTGCCATAGAGTTGTTCATGTATCGCAGTGCTATCTTGAATTACATTGGCTGATTGTTGAGGCTAGAGCAGGGGTAGGGAACTCCGGTCCTCGAGAGCCGTATTCCAGTCGGGTTTTCAGGATTTCCCCACTGAATAAGCATTGAAAGCAGTGCATGCAAATAGATCTCATGCATATTCATTGGGGAAATCCTGAAAACCCGACTGGAGTACGGCTCTCAAGGACCGGAGTTCCCTACCCCTGAGCTAGGGGGAAGTATTTACAAACAATTCTTTTGTAAAATGTTGGTATATCAAGCAGCTGTTTGGGGAAAAACAAGTTAGTCTCTATATCTCTTTTTCCACCTCTTACTCAGCTTGTAGAAAAAAGTTGAAAACATATCTTTTTAGGAAATACTTCTATTAAACTGCGCTAGCAGTTTGTGGCGCAGAGAACTGCGCTGAATGGCCTGCGCTGCTCCCGATGCTCACAGGAACTCTATGAGCGTCGGGAGCAGCGCAGGCCGTTCAGCGCGGCTCACCGCTCAAAACTGCTATCGCAGTTTCGTAGAAGAGGGGGTAAATTCTTATAATAGGCTATAATGGTAATATTTCCTCGGAAATATTGAAACTAAAATCCTATGATCTGCTATAATGTTAGTATTTCTTAATTTGTGAACCGCACAGAACCATAAGGTAGTTACAGTATATAAGAACTTATGTTATACAATTGTAAAAGTTGCAATCATGATAAATGCCCTGTTATATAGGAGCAGTTATTAGGTTAACACAAAACACCCCCCCCCCCATCTCCATTCCCTCCAGACAACAGTCCTTCCTTCTACCTAACCCTCCCACTCCACCTCAAGGAAAGAATACCCCTTACAGAGCCTAAAGCAGGGGTGTCCAATGTCGGTCCTCGAGGGCCGCAGTCCAGTCGGGTTTTCAGGATTTCCCCAATGAATATGCATGAGATCTATTTGCATGCACTGCTTTCAATGCCTATTCATTGGGGAAATCCTGAAAACCCGACTGGACTGCGGCCCTCGAGGACCGACATTGGACACCCCTGGCCTAAAGCTCTTCTTGTTCAACAAGAAACCAATTTGATTATAGAGTTTGGAGAATATTCAAATTAGGCTTCCTTCAGCTTTCTCTCTAACCAGCTCTGTGGGGGGGGGGGGGGGGGGGAGCGGGTTTCTCTCTTCAAACAGCTTTTTTCCAAATGTCAAAACATTTTGACTGAACTGCCATCACCTTTTGGTCAGGGCAATGCTCATTCTTCACCTTACAGCCCTATCCTCTACCCCCAGCTGTTAGTCCAGTTCAATGACAAGCTTTATAGTCTATGGCTAAATGTTTAAGGTAAGTACCTGTTCATGCTCATAGTTAGAGAATGACACGGTGGCAGTTATCCGCAGCTAGCCGCGGGTAACCCACCAAAACAGTGGGGGAGAAAAAGTGCTCACCACATGCACGGGGACAAGGCCATCCACCACCCCGTGGAGCGGTGAATGGCCTTGTCCCCGCAGTTAATGGAGGGAAGGCACATGGTGACCGATTGCGCGCAGCCCCCTCCCTCCCTCCCCCTTACCTTTGCGGCGCTTTAGAAAATAAACTGAAGACAGCAAAGCCTGCCTTTGCCGCCCTGCAGTTGCGTGTGTGTGGGCAGAAGCTTCTCTTCTGACGCAACTTCCGGTTGGAGGGTGCATGAATGGAGTGTGGGTTTCCCTATGTCTAGTTGAGGTAGTTTGGATAAGGCGGTTGTTCAGGTAGGTTGGGCTGTCGCCGTTTATAGTTTTAAATAGTAGACAGTAGAATTTGAATAGTATTCTTGCCGGAATTGGAAGCCAGTGTGAGTTGAGGTATGCCTCTGTGATGTGGTCGTGTTTCCTCAATGAATACATAAGTCTCAGTGCTGTGTTTTGGATTGTAGTTGTTTTGTCATTGTTGTGGGGCAGGAGAGATAGAGTATGTTGCAATAGTCTGGAAGATTTAGGATTAGGGTTTGTACTAAGATCTGGAATTGAGTTCCATCAAAGAATTTTCGAACTTGTCTTAAGTTCCTCATAACTGCAAATGATTTCTGTATTGTTTTATAGATTTGTGGTTGCTTGGTGCAGCATCTGTCTATCGTCATTCCTAGTAGTTTTAGGGTGGGTTGAATGGGGTAATTCATTGAGTTAATTTCTATATTGGTTATGGTTGGGACTTTATTATTTTCGAGGAGGATAAATTTGGAAGTACTTTTTCAAATCCTCCAGGAATGCCATGGCAACATTTAACAGCAAGAAAAAAATAAATTTAAATCACTTACAAGGAAGAGGCAGGAAATGCTGAGAGCTGCTCAGAGGCTGGGCCTGCAGGGACTTCAAAAAGATAAGAGACAGTCTGAGGCAGGAAGCTTGGGGGAAACTGCACTTAATAGCACCTGTCTCATTAAGAACCCCAGGACTGTTATTGTGAGCTACAGGAGAGCAGAGAGCTTAAGACAGCACAAGGAGTTGCTGAGGAAATGATATGTGGCTGCTAAGTGAATTTATATGTCAGCTTTGGAGTTTGTGTGTGGGTGTGAAAGAAGTGAATATTTTTAAAATAATATTTCCCATAAATGTTTGATTTCATGAGAAATGATTCAAATTAAACCTGCATATGGGCTGTTTTGCTGAGGTGTGTAATGAAAAGGCTGTGAAGGAGGATTTTGAAGCTGAGTTTGAATGAGTTGTGGGTCAAGAACTTATCTGATACCTGCTGGTTCTCATGACACTGTATATGGAGATTTCTAAATTGTTTGGAGTGTATTCCTGCAGTCTTTTCTGATTACTAATCTGCTGAGACATTAACCAGTATACACAGTTGTGTGAAGCTTGGAGAATCTGAAACTATTTTTGAAAGCTAAATATTATTTTGAGAACTGAAGGTCTAAAGCCTTAAGAGTGACCTCCTGTCTTAGACTTCTAAGAAGTTCTGTGGTGCAGAGCTGTATCCAGTCAGTATTCCTGATATACTAGTAGCAAGCTCTGTGTAAGAAAGCTGTGAGACTGTGAAATAATTACTGAATCCATTATTTCTGAATCAAAGATACTTGGATATATAGATAAACCGAGGTTGCTCAGATCTTGTGTGAATGTGTGTATGTTGAAACTCTTTGAAATGATTTCATATCAGGAACTTTTCTTTTTCATGGGAGGGCCAGTTTAGAGATTAAAGAATTATCTGTTGTTTTACACATTTATTTAGAAATGCATGGCCTTAGCCTAAGAAGACACTGAGTTTAGCCAGCATTCATCCAGGGAGGTTAGGGTTTTGCTTCCTTTCATTCATTTAGATAGGATTGTAGCAAACATCTGGATCTTCAAAGGAGCTGCTGGTTCCAGACAGGTGACAGGACAACAACTCAGCAGAACCCAACGCAAGAAAGTGGCAATACCAGTAAAAGGTGTTTTTTAATACTTTATTTTTGAGTGCATGCATATATACACTTTTTTATTTTATTGAACTTTGGGACTGAGAAACACTCTCTAGTTTGAAAAGTTACCTGTGTTTCTGGATATCGGTATTAAGCTGAAAGGCATGACATGTTTCTTTGAGGTTTGAATATTATCACTAACTATAATGGTGTAATCAATTTAAATTTCATCACAAGTGAATGGTAAATTAGCTTTGCTATTCATTTATATTTTAATTTTTGTTTTAATCTTTATTTAGTTTTCAAAGCCAAATTTAATTTGCCTTGTTTAAACATCATCTGATAACAACAATTGTTGGACATACCTATTTAGTTTTCTTTTACCCTCAATTGTTATTGCTTTTTTAGTTGCAACAAATACAAATATTTAAATGTTTAACCCCTTTATTGGTATGAATTGAAGGGGAAACCTATTGAAACATCTGACCGTGATTATAACATCTCATACATTTAGGCCCTGAATCTGAAAAGTGCCGTCCCGATTTTAGGCAGCTGTAGGCATCCTACAGCTGTCTAATCAACCAATTGGGATGTACGTTTTTTTAAAAAATGCTACCCAGGCAGGCCACCTAGGGAGGCCCGCAAGACGCCTAAGCTCACCTAAGGGCCTTAGGCGAACCTAGGCAGCCCTATGCATCTCCCTAGTAGAGGAAGAGATACTTAAAATGTAGGCCAGCAAAATGCTGGCCTACATTGCAAGTAGACGCGGCCGCTATACTTATCGCGGCAATGGATCTCTCTGCCACAATAAGTATAGCGGCCGCGGCCGCCTGTCTGATCACGGGCAGGAGGGTGCCAAACCTCTCCTGCCGGAACGCCGCCCCCCCCCAAACTCACAATCGCTGGCAGGAAGGTTCCGAACCCCTCCTGCCGGAACGCCGCCCCCCCCAAATTCACAATCGCCGACAGGAGGGTGCCGAACCCCTCCTGCCGGAACGCCGGACCCCCTCTGGACCCCCCATGCTAAAGACCTCCCCCCAATGACTCCCCTAACCTCCCCCCATCTAACTTCCCCCCCAACTAACCTTTAAATGTTGGTCGGCTGGACGGGTCTTGCTACCGTCCAGCCGACAGGCCCATCTCGTCGAAATAAGATGGGCCCGCTCCTTCCCGGCCCATCCCCGCTAAGTCTAAGGCCTGATTGGCCTAGGCTCTAGAAGCCTGGACCATAAGAACATAAGAAGGTGCTTCCGCTGGGACAGACCAGAGGTCCATCCTGCCCAGCGGTCCATCCTGCCCAGCGGTCCGCTCACGCGGCGGCCCATCAGGCCTATCGCCTGAACAGTGGTCCCAGACTAATTTTGTAACTTACCTCTAATCCTATCCTTATAACCTACCTCTACTCCTATCTGTATCCCTCAATCCCTTTGTCCTCTAGGTACCTATCCAAACCTTCTTTGAAGCCCTGTAGCGTGCTCCTGCTTATCACTTCTTCTGGTAGCGCGTTCCATGTATCCACCACCCTCTGTGTGAAAAAGAACTTCCTGGCATTTGTTCTAAACCTATCCCCTTTCAATTTCTCCGAGTGCCCCCTTGTACTTGTAGTTCCCCATAATTTGAAAAATCTGTTCCTATCTACTTTTTCTACACCCTTCATGATTTTGAAGGTTTCTATCATGTCCCTTCTAAGTCTCCGCTTTTCCAGGGAGAAAAGCCCCAGCCTTTTCAGTCTGTTAGTATATGAGAGGTCCTCCATACCCTTTATTAGCTTAGTTGCTCTCTGGACTCTCTCAAGTTCCGCCATGTCCTTTTTGAGGTACGGCGACCAGTACTGGACACAGTACTCCAGGTGCGGGCGCACCATTGCACGATACAGTGGCAGGATGACTTCCTTCATCCTGGTCGTAATACCTTTCTTAATGATACCCAACATTTTGTTTGCTTTCTTTGAGGCTGCCGCACACTGTGCCAACGCCTTCAAGGTTGTGTCTACCATCACTCCCAGGTCTCTTTCAAGGTTGCTCACCCCTAGTGGTGAGTTTCCCATTTTGTAAGTGAACATCGGGGGGTTTTTCCCTACATGCATGACCTTGCATTTCCCTATGTTGAAGCTCATTTGCCACTTTTTGGCCCACTCTTCCAACGTTGTCAGATCTTTTTGGAGATCTTCGTAGTCCTCCATGTTATTTACCCTGCAGTATAGTTTGGTGTCATCTGCAAACTTAATAACCTCACATTTTGTTCCTGCCTCCAGGTCGTTAATAAATATATTGAACAGGAGCGGTCCCAGCACCGACCCCTGCGGAACTCCGCTCGTGACCCATTGCCAGTCCAAGTAATGGCCCTTTACTCCAACCCTCTGTTTCCTGTCCGCCAGCCAGTTTTTAATCCATCGGTGGACCTCCCCTTGCACCCCATGATTCCATAGCTTCCTTAGCAGCCTTTTGTGTGGTACCTTGTCGAAGGCTTTTTGGAAGTCAAGGTAAATGATGTCTATGGATTCCCCTTTATCCACCTTGCTGTTCACCCCCTCAAAGAAGTATAATAAGTTTGTGAGGCATGACCTGCCCTTGCAGAAGCCATGCTGGCTCGACTTTAGTAGCCCATTTTCTTCGATGTGTTCCCAGATGCTGTCTTTAATCAGCGCTTCCATCATCTTACCCGGGACCGAGGTCAAGCTCACCGGCCTGTAGTTTCCTGGGTCTCCCTTTGAGCCTTTCTTGAAGATGGGCGTGACATTTGCTAGTTTCCAGTCTTCCGGAATCTCTCCAGTTTTTAAGGATAGGTTGCATATTTGTCGAAGTGGCTCAGCTATTTCGTTCCTTAGTTCCTTGAGTACCCTTGGGTGAATGCCATCCAGCCCTGGCGATATGTCGCTCTTTAGCCTGTCTATCTGCTTGAGGACATCCTCCTTGCTCACCTCTAGTTGGACCAGATTTTCATCCTGTTTTCTCTTTGCGATCTCCTCGGGTTCCGGAATGTTGGTTGTGTCCTCCCTCGTAAAGACTGACGTGAAGAACTCGTTTAACCTGTCAGCTATCTCCTTTTCCTCTTTTACCACTCCCTTTCTGTCTCCATCATCCAAGGCCTTAGGCATAGCGGGCCCGCCCATCCCCACTAATCCTAAGGTGTGATTAGGCCAGGCTCGTAGGCACCTGGGCCAATCAGGCCTTAGACTTAGCGGGAATGGGCCGGGAAGGGGCGGGCCCATCTCATTTCCACGAGGCGGGCCTGTCGGATGGACGGCAGCAAGACCCGTCCAGCCGACCAACATTTAAAGGTTAGTTGGGGGGGAGGTTAGGGGAGTCATAGGGGAGGGGAGACCTTTATCATGGGGGGTCCAAAGGGGGTCCGGCTTTCCGGCAGAAGGGGTTCGGCACCCTCCTGCCGGTGATCGGACAGGCGGCCGCTATACTTATCCCTTGCCGCGATAAGTGTAGCGGCCGCGTCTAACCCGATTCTCTAACCGGCATCTGTAACATGGATGCCGGTTACAGAATCGGGGTTAGTGTAGGCCTGATTCTGTATAGGACACCTCTCCCAGGCGAGTGTGTTGTGATAATTATGTACTGAGTTTCATATATGTAATCGGATATTTTGTGAACAATATTTAGTTATTGCTGCTGGCTTGTGAATTATATTTTTCTATTTTCATAATAAAAGTATTTCTCATTAGCCTTGGTCTGGTCGTGTAAATAGGCAAGAAAGCTGAACCTGGATGAGATATTATGGTCTTCCCTAGAAACTAACAGGTACGTATTTGTTTATGTAACTGATTAGTGGACCGTAAATCTTTCTACAGGTGCATAGGAAGAGGAATTGCTAGTAAGAAAAAGGAGGTAAGACTATGGTGAGACCTCATTTAGAATATTGTGTATAATTCTGGAGACCGCACCTTTAAAAAGAAATAAATAGGATAGAGTTTGTCCAGAGGATGACTAGTACAATGGTAAGTGGTCTTGGTCATAAAATGTATTGAAACAGACTTAAAGATCTCAATATCTATACTTTGGAGGAAAGGCGGGAGAGGGGAGATATGATAGAGATATTTGGCTTCAGTCCAGGGAAACTGGTGGCTGAGATAAGTCATATTGCAATACTTTACTTGACACAAAGGTTTTGGTTGAACATTTATATGTCATTTGAATTATTGCGAATTGCATTGAATTTTCAACAGAGAAGGCCAAATAAATTGTACAGTGGTACCTCGGTTTACAAGTGCTCCAGTTTGCGAGTGTTTTGTAAGACGAGCAAAACATTTGCAAAATCGGTGCCTCGGAAACTGAGCATGGCTCGATTTATGAGCACCCCCCCCCCCCTGTAATCTGGCACCCTCCTCCCCCGTGATCCGGCACCCTTCCCCTGCGATCCAGCACCCCCGCCCCCCCGATGCGATCGGGCATCCCCCCTGACATGATCGGGCACCCCCCGACGCAATCGGGCATCCCCCCGCCGTTTCTTACCCTCATCTGGGCACCAGCACCGGCATGTCCTGTGCTGGGCCTTGAGCATTTAGCATCTATCAGTCATGGGCGGGGGAGCTATTGGGGGAGGTATGTTTTTATTGGTTTCCTAAAGTTGAGGAGTCTTTCAAGGGATCTAATCTGTGGTGGCAGTCAATTCCAGTGGCTCGGTATGAAGTGGGAGTAGGAACATCATTTGGCGATTTGCAGTTGAAGGGCACAACCAGGGGGTGTTTTGAAGTGTATTTTATCCTGGGAGCAGAGGGGCCTGTTCAGCACATACGGCGGAAGCTTGGCCGTCGCATAGCCCAGTGCCATGTTGTGCATGGATTTGAATATTAGCATCAGGCCCTTGAAGACACAGTGTTTGGCTATGGGTAGCCAGTGAGCCGACGATAGGGTCACGGGGATGAAGATTTTTTTTAGAAGTTTGATTGCTGCATTTTGTACATACTGGAGACGTTGAACGTTCTCAGCCATGAGACCATTGAATAGCACATTGCAGTAATCCATGTGGGAGAGGACTAAGGTATCGAGTAGCTGGGTGAAGTCAGACTCAGAAAAGTAGTTCCTTATTTTCCAGAGCTCTCGCAGGCAGTAAAATGAGGAAGATACCACCTGAGAAATATAGTTGAACAGTGATACGTTGAAGTCAAGGAGCATTCCTAGGTTGCATCCTTGATCTTTTGCAGTTATGGTAGTCGAGTCCCAGAATAGCTTTGAAAGCAATCCACTCTGCTCAATATTAAAAATTATAAAATAAACAGACCAAAAATTAGGGTTGAATAGCCATAAAATTTTAGGGCCCCTTTTATCAAACTGATGTAGAGCTTTTTACCGCAGGCCAGTGAGGTAAATGATCCAACACTCATTCAATTCCTATGAATGTCAGAACATTTACCTTTCCAGCTCGCAATAAAAAGCTCTACCACGGCTTGATAAAAGGTGCCCTTAATTTTGTGTTGTTCTCTTGTTTTTTTATGGGAGTTTTCATTTTATTCATTTTTGTATAACCATTTTCTCATTTTGTCAGTTGCCAGCAGTAGTGCACACCACTACTTCCTTTCCCCAACCACTACTTCCTTTCCCACCACTTCCTTTCCCCAACAGAGCATGCATGTATGCACAAGTCTACATATGCACATTAATTTGCACACATATGACTATTCCACTAACAAGAAATGACAGCCCATCCCAAGTATTAGTCACTTCAGCAATGATAATCAGACTCTTTGGTGTCTGCTTGATTATTTCATCCCTCAACTTATGGATCTTTGTTTCCCTCTAGTGGTGCAAGGTAGGCAGTAGACTAGGTATAAACAAGTATGCTATACTGTATTCAGTATGATTGTCCAGAAAAACCTAAAGTTGGAAAAACTGCAAATTGAAGATTTTCCCATGAATTTGATTGTGCATCATCAGAAAATAATTTTTAAAAAATTATAAAGCCCATCCTGGGGTCGCTCAAAGCCAGATTACATAAAGCTCCGTTTTTCATAACATTTGCTATTATTTTTGCTTAATGGAGCAAAATTATTGATATTATAGTTATAGCTTTTATATTTCCACACTCAGCAATGATACATTGATAAAAAGACATTTTATGCAAAAACCCTAGCAGTATTTTATTAAATAAACCTTAATCATCTGTACTTTATTTTGGAAAATAATAGAAATTTAACATACTTCGCTAATAGCTAAACACGTACACTTTGGTGTAGTGTGGTGGGGAGAAGGCTAAGGCCAATGACCCACCTTGATCTCCACAGCACCAGGCCGAGTGATTCCTGGAGTGGCCAAGTTAGAATTGGTGACAACATAAATGGATCCAAAATCCAGTTTACTGTATGAAAAGCTGGCCAAAAGCTAGAGAGGACTTCTGCGAATTTGTCCTACATAACTCAATCACTTCATCACATAATATAATCATAGGAAACATAAACTTACATCTAGATGAAATAGACAATCCAGAAATGAAAGACTTTAAAAACTTTCTTTCTTTATTCAATTACAATCTCCCTTCACCCACTCAAACACATGAAAAAGGCCATCATCTAGATGTGGTAGCGATGTCCATAAAGGAGATCATAAACCCTCCCATCTCTCTCGGATGGTACTTGGTGTCATGATATCTGGTCCGATCATTTCACTTATTATTTAAATCTAATTTGGACTCGGCTAAAATCTAAGACACACCCACCGATAAAAAGAGAACACCTCACAAGGGGCCATATCAACCCAGAAGAATATTGGTCACAATATGATCTACAAGCGAAGATAGAAGAAGAAGGAGTTGACTTCTATGCTCACTGGATGAAAACTAGCACGTTCATCTTAGATAAAATTGCCCCTATATGAAAAAGCAAAAGCTGCTCAAACAAATACAACAAATGGTTTGACGTCAAACTCCTAACAATGAAACAATCAGTAAGACGATTAGAAAGAATCTGGAAAAAAACGGGAAAACTGTCAGACAGAAACAACTGGAGATCCAACATAAAACTCTACAAACAACAGATAAAAGAAAAACGTAAAACATTTTACTTATCCAAAATTAACTCATCCAATACTAGCTCAAAAGGAGCCAATACAAAAGAACTGTTCAACATAGTTGCAAATTTATTTGACACCACACGCCACACTCAACCCATGCATAATACCAAACAACCTTCAGCAAATGATCTAGCACAACATTTCGACTCAAAAATCAAAAACCTAAGAAATAACTACTCGACAATTGTTGCATACGAACATCAATCAATTGATATACAAAGAAATGAAATACCAGCGGACATGATCTGGAGCTCCTTCCACAATTTAGATTGGAATAACTACATCAAATTATATAACAAATACTCTAAATCATATTATGTCCTGGACTCATGTCCCCCAGAGATTATGAAAGCAGCTCCACTAGACTTTAAATTATCTCTATTGAATTATCTAACCAATAACCTAAACAATGGAAAATTCCTCACCAACAATGGTCATATTATAATAACCCTAATCCTAAAAAATTGTAAAGAATCAGCAACATCAATAACTAACTATAGACCAGTAGCATCTATTCCATTTATGGTAAAAATCATGGAAGGATTGGTACACGCCCAACTAATGGAATATCTCAACCAATTCTCTCTTCTGCACGAAACTCAATCTGGTTTTAGGCCTCTGTTTAGCACTGAGACAGTTATTTTGCGGCCATTCTGGACAACTTGCGTTACTTGTTCAGTAAGGGCCTCAACGCCCTAATCATGCAATTTGACATGAGCTCTGCCTTTGACTTGGTGGACCATGGAAAACTGTTACAATGCCTAGACACAATTGGAATCAGAGGAGAGGTACTGAACTGGTTTCGAGGTTTCCTTATATCACGCACCTACCAAGTCCGTTTTAATCATGATCTCTCTGACACATGGAGCAATCCATCTGGCGTGCCACAGGGATCACCACTATCCCCTTTGCTCTTCAATGTTTACATGTCCTCATTGGGTGCATAACTGTCCCAGCTGAGGATAAAACTATTTAGCTATGCTGACGACTTCACAATAATTATCCCATTCACCAACTCTGTCTCAGAAGTCACCCCCAAAGCAACAGAAGTTCTAAATCGGATGGAGCAAGGGATGACTAAATTCAGACTAAAACTAAACTCAGAGAAAACAAAATTTTTCATAGCATTGCCACACCCACTTGACACTAAAGCACCAATGTGCATCAATAACCTTAGTTATCTCATTCAACCCACTATGAAGATATTGGGAGTAACACTGGACCAGAGCCTGACCATGAAAGGCCAGGTAGACTCCTTGATTAGAAAAGTCTTTCTCACCCTCTTGAAGCTTCGGTCCATCAGAGCTTACTTCGATGTCTCATCATTTCGAATTCTAGTACAATCCCTTACACTGAGTCAACTCGATTATTGTAACATCGCCTACTTGGCACTCCCCCAGAAGAATATGCAGCGATTGCAACTAGTACAAAATGCAGCGGTTAGACTTCTTTGTGGACTGAAGAAGTTTGATCAAGTAACACCTTCCTACCGACTTCTACACTGGCTGCCGATGGAGGCACGTGTGAAATTCAAGTTTGGTTGTTTTTGCTTCAAGGTATTTTATGGCTTAGTCCCTAAATATATAACAGACCTTTTCTCTTTCACAGCCAACAGACACAAGCGAAGCTCTCACCCGAACTTTGTTTCTCCACCGGTTAGAGGTTGTAAATTTAAAAAGTCATCACCAATATCTTTTCTCACATCAAGCAGCACTATGGGGTAAAGATCTAGAACAATTACTCGTGCCTACTACCTATAGGGAATTCAGGAAACACCTAAAAACACATCTGTTCCTGAAATACTTAGGAAACCAACCTATACAATCTTAGTCCTCAACAAACGATCTCTAGAACTATCAATCACTAAGTCTGTACTTTGACAGTACAAAACACAGCCCTCAGACTGATCTATTCACTAAGCAAATATGACCACATCACCATCGCATACCTAGATTCACACTGGCTACCTATACAAGCGCGAATACTATTCAAATTCTACTGTCTATTATTCAAAGTAATGAATGGCACTGCCCTCACATATCTAAACAATCGCCTAAACTGGAACAAAACAACCAGACAAAGGAGAACTCGAACCCATTTAAAGGTACACAGCGCAAGAAGTTGTATGACAACCTACTAGCAACGCAAGCAGCTAAACTTGATCACCTCATCTCAAACATGCTGACAACAACGACCGACTTCAAATCATTTTGAAAAGAAATCAAAACCCTGTTATTCAAAAAATTTATCAAGAAATCATAACTCCATGTCTATCCCCACTCTTGTAAATTTCCCTTCAAAGTCTCAACCACTCTTGTAAATTTCCCTTCAAGTCTGGAAATGTCCAGTTATCTTCTTTTGTAATCCGCCTAGAACTGCAAGGTACTGGCGGAATAGAAGTCACTAATGTAATGTAATGTAATGTAATGTAATTATTATTATATTTATATATTTAGAAACTTACAGTCTGAAGGGATGATAAAATTGTCATTGACAAATTTTTCGAAAGTAGATTACAAAAGTATAAGAAAATTTTCTATTTCCTTAGCAGGGACAACTTTATGGAACAATTTAACTGGGCCACTGAAAGCCCTTTTGGATCTCTAAAAATTTAAGAACACATTAAAAACAACCTTATTTATGAAAGCATTTAATTCATTGCTTAGAGAGGTCTATGAAGGTTTTGCCAATGATATGTAACTGTTCTCTAAAAATAATTAATGTTTTTGACATTTGTCTGTATAAGCGTATTGTATGTGCCTGAACTTTATGATTGTATTTTTATAAACCACCTAGGTATAGGCAGTTAAGAAATTTTTTAAAATAAAAAATAAATAAACTAGTTTATTCTTTTGCCCTTGCACTGCTCAAACCCAGTCCCAAACTAGACATCTTCTTGTTCAAACCCAGTCCCCAAAAACAAAAAATGTTCAACATAACAGCAATTCAGATACAGTTCCAAACTCTGTGGCTTCTTGCCAGCCTTAGGGTCAAATAAACTTCTCTTCAGTTGCCCATTTAGGGCTCTCAGGCCCGGATTCTGTATAGGACAGTCCAGGAGAGGCGTCCTATACAGAATCGGGCCTACACTAAACCCCGATTCTGTAATCGGCGTCCATGTTACAGACGCCGGTTACAGAATCGGGTTAGAGTAGACGCGGCCGCTACACTTATCGCGGCAAGGGATCTCCCTGCTGCGATAAGTATAGTGGCCGCCTGTCCGATTGCCGGCAGGAGGGTGCCCAACCCCTCCTGCCGGAAGATGCCCCCACTCCCCCTGACACTACCGATCGCCGGCAGGAGGGTGCCCAAACCCTCCTGCCAGAAGATGCCCCCCCCAACACTACCGATCACTGGCAGGAGGGTGCCCAATCTCTCCTGCCGGAAGACGCCCCCCCTCTGCGCTAACAGCCCCCAAACCTCCCCCCCACCAAACTATCCTTTAATTGTTGGCCGGATGGGTTTTGCCCGTCCAGCCGGCAGGCCTGCCTCGTCGAAATGAGGCAGGCCCGCCCCTTCCCGGCCCATCCTGCGAAGCCTAAGGCCTGATTGGCCCAGGCTCTAGAAGCCTGGCCCAATCAGGCCTTAGGCATAGCGGGTCCGCCCATCCCCACTAAGCCTAAGGCCTTGGACTCCTCTCTGGCAAAGTTTGAGGCTTTTGGCACCCCTTTTCACTTCTCTAAAGTGGCTTTCCTAACGCTACAGGCAATTTTACTATAATCACTGAAATCTACTAGCAGCAGTAGTACCAGTAACTCTGACTCTCTTACCTCTTTCTCTGAGTTTACCAGCTATACACTGAACCCTATCTTTAATAATAATAATAATAATAATTGTATTTTTATATACCGTCTAACCAAAAAATGGTTCTAGGCGGTTTACAACAAATAAGCACGTCATATAGTGGAGAGTAATTTTAAAAGGAAAAAACAATTCAAAACAAAATACAATAAATTAGAATTGATCCTACAGTAGAAAATATGATTTCAAAGAAAAATGCAATTTAAAAGAATGGTTCTAAGCAGATTACAACACATAAGAACCGACCCTACAGTAAAAATACAATTTAAAAGAAGATACATTGCATGACGGAAGCATAGTTCCGGGGTTCGGTATAAAGGGACTGTCCTCCCAATTAGATAGTAATCCCTCCCAAATCCCCTCAGGTGAGGTTCAAGTTATACTTCCTTAGCATTACTCTCATAGCATAGCACTGCTACCATAATATAGCAGACAGTAAACTGAACCAAACTAAACCTTAAGCTTATACCGCATCTTCTCTATAGAGATAGAGCTCGGCATGGTTTGTAAGAGTTTTAAAGAAAAGAAAATATAAGAATTAGTGATTGTAGAGAGAGCAGCGGAATTTACATTTTTGAAAATAGCCAAGTTTTCAGATGTTTTTGAAATAATTGGAAAGAGCCCAAGTTATGCAGCTGGATGGGAAAATTATTCCAAAGCTCAGTGGTTTTAAAGTAAAGAGATTTTCCTAATTTTCCAATATAGATAACGCCTTTTAACGAGGGGAAAGATAATTTAAGCTTTTGGATAGATCTGGTAATATCAGGTCTCACAGAATTCCGGGATAGAGGAATTAAAGGAGGAAGAGTGCCCTGCAAGATCTTAAATGTTAGGCAGGCACATTTAAAGTAAACCCTAGAGCAGGGGGTCTCCAAAGTCCCGCTTCAAGGGCCGAATCCAGTCAGGTTTTCGGGATTTCCCCAATGAATATGCATGAGATCTATGTGCATGTACTGCTTTCAATGCATATTCATTGGGGAAATCCCGAAAACCTGACTGGATTCGGCCCTCGAGGACTGGGAGCCAGTGAAGTTTTAACAAAAGCAGGGAAACATGATCAATTTGTTTTTTTTGCAATGATCAACCTACCTGCAGTATTCTGGATCTGTTGAAGTCTTTGAAGACTTTTCTTGGTTAGACCTGGTTAGAAAGGGAAGGGTTACTGATTTTCCCTCCCTCACATGCTGAAGCTTCTCCTGCATGTAACAGAAATACTTCTTGAAGTTTGTTAGCCTTAACTTTCTTTCATAGGCTAGCACTACACCTAGCTTGGCCTTAACAATAAGCTCCTAATCCAGCATAAAGCAGGAAACACATAACATTCCTTAATTCAGCTTTAAGGGAAGATATTAATGCAAGGTTCTAGGTAACTCTCCTGTGTCTTCCCCTGTTTCCCACAACATTTCTGCCTTGGCTTCTGTACCCACAGAAACACTCTCTTCACAATCCATGCATTCTTCTGTCACTGGCACTGCCTCACCTCCCTCTGATTCAGAAAGCATTTCTACATCTGGGACCTTTAGCTTTTGGATCCTACCCTGTGTAGAATTTGTAGCCTTATTGAGCCTCAAAAGTTCTCTAGCCATGATATCTCTCTCAGCCTTTTTCCCGTGAGTGGCTACTGCTGAGGGCTTTTGCCTGCTGCCCTCATCCTTCCATTTCCAGTCTGTAGTGGAGCTCCCTTGCTTCTGATTTCCAACCTGTTTAATCAAGCCCACAGGTGAAACATAAGTTCTCATTGGTTGCAGCATAGGCTGTTTGCCTGCCTGTCTCAAAGCATTCTGCTGTACTTGTGCCTGGGATGCTTTCTCCACCCCACCCCCTCTCTTCTCCTTAACTAGAGATGTGGAATATATGGACTCTCTCACCCCATCAGGATCATCAGACAAGAATGAATAAGCCTGTGGTGCAGAAATACCTTTATTTCCTGCAGCTTTTGGGTTTAGCTGATTGCTACTGACTTTATTAGCTCTCTCTCCAGTGACAGGGCAGGTTCCCTTATTTCCTTGCCGAAACCTAGGAATCTCTTTGGTTTCCCCTTTTCCCTGTCACAGTAGTCATCTATCAATGGCATTCCAAACACTCAAACATTCAATGTCTTCTTGAGAAAGTCAGGATAAAGCCTGTAACAAGGCCCACACCCTCCTGCCACACCCACGAACCCCCGATACCCCCCCCCCCATTGAAGATTGGCAGAAGAGACACCCACTCCCTCCTGTTGATATCCCCCTGAACCTCTGATGTCCTCCCCATTGAAGATTGGCAGGAGAGATATCCACTCCCTCCTGTTGACATCCCCCTGAATCTCCGATGTCCCCTCCATTGAAGATTGGCATGGAGTAATGCCCACTCACTCCTGCTGACACCCCCCGAAGCCCCCATTGAAGACTGGCAGGAAGGAAACTCACTCCATCCTGCCAGTGGCCTTCCAGCCCTCCAAACCAACTGCTGACACCCCCAACCACTGACATCCCCCAACCTCGTACCTTTTTGAAGAAAGGCCAGCTGGAGGGATGTTTACTCCCTCCGGCCGGCAGGCCCATCTCTTCAAAATGGCAGGCCTTCCCCTTCCTGGTGCCTAAGTCATGGTGTACCCCAACTGCTTAAGGTTGCCTGGACATATAACTTATTTGCTTTTAATGTTCTCCTGTCTTATGTTCACCTAGGCTGTCTAATGTCTTCGATATTACTGTGAATGTAATTTTGAAACCCATTCTGGGCTCCTGGGGAGGAAGGGCTATAAAAGTAAATAAATAAATAACTGCTCTTTGAGGTATTCCCCCCATCTTTATAAAATTACTGTATTTTTCGCTTCATAAGACACACTTTTTTCCCACCCAAAAGTGGGTGGAAATGTCGGCGCGTCTTATGCAGCGAAGTTACTAATTTTTAACACATACACCCGTTGGTCCTTTTTAAAACACCCCCCAGGGCCTTTTTCAACCACCATCCCTTTTTAAAACACACACACTCACACACCCGTCCCGTCCTTTACCTCTTCAAATGTCCCCAATTGCCTGGTGCTCCAGCGGTGCGTCGGCAGCAGGCGTGAGCCCTTCACCCGCCTGCCTGGGCCCGCGCCACCTTGTCCTGTCCCATCCCACACCCCCTACTCAAGGAAGGGCATTGGCTTCCGGTTGTTCACCGAATATCGTACAAATTAAGTTTACTGACTTTCAAATCCCTTCTTTATAAAACACCTGCTTTCATTCATAGATTATTAATTCCCTATACTTCCTCTAGATTACTCAGATCTATTGACCAACATCTCTTGACTGTTCCTTCTCTTAAAACTATAAGCACACGGCGGCAATCTATTTTTTCCGTTACTGCTCCCCAAATGTGGAACTTACTTCCTTTTTTTTTTTTTAGTTCAATAATTTTTATTAAGTTTTAAATGAACAAATACAACAGAAAAGGAAAAAGTATCAACAGTATGAGTAATCGTCTAGTGTCCAGTGTCCGTAAAGGAAAATAGATCAAGATAGAGACAGATCTGAGGTTTAAGTGACCAATGCAAGAAAAAAAAAAAAAAAAAAATATAACCTTTTGTACAAGCTTACATATCAGCAGCCAGCAAACAAAACAAACAATACATTCCCATACAAATCTATTCATGTATGTATCTATAAACATGAAATCATGACTTTCCATTAGAATATCCATAATCATAGTATGAAGTCCTTATAGCCTTTTAGAGTGTACGTGCACAATATTGTAAAAGCGGATCCCAGATATCATGGAATCGTGTTAATGATCCCCGCTTCTGAGCATATATAGACTCATATTTGACAACAATATTTATATGGGACCACCATTCAGCATATGATACTTCATTATAATTCTTCCAATTGGAAAATATAATTTTAAGAGCTATTAATAGAAGAGCTCGCAGCAAAAGGCTTTTGGGTTCAGTAGGAGAGTACCAATTATCGTCCAAGCCTACAAGTAGTATTTTGAAGGATAGTTGATTCTTAATACTGAGCATTCCACCAATATCAGCCCAAACCTTTGTCCAATAAGTTTTGAGCATGGGACAGTCAAGGATCATGTGTTGTAAAGTTCCTTTATGCAACTTACAAGACCAGCATAAATTATCTAATGTGGAATCTATCTTAGCCAATCTGCATGGCGTCCAATACACCCTGTGAGTCAAAAAATATGCAGATTGTAGCAAAGAGGAGGAATGTAGGGCCCTACTTGCCGAAAGCCACACATTAGTCCAATCTGAGTCTGATAAAGTGGTGGAAAGCTCAGCATGCCATATATCTCTAATTGATAGAATAGGGGTATCAATGAGGAGACGAATCAGCTTGTACCATTTGGACGCCTCCTTACCTGTATCCGCTATTACTAAACAGGATTCTATAATGGAAGGCATAGTAAATGTGTAATTAGTAGAGAGTAATATCTTTTTGATACAGTGGGTTAATTGTAACCATCTAAAGAATTGCGATGGAGGTAAATTGTAGGTTCTACAAATGGTTTCAAAGGAGAACCATGCAGATCCATTATATAAATGTGAAAGATTCCATATCCCATGATCTTGCCATTGTTTCCAAGAAACCATTTTATTTTGTATTTTGAAGTTAGGGTTATTCCAAAGAGGGGCCATAAGAGAAGTGGCCCATTTGTGTTCGGAATGAGCGTCATAATATCTAATCGCTGTAAGTGTGGACTTAATCACTGGGTGTTGATCAAATAATTTGACTCCTGACATAGCAGGAGCATGGTATAAGAGCAAAGGAGTAGTATTAGATTCCAAGGATACCCACAATGGCATAACTTCAGAAGCAGAAGGTGCAAACCATCTCTTGGTTTGTCTCAGCAAGAATGCCACATGGTAATCATAAATACTAGGAAAATTAACTCCCCCTTGTTGTTTAGTGCATTTGAGTTTGCGTATACTAATCCTAGGCGTTTTGTCATTCCAGAGGAAGGATATAAGGATACGTTCTAGTCTCTTGTAATGTTGCATCGGCAACAAACAAGGGAGCATAGATAATGAATAATTAATGATTGGTACAAGCATCATCTTGATGGTATCTAAGCGACCCCACCAAGTGAGTTTTAATGGAGACCATCTAGATGAAAGTAAATTAAGTTTAGATAATAAGTTTTCAAAATTAAATTCCATGGTATCTTCTATAGTTGGGGCAAAGAGAATGCCAAGATACTTAATTTTAGAAGGTGACCATTGGAATCCATATTCAACCAAATCAAGTTTAGATTCAGGGCAATTAATTGGCATAATTTCAGTCTTACTTTGATTAAGTTTATATCCAGATATGTTCGAATAGTCAGTTATAAGTTGAAGGATATGAGGAACAGATGTAGGGGTTGTGTACAGTAAAACGTCATCAGCATATGCCGACAATTTTACATGAGCAGTAGGAGTCACAAGTCCTCTAATATTGGGGTTGGAACGTATGGCTGTCAAGAAAGGTTCCAACGCCAGGTTAAACAGTAATGGAGAAAGTGGGCATCCCTGTCTAGTTCCCCTAGTGGGCCGGAAAGGGGCCGAGTATAAGTCATTTATGTATATTTTGGTAGTGGGAGCGGAATATAAAACATGGATCAATGATATAAAGTAAGGTGGGAAGCCATACCAATGCAGAACCTTGAACATGTAGTTCCATTCTATGCGGTCAAATGCTTTTTCAGCATCCAGTCCCATTAATAGCAAAGGGTCTGAGGAATTTTTTGCTAAACACAAGACATCCGTTAAGAGCCTAGTATTGTCACTTGATAGACGTCCAGGTAGGAATCCTGTTTGATCTGGTGAAATAATAGTCTGCAGACAGGGGATAATTCTATTAGCAATAAGTTTAGCAAAAATCTTAGCATCGGTGTTTATTAAAGATAAGGGTCTATAATTACTTACTAATAGAGGCGATTTGTCTGGCTTGGGAAGTACAATGATGGTTGCTTCCGTAAAGGTGCCTGAAATGGTGTCTGACTGAATAATTGAAGTGAAAAAGGAATGCATGTGCTCTATTAGCTGAGGTAGAAACATCTTATAAAATTCGGCAGTAAGCCCATCCGGACCAGGAGCTTTGGTTTTAGCAAGTTGCTTAATAGCAAATTCAATCTCTGAACGCGATATAGGTTCAGCAAGATCTTGGAGAAATGAAGATGATATCGGAGTATGAGGAAGCCCTTCTAGGAACAAGTCAATGGAAGCAGGTTCACAAGCTTCAGTAGTATATAGGGACGAATAGAAATCATGGAAACAAGCTAAAATATCCTCAGATTTTGTCAACATGATATTGGTATTGCTAGAAATAGCTGCAATATAAGTTTTGGACTGCCTGCCTTTTAGATACATTGCCAATTGGTGTCCACTACGATTGTTTTCAGAGTAATAGGAAGCGTTCTTGAGTAATAGATGTTGAGAAGCAGTTTTACTAAGTGCATGATTATATTCAATTTTTAGATTGCGAAGACGAATCATGGTTCTGGAGTCCTGTGGATGGGATACATGTCTTTCCTCTGTCAGTTTAATTTGTGTTTCTAGATCAGTAATAACTTTAAGTTTTGTTCGTTTCAGCAATGCCGCCTTAGATATAATTATACCTCTAATGTAAGCCTTAAATGAGTCCCATAAATTAAACCAATTGGTAGATGTAGGACTATTAATGGTAAAGAAATCTTTAATAGCAATAGAAACAGATTCAGTAAAATCCGGTTCTAGGAGTAGAGAATTATTAAATCTCCACTGTTTAAAAGACGTGGACCTAGTAATATTATTAAAGTAAAGAAGGATTGCTGCATGGTCTGAAACAGCTATTTCTCTAATATTAGCTGAAGATATGAACGTAGACAAAGCTGAACTGATAAGGAAATAATCTATGCGTGAATAAGTTGAATGTGGGGGTGAATAGTAAGTAAATTTTCTATCAGTAGGATGTGTTATTCTCCAAGGATCTATCAGATCAAATTGTGAAATCAGACCCTTTAATTTATGCCAGGATCGAGAAGTTTTATATTGGGCATTGGATTGGCAATCAAGTATGGGATCTAATATAAGATTGAAATCACCTCCTACTATATAATAGTTCCCAGAGGATAAGGTAAGTTGTTCAGCAATATCATCAAAAAATGTAGGAGAATCTGCATTGGGTGCATATGTATTCAAACACATAATGGGTAAATTATTAAGTTCAAGCTGTGCTATTACCCATCTACCAGCAGTGTCAGTGGAGTGGGAAGTTAACAATAAATCCTGCCTGCGTTTAATTATTATCATAACACCATTTTTTTTATCTACAGCGGGGGAGAATAAAGTCTGTATAGCCCAAGAAAATTGAAATTTACTAGAATCCTTTGCATTTAGGTGCGTTTCTTGTAAGAAAACAATATCAGGTTGTAATCTTGAAATATAATCTCGTATTTTTTGTTGTTTTACTGGGTTATTGAGCCCTTTCACATTCAAAGCACACAATTTAAGAGACATATCGAATATCTCTAATATGAGCAATTAGCCTCAAAACATCATAACGCCATATGGAAACAGTTCTTACATAACCCATAAAAAGACTATCCAAAAAGAAATGTTTGTACAATTCAGAGGAGTATGAAAAATCTACAATACCCATCGTAAGTAAAAAGATATAACAGCAAGGTGACAAGTCATATCTGAGAAAAGGTAAAAAAAGACAGGAAACCCCAACTGAAATATGCAAGGAGTCTATGCTAGGGAATGGTATATGGCACGAAATAGACATAAGGGTAAAAAATAACCATTATTTGTATACTGCTGCATCAAGATGATATGTGGGACCGTAAATGGCCCCTTCACAATAGAGTGAAGCTTTGTGAGATAAGAACAATGGAAATTAAAATTGGCTGAGAAAAGCCATAAAGAAAATAATACAATAAAGTGATAGTGTGCAGCTGCTGAACTTGTATAGGTCACAAATAAGTCTGATACAAGACATAGAAGAAATAGATATATGAAAACGGACATAAAGACCTGAAGAAACACAGGTATAGTAAGGCCACTAAGGCAGGTAGTGAAAAGCTCAACGCAGCTCAGACATATCCTGAAACAGAACCGTAATCAGTAATAAAAAAAAACCACCAGATGAAAACCTATTTATATATCAGAACCCAACCGCAACTAACAAACAACCCAGGCAGCAGAGTAGACATATGAACAAACAAATATGTCTGGAAACATATCTATAAGCAATGTCAGCACAGAAACTGCAATAGGTATGAAATATTCAAGTGGAGTCAATATTGCTTGGAGCTTGTAGTTCCAGGAAATCTGCTAGCTCATGAGGATAATGGAAGTTCTTTGTAGTATTATTCACTGTGACACGGAGAGTGGCTGGGTAAAACATGCCATATTTGGCTCCCATTTGTTTCAGTTTTGGTCTGTATTCCAATAGCTGTTTTCTTCGTGTAGCCGTCTGCTTGGACAAATCAGGGACAATGAGGATGGTATTGCCTTCATATTTGAGAGGGTGATTGAGTTTAGCTTGCCGCATAATTTCCATAACTTGAGAATATCTGAGCAATCTGGCGATGATAGGCCGCGGGTACTTCGCATGCACATCCAACACGTGCGTCGGCGTACGGTGAGCACGGTCAATTTCTAACTCGAATTTGAATTCGATATTCAACAGCTTCGGAAGTAGCATTTGTAGAAAAGAGATGGTGTATCTGCCCTCTCTCGCCTCCGGGATCCCTAAAACGCGCAGGTTATTTCTTCGCGATCGATTCTGAGCATCTTCGAGCTCCTGCTCCAAGATGGCGACTTTCTTAAACTGGCGCTGCAGCGTTTTAATATTATTTTCGCTCACCTCTATTTTCTGCTCAGCTTTATCAATTCTGGATCGGCACACCGCCATCTCCACAGTCAGGGATGCAAGCTCCGTTTTGATGTCCTCAGTGTTCTGGTTTGTGGTGGTTAATAGGTCACGCAGGGAGCGCAGTTCCGCCATCACCGCGTGTAAAGAGTCAACTTCCTCTTTTTCCGCCGCTGATTTCTGCGGAGATACTGGCTCCACGTTCTTGCGCTTGCCAGTCTTCGACGCCGACATCTTCCGGTGCAATATCGTACAGTTTGAGCCAAAAAAATGAAGTTTTGGGGTTGAGAATTGATTCTTTATAGTAATCTGAGCCGCGGAGCAGACACACTACGCTGCCATTTACAGCGGTGCTCACTAGCGCCCCCTGTGGAACTTACTTCCAATTCATGTGCGAGAAGAACTTAATTTGGATAGATTCAAGAGCAAGCTAAAATGCTTTCTCTTTAAAGATGCATTCGACAACTAATAAAATTACATTTGGCCTACAAACCTGAAATTTGGATTAGATCAGGCGCTTCAATTGTACCCTGGCTTTTAAACTCTCTGACGCGCACTGCTCTCCTCTTCCCTATTTGTTTTTTCCTTACATGTCTTCTTTACTATTTTTAAATTTGTATTTCCTTCCCATCCCATTCCTTCTGTATCTCGTTTGTCGTGTCAGTCACATTTATATAGTTTGTTTTCCTTCGATTACTGTAATTTAATATTTTAATATTTTGTACATCGCTTAGAATTTGGAATAAGCGATTAATGAAATACTTAATAAACTTGGAAACTTGGTGTATCGGCTGGCAGGCACGAGCTTTCCGCCGTCCTGCCTGGGCCCGTGCCGCCCTCCGAATGGTGCCTTCATTTCTCATGAGCGACTTGCCGGCTGACTTACCGCTGGACCACCAGGCAACACCCAAAAAGGTACGGTAAGGGACAGGGGTGTTTTAAAAAGGGACGGAGGGTTTACGATTCTTTTTTCCTCCCTGTATTTAATCTTGTTTGCTGTTGTACTTCTTTACCTTGTCAGTATACTGGTTGCCTTTCCTTGATGCGTCTGTCATTACACTGTCATTTTAAACATTACATCACATTAGCCTTTACCTTGCAGTTCTAACGGATTACAGTATAAGACAGCTGGACATTTCCAGGAAGTTACAATTTAGGGATGATTACAGTTCTAAGCGGGAAATAGTATAGGATGGCTGGGATTTTCTAGGAAGTTACAGTTGGGGGATGCTTGCATAATAGATGCAAGGAATTACAATTTGGAGGACGTTTACATAGTAGATGCAGGGGGATTACTGTATAGGGAAGGATTAATAGAGGAGGCAGAGGGGAGAAGGTGGGAAGGGAGGAGAATTGAGGAATACTAGTAGGGAAGAAGAGTTTAGGGTTGGTTACTTGTTAGGGTTGCTTGGGAGGTTATATAGTTTATTTTTAATAGTAGGGTTTTGATTTCTTTTCGGAATGATTTAAAGTCACTTATAGTTGATAACAAGTTGGAGATAAAGGGGCCCAGTTATTTGTTGCTTGAGATCAGTTTAAAATTTATTCTATCTTGACCACACTTGAAATTTTACTGCACCGCACAGAGCTTTTTTACTTTCCCAGGGCAGGTTTTTTATGCCTATGAGTTTTTGCCTGAACACCTTAAGTCATGGCTGTGGCGGTGGGAGGGTTATTTTCTGATGCTTTTTCCTCCCATATGGGTTTATTTCTGGCTCGTGCTGTAATTTTGTTTCCTCACAGTGCAATGTCTATGTGAAAGTGTTGTGTTGTTTGATATCTGATTTTCACTTTATCTGTGTTGTTCATACTTGCACAATACGCAAAGGCATAAAGTTATCTGAAACTGTGATTTCAGATTGGTCCTTAAAAACACCGCTAATGGGAGGAAATTAGTCTTGATGATAAGAATTGAATAGTGGTACTTTGTCTTCATAGTGGCTACACAAAATCTCATACTTCAGATTTATTTGATATACCACAAAAAAAAGTCATTGACAAACTGAGAATGCCGACCCCTGAAACAGACATTTTGAAACTTGATGTCAGGTCAGACAAAAAATCAATGATCAAGTAATTAAGAGAATTAACAGCAGCAGTGGAAGTGCCTTCGTAGAGATAATTGCAGAAGGCACCCAGGCAGATACGAGTAAGTGCCCGTGAAATTTATTTGCTTTAGCACTGGATCTATGTGATTGATGGTTGACAGCAGAACGTGAAGCTTTTTGAGACTCTGCATTGAGCGTGAAAAACATAAGCCCAGTAGGTATCGGGGACTGATGAAAGAGAATGAGAACTGTTTGGTAACAGTGATAACATAATTTACCACAGTCACTGGTTATCTCGGAGGGTCACTTATTGTTGTTTTTAGTATCATTATGAATGCAATATATTCTGTTTAATAAAGTCTCCACAGATACATGTTTGTGTATTTTATAAATGCACATACATTGCATCTTGCCCTTGCTCTGTCCAAACTACATCTCCAGGAATGTCTACATGCAACACACATATGACTTATTTGCACTTATGCAACCATATAATTTTATAAGAGCCTTTTCCACATTTAAACCCATTTTTTTGCTGTTGTTTATGTTTCCTTAAAGTACAGAAAATGCATGATAGAATTTCCCAGGACTGTGTAAACGTGTTTTCAGGAGTGTGGTTTGAATTTATGGGCAGACTTTTGAAAATATGGTGTCCTCTTGCACGACTCATTGTCCTTTGGGTTGTCATTAGATCTCTTAAGCCCTCATTGGTTGCCAAATCCTTGCAAGCATGGCTTCATGCCTTCATTATCAACTACCTAGACTACTGTAATTCCTTCCTTACTAGTCCCCTACATGTCACCTAAAACATTTATAGCTTGCTCAGAATACAGCAGTGAAGTTTATATAAGGCAGGCACAGAGATGTGATCATGTATCTCCTCTTTTATTTGATAAGTATTGGCTCCCCCTGTATCACCGGATTCAGTTTAACATTCTAATTCTCACATGCCTAGCCCACTCTACAGGTCCCTCCCTCCCCCTCCCTATTTTTCTGCTCTCATACCTTATCACCCCTTCTGCTCTCTTAGATTCTCCATTGCCAGTCTTCTTATTGTCCCTTCTGTAGCCAAATTCCATTTGGACTCCTCACACAATATGGCTTTCAGCTATCCTGCCCCTTCCATATGGAAATCTTTACCCCTGGATCGCCACATGGACACATCTCATTAGAAATTCAAATGAGTTCAGGAATAACGCGTGTTGGGACATGGGAGGGGCACAACTTTGGGACATAGGCTGGCAGGCAGGGAGGGGAGGCACAAACTCAGGGCACAGAAGGAAGGGAGGGGGCATGAACATGGGACACAGAAGGGAAGGAGGAAGGGGGCACTAACTTGGGACATAGGAGGGAGGGAATAGTAAGGGAGAATTGGGCATGAGTGTGTGAGGGAGAGGGAAAGAGATGGTGCACTTAGAGAAATGAAGAAAAAGGATAATTGGGCAGAGAGAGAGAGGAGTGAGGTAGAGATGCATGGGGAATGGAAGAATGAGAGAGAGAAATGGTGGTGGAGAGGGACAGATTGAAGGGGATGCAAGGGGGAGGAATGTTGGATATAGTAATGGAGGGAAAGATGTGGCATTGTGCTGGAGAGGGGTGATAGGAGGAAAAATGGGCCTGGGGTTGATGGGCAGTGGTGAAAAATTCTGCACATGATCCGGGGAATGAGAGACGAGAAATGTTGGATGTGGCAGTAGAGAGAATGAGAGAAATGCACCCTGGATCTCTCTCTCTCTTTCCCCACTCCCTATGCTGCAAGGAAGGGAATGAGAGAAAGACAGATGGACATTGGACAGTGAGAGAGGGAGGCATGTTGCCAATAGGGATGAAGGAAAGAGGAAGAAAAGTAGGACTCATGGAGGACAGAGAGAGATGTTGGTCCGTGCATATCCCAGCATTGATAGAAGGGATAGAAAGGGATAGAAGGGTATAGATAGAGATCATTATACAGATCCTGGACCTGATGGGCCGCCGCGTGAGCGGACTGCTGGGCAGGATGGACCCCTGGTCTGACCCAGCAGAGGAACTGCTTATGTTCTTATGTTCAAGGTAAGTATTTAAATGCCAATTTATGCTCATATCAAATGTAAATGAGGGTCTTTGTGTCATAATTATTGATGGCTATGCTTGGAATTTTGTATACCACTGTGATGTCAGTTGGTGAATGACACACAGTTGAGAAACCTTCCTCAAAACCAAATAGGAGAGCAGCCGGTTGTATTCTAAAGTAGTTACTATGAAAAAACTATATTTCTTCTTACAAAGAAGTTTTTGTGTGTGTGAAAGGGAAGTCCTTAGTCTTCACAACTCACAACGGGGTTAATACCTTTAACTCAGAGTTGACACACCGGTAAATGCAAATATGTGAAAAATATAGTGTATCTCCTTGTCGAAATAAAATAAAGTAAATACTTATCAGCAAAATTTCAACCGCTGCTGTCCTACACGGTGAAAACATTTCAGCGTCCAGTAACTATGCCGTTATAAATTATAATGATATGAACATAGTCACAGAAATCAGCTGGGAAAAATCAGAAGTTGAGCGCGGTACTTATCTTGGTGATGTATTGACCAAGGTTTCTCAAATAATTTTGCATGCTGCTATAGGTTCGACGGGGCACTGTTTCGAAGGTAAGTCCCTTCTTCATCGGGAACTTCAGCACTGCTTAACGCTGCTTGTGATAATAATTCAGCGATCTGTAAACGTGAATGACAGCATTACAAATCTAATATAATAAAGAGCTAGCCGCGCATGCGCACTCCTATTTGTGTGTTCTGTGCGGTGTAGGTCTGTGGCCGCAGGAGTGCGCATGCGCGAGTCCCCAGCCTTGGCCGCGGCTTGAGAGCTGCATCGGGCGACAGGAGTGGCTCTGGCAGCGGATGGCGGGAGGAGAGCTCATGGTCCTGCCGCCGCTGCCGCTCCTGTTCACAGCGGTCTGCACGTCGCCGACTCACCCCCTCACGCAACAACCGCTACCGCTCCTGTTCTTCCCCTCCCTCCAGTCACCGCTGCCATTCCAACTCACCTCCTCCCGCGACAACCGCTACCGCTCCTGTTCTTCCCCTCCCTCCAGTCACCGCTGCCATTGCGACTCACCCCCTCCCGCGACAACCGCTACCGCTCCTGTTCTTCCCCTCCCTCCAGTCACCGCTGCCATTCCAACTCACCTCCTCCCGCGACAACCGCTACCGCTCCTGTTCTTCCCCTCCCTCCAGTCACCGCTGCCATTGCGACTCACCCCCTCCCGCGACAACCGCTACCGCTCCTGTTCTTCCCCTCCCTCCAGTCACCGCTGCCATTCCTATTTAAAACGGCCTGCTGAGGTTCGCGGCCGGCTGTAGTGAACCTCGCAGGCCGCTCTCCAGTGGTAGCACGTTCCCTCTGACGCGATCGCGTCAGAGGGAACATGCTGCTGAGGTGAACAGCGGCCTGCGAGGTTCGCTACAGCCGGCATATAGTCTGGCATCTGTCTTCTTCCCTTCCAGCGTCTTCTCCCCACTCTGCCTTCCACATTTCCCTTCAGGGTCTGTTCCTCTCTACCCTCTTTCAATGTCTGTTCTATTCCTTTCCACCACCACCCTTCCCTCCCTCCTTTACCATCTGTTCCTTTCTACCACCCTTCTTTCATATCTTCTATCAGTCCCCCCACCATCACTAGCAGTCTCTCTTCTCCCTTACCATGAGCAAATAGAACTTCTGAAAATTGTACTGCTAAGGCATTATTTCTAGTACGCCTTTTTTTCCAGATGGATAATGACATCAATTTTATAATTCTTACTGTCTGCTCTGATTTCATTCACAATTTGGTTTGTGTTTTGTACCTGAGGATTCCATGAGGCATTTAACCTTTTCCTGTCTCTTCTGTGATTTCAAGTTGATTCCTTCAATAATGGAGTCTCAAGGCAGTAGCAGTTTTCTCTTTTGGGCTCTTTTGACATTGTTTAAGGGATTTATTGTACATTTGGTGCTGGTCTTCTTTGATGAGGTCACTTCAGAATCTATTTCCAAGGAAGAGAAACGTTTTCCCTTTCACCCCCTCCTTCCTTGTATGAGCCGGAACACGCGGTCCCCGCAGCCCCCACCCGCACGCCGGCTCGATCATTTAACCAGTTTCCTCTCTCCAGCTCTCCTTAGTTTGCCGGCTTTCTTTTTCGGCGACCGGCACGCTTTCAAAGAGCCGCGCATGCACGGCTGCTCAAAGTTCAATCTTCTGCTCTGCTGCAACTTCCTGTTTCCGGTTGGGTCAGAGCAGAAAATTGAATACTGAGCAGCTGCGCATGCGCGGCTCTTTTGAAAGCGTTCCGGTCGCCGAAAAAGAAGGCAAACTAAGGTGAAGTAGAGAGAGGAAGCTGGTTAAACGATCGAGCCGGCGTGCGGGTGGGGGCTGCGGGGACCGCACGATCCTTTATGCCTCACTGCGGTGACAAGACCATTCACCGCTCCACAGGGCGGTGATGGCCTTGTCCCCGTCCCCACTTAGGCTGCTAATTTTCATTCCCCGTTTTTGGCGGGTTACCCGCGGCTAAACGCGGTAGCCTTGGGTAAACCGCCACCGTGTCATTCTCTAATTAGCATTTCTGCTTAGCCAGCCCAATCATTATTAAATTGCATTAAAAAGTGGCCTTAGCATGCCCTAACATGTTTCCTGTTCACTAAGGCCATTTTTACCACAACCAGAAAATGGCTGTCTTTTTATTTTTTGTATTAATGGTCTTTTTATTTTTTTGTATTAATTTTGCCATTAGCGCACAGCTATTAAAAAATATTAGTGCATGAGCCCTTATCTCTTTCTATTTTGTAAGGCATAAGAGCTTACACATTAATCCTGCATTAATCAGTTATACTGTAGATGTGCTGATTGGTACAGAAATGCACACTCTCTGCCCTCAGAGACATCCCCTACTTGCTAAAAAAAATGTTTTGCCAGGACACTGAGCATGTCCCCAGAAAGGCATTTTAAGTTGTGATAAGCGTGTGCTGGGACTTACCATAAATTGGTATAAGGACCCTATGATTAATTTAAATTCTTCTATTCTGCCTTTCTAAACCAGTTTGTAAGAATTTTGTAGAATACCTCTGTGCTGATGAAGACAGGAGAAAAGGGTGTGGCCACCACAAAATGCAAAGTTTTTATTAAAAATTTGTGTTATGTTATTCTGGCTTTCTATTCCACCTTGTAGTTCTTCCCTTTTTTTTTTTTTTTACCTTGTGTATCCATTAGTCTGTAAGTCTGTTGGTCTCAAACTCATTATTTTAATATGTAAATATTATGTTTAACTATATGTTTACATTTTTTACCAAAGTTGTATCTCGCTTAGTAAATTTAAATAAGCGATTTATCAAATCAAAAATAAACTTGAAACTTGAAACCTATTCAATTCAAGGTCGGATTACATCACAAAACGTTGGGTCAGTTATTCGTGAAGTTACAATGGACAGTTTGACATGGACAAATTAAAGATCAATAAAGGGAACCCATAAATAAGATCAAAAAAGAAAGAAATGAGCCAAATAAAAATAGAAGATGTAACATTTGGATGAATGTTCCTCTGTAATGGTTAAAGGAGCATGCTGAGAACCAAGGAAGCTAGTATGGCTCCTTGGAATCTTGGGCAAACCACTGCTCCAATGCCTCAGGTTCAAACTTAGATTACAAACGCTCGAGGGGCAGAAAAAAATCCTGCAGTACTTGAATGAACTCACTTTGAAGTTACAACTGATTAAAGGGTGTGTGCTAAATCCAAAATCTCTTCCCTTTTCCCTCCTACCCCTGCTACAAATTGACTCCCATTTTTATAAAATTTAACCATTTTTAATAACAAGAACATATCATATATGATCATTTCCTTTCATATAATAAAACATATAGACATAACAACTAATTGACTCGGTATAAGTAATTTGGCAATGACAAAACTTTGTGTCAGAAAGTTCTAAAACTTTAAAGGTTTGTCAAATCTGAAAGCCTTTGGCTTGGTAATTTAAGTGGCCTGTAGGTGGCGCTATCATATAAGAAGAAAACATCAAAACCCATGCTCTCCATTTCAGCAAGATATTAAGTCACTGACAACCCTATGAATCCATAGGATGCCTATTATAGTTTTAAAACTTGTATGAATAGTATTTAGCTATTCAAATTGCTAAACAGCTCAATGCTGTCTTTATCAAAAGGGGAAGCCTCTTCTTGTCCTGGATTGGTAGCATGGAATGTTGCTACTCTTTGGGTTTTGGCCAGGTACTAGTGACCATGAGAACAGGCTACTGGTCTGGCTATTCTTATGTTCTTATGGGACTAATTAGGAGCAGGGTAAGAGCAGGCCCAAAAAATATCTGGATAGTGCTATATTTGAAAAACTGAAAATGTATTGTATTACCTTTTTCAGCAACACAGAAATTAATAAGAACCACAACTCCTGAAGATCATATGCAGGACCCCCGCTGGGCTATACAGTGCCCCTCCTGGTCATTTTACCCACTTCTTCCAATGGCTCTGTATACTGTACTGTATTCAGTATATGAATGATTTTTGCTTATCTTCCCCATAATATTATTTCATCAAAGCTGTTTTCTGCATGTAAAAATTGCCTTGCATGCTGAAAACCTTGATAAAAATGCCCCTTTTATAAATAAAATATTTCTCAGAATTATGTAAAAAGAAAACAGAATGCCCGGTACTGTTCAAAAAGAACAAACCCAACATAAGAACATAAGAATTGCCGCTGTTGGGTCAGACCAGTGGTCCATCGTGCCCAGCAGTCCGCTCATGCGGCGGCCCTCCAGTCAAAGACTAGCACCCTGAGACTAGCCCTACCTGCGTTCTGGTTCAGTAGGAACTTGTCTAACTTTGTATTGAATCCCTGGAGGGTGTTTTCTCCTATACAGACTCCGGAAGAGCGTTCCAGTTTTCTACCACTCTCTGGGTGAAGAAGAACTTCCTTACGTTCATATGGAATCTATCCCCTTTCAATTTTAGAGAGTTCCCTCTCATTTTCCCTACCTTGGAGAGGGTGAATAACCTGTCTTTATCTACTAAGTCCATTCCCTTCAATACTTTGAATGTTTCGATCATGTCCCCTCACAATCTCCTCTGTTCGAGGGAGAAGAGGCTGAGTTTCTCTAATCTTTTGCTGTACGGCAACTCCTCCAGCCCCTTAACCATTTTAGTCGCTCTTCTCTGGACCCTTTCAAGTAGTACCGTGTCTTTCTTCTTCTACAGCAACCAGTGCTGGATGTAGTACTCCAGGTGAGGGCGCACCATGGCCGGGTACAGCGGCATGATAACCTTCTCTGACCTGTTCGTGATCCCCTTCTTTATCATTCCTAGCATTCTGTTCGCCCTTTTTGCCGCTGCCGCACATTGCATGGACGGCTTCATCGACTTGTCGATCAGAACTTCCAAGTCTCTTTCCTGAGAGGTCTCTCCAAGTACTGCCTCGGACATCCTGTATTCGTGCATGAGATTTTTGTTACCGACATGCATCACTTTACACTTATCCATGTTGAACCTCATCATTATACCTCTGCATAAAACATTGGTGCATCCATACCTTGAATACTGTATGCAGTTCTGGTCATCGCATCTCAGAAATGATATAACAGAACTAGAAAAGGCATCTGAGATCCTATAAAAATGTTTTCTACTTAGAGCTCTACGTTGGCCACTGTTAGAAGCAGGATACCGGGCTTGATGGACCTTCAGTCTGTTTTAATTTGGCAATTCTTACGTTCTTATGGAACAGGCCCTGCTCCTGAGCCATCCCTTCTCCTCTTCCTTAGCTTATGAGTTAGACCAATGATTTTCAACCCAGTACTTGGGGCATAACCAGGCAGTCAGATTTTTACGATATCTAGAATAAATATTCATGAGATAGATCTGCACACACTGCCTCCACTGTATGCAAATCTATCTCATACATATTCATTGTGGATAACCTGAAAAACCTGACAGGCTGGGTGTGTTCCAAGGCATGGGTTGAGAATCACTGAGTTAGAGCACCAAGATCTTGATGGACTCTAGGGCAGGAAAGCCACATTTCCCATTAGATCAGGATTGCCCAACATCGGTCCTTGAGGGCCACAATCCAGTCGGGTTTTCAGGATTTCTCCAATGAATTTGCATGAGATCTATTTGCGTGTATTGCTTCCATTGTATGTAAAAAGTTCTCATGCTTATTCATTTGGGAAATCCTGAAAATCCAACCTGGCGAGGGCTAAAGTTGGACACCCCTGCATTAGATAGTTCCTACTGGCTTACTCATCTAGGAAGGAAGATAGAAACCCCTGGGCACATCCCTGCACGTAGGCTTTATATGTCCCTTCAAATGGAGCTTTCCAGATTAAACCACCTCTTCATTAGTTTGGGAGCAGAGGAAAGATCTACTAGTTCAGATTACATAGCAGCTCCTTGTGGCCTTGGACACAATTGAAAAGACATCTTTTTATCCAACGAATTGTATTTTCTCATCGAATTATTATGGCTTCTTTTTGATGTAGATCACCTTGAACTAAATGATAGAGTGATTCATAAATCTTTTATTAGAATAGATTAGATTAGATTGGCTTGTTAAACAATTAAGTGGTGTGCACAAATCAGCAATGCGCGCAGATTTGCATGTGCAACTTTGGTCGCACTATACAGAAGTGTAGTGGTTAGAGCTACAGCCTCAGCACCCAGAGGTTGCGGGTTCAAACCCTGTGCTGCTCCTTGAGACCCCGGGCAAGTCACTCAAACCTCCACTGCCCCAGGTACATTAGATAGACTGTGAGCCCACTGGGACAGATAAGGAAAATGCTAGAGTACCTGTGTGTAAACTGCTTTAAGTCTGGTTGTAAAACTACAAAAAGGCAATCCCTTTCCCTGATGTCATAATGCCCCATTCCACCAATAAGAGCCAACCTCATCAGTGATGTCACAATGGCTTCATTGTTCTCTTGGCTTACTTCTGATATTGTATTGGAGGAGAGTGTGGTGCAGTTAGAGTTACAACCTTGGCACCCAGAGGTTGTGGGTTCAAACCCTGTGCTGCTCCTTGTGACCCTGGGCAAGTCACTCAATCCTCCACTGCCCCAGGTACATTAGATAGATTGGGACAGATAGGGAAAATGCTAGAGTACTTGAATATAAACAACAATGGCATATAAATGCTAAACTAAAATTTAAAAAATCTGTCTCTTAGTGCACAGCATAGCACAGGTTCTTGAGCAATTTTTCAGCCTAATTATGACCTACACACAGAGTTTAGTACAGAAGATAAGTGTGTAGAGACATCAGCGCACTGTTCATTTAAATCCTGTGGTCATGAAGGCTTAGCTATTACACCCAGATGCAAAGAGGTATGCACAAGACCTGAAAACTGGGTTTTCTAATGCTGAGGATTGAATAATGCATGTAATCTGAGAAGTAAAATGTTAGCTTGCTTTTCTGTGGTTAGCATTAATGAGGATTTGGTGTCAGTGTCTTATCTTGTGCCGTCAAAAAATACCTACAGCTTTTCCCCTTGTCACACTTCTCCCTCCGTATTCGCCTTTAAAATTTTACTTTTAGTCTTCAAAACCCTATCTTCGAACGAACCCCAATTTATTAATAAATTACTTATTCCCCATCGCTCATCACGCTCCTTAAGGTCCATTAATCAAAAACTTTTAGCAGTTCCCTCATTGAAAGTTATCGGAACCTGCCGTCATGATATTTTTTCTATGATAGCCTCACAATTATGGAACACCTTACCTCAGCATTTAAGAGAAGAAAATGACTTGAATCATTTTAAACACTCTCTGAAGAGCTTCCTTTTTAAAGACGCTTTTAATTTATAATCACATTTAATGATTACCGGGTTTTTAAAAAATATTTTATTCCCCCTTCCCATTGTTCTTACCATTCATGTCTTCTTTTCTAATAAATACTATTGTAGTTCGGCCCTCTTTTCCTTATGTATCTGTTAGTTTGTATGTCAATATGTCAAATTTATGTAATTTATTGTAAAAATTAGTATATGTGTATACCTTTTTATTTTATTATGCAAATCGCTTAGTAAATTAAATAAGCAATTCAATAAGTTAAAAATAAACTTGAAACTTGATAGGGGATTAATAGAACCGCAAATACATAAAAACCGCGAATAACTTTCTCATATGTTATTCGCTGTTTTCTATTAAAAACCATCGTGAATATGGTGAAACGGTGAATAACATGGTGGGAGACTTGGCCTGTTCCTGAAGGAGGCAAAATACGGTGAAAAAAGTGCCGGGAATTGGCGATTTTCTCTGTAAATGCTTGGAATCAGCGATTTCTCTACGCAAGCTGATGTAATTTGGGGGGGAGGAGCCAGCAAGCTAAAAACCGTGAATAATTGAAACCGCGAATACTGAAACCGCGAATACGGAGGGAGAAGTGGACATTGAAGTGGATGAGTAGACAAGCTAGTGAAGAAAATGAGAAAAAAAATGGTAGGAGGATGAAGAGCAGAGGCGATCGCGTTACCGCATGTGGATTTAAGGGGGAAGTGCCGCAACCATGAAACGATGGGTAAAGCGCTCAGCAGCAGAATTCTACAACATATCATACCAGTTCTCTTTTTGTACATGCATTCCATATATGCACTCAAATTCCAGCCACAAGCATACCGAATATTTTTCTGTTTCTTCCCAGGATCTCAGTGGTACAACTCATGGTTCATACAGAACAAAGAAAGAAATCAAAATACACACAAAAAAAGAGTCAGTGACACCCACAAAAAAGTGTACACGCCATAAGCTATATGTACTAATTCATCATAGGCCCTTAATCTAAATAATTAAGTTTCATTGTGTAAAATTCAATGAGTTTAATGAATCTTAATGAAACGTGGAGGGGCATAATTTAAAAAAAAACCATCTAAGTCCCTTTTGGCCTAAGGCCCTAAACGTTGAAAGTAGAAGCAGGAAAAATGTCCATTATAAAAAAAAAAACCATCCAAAAGGAGGGTTTTTTTTATAATGCCCTGCCTCTACGTTCAGCTGTTTAAACACCCAGACCACCACTATGTCTACACTTACCACATATAATGAACCCAAAAAAGGCCTAAGTCTCAAACACCCAACACAAGAGCTTTTAGGCGAAGGAGCCAGTCCTTCGGCTAAAAGCCGGATTCTGTAACTGGTGTCTGTCAAAAAGAACACCGGTTACAGAATCCACCCCACCCCCACCACAGCAACGATCCTGAATCCACCCCCACTCCCACCGCGATAACGATCCCGAAGTGCCGTCAACCATGGCACTTCAGATCGCTATCGTGGCAGGAGAGATAGCCAATCTCTCCTGCCCGCGATCCATCACACCCCCCCCACCCCCGACACAACCAGGACAGGAGGGAGTCCAAGCCCTCCTGCCCCAGCAAAACCCCCTATTCCCCACCCCCACTAAGATACGGGCAAGAGGGATCCCAGGCCCTCCTGCCCTCGGCGCATTCCCCTCCCACGATCGCCCCCACGAACCCCTGACCAGTACCCCACCTGCTGACCCCCCCGCTGACCCCTCGACACCACCCCCCACCCTCGACAACCCTTGTACCTGAAAACCAGTTGGACGGACGGGTCCCATGCCTGTCTGTCCAGTAGGCCCACCATCAGTCGAATGGTAGGCCTTAGGGCCTGATTGGCCCAGGCGCCTCAAAACCCGCCCACAGGTAGCTTCATTATTGCCAGACGGTTTAGCAGAACTGAGACCGGGACCAAAGGCCTGGCTGTTCACAATCCGGATGCGCTGCTGACTCTTCACTCTTCCCTCCTCCCGTTGGCTGGCAAACAGCATGGAGGACCGCTGCGGCTGCCACCGGGAGGAATCTGCTGCCCACCTGCATGTAGGGCTTGCCCTGTGACTCTATTCCCCACAGCCAGACTCCCGGTAGGTTTAAATTTTGATTTTTTTGATTTTTTTTTTTAAATACTATAATAGTTAGCGAAGTACTCAGTTTAATATAAACCAAGACCCCCATTTTTAGGCCCAAAAATCTCAGATTATATTCAAGTATATATGGTAGTTAATTTGCATTTGGATCTGCAACTGATGCCCAAATTTGCACATCCAACTTTTGGTGACCTACAGTAGAATCCGGGACCAACTGCTTAATACACTTTTGTAAAAAGCCCCCCCCCCCCCCCAAAAAAAAAAAAAAAATCTTTTGAGTGTATTCTAAATCCATTTTATGCACCCCATTTGGTTACGTCTTCTGTTTTTAGTATGCATTTAAAAAAATTTAGCATATGTACTAAAGAAAATGAAAAACTAGAACATTTATTAAAATTTATTAAAACATTTATTAAAATTTCCTTTTTTTCATGCAATCCCTTCCTGGACACACAAGCTCCCGTAGTGAAACATACGTAATCAAATTGTTTTCCATCCACATTCAGCACTGTTGTGTGGCACAATAAAACCATGGGCAGCATGGGTCGTTTTTCAGTTGGAACGTTACAGAAGCATGTCATTACGAGGCCATTTCTAGATGCCGTTCCTGGCATGTCACGACATCCCCATTGCACTTCGTTAAGGATCCCAACATGACCATGGGCTTCACTAAGCAAACCGATCATGTACCGATTGGTTTGCGACCCAATTTCCCTCCGACCCGATTCACTAACCTCTCCTGCGATCCGCTTCCGATCCGTGCATGTAAATGAGGGGAAATGGCATGCAAAGTAGGCAGGGATGCGATTCACCAAACAAATCTGGGACTGGGCTGGCCGATCAAGAGAAGAAGCGATTGCTGGGGACCAGTCACACACGTCTCTGCTGACTCTCCTGCTCCATTGCCATCCTGCACTCTACCCCGATCTTCCAGCCATGCCTTCAGGCTTATGACAGTTTGTTTATCTAAACTGATCTTAGCTGTCAGTCTCGGAACATGAAAACAGAAGGTAAAAAGTGTGTGTGTGGGGGGGGGGGAGGGGGTTCTGCTTCCCATAGAGGGTGCAAGCAACAAACAGATATGAACATGGAAGCCTGCATTGCTTCTTTCGATCCTTGCACAGCTCCTGTGGTGAAAGCGGGCTGGTTTGTGGCTTTTAACCGTGACTGAGCAGTGCAGGAAAATATGTCCAGTCCAGATCTTCCAGTCCTGATTTCTCCCCCGATCATGTCCTCTCTGCTCTGAGCTCTGGATCTCTGCCGCGGTGTGCAGCCCCACTTTAAACCCGCGGGCTTGCACTGCAGGGAAGGCGGCAGAGAGCAGGTCATGAGCGGCTTACAGGAGAAAGCAATAAGCCAGTGTCGGCGAAAGGGAAGAAGAGGCTGCTGCTGCCGGGTATAGCCGAAGGACACAGTACTACTTGAAAGGGTCCAGAGAAGAGCGACTAAAATGGTTAAGGGGCTTAAGGAGTTGACGTACAGTGAGAGATTAGAGAAACTGGGCCTCTTCTCCCTTGAAAAGAGGAGACTGAGAGGGGACATGATCGAAACATTCAAGATAATGAAGGGAAATGACTTAGTAGATAAAGACAGGTTGTTCACCCTCTCCAAGGTAGAGAGAATGAGAGGGCACTCTCTAAAGTTAAAAGGGGATAGATTCCGTACAAGAGTGGTAGAAAACTGGAACGCTCTTCCAGAGGCTGTTATAAGGGAAAACACCCTCCAGGGATTCAAGACAAAGTTAGACAAGTTCCTCCTAAACCAGAACGTACGCAAGTAAGGCTAGACTCAATTAGGGCACTGGTCTTTGACCTAAGGGCCACCATGGGAGTGGACTGCTGGGCACGATGGACCACTGGTCTGACCCAGCAGCGGCAATTTTTATGTTCCCTGGGAGAGCAGGAGAGTCGGGGCCCAAAAAAAAAACCCCAGCAAAAAACCCCAAAACTGACACAAAATGCATGTGCAGACCATCTGCAGAGAAAGCAGATGGTCTGTGCATGTGTCAGGATCGCACACAAGCAATCCATGCGGTCGGAGGGGGTGCATTCCTCCGATAGCCCTCATTTCACTATTTTGCTGTTGTGAATTGGTCGGGCCTGCTGGTATCGGCTCCGGATCGGCCCTGGAAGTCAAGTTAGTGAATCTAGCCCAGGGGTGGGCAACTCCGGTTCTCGAGGACCGGAATCCAGTCGGGTTTTCAGGATTTCCCCAATGAATATGCATGAGATCTATTTTCGTGCACTGCTTTCAATGCATATTCATTGGGGAAACCCTGAAAACCCGACTGGATTCCAGCTCACGAGGACCAGAGTTGCCCACCCCTGATCTAGCCCCTAGTTAGGACACTATAAATAATTAGCACTTGCTAATCTTTAAACCAACAGGGGGGGGGGGCGGAAAAACCCATAAAGGTTTTTTTCACTGATGGTACTTACTGTACATATCCCCACAAAGCACCTTGAGATAGGCAGTAGCTTTGTCAGTTACTGTAGCATGAAGCACCGCTTTAAATCAGGGATGGAGGCGGTACATGCAAATCTCCTTCATGCATATTCATTAGGGCTATTTAGCCCTAAGGACCAGCGTGCCCACAAACATTTTGAAATGAAGGAAGTGCCAAGCACAATACAAAATTACCCCTTCCTCTATCCAAATGAAGGAGCATGCTGGGTATTGGGGGGCACTCAGCACCCACCGGACCCGCGGAGCTAGTCCCTCTTTTAAATGATCTGCGACAGCCAGAGCCGCACACAGTTACAGATTCAGAACAGTAATTCCTCTTTGCTTTTGGCTTCCTTTCGCCTCACTTTCAGCACCACATGCCGTTTGCTTCCTAATGAGATCTGTAATGCCATTAGCGCTAATGAGGCACAGTGTTCTCGACAGAATGTGGAGTTTTCCCCCCCCCCCCCCCCCCCAGACCAATGTGAATGTACAGACAGACACTTTCCGGGCACAGTTCCAGTAGATGCATTTTCTTTATTTTTATTTTTTTTAATCTTTATTGATTTTTAATCTAAAACAGTGTCATACAAATGAACAAACAGTAGGTATTACATACATTACACTAATATCTGCACAGGTAACATAAATATCATTCAAGATTTTCAGTTTTCCTACATATAACAATAGCATAATATAAGATAATATATAGCACCTAGTAGATGCATTTTCAAAGGAAGAAAGATGCAGCTGCCTTCAGTGGAAGACAACGGTTTTGTGCTAAACCACAGTTCCAGGGCATTTGAACATTATACATTTATTAGGCCTGTTTATTTATTTAATTCATTTTCTATTCCTTCCTCCCCCAAAAGAGCCCAGGACGGCTTACACAATATACAGTTAGCAGGTTACAATTTTTCCATAGTTATAGTACAAGTTTTATCCTTACTAGGGTTCTAATATCAAAACTCATAATATACAGTTTACAGGCTAAATTAGTCATAGTTACAGTGCAAGATTTTTCTACACAAGTTTCTATCCCAACGCAACACGCACCAAGGATCTTGTATCAATATACATTTCTTTGTAATCTATCGGTTGTGGGCGAGGGAGTTGGGTGGACAGGTATGTTTAGAAAGGCTTCTTCAGGTCTAAAGTCTCTTTACAGCAGTGGTCTCAAACTCAAACCCTTTGCAGGGCCACATTTTGGGTTTGTAGGTACTTGGAGAGCCTCAGAAAAAATAGTTAATGTCATATGAAAGAAATGACAATTTTGCATGAGGTAAAACTCTTTATAGTTTATAAATCTTTCCTCTTGACTACATCTTAATAATACTATTGTAATTTATAGCTAAAGAGACATATGATCAAGAAACTGTTTTATTTTATTTTTGTGATTATGATAAACATATTGAGGGCCTCAAAATAGTACCTGGAGGGCCACATGTGGCCCCCAGGCCGCGAGTTTGAGACCACTGCTTTACAGACTCTAAAGCAGTGAATTGCAAACTGGGTGCTGCACCAAGATTCCAGGTGTCCGTATACCAAGTGTCACTTCCGGCGTCGGCGCCATTCCTCACGAACCTCGGCTCATTTTCCCCGAGCTCGGGACTGTGTCTGGGAGGCCTCCAAGCATGCACACATATGCGATGCCATGGCGTCGATGGCTGCGCATGCTTGGAGGCCTTCCAGACACAGCGCCGAACTCAGGGAAAACAAAATGAGGTTCATGTGGGGCAGGGGTGTGGGTGGGCCACAGAAAAACATTTGCTCTGTTAGTGTGCTGGAGTGGGAAAAAAAAAAAGGTGGAATGTGTGCGACGTGGGTGGAACTAGGTGGGCCTGGTGGTGGGGCCATGGGTCCAGATTTTACAAACATAAAATCTGGTAGCCCTACTCCTACTGGCACCTAAGTTTAGGCACGATTTATAGAATTTCCTTCTAAATGAGATCAAAATCATTTAAGCACCATTGCTTCCTCGGCTCATATATCCAAATTTTTGCAAAAATATATAAATAAAAGAAACCAGTGAGGTTTTCAGGATTTCCCCAATGAATATGGATGAGATCTATGTGTATGCACTGTTTTCATTGTATGCTAATAGATCTCATGCATATTCATTGGGGAAATCCTGAAAACCCGACTGGATTGTGGCCCTCAAGGAGGGACTTCGAGATCCCTGCTTTATACAGCAGACCATCAGAAAAACGTGCTGAAATACATTAAATCATTTAAGCTCCGTTGCTTCCTCATAAATCCAAATTTTTCAAAGAAAAGAAACTTTCTTTTCAGTAAAAAATTTCACTTTGTTTCAGTCAGGAGAGTATTAATCTGACAATATCCCTACTTACGTAATGTAAATGCGCATGAGTCGAGTCTCGTTCATTCTATTAACACATAGACTGTTCAATTAATCTAAATCAATTAAAAGCGGGATCTGGATAGTCTCTGTTGCTCTCTCTCTCTCTCTCTCCTGGCAGAAGGCGAATCCCCCACCCCCTCAAATACGGGCAGGATGGATCCCAGGCCCTCCTGCCCACGGCGCAGCCCCCCGTGATCCCTCCATTCACAACCCCAACCCATGCCATGTGCCTAAAGCCCCACCCACTAGAAGGACCTAAGGCAACTAGGCGTGGGGCCTTAGGCCTTGTTGCAGTGGGAGGTGGCAGGTTGCTGGGGCTGTTGAGCTGATCGCGGCAGCCGCGATCAGCTCATGGGCCCCTATTCGGAACTTATACCTGATCTGACTTGGTCTAAGTCAAAATGTACCAGTTCTGACTGGAGAAAAAAACAGGGAAAAAAACAAAACCAAAAACACAGATATGCAGAAATCAGAATGGAATTGTCCAGATCAGAATGATGTGCACTAAAAAAGTGTCCTCCAATTCATCTGGTAATACGAAGATCTTTATTCCTCCAATATCACAATGATACATTCAATGACTCGACATGTACATGTTTCGGCCAACAGGCCTGCCTCAGGAGTCTTAAAAATCGCGAATGATGATATTCGAAGTATGCTGGCACTCAAATAGATGTAACCAAAACTCAATCAAAAAGGAGTGTCTTATCTCGTATGATACGAATGCTGCCAACTATTAAAAGCAAGACACTCGGTGTTAGTTGGCTGCATTCGTATCACACGAGATATGACATTTCTTTTTGATTGAGTTTTGGTTAAATCTATTTGAGTGCCAGCATACTTCGAATATCATCATTCGCGATTTTTAAGCCTCCTGAGGCAGGCCTGTTGGCCGAAACATGTACATGTCGAGTCAATGAATGTATCATTGTGATATTGGAGGAATAAAGATCTTCGTATTACCAGATGAATTGGAGGACACTTTTTTAGAGCACATCATTCTGATCTGGACAATTCCATTCTGATTTCTGCAAGTTCTGACTGGGCCATCTCCCTGGACTTTTGGTTATACTTGCAGTATGGCTAAGGGCTCCTTTTACAAAGGCACACTAGCGGTTTTAGCACGCGCCCTAGCCGCTACCCCCTCCTTTTAAGCAAGCGGTAATTTTTCAGCTAGCGCGCGCTAATCTTTTGCGTGCGCTAAAAACGCTAGCGCACCTTAGTAAAAGGAGCCCTAAGTCTAGGTCGGCCCACCTCCCGCCCTTTCCCCTCCTCTAAAAATGCCTCTTTTCGCTATAGGAGTTCAGAGGCAGGGTAAAAGTCTAAGCTGATTTTAGATACGTCTAAAAAGCTTTGATTATCGATACTTGGACGATCTGTCTTTTTAATTGTCCACGTACCGATTTAGGCCACTTTTTGAACTTTTTTAATTATTATTATTATGAGCCCCTTAGGATATAAATGGTATATAAATAATAAAATAAATATCATGCAATCTACTGTACATAATTAAACCATTTCTTCTTGGCAAATGTTTTAAGAGTACAGCTGCATGCTTATATTACTTTTTGTAGTCACCTTAAAATTTTGATTTACCAAAGAAAAGGTAGAATTAAAAAAATTATTATTAATAAAAGACTCTAAGTTTCAAATTTATGGGGAGAAGCACTTTGTATGGTCAAAAGCAGAATCGGTCAGGTCCTGCCTCACAGCCAGTCCGTGGGCTAGTGGCATACCTGACATATGTGAAACCCAGGGTCAATCATTTTTAACACCCCTCTTGTCTATTTGAAAGACATAATTTTTAGTAATAATCCACCACTCACACAACAGGACTATACCTAGGAAAAGGCAGCATCTTACACACTGCAGGGAGCACTAGAACATCAGTATACCCAGCGATTGAAAGCAACAGCCTTGGGGCCTGGGTTCTTCCCTATGATGCATTCTGCACTTAAGGAACAGGAAGTTACATCAGAAGAGATGAACCGAGACATCGAGGCTGCCCCTTTCAATCGCTGTTCCTCTACCAGCAGCATTCAGAGCACCTTAGCAGCACTAATGGGCCTCAGGGAGCAGGAAGGAGGGAGAGCTACTGGCAGTCCGGGCAGTACATGGAGTTAGAGTTGGCCAGTTGGGGATCCAGCTGGGGAGACTTAGCTTCTTCAAGCTTCTTATATAGGGCACCTATAGTCCCTGCAATGCAATTTTCAAAGTAAACCTACATTCTCCCACTTGATCACAGTGGAGTATTTTCCCTAAAGCAAGAGGCCATTTAAGATTTCCATCAACTTTTATTATTTAAAAATAGAATAAAAATTCCCACAAATTCCAAGTTAAGAATGTCAAGCAGGTTTGTAGGCATCCGTGCAGATTCCAAACCTTTTTGTAATAAATTAGGACAGATAAAGAGTCCAATCATTCAACGTTCCAAAATACACTTCAGAATAAATTGGGGCTCTTTTAAATTATATGTACCCTTTCTGCTGGTCTTACTGGATCTGAGCCCAGAACCAAAACAGTCAGATCTTCACCTGGGAGGAGCACTTAGGAGGGCCGGAATCTTGCCAGTCTGGGCAAAGACTCAGCAGTCGATCTAAGCAAATGACAATGGGCACTGCCTAAGTGCTTCACGGTGCCTTCAGAAATCAGGCACTCGCTGTCTAAGTACTTTCTTGAGTTGTATTGAGGACAGGGTGCACCGAGCCTGGTAATTTGCTACAAAAATAAACACTTTGGAGCAAAACAAAAGATTCCATGATATTAAGAAGACAACCTTATGTGCTGTTTCTTTCTAGCGAAGATACAAAGGTGGTCGAAATGCAATGGGTGATGCATGCGAAGGTATTTAATAGCTAAGAAAATAAAAAGGATTAAATGCAGATCAGTCAATGGTAAAAGAATTTATAAGAACTTCAGCCCATCCCTATCCGTCCCCTTTATGTCACCTCCCTGTCTTTCAGTCTTCTCCCCAGAGCTGTGAAGTTACCCAATTCTGAATGTTTTTGGCCAGTCCTGGATTTGAATTTCTATCCCATAGCATTGTGGTATTTGTAGTTCCAGATTTTACCCAATTAAGTCAGTGCTGCAAAGGCATGGTAAATGTTGGGGTCCAGTATATGCTTTTTTTTTTTTTTTTTACAAAGGACTTTACATGCCTGCCGCATTTTGTTTTATTTATATATATACTTGTGTGAATTTTAACTGAGATTCTATATTGTGAATAAAGGTGTTTGTGCACACAGTGGTCTGACCAGTGTCCCTTCCCCACTTCCTTGTTTTGTTTCTACAGTTTGGCCGTGGGATTGCTTTTTCCTTTGTATTTTTAGTAAGATGGTAAGCAACTGGTCTTTACCAGTCGCTTTTTTCGGATCGCTAAAAGTCATCGCTTCTTTTTGTGCATTGAGAAGCAATGTCACTTCCTAGTCACGGGCCCAGGAAGTGATGTCAGAGGGAGAGCCGAGAGGACGGCTTTAAACTAGATTTGCTGGGGATGGGTGAAAAACGCCCTGAAGTCATTAATAATTCTCAGGAATGCAAGACATCAAACACCATTATTAAAATGAGACAAAAGGATGACAGCTGGAAAGCTTTGTATACCAATGCCCATAATATTGGTAACAAATCTCCAGATTTACTACTACTACTACTACTACTACTACTATTATTTATTTCTATAGCGCTACCAGACATACGGAGCGCTGCACAGAGTCACAAAGAAGAAGAAAACAGTCCCTTCTCAAAAGAGCTTACAATCTAAATAGCCAAGACAGACAAACGGTGGAAAGGTTAATCATCGGGCTGGGTTGGAGGGCAGAGGAGAGTACAGGATAATCAAGCCATTGTGACATCACTCATGAAGTTGGCTCTTAGGCATTGGTGGAATGAGGCATTATGACATCACAATCTCAGCTCTGCTTCCCAAAGACAAACAGGATGCCCTGGATACAGTTAAGGGCAACGGTTAATCAGTTGGCTGGGTTGGGGGGCAGAGGAGTAGGGTTAAGGATTTAAGGCTACATCAAAAAGGTGGGTTTTCAGTCTGCTTTTAAACAACGGAAGGGGCTTGACGGACAAACTCAGGTAATTTATTCCAGGCATAGGGGGAAGCTAGATGAAAGGAATGAAGTCTGGAATTGACAGTGGAGGAAAAGGGTAAAGCTAAGAGCATGACATGGGGTCAAATTTTTCCACGTCCTCTCCCCATGAATTTTGTCACTTTCCCTGTCCCTGCCCCATTCCTGTAAGTTCTGCCTTAACCACACAAGCATTGGACACATGATTTTAAAGTGTTTTGAGGCTTGTGCAGATGAGGATAGAGCTTGCAGGAATGGGGCAGGGACTGGAAAAGAACTTGCCGGGATGGGACAGAAAAATGAGATCCTGCGGGGACGGGGAAAAATTTGGCCCCCGTGTCATTCTCTAGTCCAAATATTTAATTTTTTCATGTTGCTGCGTTATTTGGTTTTATTTCATGTTGTTATTGTAGCATACACTAAAAAGTTTATTTAATTTCTTATATACCACTCATAAGCCCAAAAGCTGTTGAAACAACGTACACTCAGGCACAGCAGAATTTTTCTGTCCCTCGAGAGCTCACAATCTGAGTTTGTACCTGAGGCAACAGAGGATTAAGGAATGCTGGAGTATAGTTACGTCCCTGCCTTCTCTGTGAAATCATACGGTTCCTGTAGCTCTGTGGCGTGGTCAGAGAAGGTGGGGTGAGATGTTCCCTCTACCTATGCAGGAGCAGCAGAAGAGCTCAAGAAAGTCTGTCCTGTATTGAAATGGAAGAAGAAAAAAAAAAAAAAAAAGTAAAGCTGGAACTCAGTGACAGCCTCTATGTTCCCAGGTATACTGACATTTGAATTTCTACCACACCTCAAGAACAAATAAATTTCTGTAAGGAGTTTGCGTCACTGGAAAGGAATAATGACAAACATCAGCGGCAAAGTAATTTTTAAGTGTCGTCAGGGCCGGCCCAAGTACTAGGCAGAAAGGGGCAACTGCTTAGGGAAACTGCTGCTGGGGGTGCCATGGAACAGCTCAAGTAAAGCAAAACAATAAATCCTGACACCCAGACAAATTTAGGCCCCCTTTTATCAAGCTGCGTTGGGGGGTTTTTTTTTTTAAATTGCGGATCGCTGTGGTAAAAGTTCCAATGCTCATACAATGCCTATGGGCGCCAGAGTTTTTACCACAGGAACTAACAACAAAAACACTAAGGCGGCCTGATAAAAGGGGTTTTAAATAGTAATAGGAGGTAATTCAGCCTGTTTTCCAAATATCAACGATTCTCTCATGGCATGGCACCGGTTAGAGAATCGGGTTATTGGGCGGGCTTAGGCGTCTGTCCGTGAAGACAGACACGATTCTCTATAGGACTCCCGTGTGTGATTCTCAAAAGCCGCTTAGGCGGCGTCCGAGACTGGGCGTCCTTTACAGAAGACCTGGGGGGCCACTGCGGGAGTGGACTGCTGGGCATGATGGACTTATGGTCTGACTCGGCAGAGGCGATGCTTATGTTCTTATGAATTTGGGGATTAGCAATTAGAGGCTGGGAGGTGAGAGGCTGATATGCACAGATGGGGAGAGGGGTCTTGGGGTGATTGTGTTCGAAGATCTAAAGGCAAAGAAACAGTGTGACAAGGCAGTGGCTGTTGCCAGAAGGATGCTAGGCTGTATAGAGAGAGCCGTGACCAGTAGAAGAAAGAAGATGTTGATGCCCCTGTACAGTTCGTTGGTGAGGCCCCACTTGGAGTATTGTGTTCAATTTTGGAGACCGTATCTGGCAAAGGATATAAGATGACTTGAAGCAGTCCAGGGAAAGGTGCCAAAAATGGTAGGAGGTTTGTGCCAAAAGACATATGAGGAGAGACTGGCACAGGGGTGGTATGATTCAGACATTCAGATACTTGAAAGGTATTAACATAGAACAAAATCTCTTCCAGAGAAAGGAAAATACTAAAACCAGAGGGCATAATCTGAAGTTGAGGGGTGGAAGGCTTCGGAAATTCTTCTTTACGGAGAGGGTCGTTGATGCCTGGAATGCACTCCCAATGGAGGTGGTGGAGCGTAAAATGGTGACAGAGTTCAAAAAAGTATGGGATGAACACAGAGGATCTCTAATCTGAAAATAATGGGTATTTACTGAAGAACTAAGGCCATGACTATGTCCCATATATGGCCATTGAGGATGGGCTTTGATGGCTGAAATGGTTTAAATGTGCTGGAGTGAGCTATGATGGAGACTCCAGTAGATGGAACCTAAGCACAGTACCGGACAGAGCTCTGGGTTTCTGGCACAGAAGTAATTTAATTGAAATCATGAATTTATAGTGTGTGTGTGGTTGAGCAAACTGGTCTTCGTCGTCATTTACCATGTGTGAACTAAATTGAAATAAATAAATACTTTAAAACTCTAATATTGGCATCTCACACTTTATATACACAGCCGTGAGAGGGGAGCCAGCTTTGCTTTCGGCCTTCCGGGGCTGCTTGGTACAGATGTTACATTACAATCAAGCACAGCCTTTGTGCTCTAAGATGCTGAAACCTAAAAGGATTCCCTTGTATTCCATTTGCCTCCTCCTGCCTGTACCCACTCTGTCACGAAAAGAGAGAGTTCCATGTCACATGCTGTGACAAAGTAACCTGAACAATGGGGGTTCTGTCACTTGCAAGAATTCTGCAAGGAGCGATTGTTGATTTTGCCCTTTGATCGTACACGTCCAGGGTGGGTGGGGGAGATACTTATAATTAGAGTGCAATTGTTGGATACGATACGTATAAAGGGGGGGATGATATGTGTATTTGTCATAAATATAATACGATAGAAATTTAAGTGTTGTTAAAGTGTGAAATGTCTGTAAAATATGTTGCACTTGTTTTTGGCTTTAAAATCAATAAAGATATTTAAAAAAAAAAAAAAAAAAGAATTATCAATCTTTATGGCTTGAGCTGCAAAACTATGCATTTATTTATTTCATTTTCAATCCCATCCTCCCCAAGGAGCTCAGAACGGGTTACAAGCTTACATGCATAATATACCGTTTGCAGGTTGCAATTTTCCATAGTTACAGTGCAAGGTTTTTCAATACAAGTTTTTAGCCTAGCACGACACATACCGAGGATCTTGTATCAATATACGTTTCTTTGCAATCTATCGGTTGCGGGCGGGGGAGTTTGGGGAAGAGGTAAGTTTTTATTGCTTTCCTAAAGTTGACGAGTCCTTCAAGGGATCTAATCTGTGAGGGAAGTTGATTCCAGTGGGTCGGTATGACGTGGGAGTAGGAACGTTATTTGGCAGTTTGTAGTGGAAGGACACAACCAGGGATTATATGCTTTAATTCACAATCTAAAATGAAGCACCAACAAGGATACAAAATTCTCCTTAATATGTTCCCTCTCTCTCGTGCTGCACAGGTTGGTTCCTCATTGAAAAGAGTGCCTCCACCTACCTCCCCCTCCCCCCCAATACCCCCACCTGCCATCTTGGAGAAGGTGCCTGCCAATCCAGGTGCAACAGGGAGGACCCAGGGGCATCATTTGAGTGGAAAAGGGATGGCATTGCGATGTACATGCATATTTTATAAATATATACATACATTAATGACTTTAGAATGGGGTAAATTTGAGAAGGAAATCTGTGTGCTGTTTGGATAGTTCTGGGATCTATTTTATAGAAGGCGCATAGAAGCATATGTTGCCTTTATAAAATACCTACAGAACTTCCTACACTATAAATCTTCATAAGAACATAAGAAAAGCCTTACTGGGTCACACCAATGGTCCATCAAGCCCAGTCGCCCATTTTCACGGTGGCCAATCCAGGTCACTAGTACCTGGCCAAAACCCAATGAGTAGCAATATTCCATGCTACCGATAAAGGGCAAGCAGAGGCTTCCCCCATGTCTTTCTCAATAACAGACTATGGACTTTTCCTCCAAGAACTTGTCCAAACTTTTCTTAAAACCAGCTAAGCTATCCGCTCTTACCACATCCTCTGGCAACGCATTCCAGAGCTTAACTATTCTCTGAGTGAAAAAAAATTTCCTCCTATTGGTTTTAAAAGTATTTCCCTGTAACTTCATTGAGTGTCCCCTAGTCTTTGTAAGTTTTGACGGAGTGAAAAATGGTTCCACTTGTACCCGTTCTACTTCACTCAGGATTTTGTAGACTTCAATCATATCTCCCCTCAGCCATCTCTTTTCCAAGCTGAAGAGCCCTAACCGTTTTAGTTTTTCCTCATACGAGTGGAGTACTATCTCCTTTACCATCTTGGTCGCTCTTCTTTGAACCTTTTCTAGCACCATATCTTTCTTGAGATGAGGAGACCAGAACTGAACGCAATACTCCAGATGAGGTCACACCATGGAGCAATACACGGGCATTATAACATTCTTAGTCTTGTTAACCATCCCTTTTTTAAAATAATTCCTAGCATCCTGTTTGCTTTTTTGGGCACCGCCACACATTAGGCTGGAAGGTTTCATCGTATTGTCTACGATGATATCCAGATCCTTTTCTTGGGTGCTAATCCCCAAGGTGGACCCTAGCATCCGGTAACTGTGATTCAGGTTTTTCTTCCCAATGTGCATCACTTTGCATTTGTCCACATTCAATTTCATCTGCCATTTGGACGCCCAGTCTTCCAATTTCCTAAGGTCCGCCTGCAATTTTTCATAATCCGCATGCATTTTAACAGCTTTGAACAGTTTAGTGTCATCTGCAAATTTTTAATCACCTCACTCGTCATTGCAATTTCCAGATCATTTATAAATAAGTTAAATAGCGGCGGTCCCAGTACAGACTCCACTGTTTACTCTCCTCCATTGATAAAAAATGACTATTTAACCTACCCTCTGTTTTCTATCCAATAACCAATTCCTAATACACAACTGAACTTTGCCACCTATCCCATGACACTTTAATTTTCTCAGGAGCCTCTCATGAGGAACTTTATCCATCTCTATTCACTACATCAGTGGTTTCAAACTCAAACCCTTTGCAGGACCACATTTTGGATTTATAAGTATTTGAAGGGCCGCAGAAAAAATAGTTAATGTCTTATTAAAGAAATGACAGTTTTGCATGAGGTGAAACTCTTTATAGTTTATAAATCTTCCCCTCACCCAAAGGCCTGCATGTTCCCCCTTTCTTTGCAGCATCCTCCAGCTTCCCCCCACCATGGCCTCCTGGTGGAGGGAAGCTAATTTCAGCTAATTTCCGCAACCTGCAGAGAGGATCGCTGGTGTTGTAGTGTTCCTTGCAGGCTGCCATTGACCTTTGCAGCACATTCCCTCTGCCACAGTCCCGCCCCTCCTCTGACATCAGGGGCAGGATCGAGGTAGAGGGAACATGTTGCTGAGGACGACGGCAGCCTGCAAGGATCGCTACAGCATCGGCAATCCTCTCTGCAGGCTGCGGTAATTATCTGAAGGTAAGAGCAGGAGGCCAGGGGGGAAGCCGGAGGACGCTGCAAAGAGCGAGCAGCACTAGTACAGACAGCACTAGTATAGACCGCGGGCCGCAAAATAATACCTGGAGGGCCACATGTGGCCCCCGGGCTGCGAGTTTGAGACCACTGCACTACATCAACCAGCTCACCTTTATCCACATGTTTATTCACACCTTCAAAGAAGTCAAGCAAAGTGGTGAGGCAAGATCTCCCTCGGCTGAACCCATGCTGACCCCGTCTCATTAAATCTGCCCTCAGACTGATCTATTCCCTTCGAAAATTTGACCACATCACCAACGCCTTCCTAGATTCACACTGGCTTCCAATACAAGCCCGCATCCAATTTAAGCTATATTGCATAATATTCAAAACATTAAACGGAACGGCACCCTCCCACTTAAACAACCGCCTAAATAGGAACCTCTATTCCAGACAAAGGAGAACCCAGTCCCCTTTCTCCTACCCCCCTTATAAAGGAACTAAGCGCAAAAAGATGTACGACAACCTACTAGCAACACATGCAGCTAAATTGGACCCCTCCATCACCAACCTACTGACAGCTTCAACTGACCTCAAAGCTTTTCGAAAAGAAATCAAAACCATACTATTCAAGAAATACATTCTAATTTCCTAACCCCACTCCTCTCCCCTCTCTCCCCTTCTTAAGATCCTCCCTTCAACATGTGATTTAGACCTAACGCCTTTAACTGTATTCCTCTTCCTGAAAACGTCCAGCTATCGTTTAGATGTATTAGGCCCTACGTCGTTAATTGTATTCCTATTCCTGGAAATGTCCAGTTATCTTTTTGTTGTAATCCGCTTAGAACTGCAAGGTACAGGCGGAATAGAAGTCATTAATGTAATGTAATGTAATGTAATGTAAATCATGTTTGTCTACATGTTCCACAATATTATTTTTTTATAATTGTTTCTACCATTTTTCCTGGCACTGAAGTGAAGCTTATCGGACTATAATTTCCCGGATCGCCCCTGGAGCCCTTTTTAAAAATTGGCGTTAACATTGGCCACCCTCCAATCTTCAGGTACTACAGACGATTTTGTAATCGGTTCAAACTCATATGCAGGTCATATGGTCCATCAGATCAATTTCAGATGAGGCGATCTCCATCCCTTCTTATTTGCAGGCAAGGTTTAAAAATATTTTTGTACTTTGATTCAAGTTATTCATTTGGAAATGTATATGCATTATTTTGCTACTATGAACATTTCTCTAATTGTTTACTTCTGTGATTCTTTTTATTCTATTTCAAATATAATTGTTTTGTTTGGTGTGTAAAGCATTTTGAATGACAGTAGTTACAAAAATGATATTAACACTAATTACTAGTCCAGGAGTCATTACAATTTTTTCTACATATAGAACATAAAAACACTTCCACAATCATTCCCCACCCATGATACACCCTTCATGAAAAAAAATACAAAGTGCATGATAAGCATATGCTGACAGGCATATTGCAGTAAGCCTTTTCTTGTGTGCTAAGCCTGTGTTTCGGCTTAGTGATCTTTACTAAATAGCCAAATTACATTTGCTTATCTTCAAAATAAAAGCTTTCTCTTTCAGATACCACCCAAACTGGGCCTTCATAAAACCGGCATACAATGGGCATTTATTTATGCTTATTCAAACTTTCTATACCACCATTCCTAGGTAGTAGATCAAGGTGGTGTAAATTCTAGAACACACAAAGAAGGAAAAGAACCCCCCAAGAAGAGAGGAAAGGGACATAGCAGACGAAGCAAAAACAATCGAAAACAGCGTAACCAGTCATCCAAAGCTCTATAACCTTCAGTCCGTTGTTGGGGAAAAAAAATTAATCAACCATGAAAAAGGCCATTCGATATTTTTAAAAGTGGGACTTCAATAGTATTTTAAATCTGCGGAGGGATACTTCATTACGGATATTAGGAAGATCATTCCAGAGTTTTGGTGAGCGAAAGAAAAATGTTGAGTGATGGATAGATTCAGCGTGTCAACTTGGACTGAGGAAATACCAGTTGATTAGAGTCAGGAGAACATAGAGACCGAGGGTATTGTTAGGTGCTATTGACTCGAGTTCCAGTCCTAGAGACTTGATGTTGTCATCAAGTTTTCATGGCAGAATACAGAAGTAGATTGCCGGGCCTTTCTTCTGTGCAGTATAAATTTAATGTCGTTGCATCAAACGCGATCTTGTAGCTCCAACACTGCCCATCTGCTGCTTCCCAGATGGGTGGTACATCGTTAGTCTGACGTCTCCGCTGAAACTTGTCTGCCTTGGGAGGCCCTGCTGGTAGTGAAACGACCGACGGCATAGCTTTCAGCTTCACAGATGTGCGCAAGCCCCAGTGGCACAAGTCCTTGCACCATGACTAGAGAGTGAGGGTACGGGAAGAGTTAAAGAGGATAGATAAGAAGATTTCCCTAGGTAATAGGACTTATGCGTCAGAACAAGTATTTTGAACCAGATTCAAGACTGTTATCAGAAGACAAATTCGATACTGTTTAACATTGGTATCTTGTTATGCAATTACCCCCTTGGAGCAACCATAACTTGTGTTTTGTGAAAACATATTAATCAACGATTGACAAAACACATTTAGAACTATGTTTAGCATTTTACGCGGAAATGCTGCATACAGTCTGTAAGAAGCGAAAATTTCTCAAGTTAATCTCTGATTTTTCTCTCTTTCAGCAGTTAGGTACATAATGAAAAACTGGAAGTCTAAAGAGGCTCGAGCGCTCCTGCTGAGAGCGAGGCTGTTCATTCTGAAGCTACGATCCACTTCTGGAGTCTGTGCCTTCCACCAGCTCATCTGCTGCGATCAACCAGAGCCCAAAAGCTAGTCAGAAAACGTGCTAAGGCAGTCCAATTAAAGGGTTTCGCTCGTTCCTTTTTACTTATAAACCTTTATTTCTGTGCTGGATGAACACAGCAATAATACTAATTTATGCTAAATGTTTTTGATGTAATTCTGTTTTTTTTATCGTCTATTTTTATCATATTTATATTTGACTATTTTATTGTTATGCAATTTGTTGCATCCCCCCTCAGGATCCGTAAGGGGTCCTTTTACTAAGGCGGCACGCTAGTGCGTCTTACCATGCACTAAATGCTAACGTGCCCATAGGATATAATGAACGCGTTAGCATGCGCTAATTTTTAGCGCGCACTAAGACGCACTAGAGCGCCTTAGTAAAAGGACCCCTAAGTGAGACTTAGAAATTTTAGGTGTCCTTTTAGTAAGCTGTGGTATGTGCTAATGCATGCTTACCACAGAAAAAAAAAAAAAAAAGCTTACCGTAGGGCACACTCACACCTCTAGGGTAATTTTTGCATGTACATACACTGCCCATGTGTTAAAAAAGAAAATGTATTTTTTTTAGCACTGGGGTGGGTCCAGGGTGGAGAGTGGGCATGTTCTGCACTAATTAGCTAGCACAGCTACATTGCTGTGCACTAATCAATTAGCATAGGATTAGCATGCGAGTCCTTAGGGGGAAATTTTAGAAATGATGCCCAATTGGCACCTAAGTTAATTAACAAACGCCATTCAAAACAGCAAAAAAAAAAACAAAAAAAAACCAAAATGCACCATTAAAGTGCCTACTGGGACCTAAATAATGCACGCTGGAATTGCGCTAACATAGGCGCTTTAGGCTGCCTAATGCCACTATGGATGTGGCTGATGCCAGTAGTGGCGCTAGGCGGCTAAAACGCCTTTGTAGGCGTGATTCACAACAAAGATAGGCACTGGAATTGTAGGCCTGGAAAACCCTGGCCTACATTTCCCGTGTCTATCTTTCACGGAGGCACGATTCTCTATGGGGTTCCATCGCATGATTGACGTGTGATCATCGGCTGCCGAAATTGGCGCCCTATAGAGAATTGGGGCCTTACTGCCTACGTAATTGGTAGCTTAGGGGCTCACATGCTAATGTTCACGTGCTAGTGGAAAATTAGTGCATGGCCATTAATGGGGAAGATTTAAGAATCAGCCATTTTACCCCATGCAAGGACGAGCTAAGGCTCTGCAGTTTAAAAGGGCCCCTCAAAAAGAAGAGATATTCAAGAGATGGGAAGAGGTTCTCTTTGTAAAATGACAAAGGCAATTGTTTCTTTGGGGGGAAATTCTATAAGTTGCCATGTAGGCACATCAATGGTCCGCTGACTGACAGGCACCTATGCGCACTAGGTGATATTCTATTTGGTAGCACCTAAGTCCCGTGGAGGGGCATAATCAAAACAAAAGTCTAAGTCCATTTTGGCCCTATGGTGCTAGTCGCCATAAGTCGGCAGTGTCCAAAGTCCATTCTCGAAAAATACGTCCCCAAATTATTTTTTTGAAAATCATCTACTTCTGCGTCCAGCTGTTTGATCGTCGAGACCGCTAGTACGTCTGTCTTTATACCACATTCTTGTCCAAATAATCATCCAAGTCCCAAATGCCTAGAACAAGACCTTTTGAACGTGGGAGGGGTCAACAAAGTGATGGACTGGCCAGCACAATGCAACAGAGTAATAGTGCACCTTACAAGGCACTGCTGTGAACTTCACAAAAAGGGTCCCACATAAACATCTCACAACTCCCTTGCAGGTCGTTGTGAGCCCCCCCAAAACCTACTATACCCACCTGTCTACAAACCCAATACCCCTTATGGCTGCAGGTGCCACCTATATGGCAGTACAGTAGGGTTTGGGGGGGGGGGATTTTGGTGGACTCACATTTTCCATCATGAAAGCAGTGGTTAGAGTGGTTTATGGGCCTGGGTCCTCCTCTCTATGGTTCACTAGCCCACCCCCTCCACCCCCCAGACTACTTAAGCCACTTCTGTGCAGCTCTACTAGGCTTTCCTATGCCAGGTGCTGATGTTCTGGAGACAGGTATGTACTTTTTTTATTCCGATTTTTATGGCGGTGTGGGGGGGTGGTCAGTGATCACTGGGGGAGTGTGTGGAGGTCTGTACTTTATGTCTGTAGTGGTTATCTGGTCTCTCTGGATACCTTCTGGGCACCTAGACCCTCTATTGCCGAAGTCACAACATACAAGTCCAGTCCAGGCAGCTTCGTAAAACTTTCGATTATTCCTGCAGTACGACTAACAGCCTCTTTAACAAAGCCGCGCGACAACAGCACTCAAAGCCCTTTGGTGCTGTTAGCGCAACCGCTAGCGTGGCTTTGTAAAAGAGGTCGTAAGTCTAGGTCAGGCCACATCCCGTCCTAACCACTCTTCAAAAAAAAAAAAAACCCTTTCAGCTCTAGACGCACGGCGGCATTCAGAGGCCTAAAGTCCCTGGATACGTCTAACAAACCTGTTTTGATCATCCGTGATTGGATGATCTGACTTTTAGATTGTCCAAGTGCCGATTTAGGCGGGTTTTTAGACGTATTTCTTTTTCTATTATGAGCCCCATAGCAACTAACTGCAAGGGGGAAAACATGGCTGGGCTATGATGTTCCAAACCTTGGAGGGTAACACAATAACCCAATTAATAACCAATCAAAAAGATATTTCCTAAAGTGCTCAAATAGATCGTTTTACACTTATTAAAAAAAAAAAAAAAAATTATTATCATTGCACCAGTCCCATCGAATTATCATGAATGCAGAACTAACACTTACTTATCTGAACACTTAGGATGATATTCTAAAAAATGGCACCCTAAGTTAGATGGCTTTAATTGGTGTGGTAATTAAATGCATTGTTTAAAACCAATTAAAAACGCATTTTAAAAAGTAGGCGCTGGGAGGTGTCTACAGTGTAAGTGCTGTTAACGCTTCAACATCAGGATGCCTAACGGTGCCTTACGCGTAAGTGGCTGTGGTTAGGGGCAGAGCGGGACTTAGAGGTGCCATTAGGCGTGATTCACTAAAGAACTTAGATGCCTGCAATGTAGGTCATAAGAACATAAGAGTAGCCTTACTGGGTCAGACCAAAGGTACATCAAGCCCAGTAGCCTGTTCTCATGGTGGCCAATCCAGGTCCCCAATACCTGGCTAGAACCCAAAGAATAACAACATTCCAGCATCTCAAAGAATAGTAACATTCTGGAACCCCAATGAGAGCAACATTCCAGAGCTGAGATTGTGATGTCATAATGCCTCATGCCTCAGAGCCAACCTCATCAGTGATGTTACAATGGCTTGCCTGTCCTATACTTGGTTCACGTAAGAACATAAGAATAGCCATACTGGGTCAGACCAATGGTCCATCATGCCCAGTAGCATGTTCTCATGGTGGCCAATCTACATCCTTAGTACCTGGCCAAAACCCAAGGAGTAGCAACATTCCATGCTACCAATCCAGGGTAAGCAGTGACTTGCCCCATGTCTTTCTCGATAACAGACTATGTAGGCCGGTAAAATGCAGGCCTACATTGCAGGCATCTAAGTTTTTTCTTAGGCATCATTAGCCATGATTCTGTTAACGGCACATAAGCATGACTGGCATGTGGCCAGTGGCCATTTTTGTAGTCACCGCCAATATAGGTGTTTATAGAATCCAGCCCTTAGTGCACATGGGCATGCCAATGTCAATTTATACTAATATTTCATGCTGGACTCTTGGTGCAAGATGCCATCATAGAATTGGCACTAATCACATGGCATTGAGGTGCCAATTTACTATACGAAGGCCCTATTTGTTACTTAAGTCAACATTATGGTATTAAAGCAGGAAGATGAGGGCAAAAGCATAACATTCAGTTTGGGAATGTTTTGAAGAGGCAATAAAATCAAATCTCTTTGTGCGGCCATGCACCAAGTGTCCTTTAGCTCTGCTGCAGGGTCTGTTGAGCTGAGTAAATCTTTTTAGAAACAGCACTGACTCAGCGTGCATAAAGTCACTTACTTCTCGGCCTCTTTTTAACTAAGGTCATATCTAAGATCTCAGCTAAAAATTAAGGCTGAACCTTTACCATGTGGTGGTGGGGGGGGAGTAGAGAGTCTTAATGCCCAACCCAATTGGCGAAACAAAATTCTATAAATGGTGCCTAAAGTTGGGCGTGTAATGGCAGACTTACTCAAGTGATCTACAACAGATTTGGCACGCAACTCTACCATTATAGAATACTGGTGTGGAGGGGCATTTTTGATAGGACATCCGAGTTTGGACGTTTTGGGAAAGACATCCAGAAATCCAGTAGAGAAAATGTCCATTCTCGAAACAACAAGATGTTTATCTATTTTTTATTTTTTTTTTAGAATGATTTATGTAGATGATTTGGTCCTTAGTACATCTGTCTTTTTTGGCCATTCTCAACTATATACATCCACATGAAGAATGCACAAAAGCAAGTTTTCGTCTAGGCAGCCTGCATTCTTAGCAAACTGTTCAGACAGCTCAGCTTAGCAGAGGGACTCTTCTTCTATGAAGTAACTGTAGTGAATTTCACATTAAAAGTCCCTGGTAAAATTTAGGACATGGTAATATATTTAAATTAATATGGGGCCCATTGGCATCTTATGTTACCTCATTGTAATTGTTTGTTGACTGCGAATCAGTTTGTTCTTTACTATGGTACATATCTAGGGCGGGGGGGAGAGGGATTCTTTATGTCATAAATTGATTTTTGAATATTTATAATTGGAATGAATGTGAAGATATCATTATTCAGAATAGATAGGATATTTATGATAATATATGTTTGTTATACGGAATGATAATTGTTTGGGTGGGTGGGGAAGGATGATTATGAACCTGAGAAAGATGAATGTGTTTTTATTGTATTTCTATGAGTTGTATTGGTTGTATTGCACTGTTGTAGTTTTGAAAATTAATAAAGATTTAAAAAAAAAAAAAAAATGTCCCTGGTACAGATGTCACTATCTCCCTCCTTTACAAAACCACATCAACACTGCATACCTTGACTCTCACTGGCTACCTATACAAGCGCGAATTCAATTCAAACTGTACTGTCTATTATTCAAAGTAATGAATGGCAGTGCCCCCACATATCTAAACAATCGCTTTAACTGGAACAATATAACTAGACAAAGGAGAACACAGACCCATTTACCTACCCCCCATTCAAAGGTACTCAGCACAAGATATATGACAACCTACTAGCGAGCAGCGAAACTTGACTACCACATCTGTAATTTGCTGACTACAACGATTGACTTCAAATCATTTTGAAAAGAAATCAAAACCCTGCTATTCAAAAAATTTATCTAGACACCAAAACACTTCCCCTTATTCTTCCCCCCCCCTCGTAAATTCCCCCTCAAAGCCTCCTCCACTCTATTAATTTTCCCTTCATAAACTCAATTATGTAAACTGCGCCCTAAACTGTAATTTTCCTGGAAAGGTCCAGTTACCTTCTTTTGTAATCCGCCTTTGAACTGCAAGGTACCGGCGAAATAGAAGTCACTAATGGAATGTAGTGTTTTTAGCGCCTGCTGCGGCGGTAACAGCTCGGACGCTCATAGGAATTTCTACGAGCATCAGAGCTGTTACCGCAGCGGCCGGCGCTAAAATCGCTAGTGTGGCTTTGTAAAGGAAGGGGTATATCTTGCTTACATTGTATGGTGAGCCCTCCTAAACCCACCCAAAATTTACTGTACCCACCTGTACACCACAACAATAGCCCTTTTGCCTGCTATAAGGTTATCCCAGGTATCTGCGATCTTCTTCGTAAAGTGCTCCTTCCCTCCAATTCAATATCACAATCCTTGAATTTCTTTTGCTCTCCTTTTTGCTCAATAGGGGCAGGACGGACCCAATCATAACCTAAGGCTAGGCAGCTGCCTAAGGCAGCAGCTTCTGAGGGGTATCAAAGAGCAGTTACAGTCAAAGCAAAACAGGAGATCCAAGATCCACCAATGCCTACTTTTACCTACATGAAGGGTGGGCAGTTCGAAATAGACCATTTACCTGGGTAAATGGCTTGGGGGGATGGGGCGTTAAGGCTGAAAGATCACTTAGGGGGGCCCAATGCCCTCGCACTAGCTCTGAATATTTTCTTTCATCTCAGTCTGGAAGTCACTTGTTGCAGTGGGCAGACAAAACGTGGGAGAAGGGAATTCCTGGCATTTCCTGGGCTCCAGGCAGGGCCCGGCTCAGACAGACAGCGATCGACAGGAGATACTGAGGAAAAAGCTTCCCAGCCGCAGGGGTAGAGATAAGGCAGTGGTCTCAAACTTGCGGCCCGCCAGATACTATTTTGAGGCCCTCGGTATGTTTATCATAATCACAAAAGTAAAATAAAACAGTTTCTTGATCATATGTCTCTTTAGCTATAAATCACAATATTAATATCAGCCAAAAGGAAAGATTTATAAAGTTTATCTCATGCAAAATTGTCATTTATTTAATAAGACATTAACTATTTTTTTTTCTGAGGTCCTCCAAGTACCTACACATCCAAAATGTGGCCCGGGTTTTAGTTTGAGACCAGCCGATGGAGCAGAGGACGATCGCTGGAGGCTTTCCCAGCCCTTGAGACAGAGCCAGGGCGGGGAAATGAGGTGGAGATCCGCTCGCCGACACGTGGAGTGAGTCAAGCTCCCTCCCTTCCACGCCCAGCCCAACTTCTGCCTCCCACCCGATCGCCGCGGGCAGCCATCGCTCTTCCTCCTCGCGCCGGACGGGCTGGCCACTTTCTGGCTTTCACTAGCCACGTACTGGGCTGCCCTTCACCCCTCAGCGCGACCGAGAGAAGAAGAAGAGACTGCTCGGCACGAAAACCCAGAGACTGTGAGTACAATTCGAGCCCTTTCCTGGGGAATCAGAAACGAAGTCAGTATCTCCTGCCCCCCCCAAAAACACAACTGTCAAGGGGTTGTTTTTTTTATTCCCCCAACCTCCTCTTGGTGCGCGGGGCTTTTATTAATCGTCCTTCTGCTCCCAAGATCTAACATAGTTCTTGTTTAAGTGTTTCAGGATAGGTTTTTCTACTTTACCAATAATACGAAATCCAGGTTAATTAAGCTCGGCTCAGTAACACGATCTTCCAGTTCTTTAGTAAGATCGTCCGGCAGTCACAAGATTTCCCCTCGGACTCAGCAGCTGCGTCGTGACCACTCGGCCGCGGGGATTTGGGTCTCCCCCCTCGACCTTGGCAGTCCAACTAAATCGCGTTTTAAAAATAAAAATACTGTAGATCTATTCCAGATTGTTTTAAAATCCAAAGCAGTAGAAGTTGCCACGGACGTGGGGGGGGGTTTCTAAAAATCACTTCGGTTATGTAACACACAAACTTCGATATCTGATTAGTGAAGTGAAATTCAAAGGGGTGGGGGGGGGTGTTTAGGGAGGAGCTGGGACGAGTCATCCAGGGTCATGAGGCGCCTGGTCAAATTCCTTCAGCCGCTGGAAAAGTGGAATAATATACCCAGCCTACCTGTTAGACTTGTGAACAGAGTTTGAGTCGCCTTTGCAGTTCATTGTGTTTTAAAGAAATATGTTTGGATGGAAAAAACAGTCGCTTGTTTACCTCATTCCATGCAATGTGCTTGGGGTGTGTTTCAAAATCGTGTAATTGGCATTACATTTTGGCAGGTGCACACCCTTGTGGAGTGCTATTGCCTTCACAGTGGCTTGAAGGTAATTCCTGAGCCCATCAGCTGCTCTGCAGACAGTGGGGTAGCGAGGGTAGGAGGTGCCTGAGGAGGTGGCAACCCCCACCCACTTCGTCCGCACCCCTCACGCCATACTCAAGCCCTCCCTTCTCTGCCCCTTGTACAACTTTAAATCTTCGCCAGCGCGAGCAGCTTCTCCGGCCTTCTGCCGTTGGCTTTCCCTCTGATGTCACATCCTGGCCCCGTGTCCTGGAAGCCAGGTTGGCGCAAGCAGCAGGCCAGTGTAGTTGCTCGCACTGGCGAAGATTTAAAGAGATACGGGGGGGGCATGGGCATGGTGTGAGGGGGGGCGGAGAGGTGCCGGCGCCCCCATCAAGATGGCACCCAGGGAGGTCTGCCCCCACCCCTTCCTATGCCATGACCTGCAGAGCTGCCTAGTTGCCTAGTTTAGAAGAGAGACTTTCTGGCCATTCCTGGGTTTGAACGTACATGTCAATTTTCTAGTCCCTGATTTTACCCGTTGAATTAGCGCATGCCCTATGATGCACCAGGATAGGGATGTCAGAAACTCATGACTGGCTTGAATGTACCCTCTTGGAAATGGGGAACTTGTCAGTGCTCGCTCTGCAGGAGTCAGGACTGGTGAATAACAGGGTTTGTGCTGGGAAGAGGACCTAGACCCCCCCCCAACTGGGTTTATATGTAATACAGGGCAGGGGTGTCAAAGTCCCTCCTCGAGGCCGCAATCCAGTCGGGTTTTCAGGATTTCCCCAATGAATATTCATGAGATCCATTAGCATCCAAAAAAGCAGTACATGCAAATAGATCTCATGCATATTCATTGGAGAAATCCTGAAAACCGATAGATTGCGGCCCTCGAGGAGGGACTATGACACCCCTGGCTTAGGGTATTATTATTATTATGCATTATTTCAATAATATTACAAACATTTGTATGTAATTTAGCATTTAAGCATACTGTTTGATAAACATGGATAACAAACTAAAATGTACTGTCTGTTTAATTAAGGGGGGGAGCGGCTCTGGCTCTTAAATTGGTACCGTGACTCCTAAGCTATAACATTGCTCGTATATTATCTTTGACAACAACTGACTGACATTTTGCTTTCTTTGGTAAAGGCTGGTTTCTGCTTATCTACATTGATTGTTCCCTGAATTGTAGCCTCTTTGCTAAGGTGCAAGCATAAGGCCTGGGCTATGACTCATTTTGGTCCCTTTTTAGCTTTTCAGCTGAGATTGAGAACGTGTAACATGAGGGTGTGGCTTAACATCCTTCCACTCAACTGCTACACTGAAGACACAGATACAAACCACAAACAAAAGCCAGTCCCTTCCTCCCCCTCCCAACACACACACCTTGACATATCTGCCAATAACAACCCCAGACTACAAGATGTTCAGAAAAGAAATAAAAACTATACTCTTCAAGAAATCCCTGAAAAAATCTTAATTCCACAAATTCCCTCCTTCTCCCCATTAACTTCCCGACTCCCCGAAACTACCTGATCTCTCTATTATTTCCTGGAAATAACCAGATATCTTCTTTGTACACCACCTTCTATAAATCTTCCATAACCCACCTTGAACCGCAAGGTACCTAATGGCGAAATAGAAATCTCTCTAATGTAAATAAACACGATGGCAGCAGAACCCTGTTCATTTCACCGTGAGCCCATCATTCTGTTTTAAAATAATGCTCGTTGCTGATAACCCTGCAAATTAATGTCACAACGTGCCATGCAGTTCGTTTTCTCAAAGCTATGGTTAGTGAACAGGATCCAGTGCTATGTCCCCTTGTACAGTGAAATTTCTAAATCACTTTCTGCCATGCATCCTAATTCTGGAGAGAAATCCACCTTGGTTTTAGGGTGACAGAATGTGTAATCTGATATCCACATCCTAAAACATTCAAGCCAGGTGACACCTGCTTTGTGCGAGATACAATCCAGACTACTGTCTCCCATTCACCAGAATTCCAAGGAAGTTACAACTTTACATGATTCACCAGAGGAAGAGAAAGGAAGTTAAGACACACTGAAATGGATTTTATCTTAAAGCAAACAGTTAAATCAATTAAGTTCAGGAGGGACTGAGCAATCAACTTGAGTTTTGTAATCTGCTCAACAATATCTGGCAATGTGTAAGGAAATGCTTTCTAATTCTTAGCTTCCAGTCATCCACAGCTAAGCAATTTGGCAGAACTTCTAAGGCTAATATGGGTGTGGTTTGTGAAAGATAACTTTTGGAACAATAGTACTTAGCAACAAAAAAATAAAAAAATCAGATTAGAAGATTAAACAAGGCAATTACTAAGATCTCCTTTCTTTTCAGATTTTTATATCTCTTAGGATAAAGCCCATGCTTTGAAGCAATAATAAATCATAAAATGCATCTATGCAGTGGCGTACCTAGCATATGTGACACCCAGGGCCCATCATTTTTTGACACCCTCCCATCTATATGAAAAATATGATTTTTAGTAACAATCTACATATCGCACAACAAGAGTGTACCTAGAAAAATGCAGCATCTTAAACACTGCAGTGAGCACTAGAACACTAACACATACATTGTAAAACTAAACAAACCAGATCCTGCACAGTCAATTGATCCTGTACAGTCGATGCTATCAGAAAGCCATGTCCCTTTCATACACACAGACAGATACACCCTTGCCCAATATGGAATAATCACAAACTAAAAATAGAAATATGTAGACAAAAGTTAAACTGAACCGCCAAGAAACCAGACTCTGCATACAATGCAACACTACAACACCACAAAAACAGTAATACATGTCCTCTAATACTGTGCAAAATATAAAGACAGTAGATGTAAATTTGAAAAAACTGATACATAACAATCACCACTTTACAAATTAACAAATAAAAATAAAACAAATAATGAGAAATAAGAAAATACCATTTTATTGGACTAATCCCCATAAACTCGGTCCTCATCCCCACAAACCACCTGATTCCATCCACACATGCCTTGAATTGTTTTATATTGAATTTATTATATTAAAGTATAAAAAGAAACATATATTAAAGTATAAAAAGAAACAATATTCTGTACTATTGTCAATTTATAAATCAGCGTCTTCTCCCCACTCTCTCTTCCCCATTTCCCTTCAGCGTCCTCAGCCCACTCTCTCTCCACTTTCCTTCAGCGCACGCACATAAAAACAAGCAAGTAATTTTATATCATCTTCATTCTATTCATTCATAGAAATTAAAGTCTAAATAATGCTAGTCACATAACAAAACATGATTTTACAAAAATAATTCCCTGCACAGTCAAGCCTGCAAGGAATACTAGATGTCTTTCAGCAGCTCCCCTCCCTCCCTCCCCCTTACCTTCGTGGCCAAGTCAAAATGATCTACCAACAATAAAATTTTAAAAACACAAAGCACACTGTATGCAGAGAAAATGTTAATTATCATTTATATTCTGCGGTTTTTCAAAGAGGTTAAGGCAGATGACTTTATGCAATGTCACCTCAGTAACAACTATACAAAAATAGACAAATACTCCCCCTCCCTTTTAACTAAACCACGATAGCGGTTTTTAGCGCAGGGAGCTGGGCTGAATGCCCCATGCTGCTCTCGACGTTCATAGGCTCCCTGCGCTAAAAACTTCTATTGCGGTTTAGTAAAAGGCGGCCATAGTGCAAAATATAGACAGCATATATAAATTCTCAAAACAGACACATTTTGATCACTAAATTGAAAATAAAATCATTTTTCCTACCTTTGTTTGGTAATTTCATCAGTCTCTGGTTGCACTTTATTCTTCTGACTGTGCATCCAATATTTCTTCCCTTCTTTCAGCCTCCCGTATGCTTCCTCTCCTCCAGACCTCATTCCCTCATCCAACTTTTTCTTTGTTTCATCCTGTCCCCTTCTTTCTTTCTCTCTCCATGCCCCCTCTCTTTCTCTATGTCTATCTTTCTCTCTCTCTCCCCATGCCCCATTTTTTTTCTCTTTCACCCTGCCCCCTTTCTTTCTTTCTGGATCCCTGTCTCCCCCCCCTTTCTTTCTTTCTCCCTGCCCTCCCCCATGCCACCGCCATTGGGAAACATGCTGCTGCCCTCCGCCTCTGGGGAAAGGCTGCCACTGGCCATCAGAAACAGGCCAACACCGAGTTCGCCCTGCTTCTCTTCCCCGCGGGGCCGACCAACATCTCTAGCTGCCCGACGTCAATTCTAATGTCGGAGAGGACGTTCTGGGCCAGCCAGGCAGTGATTGGCTGGCCCAGAACGTCCTCTCCAACGTCAGAATTATGTTGGACGGCTAGAGTTGGTCGGCTAGTGGGGAAGAGAAGCAGGGAGGGAGAACTCGGTGCCGGCTTGTTTCTGATGACGGCAATGACAGCCTTTCCCTGGTGGCAGCCTATTCCACGGTGAGTGGCCAGCTGTGCACCCCCTTGGGCCATGCACCCAGGGCGGACTGTCCCCCCCTCCAGCCCCCCACCTTGGTACTCCACTGCATCTATGTTTCAGATGGTCTTAGCACCATTGGGTGTGTCTCAACCAAAAAAACGGCTGTGCACTAAATCTTTCCTGAAAGACTCCCAACCAGTCATGCGTTCAGCAAATCCACCATGAATATGCATGATAGAATATGCAAACTGGAGTGATGCTTATTCAGACCTAGAACAAACACACAGAAAATATTAACCTCAGAAAAGTAGGCTCAGAGATGTTTTGAAAGAGGGAGTGTAACCAAAATAAAGATGTATGTGTTCAGTGGCATAGCGGGTGGAGCAGGAGAGTGGACCGTCCTGTCTTGGTGAAGTGTTGGCACTTCTCCTATTCTCCACCCGCCTCTACTAATCATCAAAAACAGCGTGATTCACTACATCTACCTTCCGCACAATCTCTGGCCGATTATTTCACTGATAAAATTAAGATTTGTATATTAACTGTACTATATTTTGCATATTATCATGTATATTTTGGTATTTGCAGCTTATTGTTTTGTTTTATTCTTATACTTTTTTATTTGTAAAATTTCAATTAAATTTCAATGAAAAATTAATTTTTTTTTTTTTTAAAACCTTAACATCACTTCTGTCTCAGACTGAGACACACTTCTGAGACAGACTTCTGTCGCAGAATTCTAACCTATTTCAATCTAAATGTTCTCATTTTAAAATTCCTTCGCTTCTGGAGATTCAAAAGACCATCAATACTATGAATATAAAGGGCTCTAGTTCTGAGGCTATTCCTCCGCTCATACTGAAACAATATTCGGTCCATATACACTTGGGGCTCCTTTTATGAAGCCGCATTAGCGGCTTTATCGCACGCACATTTTTAGCGCGTGCTAACCCCCGCGCTAGCTGAAAAACTTCCGCCTGCTCAAGAGGAGGCGGTAGCGGCTAGCGCGGCCAGCAAATTAGCACGCGCTATTACGTGCGTTAAACCGCTAACGCGGCTTCGTAAAAGGAACCCTTGATCTCATATCCACTAGCCTTACATCCAGTTCTGTTCCAAAACTCTGGAAAGAGGTAACGCTTTACCCTTCAATTAAAGACTTCAAAACTACTGCCTCCGAAATATCTAACTACCGTCCCATTTCAAACATACCGTTTCTAGCCAAAGTAACCGAAAAGATTGTGTTTTCCCAAATTTCCGACTTTGTGGAAAGTACTAATGTACTTCGCCCTAACCAAACTGGCTTTCGAAAACACCACTCCAATGAATTATCACTTATCGGACTGGTTACCGACATCGTATATCACTTGGAGCACCATAACTCAGTAGTTCTATTTCACTGGATTTGTCCTCAGCCTTTGACACCATAGACCAGGGGTCTCCAAAGTCCCTCCTCGAGGGCCGAATCCAGTCAGGTTTTCAGGATTTCCCCAATGCATATGCATGAGATCTATGTGCATGTACTGCTTTCAATGTCAGGGGAGTGTGTGGCACAGTGGTTAAAGCTACAGCCTCAGTACCCTGGGGTTATGGGTTCAAACCCACGCTGCTCCTTGTGACCCTGGGCAAGTCACTTAATCCCCCCATTGCCCCAGGTACATTAGGTAGATTTTGAGCCCACCGGGACAGACAGGGAAAAATGCTTGAGTTCCTGAATAAATTCATGTAAACCGTTCTGAACTCCCCAGGGAGAACGGTATAGAAAAATTGAATAAATAAAATAAAATATTTATTGGGGAAATCCCGAAAACCTGACTGGATTTGGCCCAACAGCGGCAAATTTGTAGGGATTGCACACGGCAAAAATTTGCAGTTCATTTAGGCACCCTCCCCCCCCCCCCCATTTCTAGACTTTATCGCTTTATTTCATACATTCATTTTAATAGAAGAAATTTGAAATGTACTTTACACCCCCTTTTACGAAGCTGTGTTGGGCTTTTTTTATGGCCGGTCGTGCCGGTATTAGCTCCAATGCTCATATGAATTCTGGGGAATTGAGAGGGGGGTCATGCCATAATCCCTTCAGTAGTCAACTTGTCAGTTAAGGAACCTTTTTCTGACTCCCCCCCCCTTTACAAAACTGGAGGTGTTTCCACCGCAGCCGGCACTAAAACCACGCTAAGGCTTTGTAAAAGGGAAGGTTAGTCATGACTGAAGCAGGTCTAGATAAAAATCTACTTCCTTTTTTTGCTCTGGACCCTTTTTTCTGTTCCATAATCACAACAAAAAAAATCTGGATTTTAAACCCTTGCAATTTAGATTAGAGAATGACACGGGGACAAATTTGTCCCTGTCTCTGTCCCCGCAGGAACTCAATTTTCCCATACTGCATCTGCGCATTTTGTCGCTACCGCTGTCCCTGCCCCCATTCCTGTAAGCTCTGCCTTAACCGCACAAGCCTCGAACACTTATGATTTAGAAGTGTTTGAGGCTTGTGCAGATGAGGACAGAGCTTAGGCATTGGCAGAATGAGGCATTATGACATCATAGTCTGAGCTCTAGAATGTTGCTACTTATGATTTTAAAGTGTTTGAGGCTTGTGCAGATGAGAACAGAGCCTAATGGAACGGGGTAGGGACAGGAACAGAACTTGCAAGGATGGGAAATTGAGTTCCTGAAGGGACAGTGAAAAATTTGTCCCCATGTCATTCTCTAATATAGATGACCCGGATTCTGAGTTTTGAAAAATCGCAACTTAAGACATTTTTGTGAGAAAAAGTCCAGCTGCTGCTTTTTGAAATGTTTTTCTTTTTGAAAAAGTGTTCCTTAAATCTAATCCAATGTCAGCATAACACCAATGAAACACCTTAAAAACACGCATTAGAATATTCAGATAATACAGATATGATGCTAATGCTTTTCTCTTGTACACTTACCATGTAACTGATGGACCAAGTGCAGATATATAAATGGGACAAGACAGGAAGTCAGTTGGGATAAATAGATTGGTGGATAAACTCCAGACAAGTTCAATGAACAGTGAAGCAAGAAGTAATTGTTTTTAACGGCTGCACAATAATGACTTTACTAATTAAGATCTGAAACGCCTGTGGGTGTAGTGGTCGAAAGAATGTCGAATAAAAGACACAAGAAAAAGATAAGTAAAAAAAAATTAGCGTCGTGTGATAAACTTTTTCAGGTGGTACAGGATTCAATAAGTGCTGCGATGGTCCCGATGGCTACCGTTGCTCAAATCTATTGAGCCCATTGGTGGTTGGTATGAGCACTTTATTAAAAAATTTTAATGTGTGATTATGTGCTCCTTTTTATAAAGCTGCGCTTGCGGGTTTAATGCGCCTGACTTTTCATCACGCGCTAACCCCTGCGCTGGCCGAAAAACTACCGCCTGTTCAAGAGGAGGCGGTAGTAGCTGGCACAGCCAGCGGATTAGCGTGCGCTATTACGCACATTAAACCGCTAGCGTGGCTTTGTAAAAGGAGCCCTATGTTCACTCTGTAATTTAAGTAGCGTGCCCAATAATGATAACATGATCATTAAGTCGTATTGTTTTTACATAAGATGTCTACAGCCTTGGATTATTATTATATCAGCTCCTGAGTGAGCACTCCATTTTTTAAAAGTGTCTATGTCAAGCGTCAATTGTTGTATATTTTACAAAACTCTTTAATAAAGATGATTGAATTTAAAAAAAAAAAGTGTCTATGAGGGAGTGAGTGATACAGCGGCAGGGGTCCCTAAGAACACTCCCTCACTTAGTTTAGCCACCTTATGACAGGTGTCACTAACCTACCATGTCAGAGGAGTGTGGCTCAGGCCAGGAGGTGGTTAAATGCCCTGGAGCAGAATGTTATCAGGGTTAGAGAGGCCTCTGGACAAGAGAGATCCTGAGCACAGAGATCTGGAAGGAGACTCCAAGTGAAGGGATTCTCCCTAAAGTGTTGGCTGGGCTGAGTCCCAGGAAAGTAAGGAGCGGCCCCAGCTCAGAGGAATGTACCCTATAAATGCCCAGGGATTGTATGAGAAGGAACAGAAGAGTGCAAAGGTAAAGACCCAAGTCCTGAGTGTCCCACTTGGGAGCCAGGCCTGGATTTGTGGATGACTAACTAGAACTGTGCTGAAGAAGGTAGAACTGCTAGGGGGAGAAGGATATAAATGTTATTGTGGAAATATAGCAGGGGTAGGCAATTCCGGTCCTCAGGATATCCACAATAAATATGCATGAGATAGATTTGTATCTCAAGGAGGCAGTGCATGCAAATCCATCTCATACATATTCATGGTGGAGATCCTGAAACCTGACCTGGCTCCGGCTCTCGAGGACTGGAATTGCCTACCCCTGTAATATAGTAATATAGTCTATTCAACATGTACCAAGAAAGAGATGGCTAGGCTTAGACTAATTCAGAACACGGCGGTAAAATTGATTTATAGTCTAAAGAAATATGATCATGTACACCCTTCTACCGCGAGTTGCACTGGCTTCCGGTAGAGGCTCGCATTTTGTTTAAGTCGGGTTGGCTCTGTTACAAAGTTGTGTATGGCATTGCTCCAATCTATATGACTGATAGATTCCTCATAGCATCCTATAAATATAGAAGAGGATCACACGCTTTGTTTATTTTTTCCTTGGCTCAAGGATGTAAGAGTAAGAAATCTTTGGAGCATACATTAGCATTTCAGGCTGCTTTCTATGATAGGGAATTTTGACCATTGTTGCGTAGTGCTTGTTCTTAAAACACTTTTGAACTAAATTGAAAACTTGTCTTTTTGCAAAGTATCTGGCGAATTAAGCTATATGATTCTTATGTTATTTTGTCATTAATCTTTTGTTAACCGCATTGAACTTACGGTTACGCAGTTTATAAGTATGATGTTATGTTATGTTAGACTGAGGGACAGATTCTCCAAACTGAAATCTGCCTTTAATGTGCTCGCTAAACCGGTTCCAAGCGATTCTCTATAATCGAGTGATTCTCTAACCTCATTGTGCCACATTTGCAGCCAAAATTTGCTGAGAGGTCTGAGTTGTCGTTGCCTTAATTTCTGATCTGTGCCTGAGCACTGATTGGCTCAGGCACTGACAGGAAAGTAAGGTTTGACAGCTCAGACCTCCCCCACCCCCCCGCCTACCACCACCACCACACAAATTAAAATAATAGAAAGAAAAAACAAATTGAAGATCAGCATGAGCGATGCCCATTCCCTTCCACCGCAAAGCAACGCACCCCCAAACCCCTCCCCTCCCGGCAGTGGGAGAGATGCCCACTCCCTCCTACACCCCCACCCCCCTGTGCCTCCAATGATCTCCCGCCCCTTCCCCCTTACCTTATTTACAATGGCTGGCCAGAGGGATGCCTACTTCCTCCAGCCAGCAGGCCCGCCTCTTCAAAATGGCGTGCCCTCCCCGGTGCATCCTGGGATGCACTGGGGAGGGGCATGAGGCTCTGATTGACCCAGGTTGTTTAAGGCCCCTCAGACTAGTGGAGCCTGGAAATTCTGTTAGCTTTGCCAGCCTTCGGCAATGCTGTGCACAAAAAAGAAAACATAGTAGGCAATAACTCATAGTTCAATCCCTAGTCCTAGGTCTATTGGACTATTGCAACATCCTTTATCTTCCATGCCCTGCAAACATGATAAAGCAACTTCATACTGTACAAAACACAGCTCTCAGATTGATCTACTCACTAAGAAAATATGGCCACATCACCACTGCCTACCTAGACTCACACTTACCAATACAGGCATGAATTCAATTCAAGTTTTACTGTCTATTATTCAAAGCTTTAAATGGCACTGCCCCCACTTACCTAAACAACCGCCTAAATCAGAACCTCACTACTAGACAAAGAAGAACTCAGACCCCATTTACCTACCCCACATTCAAAGGAACTCGACGCAAGAAGATGTTTGACAACCTACTAGCGACGCAGGTAGCGAAACTTGACCACTCCATCTCCAACTTACTGACAACAACGAGCGACTTCAAATCATTTTGAAAGGGAATCAAAACCCTGCTTTTCAAAAAATTTATCCAGATATCTTAACTCTTCCCCTTGTCCTCTCCCCTCCCTTGTAAATCCCCCCCCCCCCAAAGTCTCACCCTCTCTTGTAATTTCTTCTCTCCAAAGTATCAACCATGTATACAGCTCCCTAAATTGCAATTCTCCTGGAAATGTCCAGTTATCTTCTTTGTAATCCTAATTCCTAAACTGTAGCTTTTCCTGGAAATGCCCAGTTAGCTTCTTTTGTAATCCGCCTAGAACTGCAAGGTACGAGCGGAATAGAAGTCACTAATGTAATGTAATGTAACAGCTCAGTGCCCGATTGCATGACGCAGGACCTACACTTACTGGAACATTGGTCCTCAATTTGGCAACTAAGTTTTAATGCCAAAAAGTGTAAGGTCATGCACCTTGGCAATAGAAATCCATGCAGAACTTACACCCTAAATGGTGAGACCTTAGCAAGAACCACTGTAGAACGGGACTTGGGAGTAATCATTAGCGAAGACATGAAGTCTGCCAACCAAGCGGAGAAAGCTTCATCCAAGGCTAGACAAATGATGGGTTGTATCCGAAGAAGTTTCGTCAGCCGGAAGACCGAAGTTATAATGCCGTTGTACAGATCCTTGGTGAGATCTCATCTGGAATATTGTGTACAATTCTGGAGACCTCATTATCAAAAAGATGTGCAGAGAATGGAGTCGGTTCAGCGAATGGCCACCAGGATGGTCTCAGGACTCAAGGATCTCCCGTATGAGGAAAGGCTGGGTAAGTTGCAGCTATACTCACTCGAGGAGCGTAGAGAGAGGGGAGATATGATTGAGACGTACAAATATCTCACGGGCCGTATTGAGGTAGAAGAGGATATATTTTTTCTTAAAGGACCTACGGCGACAAGAGGACATCCGTTGAAACTCAAGGGTGGGAGATTTCATGGTGACACCAGGAAGTACTTCTTCACCGAGAGGTTGGTTGATCATTGGAATAGTCTTCCTCTGCAGGTAATTCAGGCCAGCAGCACGCTGGACTTCAAGAGAAAATGGGATAAGCATGTTGGGATCACTTCAGGGAAGAATTTAGGGGGTGGGTCATTAGAGTGGGCAAACTTGTTGGGCCGTGGCCCTTTTCTGCCGTCATCTTCTATGTTTCTATGTTTTCCATGGACTGGATTCAGGAGAAACATGAAAAGTAAAGTGGGTCCGAAAAATGGGCTTCACTTTGCAGGCTGCATCTAACTCACAGTCCCCTGATACAAATAAATTGCTTTGGTTTTCTAAAGCACAAAGAGAGAACCTGGGTCATAACAGCCCAAAGTCAGAGACTGTAACTGAGGAGATATATTCATATAAGAACAAGTGGCATGTAGCACCACCTCTGTGTAAAGGGTGACCAATCCATCACATCTAGCTGAGTACGTTGGTCTCTGGTGGCATCCGGCTACAATGTGGAGAAAAACAGCAGCTGCCTGGGGCTAACAGTCAGGAGTCTGGTGAGTGGAGGCTGCCTGCTGCAGACTAGGGGCAGCGGAACTTCGGGCTCTTTCAAATTGAACGGGAAGCGGCTGGAGGGTGAGAAGAGGAGCCCTCCCAGGGGCAGGAAACCAAAAAAAAGGCCATAGCGACCGGAGTGAAAAAGAGTCCGAAGAGGGCCAAGAAGCCATTGGGAACCGCTATCAGGAAAGCCGCCAGTTCTTCGGAGCGGCGAGGGTGGCGCATCTCGAAGAACGCTGAGCTGGAGATCTTGATGTTGCTGGCTGGACTTTGGACTGCTTTGGGACACAGCCATCGACTCTTTTTTTTCCTAGTGAAGTCCAGGGCTAGGTTGATGATGGGCCTCTCCAGAGTCCTCCTTTCTGCTCTATAGGATTGTTCTTGGTTTGATCTGATTCATACTTAATCTTTTTCTTTTCATTTTCTATTTTGATTTTTTTTTTTTTCATCCTCCTAAATATTCTTATCTTATTTTATTGTTGGGTTATTTATTTTTTTCTGTCAGGGTTTATTTAATTTTGCTCTTTCCTCTTGTGAGCACTGAATTAAAATATTTTGCTATGTTAATGAATGTTTAATATGGTGCTTTAGTTATATTGTGAGCCTTTTTGGACAGATAGGGAAGTTTTAAGCACCTAGTGTTAACCACCTTGATCCGACAATAATTGTAATGAAAAGCGGTATATCAAATAAACTGAACATACATACATTTTGTGTACGAGAAGGAAGAATGCAGTGAGCACTTACCTGTCATCAGAAACAGTGGCTGCATACCAGCATGCTTGGATACCCAAGGATTAGAAATGGTTAATGCTGCTTTTGCTGGTCTTAGCCTTGACATGGCCCGTAAGATAGCACAGTCTACAGTCTCCTCAGCTGTCAACATGAAGACGCTATTCTTAACCTGACCAGCTATCTCTAAATGTCTTGTTTCTTGTTGGGTTTCCTCTCTGCTATCTCCCTGTTGTGCTTCTAACCTAAATGCGATCATGATGCATTTTCTAAATACAGCAATTTTATATTTATTTACAATCTCTTTAAGACCTTAAAACGAGGGTTCTCTAACCAGTCCTTGGGAAACATGAATATGCTTGAAATAAATTTGCATATTCTGCCTCCATTGTATGTAGATCTATCTCATATATATTCATGGCGGGTATCCTAAAAACCTAACTGGCTGAGCATGTCCCTAGGACTGCCTTATAATATGGTCTTATGTGAGCTGCATAAGCCAGTGGTTCTCTTATTGGTCCTGGGACCACTAGCCATTTGGGTTTTTACGATATTCCTAATGAATAAGCATAGAGAGATTTGCATATAATGGAGTTCACAGGCATGTAAATACGAGTGTCTCATGTATATGAAGCAGGGATCAGGCAATGGCATGGTGACAGAATTTGCCACTGTCCCCATCCCTGCAGATAACCAGAGAAACCATCCCATGTCTTTTTTTAGTGCTGTTAACCTCATTTCTTCTACACCAATATTCTTCAATGCAAGGCTTAAGGGTCAGTGGTTGTGTCCATTCATACTCTGATTCTTATGTGAGCCAAGTACAGGATAATGAAGCCATTGTGACATCACTGATGAAGTTGCTCTTAGGCATTGGTGGAATGGGGCATTATGACATCACAGTCTTAGCTCTGGAAGTTGCTACTCTTTGGGTTTCTGCCAGGTACTTGTGACCAGGCTGGAAACAGAATACTGGGCTTGATGGACCTTCAGTCTGTCCCAGTATAGCAATGCTTATGGTCTTATGTTCCAACCATCCGATGTCATTCTTTAATGTCTATCTCAACCTCAGTCCTTCTACACCAGCTTTCTTCAATGAAAGGCATGAGGGTCAGTGGCTGTACCCATTCATACTCTGATTCTTCCCTCTCTCCTTAAAGAATGACATGGAGATTACCCGGAGTTACCTGAGGGGACGATAACGAGGAATATCCTAAAAGCCCAACTGACTGGTGGTCCCAAGAATGATACAAGAACCCAGGACAGGTTTGAGAGCCACTATTGTCAGTTGTTGTAGGCTTGCGTCGACCATGAATCAGTTTCTTCAAGTGGCTATCCTAATTGGAATTCACCCATCTTTCATGCCCTGTAAAGCTTGAATTTGCTGCTTGACCATCATTTAGATATCTTGGCATTTTTCTAATGCCTTGGTTTCTGTAACTTGGACTCCAGATCCCTGGTTTGACTATTTTTTTAGCCGGCTTTACACTGAGATGGCCATGTTTAGAACAGAGTTTTAAAAAGGATAAACAATTTGACTCAATTTTGGACTGAATTAGCTCCAACTTTGGAAACCCCTGAATGTAATTTAGAAACTGTGCTATGGAGCAACTTTTTTAATAGAGTGTTAAATGAATTATCCCTGATGATGAAGAAAAGATTTAACTTTAATAGGAAGGAATCTCTCTTCCTGGTACCATGAAAATCTTTTACATTTAAAACAGGAGTGTCATAAATTTATTTATTTATTCAGTTTTCTGTACCATTCTCCCAGGGGAGCTCAGAATGGTTTTACATAAACTTTTTCAGGTACTTAAGCATTTTTCCATGTCTGTCCCAGCAAGGCTCACAATCTGGGGCACTGGGGGGATTAAGTGACTTGCCCAGGGTCTCGAGGAGCAGTGTGGTTTTGAACCCACAACTTCAGGGTGCTGAGGCTGTAGATTTAACCACTGCAAAACACTCTCCTCCCATAAAGTACAACATGCTTGGCAAAAAGAAGGCAAACCAGAACTGAAAAAACAATGGGCTGAGAAACAGGCTGCTTATAAAAATCTATTCTTAGTTTAGAATAAAATTCTCTTTTAGCTTTACGATAACTGGAACTAGTCCAAGTGATCATATATTTTTATTTAGCACAGTTGACAAGTTATTTCTTGCTAAACTTGTCTGCTCCAATTGCAGATGAATTAACTACTTATTATAAAACCAAAATTGATGTAATTAAGCAGGAGATTCACAATGTACTTGCCCTGCCTGAATGAATGAATTTAGAGCTGCTGCTATATTGTTTTATTCCTGTCGATAGCAAGAAAGTTGAAAACTTTTGTTTTTAAGACATATTTACTTGATTATATTTTAAATTTTATTGTCAAAAATGCCTAGTTTTGTGATCTTCATAGGACCATTATTTGGGTCGCTTGTGGAATATACCAGTAATTTTTACTTGTACTGTGTACACTATTTACGAAAGGCCTTTTCCAGGTGTATCAAAACTCAACCCCCTTCCCCACCCCCCTTTTTACTAAGCCATGGTAGAGGTTTTTACCACGGCTTGGAGCACTAAATATGCCGACACTGCTTCAACATTCATAGAACTCCTGTGAGTGTCGGAGCATTTGGCGCTCTGTGCCGTGGTAGAAACCTCTACCATGGCTTAATAAAAAGGGGCCTCAGTTCTCAAGAGCACAACCCAATTAGGTTTCCAGAATTCCCACAATAAATATGTATGAGATCTATTTCCATAGATTGCACTGCCTCTGTTGAATGCAAGCAAGTCTTGTGTATAGTCAGTATGGAAAACTGAAGTGGACTTAATCCTCAAGAACCAAGTATGGGGCACCTCTGACCTGATCTATATATAGATCTTTAATGACAGAGTTTGGTTTACAAAGCTGAAAACTAGGGATGGCCAAAATATTTGAGATTAAATCATGTAAATTAGGTAGGAGAAGCTGTAAAGCAAATCAAAAGAGAGTTTTTTTCATTTCTAAAACCAGTGAATCAGATAGAATTTTATTCATATCAATCCTTAACCAGACAAAACCTAGTGCTTGATTGGGTCCTTCAACAGAGAAAGAGAGAGACATCTGAAAGCAGCACCAGGTTTAGTTAATTTGATAACTTGCTCCTCCTTCTTGTACTTCTGTTGCAAGACAATTTATGAAATGCTGGACTGTATCCCTGCACCTCCCTGCTTTGGCTCTTTTTTTTTTTTTTTTTCAAATCTTTATTGATTTTTAGTAAACACGGCACAGCTTTTACATTATTATGCCATTTATTTAAGGCATAGAGTTATCTAACACCTATGAAAAGTTAACTTCCCCTTAACTGATCAGCCAGTGACCACATTTAATTAAGTCAGCTGACTCAATGCAGCCAGGCTTGATTACAGCCACCAATGTTGAATCTAAACCACACTAAGGGGACTGAACCTAACCATGAGAGTGAAGTAATCACCACAAAGGGGAAAGGGATGTGATTTGATCTGCTGCCTTTCTGTGGATACAATCAAAGCAGTTTTACATATCATATACAGGTATTTATTGTACCTGGGGCACTGGAGGGTTAAGTGACTTTCCCAGAGACACAAGGAGCTGCAGTGGGAATTGAACCCAGTTATTTTACAGTTTTTGAAGTCTACAAAATCTTGAGTGGAGTAGAACAGGTACAAGTGGATCGATTTTTCACTCCGTCAAAAATTACAAAGATTAGAGGACACTCTGAAGTTACAGGGAAATAGTTTTAAAACCAACAGGAGGAAATAGTTAAGCTCTGGAACGTATTGCCAGAGGTTGTAGTAAGAGCGGATAACGTAGTTGGTTTTAAGAAGGGTTTGGACAATTTCCTGGAGGAAAAGTTATTGAGACAGACATAGGGGAAGCCATTGCTTGCCCTGGATTGGTATCATGGAATGTTGCTACTCTTTGGCCAGGTACTAGTGAGCTGGATTGGCCACCGTGAGAATGGGCTACTGGGCATGATGGACCATTGGTCTGACCCAGTAAGGCTATTCTTATGTTCTTATGTTCCCCTGGTTCTTAGGCTATTACACTAAGTATTAGGCTACACCTACACAAAGTTTCACCTACACAAAGAACACGTTGCCATGATCAAAAGACATTCCAGAAGAGATGAGACAGTTATTGAAATGAATCAGTTTGGAAAAGGCTGCAAAGCCATTATTTCTAAAGCTTTGGAATGCTACCAAACCACAGTGAGAGCCATTATCTCCTAATGAAGAAGACTTGAAACAGTGGTGAATCTATCCAGGAGTGTCTGACCTGCCAAAATTACTCTCAAGTGTGCAACAACAGCTCATCCGGGAAGTCATAATACATTCAAGAGCATCATCCAAGGAACTGCATGCTCGTCTCACATTTGCGAAATCACACCTGGATGATCCCCCCCAAGCCTTTTGGGATAACATTCTATGGGCAGAAGAGTCAAACACTGGAGCTCATTGGACAACACAGGTCTCATTCTGTCTGGCTTAAAGTAAATACAACATTCCACAGTAGGAACTATATGAACATCATATCAGCAGTCAAATGTGGTGAAATGGTGGTAGTGTGGAGATGCTTTGCTGCCTCAGGACCTGGAAAAACTTGCCATTATCAAGGAATTCTGCATTGTACTATAAAATTCTTAAGAGAGTGTCCAGTCATCTGTCCATGAGCTGAAGCTGAAGCCTAATTTGATTATGTTGCAACACAATGATCCAAAACACAAAAGCAAGTTTACATCTGAATGGGGAGAAACAAAATAAAAATTCTAAATTGGCCTAGTCAGAGGCCTAAGTTGAACCAACAGAGATGCTGTAGCGGGATCTGAAACCAGCGACGCGTCTGATAAAGGGGATGGAAAACCTTTCATAGAAACATAGAAAAAGACGGCAGAAAAGGGCCATAGCCCACCAAGTCTGCCCATTCAAGATACCCGCCCCCCTGATTTTACTCCCTTAGGGATCCCATGTGAATATCCCATTTTTTCTTAAAATCTGTCACGCTGTTGGCCTCAATCACCTGCAGTGGGAGTTTGTTCCAATGATCCACTACTCTTTCAGTGAAGAAGTATTTTCTGTAGTCGCTATGGAACTTCCCTCCCCTGATTTTCAGCGGATGCCCCCTGGTGGTCGAGGGTCCCTTGAGGTAGAAGATATCTTCTTCCGACTCGATACGGCCCGTGATATACTTAAACGTTTGGAGATTGGAGAAACTGGGTCTCTTTTCCCTGAAGAAGAGGAGACTTAGAGGGGATATGATAGAGACTTACAAGATCATGAAGGGCATAGAGTAGAGAGGGACAGATTCTTCAAACTTTCGAATAATAAAAGAACAAGAGGGCATTCGGAAAAGTTGAAAGGGGACAGATTCAAAACGAATGCTAGGAAGTTCTTCTTTACCCAACGTGTGGTGGACACCTGGAATGTGCTTCCAGAGAGCGTAATAGGGCAGAGTACGGTACTGGGGTTCAAGAAAGGATTGGACAATTTCCTGCTGGAAAAGGGAATAGAGGGGTATAGATAGATGATTACTGCACAGGCCCTGGACCTGTTGGGCCGCCGTGTGAGCGGACTGCTGGGCACGATTGACCTCAAGTCTGACCCAGCGGAGGCATTGCTTATGTTCTTATGTGCAAAAACCTCAAATGTGAGTGAATTAAAGCAGTTCTAAAGGGAAAAATGGGCTAATATACCTCACAGTGAGCTGAAAGACTGATATCGAATTATAGGAAGTGTTTAGCAGAGGTAATTGCAGCCAGTTGTTAGGGGGCAGTTATTTTTCCACATGGGTGATATGGGTGTTGGATAATTTTATTGCATAAATAAATGAACTAATGATGTAAACACTATGGGCTCCTTTACGAAGGCGCATTAGGGCTTTAACATGCGGAATAGCGTGTGCTAAAATGCCACACGCGCTAGCTGCTACCGCCTCCTCTTGAGCAGGCGGTATTTTTTTGGCTAGTGCGGGCTAAAACCGCTAGCGCACCTTCGTAAAAGGAGCCCTATGTTATGTGTATACTCGGGTTTTTCATTTAACAATCAGAAATCAGTGCGATATATATACAATAACAGGGGAAATGGGTTGGGGGGGGGGAGAGAGGGTTTAACATTCCTAAATACAAAAGATCTGAAAACACCTTTGCTGAATGCAGTCCTGGCAATACCTCAGAGTTTGGCCAATTGAACTCCCTTGTTTCCTCTTCTCTCTTCCCTCTGGAGAATACACAAATCAGAGCCCAAGACTCTGGCCTGCCATAGCATGAGTCGGAGAAAATAAAACTGAAGAACACATGGCAAATAGAAGGGGGATTTTTATATTTGGAGTTGCAACAGATAGTGAGTCATGCAGACATATCTGTAAAGCAAATTTGCAGATCTGGTTGGCAAAACTGATTGGTACAAGAGCTGGTTTTCCCAATTAAACTGAATCGCAGATGGAGTAGAGGGTGTAATGTATATTAAAAGAGGGAAAATAACATAGCATAACATAAAATCAATTTCTAGACTGCATCACCTTTAAGTTCTATGCAGTTTACAAAAGAATAACTAAAAGTACAACAAATGAAAAAAGAATTTGAGAGCCCAGAAATTTTGAAAATAGGTTTTCAATTGTTTTCTGACATGAAAATAAGGAGCCGAGGAAAATAACAAAGGTTAAAAATCCTTATCCCACGCTGCAGCCTGGTAGGAAAGCATTCGATCGTGATATCTCTTAAGCGTACGCCTCTTCACAGTTGGGGAAAGTTAGTAAAGCTTTAGCGTTTCAAGAGTATTTTTGACTACAGAAGCAAAATCAATCAATCATATAAGACGGAGCATCTAAAAAGATGCCAACGGTGATGCCATCAATCCACTTGATTCCAGTGACCAATCTTTAAAGAAACACACCCAGCCTTTAGTCTAACAATCTCCCGGTTACTTGATAAAAGCCCTGGGTATGTCACTTAATCCCCCATTGCCCCAGGTACATTAGATAGAGTGTGAGCCCACTGGGACAGACAGGGAAAAATGCTTGAGTACCTGAATGTAAACCTCTTACGGGCTCATAATTGAAACTTAAACACGTCTAAAAACCTGCCCAGAGAGGGTGGCACTTGGGCGACCTAAAAGACAGGTCGTCCAAGTGCTGATAATCAAACCAAATTTTTGGATGTATCCAATGACTTTTTAGGCCTCTGAATATCGCTGGGGGGCCAGAGCTAAAAGGGGCGTATCTGAAGGTTAGGATGTTATTTGGGCGGGGTGTGGGCCAACTTAGACTTGGTCGTCCTACAGGGATAATCGAAGGTTTCACAAGACTTCCTGGACGAAAGTTGTATGTTGTGAGTTAGACAATGTAAAAGCAGGTATAAGTTCCAAAAAGGTATCCAAAGTGACCAGATAACCACTGCAGAGGCAACGTAAAGACCCCCGCACACTCCCCCAGTGTTCACTGACACCCCCCAAAAAAGTTCAAAATAAAACCATATATAACTATCTCCGGAACACCAGTAACTGCTACAGGAAAGCTTAGTAGAGCTGCATACAGGTGTCTTAAGTAGCCTGGGGGGTGGGCTAGTGAACCATAGAGAGGGTGACCCAGGCCCATAAGCCACTCTAACCACTACATTCTTGGTGGAAAATGTGAACCAACCCCCCAAAAAACCCCAAACCCTACTATACTGCCATATAGGTGGCACCTGCAGCCATAAGGGCTATTGCAGCTATAGACAGGTGGATATAGTGGGTTTTGGGGGGCTCACCATAATTTATAAGGAAGTTCTGGTTAAATGTTATGTGGCACCCTTTTTGTGAAGTTCACAGCAGTGCCCTGTAAAGTGCCCCACTGCTCTGTTGCCATGCCTGGGTGGCCAGTCCATCACAATGCTGGTCCCTCCCACTCCAAAAAGTTTTGTTGTGGGCATTTGGGACTTAGACAAATTTTTGGTCGAAAATGTGGTCTAAAGATAGACATACTGGCGGTCTGAATGATCAATGGTGTCGACGTCCAAATAGATGATTTTTGGAAAAAAGAATATTCTAGAGACGTATTTTTCGAGAATGGACATTTTTCCACTGCCAACTTTGGGCGTCTAGCGCCATATGTCCGAATTGGACTTAGATGTTTCTTTTGATTATGCCCCTCTTAGGCTATAAGTGGTATATAAATAAATAAAATAATGGATATTTTTTAACTTGTATTTTATGATTTTATCGATTAGTATTATATATTATCACTTTTATATACAGTACACTCTTATGTTTTATCTAAAAATAAATTTATAGCAACACAAAAAATGGGGAAATCCAGTAGCGATAAGACAATGTATGAGCCTACAGAACTGGGACCAAACATTCTTTATTAACAATGACCCAATGCTGCCAGTGTTTCGGCCTCTGGCCTGCTTCAGGGGTCTTTCTGATTATCTGTCATACAATTTCCTTTATAGAGAAAATTATCCCAATGTGAAGTAATGCCTCTAGTGTTTTCCTAGCTGGGTTCTCAGCTGCTTTCTCACTCTAGTCCTCCCCAGGGCTTGAATGCAGCCACAGCTAGGGAAGGTTTCTCTCCTTCGGGATCCTCACACTCAGGAGCCACTTTGCTAGCGGTCTTTATCATCATCATATAACACTTCGCTATTTCATTAGTAAACAGCTCCCTCTTATACAAACTGTGCAAGAGGTTTATAGCACTGGCCGGCCTGCTGAATGTTCTGCGCTGCTCCAATGGTCATAGAGTCCCTACATGTGTCAGAGAAGCGCAGAGCATTCAACACACTAGCCAGTGCCAAAAACTTCTTGTGCGGTTTTGTAAAAGGGGGGGAGGGGGTATGTTAGCACAAATTGGGTTTTCAGCTGCTTGAATACAAAATGGCAGAGCTTGTGTTCCTCTGTTGTTGTTTTTTGGATTTGCTCTTCCCGTGGAAAGTAATCTGCAGTTTCATTTCTGTACAATAGAATGATTTCATTTTTGGCCCTATAAGTAATTGTGCTGCTTGGGCATAATGACAGGGAAATACTTTAAAACCAATAGGAGGACATTTTTTTTCACTCAGAGAATAGTTAAGCTCTAGAATGCATTGCCAGAGCTTGTGGTAAGAGCAGATAGCGTAGCTGGCTTTAATAAAGGTTTGGACAATTTCCTGGAGGAAAAATTCATAGTCTGTTATTGAGAAATACATGGGGGAAGCCACTGCTTGCCCTGGATCGGTAGCATGGAATCTTTTATTACTCTTTGGGATTCTGGAACCTTGCTATTCTTTAGGATTCTGAATGGACTATTGCTACTCCTTGGGCTTTGGCCAGGCACTAGTGACCTGGATTGGCCACTGTGAGAACGGGCTACTGGGCTTGATGGACTATTGGTCTGACCCAGTAAGGTTTCTTATGTTCTTATGTAAAATGTTTCTGACCTGCATTTTTGCAGTTCAAGGCAGGGTTTCTGTCTAATATGGAATGAGGCTTAGCTTATGGACAGAATACAGGGTAAGAAATCTGAATCAGTCCTCTGCTTCGATGATCTCCTGTAATCAACTGAAGCACTTTCCTGATTACTGCAAGTACAGGATATGAAACAGAAAGTGTCATACTGGTAGGAAATGCATAAGTCGCTAACAGTCTGGGGTTTCTGGACAAGGTGAAGAAAGTCTTCTGCTGTTATGAGCATGACTGTTAGGCGGACTGGATGAAGCATTCAGGTCTTTTCTGCTTTCATTTACTATGGGGCCGATGTTCAGACCACACCGGGAGGCAGCCTGGCTAACTCCCACAGTCAGCGCTGGGCCCAGACATTCAATGCCAGGCTGTTTTTGTTGACTGGCATTGAATAGCCAGGGATTTTCTGGCCACCAAAATGTCAAGCCAGCTATGCAATATTCAGTGCTAACCGGCTAACTTTACAGCAATCAAAGATAGGCTACTTAAATACCTGGCCTATCTTAGGTGCTAAACTTAGCCGGCCAGCGTGTATACCATATCTACTCGAATATAAACCGGGATTTTAGGGCGAGAATTCGCAGGAGCCATTCAGAAAGCCGCTTAGCGCCAAGCAGCAACAAAGCGCGCTCCTACTCGGTACTGCTCAGCAGCTGAAGCCAGAACTCTTGGCAGTGACTGACCGACTGGGTTAGCAGCAGGGCAGGAGCATGGAAAGCTCGCTGCTGCCCGTTACACCTCTGGACCACCAGCAGCAGAGGGACGATGGACAGGGTGGCGAGCCAGGGAGGCAGGGAAGGGGGCTGTGTGCAATGCCTGGCAAGGAGGGGGGGCTGGGTGCAGAGCCTGGCAGGGCAGGGCACTTGAATATTAAGCCACCTGATTTATATTCGAGTCAACCATTTTTCCTCCTTTTGGGGAGAAAAATGGGGGTCTCGGCTTGTATTCGGATCAACAGATATTCAAGTATATACGGTATATTCGGGATTTGTCGGCTAATTCACGAGATATATCTGGATAGCCACCAACTGGAATATTCAATGGGTGATAGCTAACTATCACCCCCCTGAATGTTAGTGGTTAGACAGCTGAATCCTGTTTAACCGATCAGGAGCCATTCCTGGCCGGTTAAAAAGCGCAGAATATCAGGCGACACGCTACTGTGTTATAAATAGAGCAGAGAGGCTTAAACACACTCGGTATAAATAAGTGTTGCACTTGGACCATTATGGACTCTCTGTGTGAGCTGCGAAGGCCTCCCTTACTCTGAGGAATATGGTAGGCACTTTAAAAGACCACAAAAGTAATACTATGTGCAGAATATTCTGGCTCAGTCCCAGGCCTGATCAAGACTCTGACGTAATAGAAAGAATGCTGGTCTGGTGGAGCCCGGATAAGTAAAGCTAGTCATGGATAAGAAATATTAATAAGCATTTCACTCACTTTCCTCCGATATTTGACTAGTTCCAACCTAATTTATACCTTTATGGTAAGAACATAAGAAGTTGCCTCCACTGGGTCAGACCAGAGGTCCATCGCGCCCAGCGGTCCGCTCCTGCGGCGGCCCATCAGGTCTATGACCTGTGAAGTGGTTCCTAACCATTTCTATAACCTACCTCTGCTTCTATCTGTACCCCTCAATCCCCTTGTCCTTTAGGAACCTATCTAAACCTTCCTTGAACCCCTGTACTGTGCTCTGGCCTATCACAACCTCCGGAAGCGCGTTCCATGTGTCCACCACCCTCTGGGTAAAAAAGAACTTCCTAGCATTTGTTCTAAACCTGTCCCCTTTCAATTTTTCCGAGTGACCCCTAGTACTTGTGGTTCCCCACTGTCTGAAGAATCTGTCCCTGTCTACCTTCTCTATGCCCTTCAGGATTTTGAAGGTTTCTATCATGTCTCCTCTAAGTCTCCGTTTCTCTAGGGAGAACAGCCCCAGCATTTTCAACCTGTCAGCGTATGAAAAATTTTCCATACCTTTTATCAGTTTAGTCGCTCTTCTCTAGACCCCCTCAAGTACTGCCATGTCTTTCTTGAGGTACGGCGACCAGTACTGGACACAGTACTCCAGGTGTGGGTGCACCATTGCACGATACAGCGGCATGATGACTTCCTTCGTTCTGGTTGTGATACCCTTTTTAATGATGCCCAACATTCTGTTTGCTTTCTTGATTAAAGAAGTTTGCCCATCCATTTGTTTCTATCCTTACCCAACTATCCTGGATAAATTGTAACACTTCCCTCTACCTTGTTCCTTCCTTCTATGCCAGTACATCTTCTTTTGATTTTGTCTTTTTGTACTGTTTAATAGTTATACACTTCTCCCTCCGTTTTTGCGGTTTCAGCATTCGCGGTTTCGATTATTCACGGTTTTTAGCTTGCTGACTCCCCCCCCCCACCATCAGCTTGCATAGAGAAATCTCTGATTCCAAGTGTTTACAGAGAAAATAGCTGATTCCCAGCACTTTCTTCGCCATGTTTTGCCTCTCCTTCAGGAACAGGCCAGGTATCCCACCATGTTATTTGCGGTTTCACCATATTCACGATGGTTTTTAATAGAAAACAGCAAATAACATATGAAAAAGTTATTCACGGTTTTTCGGTATTCGTGGGTCTGTTAATCCCCTATCACAGTGAATACGGATGGAGAAGTGTATTTCCCTCCCTTGCATCTTCTTTTAAATTGTAAACCATATAGATTTTACTTCTTTGTATATATTTATGGTTTATCACGGTGGTTCCCAACCCTGTCCCGGAGGACCCCCCAGGCCAGTCGGGTTTTCAGGATAGCCCTAATGAATATGCATGGAGCAGATTTGCATGCCTGACACCTCCATTCTTTGCAGATCTTTCTCATGCATATTCAGAAGGCCTCTCCTGAAAACCCGACTGGCCTGGGGGTCCTCCAGGACAGGGTTGAGAGCCACTGGGACTCTATCAAATAAACTAAACAATAGAAAGGTGTTATTAGGAAAAAATAATTAATTCTCTTCAGGAAGGAATAAAGTCTCGGGGAAAGAATGGACTGCTTGGACCTACGGGTGCAAGGGCTACAAAAAACTCAAACTACCTTAATGCAAGATAGACTATTGCTAGTAAGGAAAGTTGAAAATATGGAAAATTATACTAAAATGTTGACTCTGAGAATACTTAACTTTCCTAAAATTCTAGCAATGTCTCCTAGAGATTTATTTTATAAATTTCTTAAGGAATCATTTAAATACCCAGAGACTGGTTTTCCGCCTTTGCATCCTCTATAATAAAACCCTAAGCGCGCATGCACACTTAGGAGGCCATGATCCCTGCCGCCGTGATGTGTGCCTCTGTGCAGAATTTGATTTGAGGCGCGTGGGACGGCTTGCAGCGAGTGGGGAAGAAGGAGGCAGAAGAAGGAGAGTGCGACTGTTTCGTTCGGCGGTTTTGCATGCGCAGTAGAGCGTGTGGCAGTTTCCCCATCACTAGGAGCCTGCGGCAGTTTAAACATTGTCTTTCTTCCACGACGTTGCGGCCCTGAAACCATTGTAGACCACCATGAAAGGTAAAAGGTAAAATGAAAGGAGAAGGGCTACTGCTGGACAGGGGGAGCAGGGAATGGGTGCTGCTGGACAGGGGGGGAGGTAAAAGGAAGGGAGAAGGGCTACTGCTGGACACGGGGGAGGTAAAAGGAAGGGAGAAGGGCTACTGCTGGACAGGTGGAGCAGGGAAGGGGTGCTGCTGGACACAGAGGAGGTAAAAGGAAGGGAGAAGGGCTACAGCTGGACAGGGGGAGCAGGCAAGGAGTGGTGGTGGACAGCCGAGGAAAGAGAGACAGAAAGAAAGAAACAAAGAAAGACAGACAGACAGTGGCCAAGGGGAGAGAGAGGAAAGAAAGAAAGAAAGACACACACACACACACATCTATTCTAGTACCCGTTAATGTAACGGGCTTAAAGACTAGTAGAATATATTATCTTCCAGTATCTAAGAAGGCTTCTCAACCTGAGGTCTCACCTAATCCATCGAGTCCAATAGACTTAATAAGAATATTGGAAACCTCAGAGGACGAAGTCATCTTACACTCTACACTTCTGGTAACTTTTGTCTTTGGCTATTTTTTTAGGCTTAAGGAAGTGACATTTATGGATTCTAAGATCTCCATGTTCCCAGACGTTTTGAAGTTAACTCAAAACAGAAGGAAAGGATTCCTACGATTGAGACAATCCGTACTCTCTTTGGAGCTAAATTTCAGCTTACATATCCTTGTAAATGTTTGATCCTTTTGGATCAACATTCATATATTTCTTTTGACTCCCCTCTCCATTATGTTTTTTCCTAGAGGGAAAAGGATTAATTCCTTTTAGTGCCTCCATAGTGACGTAGGTCCTTAAGTAATGTCTAAGATGTAACACTACACTAATCAATTTTATTTTGTGTTTCCTTGTTAAATATCACATCCCATGATAGCATGTGCATTTCTTCTCCCGTATTGTGGGCTTTAATTGAGAGATTGTAAATTTATATTGAATTTTATTTGTTTTTGTTTAAATTTTTTGTTTAACCTGTATGTAAAGTCTCTCTTTTTCCTTATATATATATATATATATACTGGTTTAAGTATATTTAGAAAGAAAAAAAAAGAAAGGTGTGTTTGTAGCAGGTTCCTGGTCTTGCTGCATCTGTGCAGAAAGAACCGATGTTTCGGCCCTCACGCTGTGGCTTTCTTCAGGGTTTGCATACACAGATGCGGTGAGACCAGGAAACTTGCTACAATCATGACGCCAGCCATGGAAGCCTAAGAGAACCAAAAAATATAAAGGTATCACCTACAGTGGTGTAGCAAGAGTGGGAGTTGCCAAGAGTGGTACTCCCCTGCCCTCTTCTCCATCCCATCCCCCTTCCCTGCCCCCTCCCCCCCCCATTTCCTATACCTCTAGCTCTTCACCAGCACCGGTTTTGGCTCTCCCTCTGATGTCATTTCCTGGAAGTGACATCAGAGGGAGAACCGAGGTTGGCGTGAGCAACAAGTTGGAGCTGCTGCTCATGCTGGTGAAGAGCTAGAGGTACTGGAGGGGAGGGAAGGTGCGCATGTGCGGAGGGGGAAGGGTGGGAAGAAGCAGGGTTGCGGAGAGAAGGAGAAGGGCTGGTGCCCCCACCAAGACGGCACCCAGGGTGGTCCACCCCCACCCCCCTTACTACACCACTGATCACCTACAACCTGTAATTTCTACTGTGGCTCTAAAATAAAAGTTTTAATGTTATATAACAGCAGTAGCTTCCACAGGTAGGGAACATGTTTGAACTCCAGACAGCTTGTCCTGTATCTTCCTTACTTAGGATTGCTAACTATGAAGCAAAACTTTAAAAAAACCAACCAAAAACCCTCACTACATCTGCACATACCAAGTCATATTTATTTATTCCATTTTCTATACTGTTCTCCCAGAGGAGCTCAGAACGGTTTACAGGCATTTATTCAGGTACTCAAGCAGTTTTCCCTCTCTGTCCTGGCGGACTCACAATCTATCTAATATACCTGGGGCAGTGGGGGGATTAAGTGACTTGCCCAGGGTCACAAGGAGCAGCGTGGGTTTAAACCCACAACCCCAGGGTGCTGAGGCTGTAGCTTTAACCACTGTGCTACACTCTCCACCCCATATGTACTAGGCCCGTTCTCCAGCTCACACACCAAGGCCTCCTCATCTTACGCATTTCATCAGTGGCAAAGGAAGTTACAGTGGAAAGGAAGTTGCAGTGGGGCTTTTCTAGGTTGCAGTACAGGCTTGCTGTGGCCCCACCCATTCCATAACAGGAAGTCTGGGTGGGAGTGGGTGGTGACTTGGTAGATCTTACCCTTCCTTTCCATTTCAGCTCCACCTGCAATGAGTTCTGGCTGCCAACCACAGCAGCAAGGTAGGGGAAACCACTGAAGAAGGAAAAAGGTGACATGCTGGACTGTGGCAGAAGGAGAGAGCGAGGAGAAGGGAATATACTGGGCCATGGGTGAGGGTTCTAAACTATAGGGGGGAGAGGGGCAGTAAGATGTTAGACTGCATGGGGAAGGAGATGGGAGATTCTGGACTGCAAGGGGAGAAAGAAAAATGGAAAGGGACAACGGTTCGCTGAGGCGGAAGACTGAGGGAAGTGGAGAGAGAATTCAGAGATGCTGACCAAGGGGGTGGAGGGATGAGGCAAGAAATGAGGAGATGCTAGACCAGTGTCCCGCAAATGTAGTGGCCGTGGCTCGAGGCACCCAGGAAGAGTGCAGATATCGCCATGATGACATCACGCACATGTGTGACATCATCATGGCAGTGTCCGCGTGTGTGTTTAGGCCCTCCAGGTGGGCCTTGAGATGCCAGTGGGAGGTGCCAGAAGGGAAGAGGGCCAGAGAGATGGATAGGTGCTGGCACCCACTGATTGCCTACAAGGCGTGCCTCTTGCCACAAGAGGCACATCCTGTAGGCAGTCAGCTGGCACCGGCGCCTCTCCTCCTCCCCAGTGTACCACAGCACACCTGAAATCTCAGGAGGCACACTAGTGTGCCGAGGCACACAGTTTGAGATACACTGTGCTAGCCTAGGGGAAAGAGAGGAAAGATGCTGGACTAGTGTGGACAGCCGAGGTGAGTGGAGAGAGAGAGCATGGAGATTCTGGGTTATAGGGGCACCTTACTCTTTGTGGACAGACCACCCAGCCTTGGCTCCCTGTAAATTATTAACAAATTGCAATGACTCCCTCCCTCCTCCTCTCTTCTCTAGTATGGAATGGGAAGTGTCAGGAGAGAAGAGCACCAAGCAGCACATGAATGGGACAGGAGAAGGAGGGCGTGATGCTGCAAAGGGTGTCAGGTCAAAAGCGCGCTGGGACAAAGGCGCACGCAGACAACTGAGCGCAACGCGGAGCTGCGCGCCAAAGAAAATCACTGTTTTAAAGGGCTCCGACGGGGTGTGTGGGGGGTTTTGAGGGGTTATAACCCCCCACATTTTACTGAAAACTTCACTTTTTCCCTAAAAAACAGGGGAACAGTTAAGTTTCCAGTATAATGAGGGGGGTTACAACCCCCCAAGCCCCCCCACAACGCCACCGCGATCTGTATTAAGTAAAGTGGGGGGGGGGTCCCCAACAAAACCCCCCCGTCGGAGCCCCTAAAAACACTCTTTTTCTTCGGCGCGCGCTTCCGTCTTGCGCTCAGTTTTCGGCGCGCGCCTTTATCTTCCGCGGTTTTGTCTATGAACCCTGCAAAGAGCACCAGAGCTCCTGCTTCTCATGTAGGCTAGTGTAGTCCCCCTGCTGTCCGTCCACTGCAATTTTGAGTCTCTAGCACACAGCCTTGTCTTGCAGACGGAGAGAGTCAGATCCAAACCAGCTTTTATATTGTTAGCTTTAATCATTTATGCCAACAGCCAGTCAGACTGGACTTTAAAAAAAGACCATTTGGTAACCCAAGCCTTGGATTGGCCTTTCTCCTGGCAGCCCTGACTCCTCACTGGTTATTCTGAAATCTACTGGAAAATCTCTCCTAGCTCTGTGGTTTGGTTGTGTTGAAACATTAGGACATTTTTGTTCAGAATTATAGGATGACTCATAAAATTGACTAAAATAGTTCTTTCTTTGTGAAGACTTGTAGGATGCACCGAAAAAAATTAGTTACAAAATACTTGATTTAATGTTTAGGCATAATGCTTTCCACAGAATCATAATATAAGAGTTGCCATATTGGGACAGACAGGTCCATCATGCCCAATATCCTGTTTCCAACAGTGACCTATCTAGGTCACAAGTACCTGGCAAGATCCCAAGGAATAAAACAGACTTTATGCAACTTATCTTAGGAATAAGCAGCAGATTTCCTCTAGTCCATCTTAATGACTTATGGACTTTTTTTTTTAGGAAGTTAGCCAAACCTTTTTTTTAAACCCTACTAAGCTAACTGCTTTCACCACTTTCTCTGGCAACGAATTCCAGCACTGACAGTGGATTTGGTCTGGCATTTAAAGGATACGTCCTTTGCCTTGTAGCTGAGAAATGAACATTTTGATTTTAATGCAGAAGATTTTTGCATGTAAGGTGTGATTTTCAAACAGCAGGGAGCAGCTCTTTGACTACCCACCTCCAGCGTTCAACCTGGATATTTAATGCCAGGCCGTTTCCAGTGATCAGCACTGAATATCTGTTTTCACTTTTGTTTGCAGCAACTTAATCTGGTTAAGCCAATATTCATCTCTAACTGGTTAAGTACTTAGCAATTAAAGATAAGCCTGGTGTTTATGAGGTCTACTTTAACCACTATACACAGCCAGTTTGGTACTGAATTTCCACACCCAACTGGTTATGTCGCTAGCCATGAATATTCAACGGGAGATATACTGTATATCCACGGTTAGGCACTAAAATGCCATTTAACCAGCAGGAGCCATTCCATTAAATGGTTTTGAATAACAATCAGTAAGTGATTTAACAGCCACGAGAGAACCCTGGTCATTTAAATTGCTTGTCTAGGACTAACCGGGTATATTCAGCGGTACTTAATGAGATACTGCCACTGAATATACCCGATTAGTGCCGAAGCCAAAACCAACTATTTTGTGGACGGTCTAGTGACAGAGTCTGCACTTACCTGATTAAGTGCTAATATTCAGTATTTAAACAGATAAGTTAACCAGATTAATAGGACTGCATAAATCACAGTCCTGTCTTTATCTGGTTTAAGCCATCTGGTTAAGTTCTGAATATCGCAGATAACTGGATGCGTTTATCTGGCTATGAAAGAATATCCATACTGAGTCAGACCAATGGTCCATCCTGCGCAGTTTCCTGTTTCCAACAGGGCCAACCTAGGTTACAAGTAGCTGGCACAAACCCTTATAGTAGCAACATTCTGGATTCCCAGAGAGTATCAAGATTCCATGAAGAATCTCAAAGAGATGCAAGATTCCGTGCTATCGATTTCAGGGCAAGCAGTGGCTTCCCCCATGCCTGTCTCAATAGCAGACTATGGACTTTTCCTCCAGGAACTTGTCTAAACCTTTATTAAATCCATCTACGCTAACCGCTGCTATCAGATCTTCTGACAATGAGTTCCAAATCTTAACTAGATTAGATGTTCAGTGCTGGTGCCCAAACATGTCCAGCATGGAATATCCATGGATACCTCCCTTGCTGGGTAAAATATACTGACCACTGCCAGATGGATATTAACCCCTTAATTTACATTCAGGTATAGTAGCTATTTTTCTGTCCCTTAAAGTATAAATTTGTACCTGAGGCAGTGGAGGGCTAGCTGACTTGTCCAATATCACAAGGAGCAGCAGTGGGATTTTAACTAGACTCCCTTGGTTTTCAGCCCTCTGCTCTATTAGGCTAATTTTCCACTCCAACTATATCTGTGTGAGCCTGAAGACCTCAATAAAACTATGCCATCTGACTAGGGAGTGGGTATGAGTGTGTGGCAGTGGTTAGAGCTACAGCCTCAGCACCCTGAGGGTGTGGGTTCAAACCCCATGTTGCTCCTTGTGACCCTGGGCAAATGACTTAATCCCCCATTGCCCCAGGTACATTAGGTAGAGTGTGAGCCCACTGGGACAGAAGGGGGGGAAATGCTCAAGTACCTGAATGTAAACCAATTAGGCTATAAGTCAGTGGACTCAAACCTGCGGCCCAGGGGCCTCATGTGGCCCGCCAGGTACTATTTTGAGGCCCTCGGTATGTTTATCATAATCACAAAAGTAAAATAAAACAGTTTCTTGATCATATGTCTTGTTAGCTATCTATAATAATAAAACACTTAGCGCGCATGCACACTCTTAACGCCGTGTTGCCTGATCTGTAGTTCCGTGGCCGGCAGAGTGCGCATGCGCGCTTACCACGCATCTCTCTGTCTTGCAGCGGGCTTGCCGGCTCCGGCCAAAGTTAATTTTTTTGTTCAAAGCCCCCGCCGCGGCTCCTCTATCGAACCTCACCAGAGTCGGAGAAGACTTCCAACTCTGGCGAGGATCGAGAGAGGCGATGCAGCGTCGGCTTTGAACTAAAAAATGAACTTTGTCTGGCCGGAGCCGGCAAGCCCGCTGCGAGACAGAGAGATGTGTTGCCAAGATTCAGTCGTAGGAGACAAGCTTACATCTGACCGGCTCCCTTGCTGCCACTCCCCTTCCCTTCCCACGGTCCCGACAAACCTGCCGATTCCAGCAGTGTGTGCAGCACTGTACACATGCTACTTCGGGGCCTTCTACTGCCCTGATTTGCTCTGCCACGTCTCTGATGATGTCATCAGGGATGTGCCAGAGTAAATTAGGGCAGTAGAAGGCCCCGAAGCAGCATGTGTACAGTGCTGCACACACTGCTGGAATCGGCAGGTTTGTCGGGACCGCAAGAAGGGAAGGGGGGTGGCAGCAAGGGAGCCGGCCAGACCACGGGAAGATAAAGGGGAGGTAGGGGATACGCTGCTGCTGCACGGGGAAGTGGTGTGGGGGGAGGGAAATGGAGGGGGAGGGAATACTGCTGTGGCTGCTGCACAGGGAAGTGGGGGGGAGAGAAATGTTGCTGCATAGGAGGCAGGGAGAGAGACAGATAGATAGAAAGAAAGACAGACAGTGGGAGGAAGGGAGACAGAGAGAAAAGAAGAAAGACACAGGGGCAGGGAGAGACACAGAAAGACAGACAGACAAAGGGGGCCAGTGAGAGAGACAGACAGAAAGAAAGACAGCGGGAGGGAAAGAGAGAGACATAAATAAAGACAGACAGACATATATTCTAGCACCCGTTAATGTAACGTGCTAAAATACTAGTAAATTATAATATTATTATTAAAACTAGCCAAAAGGAAAGATTTATAAACTATAAAGAGTTTTGCCTCATGCAAAATTGTCATTTCTCTAATAAGACATTAACTATTTTTTTCTGAGGCCCTCCAAGTACCTACAAATCCAAAATGTGGCCCTGCAAAGGGTTTGAGTTTGAGACCACTGCTATAAGTGGTATATAAATACTAGAGCCGAGAAAAAGGCAAGAGAGATTAGATGTCTTTCCTCAAAACCAATGTTTATTCTTTAAAATATATACTGCCAAGCAAAAGGAGGATGGATTGAGACATCTGGGTTTTAAAGCCATTGAAAGCAATGGAAGAACAAAATAAGTACCTGTATTTATATTCCACTTATAGCATAATGGTTTACATTCAGATACTCAAAGATTTTTCCCTATTTGTCTCGGTGGACTTACACTCTATCTAATGTACCAGGGACAATGGGGGATTAAGTGACTTGTCCAGAGTCACAAGGAACAGTTGGGGATTTGAACCCACAACCTCAGGGTGCTGAGGCTGTGGCTCTAACCATTGTACCACATACTCCCCTATATATGTAAACCGCTTTGAATGTGTAACCACAAAAAAGCAGTACACAAGTCCCATTCCCTTTCTCTTTTCCTCTCCACCCCAAACAAGACCAGCTCACATGACTGAGTGCTTTTGCAGTTACTGTTTTGAAGACAAATTTATTACAAACAGCCGACAAACTTAACCTCCTGAATGAACTACCTTGCAATCGGCTTTCATGCTAGGCTTGCATTAGGAGGGGGTGGGGGGGGGGGGGAAGAAGTTCACCCTTTTTGCTTTTCTGTTGGCAAGGGAGAGGGGAGATTCCCTCTAATTTTCTGATGCAGATTAATCAGACTTGTGTGGCCATGCTCATATATTGATGGGCAGTCGGAAGTCATTTCCATCCTTGCTGTATAATTCATATGGATGTGATTTCCCTTCCCTTTCTGCGACAAGTCCTCAGCCAGGTAACCCTTATGCACCAGTAACTCTGTTTGAAGGATAAAACCAGTATTACAGTACCTTCTTACAACATGAGACCCGATGGTCTTCAGAATGAATCATTTGTGCTTCAAAGACTTCTCTCTTAGCTGAGCATTTCCTGGATACAGGCACAGAGTGTTCCACTCTGTTTTAAGATGTTTCTCTAAAGATGAGTCACTTTTTAGAAAAGGCACTGATGAGGTTTGGAGGTATGTCTCGATGGAAGAGGAGTAGCCTAATGAGGAGCCCAGTTCAAATCCTACTCCTGGATGGGGTTTTCAAAACCCGGCATTTGTCCGGGTTTTGGAAAGCTCCGATGAACTCCGTCCGCATATGGAGGGCCTCTGAGCATGCATGGATGAGGTCGCGACTGGAGCTCATCGCAGAAGAGAGGAGGCTTGCAGGTGTGGGGTAGGGCAGGGCCAGAGGCAGAACTGGGTGGGGCTGGAGACAGAACTGGGCGGGGCTGGGGGTAAAGCAAGGTGGGGCTGGAGGCAGAACGGGACAGGGTTATGTGCCTGGGGTTTTCCTTTGTAAAATATGGTAGCCCTAACCCTCAATCCTCAAGATATGATCACCCTGGCTGAAAGCTATCCATTAGAGAATGACTCAGGAACATATTTTTCTCCGTCCCCGCGGGAACTCATTTTCCTGTCCCACCCCTGCAAGTTCTTTTCCTATCTCTGCCCCATTCCTGCAAGCTCCGTCCCCATCTGCACAAGCCTCAGATGCTTTAAAATAATATGTGTTTGAGACTTGTGCAGTTAAGGCAGAGCTTACAGGAATGAGGCAGCAACAAAACTCGCAGGGATGGGATGGGGAAAATGAGTTCCTGCAGGGACGGGGGAAAATTTCACTACTATCCATCTTAGTTTACACAGAGCTTGGCTGCTGCATAGTGAAACTGAAACAAAAGCTCAGAATGTGGTGTTTCTTGAATCAACTTTATTCTATTAATAGGAGGCAAACCAAAGGTTTTAAGCTGCTGACAATAAAAACATATTAAAGTTATAAAGAAGAATAAACTATATAATCTTACTAGTAAAGCCTAACAAAATACAGAGAGTATAACCAGAAAACAGGCTAAGCACATTAGTAATTATATCGATAATTGAAGACCTGCAATAGAGTGATATACTTAAAAAGTGGAGTCCCAAATATAGTAGGGAATGATTTGGGTTCTTTGGAACTCAACCCATTTCTTTGTTTTTTCTTTAAATCTAGTTGATAAATAAGCAACATGTTTTCCCCTTTTAGTGGGCTTGTAAAGGATTGTTTGTTGTATTGAAAATCTGTATGGAAACCTTTTTTTCTTGATATCTTTATGATATTGTAAATGTACTAAATTCAAAAAAACAAAACAAAAAAAAAGGGCAGGGTTTTTTTTGTTTGTTTTGTTTTTTTACCAATGACTGGAGAAGCTCCTATAGATGTAAAATATATTCAGTCTCATGAAGTTGGGACTTGGAGCAAGATATCTGGTCATTTTCTCCACTATTTAGAACTTGTGTGGTCTTTTTTTCTCCACTATTTTTTGGAACTTGTGCGGTCTTTTTTTCTCCACTATTTTTTGGAACTTGTGCGGTCTTTTTTTCTCCACTATTTTTTGGAACTTGTGCGGTCTTTTTTTCTCCACTATTTTTTGGAACTTGTGCGGTCTTTTTTTCTCCACTATTTTTTGGAACTTGTGCGGTCTCTTTTTGTGCAGTCTCTAGTGATATAATTGCTAATGTGCTTAGCTTGTCTTCTGGTTCTACTCTCTCTATTTTTTAGATTTTGCTAATAAAAACGTATACTATATGATCTCCAGGGCTGTCACAGTCAGCAGGGTAGTCTGACTTTAGACAATCTGCAGACAATATCAGATCATATCCATCCTACTGTCTGATAACATTAACAAGGGAAAAACATAGTCTGGTCTTTGTAGTCTGTTTTTCCTTAGCAGTCATTTTTGGTTGTTTGAACTGCACTATCTCAGTATTAAAAGAGATGGCAGTGGGCCCAGTTCACATTTTGGAGAGATCAAGTGGAAGTATGTAGTTAGCGGACTAGCACAAAACCGATATCCTTGTAGATCGGTAATTCATCAAGTCACTAGGAGTTGAATACAAGTTGATGGTACCTAACACATGTAGTACTGAAGATTATGAGTCAGCCAAGAGCTGTGAAAATCTGATAGGAAACAGATTTGGCCGTTCAGTTGTAACTGTTTACTGCCGTGGCAAGTCGTTGTTTGGCTTCCAGGCCCAGATATATTCCAGAATCTGTCTTTTAGCCCTCATGACTGTCACTGAAGGCAGCCATTACATCAGAGGCTGCGAGGTTTCAGATCCCCTTTCATGGCAGATTTAGAACAGGTCACTTTTTGTCCACCCGAAATCAACCTGCTGTGCTCTGATGAAGTGGAGCTAATCCAAACCTAGGCGCCTCTCCCTGACCAGCAGCCCTTGCGCAATTACTACGGAGCAGGGCCTGGAGCCACTTGTGACCCCCAGTTCTATAAACGGTGCCTAAAACAAAGGCACCGAGAAATGCAGCGCATAATTCATATTACAACTGCCTTTCTAGATTCTCACTGGCTACCTATTCAAGCACGAATTCAATTCAAATTCTACTGTCTATTATTCAAAGCATTAAACGGCTCCACCCCCCCCCCCCTATCTAAACAACCGCCTAAACTAGATCCTCACCTCAAGACAAAGAAGAACTCCGAACCCTTTTGCCTTCCCTCCACTCAAGGGCACTCAGCGCAAAAAGATGTTTGATAACCTTCCGGCGACGCAAGCAGCAAAACTTAACCACTCCATCTCCAACCTGTTGAAGGCAACGGGCGACTTCAAAACTTTTTGAAAAGAAATCAAAACCCTACTTTTCAATATACGTATTCCTGCTACCATCCAATGCTTCCAGACTAGCCTTTCTCCGCCAATTTGAATCTTGGAGTTTACCCATATAGATTGACTTGTAGATTTGTAAATTGGAATATTTGTTAAATTGCTTACATACCGTAAAGTTTTCCATGCATCGGCTAGTATTCTGTTGTCCTTACTGTAGCTAGGCATTTTGATACTGAGCACACGGCACAGACGCAATGAAGACATGAGTTGCCATTCTATCCATAACCAGTCTGGGAGTTTTTCTATGAGTTCTGGGAGGATCCAATACATACCATGGCGCAAAATATAGGCTTGGATGATGTTATTTCTAATGGTGCTATGCTTGAATTTTCACAGTTGCAGCATAAGTTTGGACTTAATAAATCAGAAAATTTTAGATGGTTGCAACTGAAGCATGCCATTCAGGCGGGGTTCCCTGATTGGAAAAACCTTAATAATCATTATAGTATGGAGTTTCTTTGTTTTCAGACAGACTTCTTGGGTCACAAGGCCACCCAGTGGTATAAAATATTAAGTGGATTTACTAAAAAGAAATTAAAAACTGGTTTAAGAGATATTTGGAGCATTGAAATTAAGCATGAAATTACTGCATCTCAATGGCCACGAATTTGGTCTTGGAGGATGAAATGTACGGTGTCTGCATCTATGAGACAAACTTGGTTTTTTCTGTTGCATAGAGCGTTATGGACCCCTGTTAGGTTGCAAAAATTAGATAGTTCTTTGTCTAATAGATGCTGGCATTGTCATCTAGAAGCAGGAACTTTAGATCATTTATTGTTTCATTGCCCATATATTATGAATTTTTGGAAATCAATTTGGGACCAAATTAATAATTTATTAGATAACCCAGTGGCATTATCTTATGATACTGTGATATTTGGTATGGAAATGAGAGCAAAAAGTCAGATTTCTGCTAACAACAATAAATTATTACTAATAATGACTGGTGTTGCCATTCAGCAAATTACATATAATTGGAAGGATTGGAGGAGATTAAATTATAACTTTTGGTGGAATTCTTTATGCCATATCTATAAAATGGAAAGATTTATTGCTTTACAAAGGGGATACTTTAAGAAATTTCAGGATGTGTGGAAACCATTAACAAAATATTGTAAGGATTAAGTAAAATTATTTCCCTTTTATTTATCAGTTCAGGATATAGGGAGGGGGTATTTTATTATTACATATATTATATAATAATGGAATTTATGGTTGGGAGGGATGGGAAAGGGGAAGGGATAAAAATTTATATAATGTACCAATGATTGCTTATAAGTGATGTATTTATTGTTACTGTGAATGAATATATTTTACACTTAATGTAATTTTGAAAATGAATAAAGAATTTATAAAAAAAAAAAACAAACCCCTACTTTTCAAAAAAAATTATCCAGATATCTTAACCCAACCCTTCCCCCTCCTCCTAGTTAAACTCTCCCCCAAAACCTCCACTTAAATAATCTCTTCCTCCCCAAAACACCAACCAAGTATTCAGATCCCTGAAATGTAACGTAATCTTATTTGTACTCTAACTGTAATCTATTTGTTATATCACACAGTAACCGGGCCGCCATCAGAAATTTCTGGGCCCCTTACTGAGCAATCCTATTGGGCCCCCCACGCACCCCCTTCCCCCCCCCCCCCCGACCCCCCTTCTTCCATGGGCCGAATACACACATACTTTTCTCTGTCGCCGTACTCTTTGACCAAAAGATTTGTAAGCCTGCAACCACGTCAAGGTAGACTCTTTCAGCAGCTTCCCTCCCTCCCCCTTACCTTTGTGGCCAAGTCAAAATGATCTACCAACAATAAAATTTTAAAAACACAAAGCACGCTGTACGCAGAGAAAATGTTAATTATCATTTATATTTCGCGGGTTTTCAAAGAGGTCAAGGCAGATGACTTTATGCAATGTCACCTCAGTAACAACTATACAAAAATAGACAAATATTCCCCCTCACTTTTTACTAAACCGCGAAAGCGTTTTTTAGCGCAGGGACCTGCGCTGAATGCCCCACGCTGCTCTTGAAGCTCATAGGCTCCCTGCGCTAAAAAACGCTATTGCGGTTTAGTAAAAGAGGGCCATAGTGCAAAATATAGACAGCATATATAAATTCTCAAAACGGACACATTTTGATCACTAAATTGAAAATAAAATCATTTTCCTACCTTTGGTAATTTCATCAGTCTCTGGTTGCACTTTATTCTTCTGACTGTGCATCCAATATTTCTTCCCTTCTTTCAGCCTCCTGTATGCTTTCTCTCCTCCAGACCTCATTCCGTCCCCAAACTTTTTCTTTGTTTCACCCTGCCCCCTTCTTTCTTTTTCTCTCTCTCCATACCCCCTTTCATTCTGTATGTCTGTCTTTCTCTCTCTCTCCGTGCCCCATTTTTCTTTGTTTCACCCAGCCCCCTTTCTTTTTTTTTTCTGGCTCCCTGTCCCCCCCTTTCTTTCTTTCTCCTTGCCCTCCCTTATGCCACCACCATTGGGAAAATGCTGCCACCTCCACCGGGGAATAGGCTGCCACTGCCGCTATCGGGAACAGGCCAGCGCCGAGTTTGCCCTGCTTCTCTTCCCCGCGGGGCCGACCAACTCTCGCACTCGACGTCAATTCTAACGTCGGAGAGGACGTTCTGGGCCTGCCAGGCAGCGATTGGCTGGCCCAGAACGTCCTCTCCGACATCAGAATTGACACGGGTGGCGAGAGTTGGTCGGCCCCACAGGGAAAAGCAGGGAGAATTTGGCACCGGCCTGTTCCCAGTGGCGGCGGTGGCACTCAAGTGGCTAAAGTATCGCAGTTTGCCAGCCTAGGGAGAACACTCCCACCTTGGTATGCCACTGTCTGTACCTCACTCCCTCCCTATGACCAAAAATTCTCCTTTCTTCTATTCCCCGTGCACACAACTATCTCTTTCCCTCCCTTCCTCTCTCCCAAGTCCATGCCTTCTGTGTCCAAAAATGCATTCCCTCCCCCATCTCAGCATCTCTTTCCCTCCCTTCCTCTCTCCCAAGTCCATGCCTTGTGTGTCCAAAAACCCATTCCCTCCCCCACCTCAGCATCTCTTTCCCTCCCTTCCTCTCTCCCAAGTCCATGCCTTCTGTGTCCAAAAATGCATTCCCTCCCCCACCTCAGCATCTCTTTCCCTCCCTTCCTCTCTCCCAAGTTCATGCCTTGTGTCCAAAATGCACTCCCTCCCCCTTTTGTGTTCCCCGTTTGCCTCCCAGCCCATCTTAGCAACTTTCTCAGAAAAATGTAGCTCGAGCCGCGTAGGCTTGTCTTCTATTTCCTGCCTGTCCCGCCGCGCACACATAGCCAACCAGAAGTCTCCCCAACTTCAGCGCTGACGTCGGAGGGCGGGCTTTGCTTAAGCCCTCCCTCCAACGTCAGCGCTGACGTCGGGGAAGATTTCTGATCGGCTGTGTGAGCGGCAGGGCAGTCGGAGTAGAAGACGAGCCTCGCGGCTCAAGTTATATTTAACCCCGCGGGTCCCCCATCGTCCCCGTTCAGCTCTCTCTTCTGTGCACCCCTTTGGGGCGTGCACCCGGGGCGCACCGCCCCCCTAGGTACGCTACTGGCCCGGGCCCCCTGTCAGTTCCGGGCCCCTGAATGCAGGACTGGTAGTACTGCCCTGATGGCGGCCCTGCACAGTAACATACAGTCAATTTAATATCCAATTTGAAAGTTCTTCTATAAATTAATCCAGCTACCTCTACTTTCTTGTAACCAAAAAAAAACTTTTGTAACTTCACTGGAAATGTCCAGTTAGCTCTTTTGTAATCCGCCTTGAACTGCAAGGTATAGGCGGAATAGAAGTCCCTAATGTAATGTAATGTAATGCATGTCAATTAGAGAATGACACGGGGACACATTTTTTCCCCATCCCCACGAGAACTCATTTTCCTGTCCCATCCCGGCAAATTCTTTTCCCGTTCCTGCCCCATTCCTGCAAGCTCCATCCTTTGAACAATTTAAAATCATAAGTGTTCAAGGCCTGTGCAGAGCTTACAGGAATGGGGCAGGAACAGGGACAGTGACAAAACGCGCGGGGACAGAACGGGGAAAAATTTGTCCCCGTGTCATTCTCTAATGTCAGTCTTAAATTAGGCACCCTTTTCATAGAATCTTGCTTAGCGGCAATAAAGGGGTGTCTGAATTTTTGGCACACCTTATTTATCAAAAGGCCACGTACAAACCTAAATTTGCCAAAATAACAATAAATACTACAAAATAGGAATTTGGCAAGAAAACTTCAGATCCCCTTTCAAAATTGACCTGGCACCCAATCAAAAAATCATTATTAAAAGGACAAATCAGTATGGGTCCAAAAGATTAAATAATAAATACTTAGTACTTTTTCAGCCCCAGGCAGGAAACTCATAGGTGACCAGCACCAGGTTAATAACCTAAATAAGTCCTGCCCCATACATCATCTAGTCATGTGAAAATGTGTACAAGCTGCCAGTGAAAATTTTTTTAATCAATATTGAAAAGGGAAAAGAAAGAAACTAATTAAAACTAATAAAAAAAACTATGAAAAAATCAATATCCACAAAACAATGATATTCAAAAACAAATATACAAAAACAAATATACAAATATTGTAAATCCAAAAACTTATCTGGAATACCTTATTTATGCCTAAATACCGATGGCCTAAGGGCTCCTTTTACTAAGCTGCGTTAGCGTTTTTAGCACACGCAGCATTGTAGCGCATGCTAAACCCGCGCTACGTGGCTAGAACTAACGCCAGCTCATGGCTGGCATTAGCGTCTAGCGCGTGCGGCAATTTAGCGCGTGCCATTCCGCGTGTTAATGCCCTAACGCGGCTTAGTAAAAGGAGCGCTAAGTTCACTTTAGGCACCTATATGCAAAACGTGCCTCTAACCACGACCACTTTCTGGTAACTGCCTACCACCCAATTAATTTTCATTTAGCCCAGCTATAAAGTGCTAATTGCTTGTTATCAGAGCTGATTAAGCTTTTTAAATAATTGTTAAGTGCCTAGATTGGCTAGGCACACTGATCTAGGTGCTTAACCTTAGGCATATTTTCTACAGTGGAACTAGGGCCTACTGTATGTGCTTAATGGTTGCCGGACCCAGTTCTGACTTTCTCGGTTAAGGCAGGGAGATGTTCTGTTTTCTTTAGAAAACCAGATGCACGAGTCCACACGTGCAGTGAAATGATCGTTCTTTTTGTTTGCTGTGACCTTAATACATATTCATCAGCATGTTTATTCAATTCTTAATATACTGCCTTTCTGTGGTATGACCAAAACATAAAGATACTTTCTCTGTCCCTAGTGGGTTCACAAGCTAAGCTTTTCTGTATATGGGGCAAATGAGGGTTAAGGGAATCAACCCTACCCCTCTCCCCTGGTTCTCAACCCACTGGACTATTTAGGCCAGTTTTCCACTCAGTAATCGGACAGATGTAGGTTTCAGTTTTATTTATTTATTTAAAAAAAAAATTATATACCGCATACAACTATGTGGTTTCCATATCACATACATAAAATCATGTTTCCCTACGATTATCACATATAACATAGACATGTCTAAGCCACATCATTAATCATCCCTGTTATAAACAGGAATAGAGCACAAATTCAATCAATTCAGAAATACAAGCAAGCTTTAAATTAGAGAATGACACGGAGAAAAAATATGTCCCCGTCACCGGACCACCGTCCCCTTCACCGCCCTGTCCCCGCAGCACCCCTCACGTGGTCCGTGCATCTCCCTCCCTCCTCCTTACCTTCACGGTGCATTTTAAGGTTTCAGTTTTGTTAAAAGCCACCAGAGTGTTAGTGCAGTCATGTGCGTGTGTGGGCGGAAGCTTCTCCTCTGATGCAACCGGAAGTTGCGTCAAAGGAGAAGCTTCCGCCCACAAACGCGTGACTGCACGTACGCGCTGGTGGCATTCAACAAGACTGAAACCTTAAAGTGCCGTGAAGGTAAGGGGGAGTGAGATAGATAGATTTGGGTTGGTAGATAGGAAGGAGGGAGGGGGCCGTGCACGATCGATGACCGCGCGCGTTCCCTCCCTTAACTGCGAGGACAAGGCCATTCACCGCTCCACGAGGCGGTGGATGGCCTAGTCCCCGTACCTGTGGTGAGCACCTTTCCCCCCTCCACCATTTTGGCGGGTTACCCGCGGCTATTCATGGCTAGCCGCAGGTAACATCCACCGTGCCATTTTCTACTTTAAATCATACATTGCTGTCAAAAAATTTCTAAAAGGCGATTATCAACTGATAGGTACACACTCTCCATTATAAAGCAATTATTCAGAATTTTATGCTAAAGCAGCAATGGAATGATAATCTGTGTTATGTCATTTAGCATCAAAGCAGATATATTCTAGTGAAATCATTAGGAAATGAATCAGCTCCAGTTTAATTAATCTTGCATGTTTGGACAGTGTCTTTGCTTGGGTAGTTCCTTCAACAAAAAATTAAATTACTTGTTTGCTATCAGATTGCTCTTTTTTTAGAATTTATATTAAGTTTGCCTATCGAATTGGAACAAACTTGTATTCTTGGTGATTTTAACATTTCACTTAAAAGTGGATATCATAAAGTATGGGAACAGTCACTGGGTGCTTGTACATCTTATCAGTTAATAGATTTTAATAAGTACAAGGCAGGGAACATGTTGGATTTAATATTTTTAGATTACGAAATGCAGCGTAGATTGTATCAATCCCCCACAGGGAGAGCGTAGGATGGCCTGATCATATACTAAATTTGTTTTGTATTACAAAATGATAGTAAGGGTGAAGACAGATGGGCAGAGAAAGGATCACATAAAGGTCAGATCAAATTTTGATATTCAAGATTAAAAAAACAAACAAACTACAGAGTAACCTGAGAGTGGAAGACCACCAGTCTTTAGACGAGATGGTTTTGAGTTGAAATACAGCACTTTACTCATTGGAGGCAGTACTTCCTGAAAGGATAATTACACCAAGACCAGGATATAAAGCAAGACTTTGGTTGAGTGCTCCTTTCCAGCAGCTTAGACAAGAATTGAGACAAAGTGAGAGGAGGCGGAGAAGAACGAGAGATGTGAATGATTTAGGTAGCTATCAAATAAGATTAAAAGAGTACATCTGGATCAAGAGAGAAATAAATATTTTAAGAATAAAATCAAGATGGCTAGCATAATTTGAAAGAATTATTTAACACTATACAGTATTTAGTGAAAGGATATGTCGATGATCGAAAGGTTAAGAGATTACAACTAGATGTGTATGCAAACTTCTTGAAAGAGAAGTTGGATAATCTAGCCATTAAAGGTCAATGAGGAATGAAGGAACATTTGAGGGATGGACTAGAAGAGAGAAGGGAGGAATGGGTGAATTTTGAGAATTTGTCGTTAGAAAAGGTGACGTCTGTGATTTGTAAGCTAACTCTGACAAGATCAGTGTTCGTGTTCAACATCTCTCGTGAAGCTTACAGCTGAGGTGGGAGTTGCGGCACCGACTAAGATTATTAACAAATCGCTGCAGATTAGGAATGATTCCTGACACTTGTAACATTGCAACCGCCAAGCCCTTATTGAAAAGACCGCAGTTGAATTCTGAAAACTTGAACAATTATATAGACCAATTTTAATACTGCCAGCAATGATGTGAACAATTCTGGAGACCGCATCTTCAAAAAGATATAAAAAGGATGGAGTCGGTCCAGAGGAAGGCTACTAAAATGGTATGTGGTCTTTATCATAAGGCGCATGGGGAGAGACTTAAAGAGCTCAATATGTGTACTTTAGACTAGAGGAAAGGCGGGAGAGGGGAGATGTGCTAGATACATTTAAATAACTACGTGGCATAAATGCACATGAGTCAAGTCTCTTTCAATTGAAAGGAAGCACTGGAATGAGAGGGCATAGGATGAATTTAAGAGGTGATAGGCTCCAGAGTAATCTAAGGAAATACTTTTTTGCAGAAAGGGTGGTAGATGCATGGAACAGAAGTGGTGGAGACAGAGACTGTGGCTGAAATCAAGAAGGCATGGGTTAGGCTCGTGGGATCTCTTAGAGAGAGAAAGAGTCAGATGCCTATATTGTAGGCATTCTCTGCAATATAGATTTTTTTTTTTTTTAAACGTGCATCCCGATTGGTTGGTGAGACAGCGGATGTCTGCTGCCACCTACAATCAGGCTATCATTTGTAGAATCAGCCCCAATTTGTATGCAGGTGCCTATAAATGGTTGAATCATTACTAGGCAGACCGGATGGACCAGGGCTAGGAAACGAGGACCGCAATCCAGTCGGGTTTTCAGGATTTCCCCAACGAATGTGCATGAGATCTGTTTGCTTGCGCTATCTCCATTGTATCCTGTTTGAGGGGAGAGTGGGCTTGTGTACCCGTGCAGTTGCTAATCTATAAAGAAATGAAGCAGTAAAGAAGTTGAAAACCTGCCATAGTTTCAGCTCCTGAAGACGCCGTAATAGTGAAACGTGGTGCTACGTCGGGCTGGCTGGACATAGTCTGAATTGGAGTGAGAAGGCATTATAACAGCTTTGTATAAGAATCAATATATGCTTGTTGGAACATTGGAGAATACTGGAGAAATGAAATAATACACACGGACTATGTTGTGGAACAGCTTTATTTTCATCAGAAAAGGCTTGTGAATGGACTGAGTACAAGCTCCAGGTTTTCTTCCACTGTATTGTGGGATAATACAGATTTTAGTAACTGGAAGTGCAATATGGATTCATTTATGTTTAATGTATAATATAGTGGTAAGATTTGTGTTATTTAATAAAAATACAGTATATTTAAATAAAAAACCTGTCTAGTTATATTATATGTATTAAATGCATATTTTTTGGGGAAATCCTGAAAACCCAACTGGATTGTAACCCTCGTTCTCCACCCCCTGGGATGGACCATTTCATCTTTGTCTTTATTACGTTACTATATAACTCTGAGGTGGTTAACTATGCAGACTGTGCTCCCAGAGATCTACCAGCTTCCGTTTCTTTCCAGCTTTATAAATCCGCTTTAAGAAACGTTGTCAGTGATGTGGTGTGCCCACATCAATACCAATCCAATCCCTAAACAATGGCTTCCTTGCCACCGAAATTCTTCTGCAAATACTGTCTTGTCGCTTAGATATTCATTGGCAGTGAAGCGGAGTGGTGGCAATTTAAGAGAAACAGTGTACTCAACTGTTTTCAAAGCTGCTGCCTTGTTCCTGAACAAACTAATCTGGCTCCAGCATCTTGTCATGAGTTTCCTCTTCCCACAGCGATGGATTTCCTAGCCCTGCTGAATTAAAAATGTGTTGCAAGGGCACATTTATAATTCGAGAGAAATGCCAGCATGGGAAACACACATAATATTTTGGGTAATAAAATACCTGTTTACTCCATTCATAATAGAACTTGACTATTGAGGGCCATAAGACAGGGTGACATGGAGGTGGGTTCCAGCCCAGATGGTCATTGTTCTCTGCTGAAAACTATATTTGCCCTTGAGAGACTGTGCTGCTCCTGTTCACGTCTGTACACTTTCAAAGATCTAGTAGACAAATTGCCAAGTGAATGCAAGTCCAAGCTTATCAAAATGAAATTCCTGTAAATTACATTTCCGTAGTACATCCGGGTGACTCTCAGGAGGGGGGGGGGGCTAAGTGTACTCAGATAAACACTGAGGCATGCCAGTCTGCCTCCTGCAGTGTACGCAGGGCCGGATTTTCCTATAGGCTAACTAGGCTTCAGCCTAGGGCCTCAAGATCTGTATCACATTTTTTATAAAGGTTAGTACCAATAACAACATGTTTCATTTAACATATTGATATATATCACAGTAATGATGTATTTTATTATCTCTCATGTAATTTACAAACTTAAAAATGGGAGGTGAAAGGGCCTCATAAGTGGAATAGCCTAGGGCCTCTTTTCATCTAAATCCGGCCCTGTGTGTACAGAACAGGAATGTTGAATAGACATGATATTATACAATAGCCAAAACCTGATATTCTCCTGGGCATTCTCACTGGCTTGCAATGCTGCAGACTTTTGAATTGGAATACTGGAACAAAGTGGGTTTAAGGCTACCAGATTTTCAACAGATGCTAACTGGAAACCAATCTTGGGGAGGGGGGAGAAGGGGAGATTATTATAAAAACACAACCTGATTTTAAGAACTATCAAGAGGGTGACTCGGGGACTACTTGCATGGCTTAGCCTGGGATAAACAGCTTTCACTTGCTTTCAACTGTGCACAAATGGAAATTGGTCCACCAGGGATGGAGGTAGGCATGTTGGGACTGCTACTTCACCCTTAAACCCAACTCAGTTTCTGGTCCCTATTTTTCTTGCTCAATCTCCATATTCCCAATCAATGTTTCTATTAGGCACGTGGGATCTCTTGGAGAAAGAAAGAGATAATAGTTACTGCAGATGGGCAGACTAGATGGGCCATTTGGCCTTTATCTGCCATCATGTTTCTATGTTTCTTAATACGAAGCCAATCCCTAAGTTTGTGTTCTGGTCTCCCACTGAATTCTTACCTGTCGCTTTCTCCCACTCCATATCCCAGTTTGCTGCCCTCTTCCTCCCTATTTCCCTCTCCCAAAATCTGTTCCCTGCTTCTACCCCTACTCATTCTCTCCTTCCCTAGCATCCACTCACCTGTCTCCCTGCCTCTTCCTTCCCCCAGCATCTATCACCCTACCTTTTCTCTCCTCTTTTCCCAGCATCTATGCCTTCTCCCCTAGCATTATCACCCTCATCCTCCCTACCTTTCAGTGTCTGACAGAATCAATCTCCCTCTTTGTCTCCTCCAAGTATCTACCAGCACAGACCCTCCTCCATCATCTGTCAGAAGTGGTCCCCTCTCTCCCCACCCCTCCAGAACATGGCACCTACTCCCTTAACCTTATTGTGGTGACAGCCTATCCTTGTAGGTCCCTGCTGCGCTGCCATCCTTATCAGCATGCTGGTACAGAGATGCCAAGGGTGAACCATCCCAAAGAGAGATTTGCCATGCCAAGGAGTGAGACTGAAAACCAGAGTGAGATTTTTCAGATAGTATATTCAGAGTACAATGATATAAGGCCCGGCACCAGCACTAACTTAAATGATGAAGAGCCTTTGAGTCTTATCTGCTCATGAGACCCTGCTGGTACCGCCCCTCTGATGCATACGACAGGGTCTTCCAGAGAGCATGGACTCAAAAGCTTTTGCTTATTGAAGTTAGTGCCGGTGCCAGGCCTTGTCTGGACTCTGGATCAGGCAGTGTTAGGACAGAAGAAGGAAGGTTAGAGGAGGACACAACTGGACTTTCCTGGGGTGGGGGAAGGAGAAAGGGGGCAATGTTGGACTGAGGGAGGTAGGGAAATGGAGAGTTGGTAAGGGATGGGTGGATAGGAGGAGAGAGAGTTGGGCAGGGAGAGAGGAGAAATGCTGGACATGGATGGAGGAGAAGGGGAGAAGGGATATGTTGCATATGTGATGGAGAGGAAGGGAAGAGGAGGAAGTTCACATGGATGGAGGGGGAGGGAAGAGGAACTGCAGAGAAAGGGAGGATATGCAAATGGATGAAGGGGAAGGGAAGAGAGGGGAAAAGACACAAGTGGATAGAGAAAATAAGCAAAAGTTGGATATCCAGATCTGCTGAATCCACTGTATACTCATTAGCTTTATATTTTAGAAAACATACTTTCCCTTCCCAAAGTGTGGCTGTACTAATGGGAGTTACTTTAAACTACACAGTGTGTTATTTACAATAACATTAAGGCCCATGCAATAGTCCTGCTGGAAACAGTGCAGTGCATACAGGGAAGGCGGGTGGTGTTCTGTTTTGTTAGTAACTCAGAGGTTTGGAATGCGTTTTTAAACAAATTTTTTTAAAAAAGGTCAATGCCTGCAAACTTTACTGGAGCAGGATGAAACCCGGACTGAGCAGAACAGCTGGGTGTGGAGAACATAACTTTTAGAGCCAGGCACAACGTTTTCACTGTTGCATCACTAGAGGATCCAGGAGGGAGTGCAGCTCCTGTTGAGCAATCATGGTTCCTGGTTTAAAAAAAGGAAGTTAATTCAACAGTAGCAGCTACTGTTGGCTTTTAATCCTATTCCTTTTTTTTATGTAGCCCCACCCAAGGGAGAATGGTTCTTCCTCTGTGCATGGGCTTTCTGAAGAGAGCTGTTCCTGAAACGGGTGTTAAAAACAGTCACTTACGGGTCGATGCTCAAAACCAAATATGGGCGCAAGAGGTGATTAGCTCCTGCATTAGTGAGCGCAGAATGCTCAAAGGGCTCTAGCATGGCAGACAATGTATTAACGCAAATAGCTTGCAAAATGTGGTCAGATGTTAATGAGGTAATTTTCTATTGCTCAGAGTGCGGCGCAGAAAGCAAGGACGCCATAGCGATGAAAAAAATAACCCCAGCTTGGAGCAGGCATTAGGGTGTTTGAAGAGAGGATTTCCCATCATTCTTTAAAATCTGCCCATTTTTATTTTATTTGGAAGCAGAAGGAAGCCGGTGATCTTCCCGGATGGCGGCAGGAGGAAATGGGCACTCCTCCTGCCATGGACATTCGGTGGGGGGGGGGGGGCTTCGGGGGTTCTGGCAGGAGGGACTAGGCATCCCTCCTGCCGGCCAACTTCGCAGGGGGACGGGTTCCCTGCTGTGGCTGCTAAACTGATCGTGGCAGGGAGACGCCTAGTGCTGCCTAAGGCCACTTCCGGGTGAAACCACACCCAAGCCTAGCCTTGGGTGAGCTTAGGTGACCCTACAAGTCTCTAGGCTCGCAAAAATGTCTACAATGTAGTAGGCTGCCTGCCTCGGGGGGGGGGGGGAATTTAAACATGCGTACCAAATTAGCTGGTTAGACAGCTACCTACAATTGGGATGCCGTTTATATTATTTGCCCTTCAATGCTCAATACTAACAGCGTGCATATAATTTGCATGCCATTAGTTTTGAGCATTGAGAGATTTTTCCTGCACTGTTCACAAGGTATTTTCCAGTACCTGCGTGTGGTTTCGAGCATCAGCCCATTACATTGTGAGCCCACTAGAGCAGGGCTAGGGAACTCTGGTCCACGGGTTTTCAGGATTTCCCCAATGACTATGCATTGAAAGCAGTGCATGCAAATAGATCTCACGCATAGTCATTAGGGAAATCCTGAAAACCCGACTGGAATACGGCTCTCGAGGACCGGAGTTCCCTACCCCTGCACTAGAGACAGTCTCTCAGTCTCCTCTTTTCGAGGGAGAAGAGGCCCAGTTTCTCTAATCTCTCGCTGTACGGCAACTCCTCCAGCCCCTTAACCATTTTAGTCGCTCTTCTCTGGACCCTTTCGAGTAGTACCGTGTCCTTCTTCATGTACGATGACCAGTGCTGGACGCAGTATTCCAGGTGAAGGCGCACCATGGCCCGGTACAGCGGCATGATAACCTTCTCCGATCTGTTTGTGATCCCCTTCTTGATCATTCCTAGCATTCTGTTTGCCCTTTTCACTGCCGTAGCACATTGTGCAGATGGTTTCATGGACTTGTCGATCAGAACTCCCAAGTCCCTTTCCTGGAAGGTCTCTCCTAGTACCGCCCCGGACATCCTGTATTCGTGCATGAGATTTTTGTACATACATGTCTCTTGATCAGACTGGCTAATTCCCTTGAGCAAAAAGTTTCAAGTTTATTAGGTTTTAATATACCGACCATCAAATGAATATCTGGACGGTTTACATTACAATAAAAATATAAATAAGAAAGAGGAGTTAATATATTCAATATTTAGAAGTACAAACAGTGTATATTAAAACATAGACAAGACAAACTTGATTGTGAGGGAAGAGGTTTATGGAAGGGTAAAGTTACATTGCTAAGAGAAAAGGGAGAAAGAGGGAATGGGAAAAAAAACATTTGGGTGGGGGAAAAAGTCTTTTAGAAATAATTTTTGAAAGTTAAATAATTGAAAATAACTGAGAAGTAGATACTAAACTGAAATAAATGCATCACGGAATAGAAAAGTCTTTAGGTATGAAATCAGTGGGCCAAGGGGCTTTCTGTTACGCACGGACGTATAGTCTAGAAATGACACCCATTTCAATCAGAAAGGTTATTCCTAATCAAAGATTCTGCAGCTTCGGAATGTTAAATAAAAATGCTAAACTGTACCATATATTACGTTTTAAATCTACTGAATTTAAACTGTTGATAAATATTAAAATTCCACTTAAGCTTATTGATGAAGTTCTCCGAGGCACACTGTACATCAGCATGGAATGTGAAGCTTTTCTCGTTTTGGAATTTTACGACCAGACTTGAAAGGGTCTGATATGTACATTTTTCAGTTTTACGGGGATTTGTTTCAGAGCTTGCTTTTAGTTCAGATAATTTGTCGGCGAAGGCTGCCAATCCAACCTCCTGTAAATCGCATTTTACAGATCGTGGGATTCTTTGCGGATAGATATATACCTTCTGGGAGGTCTGACCAAAAGCGTTGTAATCTGTCCATTCTACTGTCAAGTCTGAAGAAGAGCTCTGTGAGGTCTTGGAAACTCATGATTAGAGAATGACACGGGCGACAAATTTGTCAATTTCCCCGTCCCCATGAGTTATGTCGCCCTCCCTGTCCCATTCCTGTAAGCTGTGCTTTAATCACACAAGCCTCGAACACTTATGATTTTAAACTGTTTGAGGCTTGTGCAGATGAGAATGGAGCTTGCAGGAATTGGGCAGGGACAGGAAAAGAATTTGCCGGGACGGGAAAAGGAGTTCCCGCAAGGACGGGGAAAAATTTCTCCCTGTGTCATTCTCTACTCATGATACAGAACCGTGGTAGTGATTTCCGCGTGGCAAATGTGACGTAGCCCATTCCGTTCCTATGGGCTGTGTTGCATTTGCCACGCCAGGAGTTGCTCCTATGGCTTTGTAAAAGGGGCCTTTAATTTATATCTGAGGCACTGGAGGGTTAAGTGATTTGACCCAGATCACAAGGAGCAGCGGTGGCATTTGATCTGGGCTTCCCTGGTTCTTTTTCCATTGCTACTCCTCCACTCCTGGGAGCACTGGTGTAGTAAGGGGTATGTGGGTGGGGGAGACAGTCCGCCTTGGGCGGGGTCTTTGTAAAGGGTACAAGCACCCGTCATCCTCTCTACCCACCCACCTCCCACAAGCACCCCTTCCCTCGTACCTCTTTCATTTTCCCTGTGCAAACAGCATTACAAACTTGCTGCCTGCATCGGCGTCGCCTCTCTCTGACGTCACTTCTGGGCCCTGCTCCTAGGAAATGATGTCAGAGGGATAGCCGACACAACGCAGGCAGCAAGTTCATGCTGTTGCTCTCGCCTGGAAAATTTAAAAAGGTACGGGAGAAGGTAAGGGGGTGCGGGCGCAGCAAGGGGAGTCGGAAAGGAGTGGGGGTGACTTATTTTTATTTTTATTTATTCAATTTTCTATACCGTTCTCCCAAGGGAGTTCAGAACGGTTTACATGCATTTATTCAGGTACTCAAGCAGTTTTTCCTGTCTGTCCTGGCGGGCTCACAATCTATCTAATGTACCTAGGGCAATGCCTCAGAGAAATAGGATGAAAAATTATTTTGTATCATCCTGGTATAATATCAGGAATGGGGAAAATTCCGTAAACATCCTGAATGTTTTAATAGAACGGTTGTATTTCTCTCTTTTGTCATTCCATAAGTGAGGACCCTGGACTGTAAAATCTGAATTGTATAAGTCTACATCAGAGTGTGCCATAGATGTTTCTGGGTTGCACAAATTGAGTGTTATTTAAATTTGGATGCATTTGTTTTAAAGTTTTATTTGGCTTAGCACGGGCTTACCTTGTTTCTCATTTTAGTTTTTTTATTTCTAAGAAAAATATTCGTAGATCTGGTTGGTTTTATTTTCCTTCAGCAAATGCATGTTGTTACAAAAAATTTTGGGATAGGATCTTAGCATTCCAAGCAGGATTAATGAATCTTCTTGTTTCTCCATTTCTTACTTGCTATCATTTTCGAAAAGATCTTAAAACCCACTTATTTAAACAATATAATATACATTATTGATTCTCATAAAATCTACACCTCGTGTGTGTCTTCTTTTCTGCAATTCAGCAGGTACAGAGTTTGTTCTGAATCTAAAAATACATGTCCAGCTTGGAAGCAATCTCCACCGCCTGCCACCAATACTAGCACTGCAGTACTTTTAAACGGTTCTGTCCAATTTATTTTCCATCTCTTCCTGGGTGGTTGTTTTTTTTCCTGTTGAGTTTTGCACTCTGGTATTGTAGAGATAGACTGGTCCTCTCTGCAGAACACTTGGAAGAGTGCCTGTCTGGTTTTCTTGTTCAAGAAGTACAAATCCTACATTTCAAGATGCCTGTTCGCTCTTTCCTGTCCATCTGTCACTGAGATTCTAAGCTCCATCAAGCAGACTCTGTTTCTTTGCATCTGTAAAGTGTTATATATACACTGGAGAGCTGTATAAATATTATTAAATGTAGTAGTAGTAACCTGTAAACTGTATATTATGTACAGCAGGGGTGCCCACACTTTTTTGCCTTGCGTGCTACTTTTAAAATGACCAAGTCAAAATGATCTACCAACAATAAATTTTTTTTAAAAAACACAAAGCACACTGTACGCAGAGAAAATGTTAATTATCATTTATATTTGAGGGTTTTTTCAAAGAGGTCAAGGCAGATGGCTTTAAAATATGCAATATATGATAGAATAAACACTTTCAACACTGAATGTGAAGATGTCCAAAAATGTCAGACAGGAACAGCATAGACCTAACTCAATCCAAAAAATGAAGGAAAAAGCCTCAGAAAGGGCCCTCCCACCTCACCAAAACGGCTCAAAGAAGTGGTCGAGCGTTCACCTCACTGGCAAAAAACCTTCATTGTGTGATAAAGTCTTATGCTGTGCTGTAATGTGCCAATGAAAATTAAATAATAGAGGAATTATTCCACTTATCTTCACTGATCGGTACACCAACGGTGGCCAGCGTTTCACAAATTCATGCTGTCTCAGGGTGTATCCCGACCGATCAGGTTTCTTTCAGAACAGGACGCCAAACCGCCTCTTGCTTGCTTGCTGCTTGCTTGCTGAGGCGGTTACCGATCAGTGAAGATAAGTGGAATAATTCCTCTATTATTTAATTTCTGTTGGCACATTACAGCACAGCATAAGACTTTATCACACAATGAAGATTTTTTGCCAGTGAGGTGAACGCTCGACCATCTCTTTGAGCCGTTTTGGTGAGGTGGGAGGGCCCTTTCTGAGGCTTTTTCCTTCATTTTTTGGATTGAGTTAGGTCTATGCTGTTCCTGTCTGACATTTTTGGACATCTTCACATTCAGTGTTGAAAAGTGTTTACTCTATCATACATTGGTTTTCATCACATCTTGAGTTACCTCAGTGACAACTATACAAAAATAGACAAATATACCCCACAGACGGACTTCTACGGTCCGTGTCCCGTATGTGGGGAAAAACGGATCAGGAAAGTAGGTTTTGATCGCACCTCAGTAGCCAGGGAAGTAGGGCTAGTGCAGGTCATATGGTTTTTTTACGGGCTGAGCCATGGAAATGACAAGGATGGATCAGACTAAGTCAAAAATAGGAGAGGTGAGGATGATTGTACAAACAAAATTTTCAGGGCTGAGAAGTCTCTGTGATAAGGATGGATCAGAAACAAATATCATCTGAGTACAGGTCTTGCACATCTCGGGGGGGGATGGAATATGGAACTTAGCAAGTAAAATGTGATAATATATTGGATTATTGGTTCAATATTACCTTAATAATGAATGTGACTGTTGGGCAGACTGGAAGGACAATGCAGGTCTTTATCTGCTGTCATTTGCTGTATTTTTATATTACTTGGCAATTCTCTTTAAGGCTTTGAAAAGATTAGAGGCATGTAGAGAGTTATATGAATATTGTTTATTGAGAGCTTCTAATGACGGGGGAGTCAACTCAGAGTAGTTTGCATGATATTCTGTAAAGGTGTTACAATAAATGAGCTTCTATAGAGGTGTTACAATACAAGGGCTCTAAACAGAGTTACAGGGGCTTCTGTAGAGGTGTTACAATACAGCGTTATTAATACCGGCCTAATTATGCCATAATCAGTCATCCTGCTTATGTTACCAGCACATCGATCATCCTACTTATATGCATATGTTTATACCAAATTAATCGTCCTACGTATATTCACATATTTACTAAGTTTAGTATTGCAGCTAAGTCCACTATATTTACACACTTCCTAAGGAGCTTGGCCAATTCAACTAAATATAATCTATTTACATGTATCTGTATCATGTTTTATGTTTATCTTTGAAATATTATCTTCCTTAGAGTCTAGTTTTCTGGGCTTCTGGGCTTTGTCTATTTGTATCCCTATTGTGTTCATCCTATCGTGTTCCTGATGGGGGGAGGGAGCCAACTGTCTCCTCTATATTGTTTTATTGGCTAAAGTAGTCTGTGAAGAGGATGGCCTTTATCCCTTTCTTGAACTTTCCGTTATCTTTTTCTAGTTTTAGTTCCTTCGGGAGGGTGTTCCACCACCTTGGAGCCATCACTGAGAACATTCTTTTCCTGATGCTTTTGTATTTGATGTCTCTAAAGGAGGGAATTTCTGGGTAGCAATGATAACTTCTCAAGAATTAACTGTGGGTGTTTATTTTCTTCCCTTTCCAGGACAACCTATGAAGGATGGCTTTTAAGAAAGATGGTGCCCATAAGAAATGGGCTGTCTTGAAGGATAAGCTGGGGCCTCAGGACTCGGATCAGACAGAGGCCAACCTTGAGAATGCAGAGCCCGAGCTGTGTATCCGCCTCCTCCAGATCCCCTCGGTCGTGAACTATTCCGGGCTGAGGAAGCGGCTGGAGAGCAGTGATGATGCCTGGATGGTACAGTTCTTGGAGCTGAGTGGTTTGGACCTGCTGCTGGAAGCCCTGGACCGGCTTTCAGGGAGAGGGGTGTCCAGAATTTCTGACGCTCTTCTACAGCTCACCTGCATTAACTGTGTCCGCTCCATCATGAATTCACACAAAGGAATCGAATACATTGTGAGCAACGAAGGCTATGTTAGAAAGCTCTCCCAAGGTAAGAACTGGCCTGGGGTCTTCTCAGTACTCACTTGAATGCGCTATGGAGCCTGGTGCATACCTTGCTTCTGATTATACCCTGTTCTGCACTGAAGAACTGAAAGGTATTGGCGGGATAGAAGATATCAATATAATGTAATATAATATGCTGAGAACATATATGTTTTGTACTTCCCTCCTATAATCTCTTACCTTCATCTCCAACTTAAAATGTTTCTGCAAGTGTAAACCAGAAGCAGAGGCTGAGGAAACATTGCAGTGTAAAGGAAGAAAAGGTAACTTTGCTCCCTGACTAGCAGTGGGGGCGTCTCATTTGAGACTGATCCTTCTTTCCCTACCCCATTCATTTACCCTTTGGTGCAGGGCATTGAGGCCCAGGCTTAGGGTGCTGAAAAATAGCTGCCTGGGCGGATCATTCCTTTACAACATTGGGAACATCTTTCTTTACTCCCACACTGTTTTTCTGTTCTCCCTCAGCCATGGGCCAAGCATAGTTTTCCAAAAATATCAAAAAGCCTGAAAAAAAAAAAAAAAAAAAGATGTGCTGAGACTGGAATCGGTCCAGAGAATGGCCACCAGGATGGTCTCGGGACTCAAGGAGCTCCCATACGAGGAACGGTTAGGGAAGTTGCAGCTCTACTCACTCGAGGAACGTAGAGAGAGGGGAGACATGATTGAGACATTCAAGTATCTCACGGGCCGCATCGAGGTGGAGGAAGATATCTTCTTTTTCAAGGGGACATCCGTGGAAAATCAGGGGCGGGAAACTGCACGGTGACACTAGGAAGTTCTTCTTCACTGAAAGGGTGGTTGATCGCTGGAATAGTCTTCCACTTCAGGTTATTGAGGCCAGCAGCATGCCAGATTTTAAGGCCAGATGGGATAGACACGTGGGATCTATCCGCAAAGATAGATAGGGAGGGTCATTAGAGTGGGCAGACTTGATGGGCCGTGGCCCTTATCTGCCGTCTACTTCTATGTTTATATATATATATATATATATATATATATATATAAAGAGGGGTCAGTCTCATATACAAATCAAACGCAAAAACTTGCTCCTAGTCCTTTGCATTCTTTCTTTGCACATGCAAGTCTACTCTTAAAAAAGAGGAAATTGATATGAATTAAATTTAATGAGGTTTACACAGGGTGACTAATCAATTCATGGGAACTTCCTAAAAATTTAATAAGGAGTTCACCTGGGTATATCCTCAGCGCTGAGGCACCCCCGTAAAAGAAAGAGCTTGGACTCCTTTTAGACTCATGAAAGCTAAGTTTTCCTTCATATTTGATTTATAATAATAATAATAATAACTTTATTCTTCTATACCGCCATAGTCAGATGACTTTTAGGCAGTTCACATCAAAGACAGCTGGACAATCAGCAAATTACAGAAAGCAAATGGTGAAGGTACAACATATTACACAAGGAATAGACAGATGGAAAATATAAATTTAGTGTGGCTTCTGATTAGGAGATGAATTGGTCAAACAGTACGGTTTTAATTACTTTCCGAAAGGAACCATAGTTCAGCCTGGCTCCATTGATGTAGTTACAAAGCCAGGACTGCTGTTTGCTTTCTTGGAACATGAAAGATTTGTCCAAAAAGGATTTACAGCCAGTGATCCATGGGTATACAAATGTGTTACAGTTTCTGGTTGATCGTTTGGGGTTGTGTAGTACAAAATGTGGTAGAAGATAGGAAGGCGCTAGTCCCCAGGCCTGCTTGAAACAAATTCATGCAAATTTGAACATTATTCGCGCCTCCATTGGCAACCAGTGTAGTAGTCTATAGAAGGGGCTGATGTGATCGCTTTTCTTCAGACCGAATATCAAGCAAACTGCCATGTTCTGTACTATTCTTAATTTTTGTACTGTTTTCTTTGGGATACCCAGATAAACGATGTTGCAGTAGTCCAGTATTGATAGAACCAAAGATTGCACCAGTAATTTAGTGGAGGAAACTGCTATTATCAAGAACAGTTTGATTTGAACATTTTTACTGCTGATTTCTTTGATTCTAAACTTGCACATGGCACTTTATTATTTATTTTTTCATATACAGTCAAACCTCGGTTTGCGAGTAACCCGGTTTGCGAGTGTTTTGCAAGACGAGCAAAACACTCAGCAAACTTTTGACTCGCAAACCGAGTGTTGACTTGATTTGCAAGCACCCCCCTGATAACCGGCATCGCTCCCCCCCCCTGCTTGCAAAGGCCCCCTCGCTCCAACCGGCCCCCCCCCCCCCCCCCGCCCAAACAACTTAAACTTACCCCCCCACCCTGTCTGGCATCGGCACGCAGGCACAGATCATGCCGGTGCCTAGAAGATCTTCCGGCTTCTGCCTGCCTTGAGCAAGCCTCTGCGCATGCTCAAGGACTTCTAATTCTCCCTCTCGCCGAGATTCTCAGCTTTTCAAAACCTGGCACTTTGTCCGGGTTTTTAAAAGGTTCCCGACATAATCACATTAGGAAGGGGCATCCTTGCATTGTGTCTGCGCATACACGAATGCCATATGGGGGTGGGGCTGAGACCAGAACAGGGCAGGAAAGAGGCGGAACTGGGCGGTCCTGGGGGCGTGGCCATGGGTCCGGATTTTCACGAAGGAAAATCTGGTAACCCTAGCCCAGCAACACCTTAAAATGTGAGACAGGATACTTGGAAACAAGAAGTATCTCATCTCACATGTACTTGAGGTGGAGGGGGATGAATGATAGGGAAGGAGCTGGGCCTTTTAAGGGGATAAGAGGCAAAGAAAGGTAGATGAACTTGGACATGGGATAAGCAAAGAGGTTAGAAATGGGGGACGAGAAAGAAGGTGAAAAGTAGGGAGGACAGGCAACCAGAGAAGGAATAGGAAGTGGATAATGGGAGAAGTAGAAGCAGGAAATAGAAATCCGGTAAATAGGTGCAGGAAGACTAGAAGGGGCCCAGGAGAACTCAAATCGAGAGATTTAGGGAGACGAGAGAAATGGAGAAAAAAAGATGAAAACAGAAGGATCGATGTTAGAGATAAATGTAGGGGTGGGAAGAAACAAAAAACGGAATCTAGAGAGACTAGGACCAACCTAATGAGAAAAATAAAATGACTGAAAGACAAATTTACTTTCTGGAGTGGGGCCATTCTGGTGATATGAACCGTGAGGCTGCATAGTTCATATGGTAAGAACTTTCTTCTTTCTTCCCTCGCTTTTCAGTGTTTCTTCAGCCTCTGCACCTAGTTATACTTGAGAAAACATTTTATATAGGCCCGGTTTGGGAATGTTGTATAACTCATGTAGATAGAGACATCCCATATTCTATGAGGGGAAAAGCCAAAAGCAAAAGTTTTTTTTGCCATTTTAAAAGTGTTTCGTTATCCAGCTTCCTCTTATTCCCCAAAACTTGGTTAAGTTCTCTTTGCTACCAATCACAAATTTGGGCAACTGATTAAACTAAGCATGTTGAGGGCTGACTATACCCCCTGTTTGGGGATCCAGCACAAATTTGTGAAAGAGAAGTTCAAAAACTGCATTAAACATCTTAGAACCTTTCGGCTTGGATTGAAAACTGTTCCCCAAGGTTTCAGTTAGAGAATGACATGGGGACAAATTTTTCCCCTTCCCCACAGGAACTCATATTCCCGTCCCTGCGAGTTATTTTCCTGTCCCTGCCCCATTCCTGCAAGCTCTATCCTCGTTGCACAAGCCTCGTTTGGGATGGGGAAATTGAGCTCCTAAGGGGATGGAGACAAATTTGTCTCTGTGTCATTCTCTAGTTCCCTGATATGTAGGGATACATTTTCTTTAGTCCAAATCATGTACAAAGTATATGGGCTTTTTGCATTTGTGTACAATCCGTGATGCGCTCCTTTTGAAAGTGAGCGGCTGCAGAGTAGACACAGTGAAAAGGTGCTGTTTTGTGTAGATAGCTGAACAGAGGTGAAATACGACTTTTGGAAATCCCATTTGCACATGCTGTTCACAGCCTTAAACAAACCCACAGGAGCACCTCCTTTTAATGTGGTAATAGTACACATAGGGTTGCCAGATTTTCCAATTGGAAAATCCGGAACCCCCTAGAACCACCCAGTTCTGCCCATACCTGCCCTAATCCAGCCCTAGCCCCCCCCCTCCCCCCCCACTGCCTGTTCGTGTCTGCCCCCTGCTCCCCGCAAACTAAAGGCCTCCATGCCCTGTCTAAGCTGTGAATCTGTCTCATGATCCTTTCCTGGGTCCTCTACATCCTATGAACCCACCTATCCCTGTCCATCTCATTGTAAAACTTTGCCTCACCCAATTTGGTTGGTTCTATGCCCAGCAGAGGTTTTCAGGCTATGGCAAAAAAAAAAAAAAAAAGAAGATTAAATTAGCATGCATAGAATCTGTGGTGAGTTAGGGTTATTAGATTTTACTATTGTATAATCCAGACCCGTAGCCCCGCCCTCAGGCCCACCCAGTTCAGCCCCGTTCTGCCCAAGTCACGCCCCACCCACCTCAACCTGTTCTCGTGCTCGGAGCCGCATTGGGAGGGCATCTACGTGTGCGCAGGTGTGACGCGATGACATCACATGCATGGGACCTGTGGGACCTTTCTCAGCATAGGGCCTCAGGCAATTGCCTAGGTTGTCCCCCATCCCACAGTTCCATCCCTGATTATATGTAATGTAATATAATGTAATTTATTTCTTATATACCGCTACATCCGTTAGGTTCTAAGCGGTTTGAAGAAAATATATATTAAGATTATAAATGAGAAGTAAGAAGGTACTTAAAAAATTCCCTTACTGTCCCGAAGGCTCACAATCTAACTAAAGTATCTGGAAATTAATAAAGAAGAGAAAATAAAGATGGTTGAAAAAGAAAAATTCTATGTGAATTTATAGGATGGAAATTAAACTGACAGTGAAGAACTGTATGAAAAATACATATGGAATTCAGTTAGAGAGGGTAGGTTACAATCTATTTATGGTATTTGTTTAATTGGAAGGTGTTAAGGTGGGTAATTTGGGGGAAGGTTATCTAGGTTTCCCCGTCCTGGCTCTGGTATCTTTAATTTCTGCCCCTGTGAAAAAGCTGGATTCAGCAATAAGTTCCCAATTTAAAAATGCATTAGCCCTGTAGTCCGTCATGCTTTCCAAAAAACACCTCGTATAACAGCAGGAGAGTGAGTTAAATGTATGGAAGCCAAAATCAATGAAAAGTCATTAAAGCAACAATAAAATTAATTATTAGCAAAAAAAGTTATAGAAATATTATACCAAAATTTGAAATCATAAAAGCAGCCAATATCCAGATGTAAATTCAGAAATGCACTATGAATTTGAAATTAAAGATTACTATCTTTGTTGTTGATTGATACAAGTTCTCTAGTCTTAGCATGTTGCCTTTCCCTATGATCAAGATGTTAATGACCTCATTGCTTTGATACTGATGTGTGGACAAGAAAGCTTTTTCAAAATTGGTTGCATACAGATAATATCTATGTCGAGGGCCCTAGTGGCCCCCATGGCTGTCCCTTTTTATTTACTGGTAGAACTAGTTTCGGTACTGTTATGCCCCACAGTATCATTCCCTGATAGGTTTGTTCCTGAAGAATCCAGTATAAATTCACATATATGTTTCAGACGGAGTCGCACTCAGCTAAAAGTGCTGGCGAGGGTGTGGCAGATGGTGAAGAAACTGATCCCTGCCAGGTCTTCTTACAGCTGTTCATGATTTACAATGTTCCACTTTGAAAACACAGTAGCCTTCTCTGTTCATCGTAGCTCCCTGTCATGAGGCTAGTGAGTAAGAGGAAGTGTGGCACGCTAAAATAATGAGCGAAGGGAAGTATGTAGGCAGAATTTAGTACCCCGCAAGTCCTGAATCTGGAAATTAAAGGGACAGTGCGTTCAGTTCTCCAGATTTTGGGGGTGGAGAATTTAGACTGCAGCCTGCCACGGTGGAAGTGGATGATGCCAGTGCAAATCGCTCTTCCAATTGACGATGGCTCACTTTGATGCATAAAGCAGCTTAAGACCAGTGTGATTTTCTTAGTGCAGTGTGCGGGCTATAATTTTTTTGCACCGAAAAAATGTTTAAAGAGATCTGTGGTGCCGGCTATTATTTTGTCATGGTTAAGTCAGCATTGCAAACTGCTACTAAGGCAACTATCACATCTAGCAAATGGCATTTTACAAAAATGCTAATAACAGGATTTTAAAAACTATGATCAATAGGGGAGGGGGGTTAATTGCCATTTCCACTGTGAGGGTACTCGTGTACCCAGGTCTCTCCTTTCTCCTGCTAGAAGGATATGCAGAGGTCCATAGTGTGCATACTTTAAGCTAGATTGAGGGGAGGTGATGCTGAGGATGGGGTAAATGAGGAACATTATAGATAATAGCACATGCAGTTTTCCAATAAATTTCAGCCCATAGAAGCATCTGCAGAGACCACGGAGATTTTATCATTTTAAAAGAGATGCTTTCTGTGCTGTTTGGTCTTGTACCCATGAACTGTCTGAAAATTGTGCTCCTGGTATTCCCAACATGTTTCACTTTATAAAATTCCTTGCTTCTATCGTGCATTAAGAGATCCCTTGTAGCGCACATGTTACTTTAAAGAGAAAAGAGCATTCCCCTAGAAAGAGAGAGGATTCCACAAAACAGAAGATAGCAGATGATGTCAGATAAAAGACCAGAATGGCCCATTCAGTCTGCCCACTGGCAATTTGTCAACTTCAAGTCGATATGTATACATATTCCCATGTGGATCCCAAAAGCTGTTTCCTGCTCTTCAATATCTGTCAACCAGCCGCTTACAGTTGCAGTACTGCCTTGTAAGATTGTCACTACTACTATTTCATGAGTGCTACTACCTCCATATACTCCAAAATGTTAGTGGGGCTTTGGGTGTGGAGCTGCTTCCCTTCAGATTCATGCAGAAAAAAAACAACCTTGTAGGACGTGGTGATTCACAAATTTAGCATTTTGCAGGGGTAAACCGTCAGAGCCTTCAAGGGATGCAGGGTTAGATGCAATTAACACGGTTGCTAACACCATGCAAGTTGCTGTTGGATGTTTTTTGGCTGATTGTGGAACAGCGATCAATGTTCCAACAGGTTTCTATGCAAATGATTTTGCACAAAGGTTTGTCGCAATCCCGTCCCACCAGTCGCTCTGAAAGCAACTTTGACACATGCACAGAGACGGTTTGGGGAAGCCTCAAAGCAGCCTCCTGTCACTCAGCTGTTGGGTTTTTTTTTCTTTTTAATAGCACAGATGTTGTGCATGAGTTACCCAAGGGAGAGGCCTTAAGCATCTGAGCCAATCAGGGCCTTAGGCTCCTCCCCATACATCAGCCTCTGACTTGGGCATCCCTCCTGCTGTCATCTATTTTTAAGGTACAGGGGAGGGGTGGGCGATGGGTCGGGGAGGGCCAGAGGACATAAGGTGGCAAGAGGGAGTGGGCATCCCTCCTGCTAATTTATTTTTTTTAGGAAGGGGAGTGAGGAAGGGGAGGGGTCGGTTGGGGGGGGATATGGCAAGGGGGTGTCAGTGCCGGGGAGGGGAGGTTGGTTCACGTTAGCAGGAGGGAGAGGGCATCCCTTCTGCCGATTTTTGTGAAGGGAGAGGGAAGAAGTCGGTTCAGGGAGTTCTTGCAGGGGGGGAAGGCTCAGTGCAGAGGGAGTGGGCATCCCTCCTGCCAATTTTTTGGTGCCAGAGAGGGGGGCAGCACAGCACAGCATCTGTACCCATAAAAAAAAAAAGAGAAATACAGAGAGAGCGAGACCAGAAGGCTTTGAGCATGCGCAAATGCTCAAAGCCAGTCCAGCCCGGCCCAGCCCAGAAGAGGGAGTATCTCCGACGCACCGCCCAACCCAGGTCGCGCCAGAAGAGGGAGGATCTTCAGGCACCGGCACTGGTGCCCAGTCGGGGTAAGGGATGTCATTGCCATGCTCGGGGGGGGGATGTAGGATCGCAGTGGAGGGGGGGCAATGCGAGCGGGGGGGGGAGGATGCCGGTTCGTAGGGGGGATGCTGAATCACAGGGAGGGGTATGGAGCAGCGTCGGTGGCCTCGGGGGGGGGAGGAGGTGGAACCAATCAAAGCGAGTTTTCCTTACTTCCTATGGGGAAACTTGCTTTGATATACGAGCAATTTGGTTTACGAGCATGCTTCTGGAATGAATTATGCTCGTAAACCAAGGTTCCACTGTAATTAGAAGGAGCCCAGATTCCATAGCAGGGCAGGAAGGTTATTCCAAAGCTCAGTGATTTTGAATAAAAGAGATTTCCCTAATTTTCCTGCATAAATGCCGCCTTTTAACGAGGGGAAAGATAGTTTAAGTTTTTTGGTGGATCTGGTAATGTCAGGTCTTTGAATAATTCCAAGATAGTGGAATTAGGGGAGGAAGAATGCCATGTAGGATCTTGAATGTTAGGCAGGCACATTTAAAGTGAACCCTAGAAATCACTGGAAGCCAGTGAGGTTTTGACAGAAACGGGGAAACATGATCGAATTTACTTTTTGAGAAGATCAACGTAGCCGCAGTGTTCTGGATCCGCTGAAGTCTTTGAAGACTTTTCTTGGTTAGACTTAGATAGATGGAGTTACAATAGTCCAGTCTAGATGTGCAAATCAAACCGGTAATAGGGGAATGGACCCCACGTCAGTTTAAACAACTTATTATTACCCATTTGTTCAGAATTCAGAGCCATGAACCTACTGCTGCTTCTCTTCTGAGTCCCTCATGTGACTCCCAGTGCTGACCCTGCCCTTCAGTCAGTGGCATATTAAGGGGGGGAGGCGGTTCACCCAAGGCGCCGTCTTGGTGGGGGTGCCAGTACCCATCCTCTTCTCCGCCCCCCAACACTCCTTCCCCGCCCCTCCCCCCCCACTACCATGCACGCCCCTTCCTTTCCCCTGGACCTCTTTAACATTCCTGGCACCAGCAGCAGCCCCAAACTGCAGCTCGCGCCAGTGTCGGCTCTTCCTCTGACGCCTCTTCCTGGACCTGTGCCTAGGAAGCGATGTCGGGGGAAGAGCTGATGGCTGGTGCGAGCAGCTTTGGCTTTCCCATTGTCGTCCCTTCCTGGCTCCTCGACCCAGAAGTGATTTCAGAGAGAGCCAGCGCGAGCAGCAGGCCAGAGGAGTTGCTCGTGCTGGCGAAGATTTAAAGTGGCACAAGGGGTGGAGAAGGGAGGGTGCAAGCGTGGGGGTGGGGGTGGGGGAGTGGTGCCAGTGTTTCCACCAACAGGGCACCTGGGGTGGTCCGCTCCCCCCTCCCTTACTATACCACTGCACTGAGCCCCTCTAAGTATTTTTACTCGAGAAGGAGGTTTGGCATTGGGGTCTCACAGCCCCTCTTGTTGGCATATATATTGAATCCCCTACTGTAACAGTCACCATATGCCATTGGTATTTTGTAACTGTCCCTCATGTTTCTGTGGTTGATTTTTTTTTTTTTTTTTTTCAAAGCTCTGGACACATCTAACGTTATGGTAAAGAAACAGGTGTTTGAGCTGCTTGCTGCACTGTGTGTGTATTCCATGGAAGGCCATGACCTGGCCCTCGATGCCCTGGAACATTATAAGGTGAGATGGTGGGGTTTGTTCTTCTGGTCTTGGCATTGGGGCTGGTTTGATGATTACACAGCATTCTGGAGGATTGTGGAATGGGGAAGGGGCTCTGGTTGGAAACTCTGCTCCTGTTCCTGACCACAAAGTGGATATGTCTTCTTTTGATCTAATAAAAGCCTCACAATCTCTGTAAAGAGTTCAGCTTTCTCCAGGACCAATGCAACTTTTACTTTGCGTATCCAAATTCTTTTACCACCAACTCTCTATGGTTATTCTGTTGTTTGCCATTTTTCCTTTAAAATTTTGGGGCCTTCATACTGATTTGTCTCAATATATTAACACACATTAAACATCAAATTCAATAAATCTAGGAGCTTAAATGTAAGTGCTCATCCCTAGTAAATTTCTAAGGGGCCAATTTAGGTGACTAAATCATCCTAATCCCTGATGCTACTGGTACCTAAAGTTAGGTGCTCACCAAGATTTATGCCTAGAGACCTCTAGTGGCTCCACAAAGTAATTAAATGGTACTGTTTGCAACTGAAAACTACAGATTTGGGAGGATTCACAACTAGTGAGGTAATAGTAGCAGGTGTCCCCACCATAAAGGGAGGGAAGTATGGATCTTTAAATAATAGAGCATTAGGGCAATTCTGTCTACGACTGGTTAAGCAATCTTTCTACAAAGCTGCCTTCAACTTGAGAACCAAGTAAGTAGAAAGGGGGCTAAAAGGGGACCCAGGAGAAGAAAGACACTGGAAACTTGTCTTATCCCAGTAAAGGAGCTTGAGGAATTAGTCCCAGAAGGGTCAGGGTCCTAGAGAAAGAGAGAGATCTGATGTCTTCTTGTGAATTTTTTTTTTTTAATTTCTTTATTAATTTTCAAAACTTCAACAGTGCAATACAACAAATGCAACGTATAATGATACCACAAAAGCACATTCAACTTTCACATGTTCATAATAAACCATTTTCCCTCACCCATCCAATAATCATAGAAACATAGAAACAATAGACGGCAGATAAGGGCCCACGGCCCATCCAGTCTGCCCACCTTAATGTCCCTCCCCTGCCTTTGCCCTGTGAATAGATCCCATGTGCCGATCCCATTTGGCCTTAAAATCAGGCACGCTGCTGGCCTCAATCACCTGCAGTGGAAGACTATTCCAGCGATCAACCACTCTTTCAGTGAAAAAGAATTTCCTGGTGTCACCTCGTAGTTTCCCGCCCCTGATTTTCAAAGGATGCCCTCTTGTTGTCGTGGGACCCTTGAAAAAGAAGATATCTTCCTCCGCCTCGATGCGGCCCGTAAGATACTTGAACGTCTCGATCATGTCCCCCCTCTCTCTGCGCTCCTCAAGCGAGTATAGCTGTAATTTGTCAAGCCGTTTCATTCAATAAATCACTAAAACATATATTACCATAAAAATCTTACCCTATTCTGAATATTGATATCTTCCCACCCATCCCAAGTGTGAATATTCAAAAATCAATTTATGACATAAATAACCCCCTCCCACCCTTCCCTGGATATGTACCAAAATAAACAAAAGACTGACTCACAGTCAATAATCAATTATAATGAGGTAACATATGATGCCAATGGGCCCCATATCAATTTAGATATGTTACCTTGCCCCAAATTCTCAGCATTTATTCTTTCAAATCTATAACTAGAGCAAAGACTTAAAATTTAAACGATCACAGTTCTTCCAGTTTTGAGTGATCATCTGGATGGCTATCCCAGTCATTTGAATCTTATTTCTACATTTGGAGGCATTTGAGAATTTTTCAGAGTCTTGAACAAGAATAAGGAGGCTAATGTTGCGAGCTGAAACGGTGACTAACTGTAACAAAGAGTGCAAGAATAAAATAATAAACTTGCAACCTGTTTAAGATTTTAAGTAGATTTTATTGGTTTAGAACAGTGCTCTCAAACTCAAACCCTTTGTAGGGCCACATTTTGGATTTGTAGGTACTTGAAGGGCCTTACAAAAAAGAGTTAATGTCTTATTAAAGAAATGACAATTTTGCATGAGGTAAAACTCTTTATAGTTTGTAAATCTTTCCTTTTGGCTAAGTCGTAATAATAATATTGTCATTTATAGCTAAAGAGACATACGATCAAGAAACTGTTTTAATTTAATTTTTTTATTAGGATAAACATACCGAGGGCCTCAAAATAGTACCTGGCGGGCCGCATGTGGCCCCCGGGCCGCGAGTTTGAGACCACTGGTTTAGAATGAGTCCTGAATTGGATTCCACATTTCTATGGGCGGAAAGTGAGTAGGGGAGAGTGTGGCGCAGTGGTTAAAGCAAACAAGAACAATACTTCAAGAAAATGTACAGAGTACAGGAATTTAGTAAAATAACAAAAATCTAAAAACAAAAAGCTTGAACTGCATAAGAAGTATGTATCCATACTTTTTTTGCCCCTGATCAGCTTAAAGCCTTTGTGGATACTAAGGGGTCCTTTTATCAAGCCGCGCTAGCGCTAGCGCTTCGGACATTTCATCACGCGCTAACTCCCACGGCCGGCTAAAAAACTAACGCCTGCTCAATGAAGGCGTTAGCGGCTAGCACGGCAGGCGGTTTAACGCGCAGTATTATGCGCATTAAACCCCTACTGCGGCTTGATAAAAGGACCCCTAAGAAGCTGCTCCATTAAAGCAGGGATAATTAATTAAAATTACAGATGTTGTTATAACTCGTTAAGCATATGCCTTAATCCAATGGATAGGCAAATGGTTGGAGAACAGAAAGCAGAGAGTGGGCATAAATGGAAAGTTCTCAGACTGGGAGAAAGTGACTAGCGGTGTGCCCCAGGGCTCGGTACTTGGGCTCATCTTATTTAATATTTTCATCAATGACCTAGAAGAAGGAACATCCAGTGAGATCATCAAGTTTTCAGATGACACAAAGCTATGCCGGGCAATCAGATCACAGAAGGATAGCGAGGAACTCCAGAGTGACTTGTGTCAGTTAGTGAAATGGGCGGAGAAATGGCAGATGAAGTTTAATGTGGAAAAGTGCAAAGTAATGCATTTAGGCAGAAAGAACAAGGAACACAAGTATAACATAGTAACATAGTAACATAGTAACATAGTAGATGACGGCAGATAAAGACCCGAATGGTCCATCCAGTCTGCCCAACCTGATTCAATTTAAATTTTTTTTTTTTTTTTTTTTCTTCTTAGCTATTTCTGGGCGAGAATCCAAAGCTTTACCCGGTACTGTGCTTGAGTTCCAACTGCCAAAATCTCTGTTAAGACTTACTCCAGCCCATCTACACCCTCCCAGCCATTGAAGCCCTCCCCAGCCCATCCTCCACCAAACGGCCATATACAGACACAGACCGTGCAAGTCTGCCCAGTAACTGGCCTAGTTCAATATTTAATATTATTTTCTGATTATAAATCTTCTGTGTTCATCCCACGCTTCTTTGAACTCAGTCACAGTTTTACTCTCCACCACCTCTCTCGGGAGCGCATTCCAGGCATCCACCACCCTCTCCGTAAAGTAGAATTTCCTAACATTGCCCCTGAATCTACCACCCCTCAACCTCAAATTATGTCCTCTGGTTTTACCATTTTCCTTTCTCTGGAAAAGATTTTGTTCTACGTTAATACCCTTTAAGTATTTGAACGTCTGAATCATATCTCCCCTGTCTCTCCTTTCCTCTAGGGTATACATATTCAGGTCTTCCAGTCTCTCCTCATACGTCTTCTGGCGCAAGCCTCCTATCATTTTCGTCGCCCTCCTCTGGACCGCCTCAAGTCTTCTTATGTCTTTCGCCAGATACGGTCTCCAAAACTGAACACAATACTCCAAGTGGGGCCTCACCAATGACCTGTACAGGGGCATCAACACCTTCTTCCTTCTACTGACTACGCCTCTCTTTATACAGCCCAGAATCCTTCTGGCAGCAGCCACTGCCTTATCACACTGTTTTTTCGCCTTTAGATCTTCGGACACTATCACCCCAAGGTCCCTCTCTCCGTCCGTGCATATCAGCTTCTCTCCTCCCAGCATATACGGTTCCTTCCTATTATTAATCCCCAAATGCATTACTCTGCATTTCTTTGCATTGAATTTTAGTTGCCAGGCATTAGACCATTCCTCTAACTTTTGCAGATCCTTTTTCATATTATCCACTCCCTCTTCGGTGTCTACTCTGTTACAAATCTTGGTATCATCTGCAAAAAGGCACACTTTTCCTTCTAGCCCTTCAGCAATGTCCACATGTATAGAATGTCAGGTGCAACTCTGGGTAAGAGCGAACAAGAAAAATTGCAGGCGGACCTTAGGAAACTGGAAGACTGGGCATCCAAATGGCAGATGAAATTTACAGCCTCTTTTACAAAGCCGTGCTAGCGGCTGCCCTGCGCTAACGGCCCCGAAGCCCATAGAGATTTAAAGGGCTTTGGGGCTGTTAAAATTGTTTTTGTTGAATTATACCTGTTGTACACCGCATTGGATGAATCTCTTCATAAAGGTGGTTAATCATTTTCAATAAATAAATTAAATATTTTAAATACGTTAAAGAGCACCGGTCCCAGTACAGATCCCTGTGGCACTCCACTATGTACCCTCCTCCACTAAGAAAAATATGACTAGTTAAACTTACTCTGTTTTCTGTCCAAATAACCAATTCCTAATCCACAACAAATCATTGCCTCCTATCCCATGACGCTTTAATTTTCTCAGGAGCCTCTCATGAGGAATGTTTGTCAAATGTTTTCTGAAAATTGAGATAACACTACATCAACCGGCTCTCCTTTATCCACATGTTTATTCATACCTTCAAAAAAATGCTGCAAATTATAGATAAATAATTGTTTAGGTGACGAGTATTAGTTCTCATTACCTGTAATGTACTCCTACGATGTTTAGGGTAGGGTTTTTTTTATTGTTGGCATGGTGTTAAAACAACTCTTATTCTATTTTTTGATTTCTCAAAGCTTTGCTTTTTCATAGTTACACAGCTGTGATGTGGTCTAATTTTTGACATGTTTATGGTTAGATAGGGATTATATAATTTTAGTCATTTTTTTCTTTTATGTGCAAATATTTCTTTTTGCATATTAAGAACATGTAAAAATTTAAACATCCCCCCCCACACACACACCTTTTTTTAACTAAGCCACAATAGATTTCTACCACGGCCCAGAGCAAATGCTCTGACATTCTGACACTCATAGGAATTCTACCATGGCTTAGGAGAAGGATGGGAGGGATAAATTAAAAAACAAACAAACAGCTATGCTGACCGCAGTTACCAGTGGGTTCCAGAGGTTAACTATATGTTGAGTGAACAATTATTTCCTCCTGTTTATTTTAAAGATATTTCCATTGAATGTCCCCCTAATCTTTGTAATTTTTGAAAGAGTGAAAAAACTGATTTACTTTGAGCAAACTTAGGGCAGGATTGTATAAATGGTGCTCAGAATTAGTACCAGAAAGAATTGGTGCTAAGTGCTATTCTGTAAAGGGTCTATACACTTTATAGAATAGTACGTATCTTGCACCTAGCTTTGGGTGCCAGACTTACACCTGCTAAAACCTGGTGTAAATGCTGGCACCCAACTTAGGTGTGTTGATCCAGTATACTATAAGGGGGGATTAAGTGACTTGCCCAGGATCACAAGGAGCAGCCATGGGATTTGAACCCCACAGCCTCAGGGTGCTGAGGCTGAGACTCTAACCACTGCGCCACACACTCCCACAAATTTTCAGAGCGTCACTCACATGCCTATGCTCCTCCCATGGCCATGCCCCCCTTTCAAGATAAACATGACGGGAGTTAAATGCACTACTTCAAAGAATAGACCGCAGCCAAATGCGTGCACAGATATTAACGAGTGCCAGTTAACATCAGTATTTGGATAATACCCAATCATTGATGTTATTAAGCATTGTGGGCACTCGAATCAAGGTGCCATATATAGACTCTGAGATTAGCATGACACCGGGAATAGGCGCATGCTCAGGGAGTCCCAGAGTTGGTAGCTGGAGGTAGGCCACTGACTTCCTCTTTACTGCAGCAGCATGAGAAAGGAGCGGCTTGGACAGCCAATTTCTTTGGCTGGCTGGCTTTTTCATCCCCACTAGCAAAAATAATATTTTTAAAATGGAAGGGGAGGAAATATATTGCCCTCCAGCTCGCCCCGCCTCGCTCCCCCCCCCAAAAAAAAAAAAAAAAAAAGGAAGGGCTGCCTTTACCCTCACTTTGCACTTTTAATCTTATAAGATCCCTTTTAAAACTGAATGGATTTCTTTTGACACCACATGAAAATATGCAAGATTTTGTTTTAGAATACATCTGGAAAACAGTAGAACTAGACCTATCTCTTGAGCGGAATCCAAACAGAAGATCTGTACTTCAGAGAACAAAGAATTTCATTTTGCCATTCTGATTTATCTCCTCTATGTCACCAAACGCATTTCCCTTCAGTTCCCGCTCGTGCTCACTGCTGGTACATATTGTTCTGATCACCACTAACCTGCACCCTTACCACCAGTTGCTCAGTGTTTCTGCTCCAAAGGTATAACAATAGAGTTATTCATAATGAAGGCACAATTTGATACTGGGCACACCGTGTGCAGATTTTAGTTTTTTTTTAAATTCAAATAATTTAATTAAGTTTTTCAAGAATTAAACAAAACCATACAACAGCAAGATCAAGCTACCAAACTAAGGCAATGCATCATTACGAATCATTATATGAGAAGCATTCTGAAATCAGCCATAGCACTGCCAAACTAAATAAGAAACCTAAAAAATATTGAATCAGATAGGAAGGAAAAGTAAACATGAACAGAAAAAGGGTAAAGTTGACTGCCTGACTATATATCATCCAAATCATCTATTGTGTATACTTATACAGAACAGTGAGTTCTTATCAGTCCTTACAGTAGTCTAAAAACGGTTGCCAAATGAGGTTTGTTTTTTGAAGGGTTCCTTTCCTTTCAGCTGCTACCAATTCGAATTTGGCAATAAGGCAGACTTGATTCCACCATGCAGAATAAGATAGTGTAGATGAAGTCTTCCAATTAGATAATATCTGTTTTATAGTAATGGATAGTAAAGCTTTAAGCAACTTTGCTTGAAGATCAAGTAGAGGAGTCTGGAGACCTTGCTGGCCATATATCACTATCGCCAATGTAATAGGTTCTGAAATGTATAATATGGCACTGATAGTGCGCCAAGTTTGAGACCAATAATGCCGTATAATGGTGCAGTGAAAGATCATATGATCCAAGGTTCCAAGAGATGAGTGGCAGGACCAACATTTACCATCCAGTGGATTATCCTTATGTGCTATCTTGGCCAGTTTTATTGGAGTCCAAAATGCCTTATGAATGAGAAAGAAGAGGGACTGAGTTATAGCAGAAGAAGCAAGTGTTGAGTGAGACTTTTTCCAAATGTCACTCCAGTCGGCTACTTCAAGCTCCAATCCTGTATCCTTGTGCCATAATGAGTATAGAGTATTAAGTGAGAAGGTATCATGTTTTCTCATGATTTTATACCATTGTGATGCTTCATGTCTGGTGTACGAAATTCGTTCGCACAAGAGCAGTCAGTTAGGAAGTTCATCTTTAATCGGTTGTTGCTTCAAGTGTGCCGTTATGGCTGATTTTAGTTGTATCCATTTGAAGAAATGGGATTGTGGTATCTTACTACTTTCCACCAATCGTTGAAACGGGATCCATGTAGAGTTCGAGTAGAGATGACATAGACGATGTATTCCTTTGGATTGCCATAAGGAGTTATATGTCGGTTTATTTTGTATGTGGATTTTACAGTTTCCCCAGAGTGGTAGATGCGTAGTTTCTTTCCATTTCGGTAAAAGCATGGCATCTATATGTCTTAGAGCTGTACAAGTAGATGCCATAATTGGTTGAAGGTGTTGAGGGTCTGTCTGCCCAGTAAAAGGTAAGTCAGCAAGATGAATAGCTGTATTAAGAGAGCGTTCCAGTAGTAGCCAGCGTGGTACGGAGGTATCTTCAATGGTATGAAGCCATCTAGAGCCTTGCCTCAGCAGGAAAGCAATGTGATAGTTTTTATAATTAGGAAAGTTCACACCACCAGATTCTTTATCATTCCTGAGCTTTTGCAGACTAATACGAGGTGGTTTGTTGTTCCAAAGGAAAGCTGTAACAATTTTGTCCAATTTAGCATAGAAGGTAGGTTTCATCAAGACCGGTAACATGCTTAACGTGTAGTTAATTACCGGAGATACCATCATTTTAATTGTATCCAGCCTTCCCCACCAGGATAGTTTCAATGGGGACCAAGAAGACGTTAAGAGTCTAACCGAATCCAGAATGTGAGTAGCGTTATGTTCCGAAGTTTCTTCTAGGTCAGGTGTGAAGTATAAACCAAGATATTTCAGTTTATCGGGCGACCACAGTAGGCCTAGATCTTTAATGGATGAACCAATTTCCGGACAATTTAGTGGCATCACTTCCGATTTGGATAGGTTCAATTTGTATCCAGAATGAGTAGAGTATTTTGCCAATAGTTGTAGTAGAGGAGATATGGAGTCAGGTGTAATATATAACAAGATGTCGTCAGCGTACGCTGACAGTTTGATATCCACACCAGCATAGGTAAATCCTTGTATGTGTGGTGAAGTGCGAATCGCAATTAGAAGGGGTTCCAATGCTATGTTGAAGAGCAATGGGGACAGGGGACACCCCTGTCTCGTCCCCCTGCTAGGCGTAAAGGGTAAGGAGAAATGTTGGTTAGCATATATTTTGTTAGTCGGTGATGAGTAAAGGACCTTAACCATGTTAATAAATGTAGGAGACAATCCAAACCATGACATGACAACAAACAAATATGACCATTCTACACGATCAAAAGCTTTTTCAGCATCTAATCCAACTGCTACAAGTGGATAATCTATATTTTTGGCTAAAGAGATTACATGAGCAAAAGTTCTGGTGTTATCACAAGATAAGCGATTGGGCATGAATCCAGTTTGGTCTGTATTAATCAGTTTAGGCAATACCAATTGCAATCTAGCGGCTAAAATTTTTGCATAAATTTTAGCGTCTGAGTTGATTAGGGATAATGGTCTGTAATTACCAACTTTGAGAGGGTCTTTGTTCGGTTTGGGCAGTACAATCGTCGTTGCCTCAGTGAAGGATCCCCTAATATCTCCAGTGGATTGTAAATAGTGGAAAAACTCTAATAAGTGTGGAGAAAGCCATTTTTTTAAACACCTGATAAAATTCGGATGGCAGGCCATCAGGGCCGGGTGCTTTGTTAGTAGACATTAGACTTATTGCCTCATCTATTTCTTCTATAGTTATCACAGTTTCTAAACCGGCATTATCCGATTTATCCAAGTAGTTATGTGTGAGGCCATCAAGAAAGGGGATGGAATCCCCATCTTGTTGTGTCTCAGTTGAGTATAAGGTAGAATAAAATTCGTGAAATTGTGTAAGAATCTCTTTGGGATTAGTGACCAAAGTATCGTTATCAGTAGTTAGAGCTGAAATTGTGGTTTTATTTCTTTTCCCTTTAAGATATGAAGCAAGATGCTGGCCACATTTGTTACTATCGGAATAATATTTGGCAGTGTTCATAAAAATCTGCGATGCAGCTGTTTTGCTAAGGCATGTATTATATTGAAATCTAATATGTTGGAGTTTCTTTAGTGTCTGCATATCACTAGGGTTCGATTGATGTAAGATCTCAAGATGTTTAAGTTCAGCTTCATAAGTATCCACTTCCTGTTTAATAGTTTTCTTGAGGTGAGCATTATAAGAGATTATAACTCCCCTTATATACGCTTTAAACGCATCCCACACTGAAATCCAGGAATTATCTTGGGGTGAGTTTAAAGAGAAATAAACTTGAATTGCTGTTGCTATGTGATCACAGAATTGCTTTTCCTTCAGGAGACAAGTATTTAATCTCCACGTTCTCTGTGGAGAGGGGACAGGTAGCATATCCAAGGATAAGAGGACTGCAGCATGGTCCGATACACTAATTGCTTTGATGTCAGTGTGTACAATGGATTTAACTAAAGATGGGCTTATCAAAAAGTAATCAATCCTTGAATATGATGCGTGAGGTGCAGAGAAAAAGGTGTATTCTCTATCTTCCATGTGAGTTATGCGCCACGGGTCAATTAATTGAAATTGGGCAATAATATCTTGCAGGCATAACCAGGTTTTTGATTTTTTGTGTTTATATATAGATTTTCTGTCCTTTAGGGGGTCGAGGATCAGATTAAAGTCACCCCCTAGTATAAAAGGAGTGTCTTGATAGGAATTTAGTTGTTCAGCTATGTTGGTGAAAAAAGAGCAGTCCTCAACATTGGGACCATATAAGTTTAAAAGATATAAAGTTTGGGAATTTATACAAATTTTTGTAGATATCCATCTACCCTGATTATCGGTTCTATGCGAGAGAATCTTTATGTGGTTTGTGTTTCTAATGTAGGTAATGACACCATTCTTTTTGTCAACAGCAGGGGAAAATTGAGGCGGGTGAGCCCAGGGGAGAGATAATTTGGCAGAAGAGGCAGCGTCCAAGTGGGTTTCCTGGAGAAATATTACATCCGTAGATAATGATAAGATGTAATTTAGAATTTTTCTGGATTTGACTGGATTATTTAAACCTTTAACATTTAAGGTGACACATGTAAGAGGCATATATTAGAGAGAAAACTAGAGCATAGCAAGCATACAACAGTGCATATGTATATCTGATCATATGAACTATGGGTGTCAATATACAAGTGAAGATATAGCCAAGCAGTCAAAAAAGAAAAAATATAAAAACTAATAATACTCATATTATATGATAGATCAGACAATTTACCACGGGTCAGTGAGCAAGGTGAAACTCCAAAGCATCACACCTCCGCAGAACCATACATTCAATAGATATGAACCCCTGTAAAACACAGGCACAAAATTATAACAATATTCCAATGGTGTGATATTCTATAGTATTTCTGTGAGATATATTAGAATGCTGTCAGCATGCAGTGATGAATACAAGTGTTAAACCAGCAGTTATTGAGTCAGGTACAATCGATTGTACTCGGGCTTAATGTTTCCAGGTACTCTGCAAGTTCAGTGGGATTAGTAAAATCTTTCGTATGATTATTATATGTGACCCTCAAGCGGGCCGGGTACATCATTCCAAATCTCGCTCCCAGTTGCTTCAGTTTGGGGCGATATTCCAGTAGCTGCTTTCTGAGCTTGGCTGTTTGTTTTCCAGTCAGGCACAAATAGTAGTGTGTTCCCTTCAAATTTAATTCGGTGCCTTAACACGTGCTTGCTGCATGATCTCCATAACCTGCGTGTATCGTAAAAGGCGCACTACCGTTGGTCTGGGATATTGCCCGGTTCTATTAGGCAGCGAATTAGAGGGAACCCGGTGCGCCCGATCTATTTCAAAAGGTAGTTCAAATTTAAGATCAAGCAGTTTGGGAAGAGTAGTGTGTAGAAATTCAATCATATTTCGTCCCTCACGGGATTCAGGGATCCCTAGTATCCGGAAATTATTTCTTCTGGAGCGATTACTATAATCTTCAATCACAGCCTCTAGTTGTTCTATACGCTTGGTTTGTTTAAGTAACACTTTCAAGTTCAAGTTCAAGTTTAATTATTCTTAATGAATCGCCTATTTTAAATCACTAAGCGATGTACAAAACCTTAATACATACAAATTAATACCTAAATATATACAAATTAAATATTAGTGACCTTTTAAACTGAATTTTGTTAAAGATAAAAAAAAATTAACATATTAAAGTACATGCGTATAATAAAATGTTAGTTGGGGTAAAAAGACATAATTGAATTGTGAGGATAAATGGGGAAGAAATTACAATAATTGGACAGTAAAGATAAAGTAATAACAAGGGAAAAACAAATAGGAGGGGGATATATATTTATTGATAAAAAAAAGAGTAATAAATATTAAGCATCATATTAACTTTAATATTATTCTCAGCTACAGACAGCTTAGTGTCTGTAGCTTGTACCTGGATCTGGAGCTGAGCGAGGTCTTTTTTGAATGCCGCAATCTCCTCCTTGATTTCGTCGTTGTCGGCCTTTACTTCAGCCCGCATGGCTCTAAGTTCTTCCAGTATGGTCTGCGTTGAGGCCTCCTCGGACTTGGCAGAGAGCGCTTTTTGCGGCGAAACCGGATCGGTATTTCGCCGTTTTCCAGGCTTGGTGGAAGCCATCCTGCTTCAGGCAGATTTTCGTGCCGCGATTTCTAATTTTGAGCTGCGGAGCACACAGGGGTAGTCGATGCCGGCTAAGATTCTGCGGGAGCCGCGTTGCTAAGCGTCCACCATTAAATGCACTCACTAGCGCCCCCCAGATTTTAGTTTTTGGGGGGAATAAGTTCTGTACCTAAAGAGCTTCCACACGGAAGGTTACAAGTGTGTTTATTTTCTTTCTGTACTGACAGACGGTGAAAAGTCAACAGTATCGCTTCAGTGTAATAATGAATGAACTCTCAGCTACAGACAATGTGCCGTATATGGTCACGCTTCTAAGCGTCATCAACGCCATCATCCTGGGGTGCGATGAACTGCGACAGCGCACGAAGCTCCGAAACGAATTCATAGGTAAAGTTTGACATACTCTGATTCAGCCTGTTTCCTAGAGGCTTTAGGCCTTGATGTAACAACATTAGAATCTAGCTTTACTGAACAAAAGATCATAAGACTTGCTCTACTAGGACAGCCCGAAGGTCCATCAAACCCAGTATTCTGTTTAACAACAGTGGCCAATCCAGGTCACAAGTATCTGGCACGATCCCAGAAGAGTAAAACAGATTTTATGCTGCCTATCCTAGAAATAAGTGGTGGATTTTCTCAAGTCCATCATAATAATGGCTTATGGACTTTTGTTTTAGGAAATTATTCAAACCTTTTTTTAAATCCTGCTAATCTAATTGCTTTCACCACATTGGCTGTCTGGCAGTGAATTCCATGGTTTAATGGCTAGGGTTACCAGACATCTGGATTTCCCTGGACATGCCCTCCTTTTGAGGACACGTCCGGGGGTCCGGACGGCTTTTGAAACCCGGGACTTTGTCTGGATTTTAAAAAGCTTCTAAGAAATCGCCGTCTGCCAAGGGGACATCTGCACATGTGTGGATGCCCTTCTGCCCAATGAAAGCAGGCAGTGGGGGGCGGGATTGGGGCGGGACTGGGGTGTAACAGGATGGATGGAACTGGGCGGATGCCCTCCTGTCTGACGAGAGCAGGCAGCGGGGGTGGGGCTGGGGCAGAGCTAGGTGAGAATGGGGGGAGGGGTGGGACAGGGGCAGGGCGGGGATGGGTGGAACTGGTTGGGGATGGGGGCCTGTCTAGGGGGGGGGCCCAGATTTTCCAAATGGAAAATCTGGTAACCCTATCCAGAAGCAAGTTGGAGAAAATCCCAGAATGCCACACAAAACAGTCCTAACTTTGCTCTGTTTGCTGTGCAGATTTGGCAATGAATATATTAGTGGTACCTGTATAATTTTGAGGCATTGCTGAAGACCTGGGTATTTAGTGTTGGTACCTGAAGAGGGTCTGGCACTGGATATCCAGGTCTAAATTATCTGCATATTGACCCTATGCTGTTTCCAAGTTTTATTCATTGAGATTGTGTTCTGAATTTAGACCTTTTAAAAAACTGCTAAAAACCCATCTATTTGTTAAAGCTTTCTATAAATAAGGTAGTTCTTTCACAAAGACCAAATTTGAACTGAGGCTTTGATAAATTCCATTATTTTACATTGTGTATAGATGTTGAATTTGTACATTTTAAGTACACTTCCCCCTCCCCATTCGCGATTCCTGCACTCGCGGTTTCATATAATCGCGATTTTTTTCTGGGGAGGGGGAAAATAAAAAAACCAGTCTTCATGTAAAAAAAATCCATCTTGTTTTCCTCCTTGCCGCCTTCCCTGTCTTACCTGTTGGTCTAGAGGGCTTTCGGGGCAGGAGCGATCTTCCTACGCTCCTGCCCCGTGCAGATCGCCATGAGGAAATGGCTGCTGGAAGTTCCCGTAGTCTGGGAGGTCCTGGGGGCATGGCCATGGGTCCAGATTTTCCTTCAGGAAAATCTGGTAACCCTAGTTTGGTATTCAAGCAACACTGAACTCTGCAATTCCACATTTTAGGGGAAATGCACAAGGCAAAGATTTTTGTGTTGTTTGGACATTTTTTTCTGATTTTTGGACTGTTTTCAGATTTTCTCACATTTGTTTTAGTAACATTTTTAAAGCACATTAGAATTTTTTGTCTATCGGTCAACTTAACATGCATTAATCAATTTTAGCAGGTGCTTTGTATTTATAAGGCACTAACGAACCAAATGCACATTAATGATTGCACATTCCTACTTTATTAATCTATTTATAGGAACTGCAAAACAGCCTTATAGCCTTGTATAAAAGCTGGATGCTTTTTTTAATTCTAGTTGACATTTTTGAAAGGACGTTAGATTTTAAATAGCTGTGAAGAGGGTCCCTTTTAGGGTAAACTACAGAGGACTTTGGCGCATGTCTTTTAGGAAGAGAAAGGGGAATAGAATAGTGGAGTGGTGATGGCTTATAGTGGCCCTTGGAGTTAATCCTTCAGCGCTTGGCATGTTACAGATGTTGTTGCTTTCTGTTTTGTAGGTCTTCAATTGCTGGATTTACTAAACAAATTAAGGTGAGTTCCTTTTCTAAAAGGCTAAATTTCCCACTGTATAGTGAACATATTTCTCTGTCTTTATTGATATTTTGGAGGGAAAACTCCAGGAATTTGTATGCCCCTTACTGACCAGAAGAAAAGTCCTTCTAGCTCAGTACAGTAAAACCTTGTATTGCAAGTAAATTGGTTTGCAAGTGTTTTGCAAGACAAGCAAAACATTTGATTAAATTTTAACTTGATATACAAGCAGTGTCTTGCAATACAAGCACATGCAGTATTTTGTATCAAAGTTTTTGGGTTGTGGAATGAATCATCTGAGTTTCCATTATTTCCTATGGGGAAATTTGCTTTGATATACGAGTGATTTGGATTACAAGCATGCTTCCGGAACAAATTATGCTCGCAAACCAAGGTTTTACTGTATCATGTTTCCACAGTGGCCAATCCATACCTGACAGACACCCAAATAGTAGCAACATTCCATGTCCCCAATCCCAGGGCAGGCAGTGGCTTCTCCCATTTTTGTCTCATTAGCAGATGATAGATTTTTTTTTTTCCTCCAGGAATTTTTCCAAATGTTTTTACACTAACTGCTGTTACCACGTCCTCTGGCAATGAGCTCCACAGATTAACTATTCATTGACCCCCCCCTCCCTTTTTACAAAGCCGTATTAGGCTTTTTTATTGCCAGCTGCGTCGGTATTAGCTCCGATGATCATAGGAATTCTATGAGCATCAGAGCTAATATTACCGTGGCAAGCCCAATGTGGCTTCGTAAAAGGAGCCCTGAGTGAAAAAATATTTCTTCCCGTGTTTTTTTTAAACGAATTTGCATGTAACTTCATTGACTGTCTCCTAGTCTTCATAATTTTTGAAAGAGTAAAAAATCAATCCAATTTTACCCATTTTACATCACTCAGGATTTTGTAGACCTCTATCATATCCCCCTTCGGCCGTTTCTCTTCCAGGCTGAAGAGCCCCCAACCTCTTTAGCCTTTCCTCGTATGAGAGGAGTTCTATCCCCTTTATCATTTTAAGTCCCTCTTCTTTGAACCTTTTCTAATTCCGCTATATCTTTTTTGAGCGATGGCAACCAGAACTGAACACAGTACTCAAGGGGTTACGTACACTGGGGTTCTGGGGCAGAAGCTAAGGAGTCCAGTAGGGCTGTGCGTTGGTTGTCCGTGTCAGGCACATAGGCCCTGATTCTATAAACAGCGTCTAACTTGTAGGCGCCGTTGAGCGCCATTGTCAATCATCCACTAGGCACGGTTTATAGAATCACACCTAGTGGCACCTATGCAGTCTTAAGCATCAGTAGGCATTGAAACCTTAGGCACACTTCATTTAGGCCAGGGTTTTCTTGGTCTAAATGAGTTTGCCTAAGTCAAACCCAGAATCCACCTCTAACTATGCCTACTTTCTGGTAGGCGCCATGGAGTAGACACCTACCTCAATGTGGTAGGCGCCTACCACGTAATTAATTTTTTTCTAATTGTTCTGTAATCACTTTTTAATGGTGATTTTCAATTAATGGTGCCGATTAAACCTAATTCAATAATTAAGTTTGACATCTAGATCGGCTAGACGTGCCACTCTAGGCGCCTAACTTCAGATACCATTTATAGAATCTGGGCCATAAAGCATGTGCCCCAAATCAACTTTATATGCATAACATCTCCATATTAATGTACATAAAGCAAATTTATGTGTGTGTATTTTGAAGCATATTATTCAAATTTTACACTTTATAGACAGCCAAGCAGTGGCTTCCCACATGTCTGCCTCAATAGCAGACTATGGACTTTTCCTCCAGGAACTTGTCCAAACCCTTTTTAAACCCAGCTACACTAACTGCTTTTCCCACATCTTCTGGCAACGAGTTCCAGAGCTTATCTATTCACTGAGTGTTAAAATATTTTCTCCTATTTGTTTTAAAAGTATTTCCATATAATTTCATTGAGTGTCCCCTAGTCTTTGTACTTTTTGAAAGAGTAAAAAAATCAATTGACTTTTACCTGTTCTACACTACTCAGGATTTTGTAGACATTAATCATATCCCCTCTCAGCTGTCTCTTTTCCAAGCTAAAGAGCATTTGGCCTTTCCTCACTTTCCTATATATTGAATCCTCCTTCATACTACTTTAGAGGAACTTGAATCAGTGGCATGGCAAAGGTGAGAAGTGCCTGGGGCAGTGGCACCCCTTCCCCGCCCTCTTCTCCACCCCCCACCTCCACATGCTCCTTCCCCCACCCCCTCCTGCCACACATGCACCACTTCCCTTCCCCCCATACCTCTACAGCGTTCCTGGCACGAGCAGCATTCCTCAAGCTGCTGTCATGCCAGCATTGGCTCTTCCTCTGATGTCACTTCCTAGGCACAGGTCCAGGAAGTGACATCAGAGGAAGATCCGACACTGGCACGACAGCAGGTTGGGGGTTGCTGCTCGTGCCAGGTATATTAGAGAGATATCAGGGAAGGGAAGCAGCAGTGTGGGGGCAGGGAAGGAGGACAAGTGCCTACGCCCTCACCAAGATGGCGCCCAGGGCGGACCGCCCCCCCCCCCCTTACTACGCCACTGACTTGAACAATAATAATCAGTTATATGGTAATGTCTTCATGTGTTATTTTCACAATTGAATCCTGATTTAGAGACCTGGAGGATGACGATCTGTTGATCCAGGGTATTGTGTTTGAGGAGGCCAAATCGGAAGATGATGAAGAATTACTCAAGATATCAGATGGAATTGACATGAGCAATCATCGAGAAGTCTTCTCTGCTCTCTTCAATAAAGTAAGAGCGTGGGTCAGTTTATTGGGGGTAGTCGGAATCTTTTACTAGAAGCTTTTAGATCAGATATTTGTTACATTCATGTTGGCAGTGACAGACTGAGATGATTCTTGAGCTTCCAAGCAGTCCAGTTCCCACTAGGAGTAACTTGATGCACTTTGATATTGGTGCAGGGCTGATTTCTAATCAAGGAAGCAAGTCTATAAATGCAAAGATCAAGAGTGGTCACTTTGGAAAGGGAGATACTACATGAACACAACTGAGACACCATTTTCTCAGTTCATGGTCCCCAGCTTTGGAATTATTTCCAGATATCTACTGTATACGACAACAAACATCTCTAGAACAATTTAAATCAGAGCAGAAAACCTTTCTTTTCAAAGATGCCTACTTGTGACTCTTTCTTAATCAGTCCAATACTCTTCTAGGACTGCATGGGCGAGCTCTGGCAGACATAAAGGCCTCCATCTCTGTTTTTTTTGCCCCACCCACTATCCTATCATATATTTTGTAGTTCTACCCTCTTCACCCACACTATCATGTTTATTTATTTATTCAATTTTCTATACCGTTCTCCCAGGGGAGGTCAGAACGGTTTACATGAATTTATTCAGGTACTTGAGCATTTTTCCATGTCCTAGTGAACTCACAATCTATCTAATGTACCTCGGGCAAGGGGGGGGATTAATTGACTTGCCCGGGGTCATAAGGAACAGTGTGGGTTTGAACCCACAACCTCAGGATGCTGAGGCTATAGCTCTAACCACTGTGCCACTCTCATGTCTCTTTCTGCTTCTGCACAATCCCTCTCCCCTTCCCTTCAGTTTTAGACTGTAAGCCACCTAGAAGGCCAGCGTGTGGGATAGTAAATCTAAATAAACTTGAAAACCAAATAGCTCTGTTAATGGGTCCATGATGCTCATCGGGTTGGTTTCATTGCAGGTGAGCAGCACCCCTGTCTCGGTGCAACTGCTGTCCATCCTTCAGGGCCTCCTGTGCCTGGACCCATGCCATCACTCTAGCCCTCTGTGGTGGGAAGCCCTGGAAATCCTCGTCAATCGTGCTGGTTTGCTTGCAGATGCTGGTGAGAATGGCATAATTCTTTTCTACCTTAACCCTTTTGACTCGACATGTCATAACTTCCATTTCTTTCTGGATGGTGAATAGAAGCTGCATCAGTGTATCCGCGACCTGTGTGCCATGGCACACTGGTGTGCTTTCTGAGATTCCAAGTGTGCCATGGCACACTGGGGAGGAAAGGAAGGGCCGCAGGCTGAGTGGAAGGCAACAGAGGGTAGTGATCAATGGAGATCGAGGAAAGGGATGTTATTACCAGTGGTGTGCCTCAAGGTTCTGTTCTTGGGCTTGTTCTTTTTAACATTTTTATAAATGATATTGCTGAAGGGTTGTCGGGTAAGATTTGCTTCTTTGCGGATGATACCAAAATCTGCAATAGAGTAGACACGCCGGATGGTATGAATAACATGATGAAAGACCTGGCGAAGCTTAAAGAATGGTCTGAAATTTGGCAGCTAAAATTTAATGCTAAGTAAAGCAAGGATATGCATTTGTGCTGCAAAAACCAGAGGGAATGGTACAATTTAGGGGGTGAAGAACTTATGTGCACGATGGAAGAGCGGGACTTGGGTGTGATTGTATGTGATGATCTTAAGGTGCAAACTGAAAAGCAGGACTTGGTAGACTAATTATCATCAATATAAAACAATCTATGCTCTTAAGCTCTCAGACGCCTGCGTTGATAGTTCAAGGATTTTAAATCAGCTATTGCAGGAATCTGGTATCCTTCATCGAGCTGTGAGCTGTACTCATAAACTTTTCTTTAAAGTGCTAATGTGCCTTGTACCAAACAATAATAAAGTGATCGGCTTCTTCAGGGGTCTGGAAATTAAATGTGCAGTCTTGCATAACGCAGCAAGAATACACATTTAATTTCCAGACCCCTGAAGAAGCCGATCAGTTGGCGAAACGGGGCCCGTAGGGTTATAAACTGCAACAAACAACTAGGAGCAGCAGTCGTACCAGCGTACAATTAAAAGATAAGTGTTGGTCTTTACGCTTCTAGGTTGCTTTTTAATATTAAGTACTTTATTGAGCACTTTAATGTAATGTAATGTAATTTATTTCTTATATGCCGCTAAACTCCGTTAGGATTCTAAGCGGTTTACAAAAAAAAACCAGACAATAGGGTGCATTAAAATTATAAGTAAAATATAAGTAAAATAGGTACTTAGATATTCCCTTACTGTCCCGAAGGCTCACAATCTAACTAAAGTACCTAGAAAAATGACAATTAGTAGAGTAATGAAAAAATTAAAATAGAGATAGATGAGAAAAAATAAGAAAATAAACATTCTAATAAGACTACAAAGGTCTAAAGGACTTTGAAAGGTTGAAAAAAGAGGGGAGATAGGAAATAGAAGCAGAAGGGAGAACCGTTGAAACTATAGAATTCTTGGGAAATTTAAATGAAATTTAAATAATAAAGTAGGAAACAAAAACCACTTTATTATTGTTTGGTACAAGGCACATTAGCACTTTAAAGAAAAGTTTATGAGTACAGCTCACAGCTCGATGAAAGATACCATACTCCTGCAATAGCTGATTTAAAATCCTTGAACAATCAGTGCAGGCGTCTGAGAGCTTAAGAGCATAGATTGTTTTATATTAATGACAATTAGTCTACCAAGTCCTGCTTTTCAGTTTGTTTTTGGACACTGAGGACAGAGTCCATTGTGATTAGTTCAGTGATGATCTTAAGGTGGCCAAACAGGTTGAAAAGGTGACGGCAAAAGTAGGAAGGATGCTAGGTTGCATAGGGAGAGGTATGGCCAGTAGGAAAAAGGAGGTATTGATGCCTCTGTATAAGACTCTGGTGAGACCTCATTTAGAATATTGTGTACAATTCTGTAAGCCGTACCTTCAAAAAGATATAAAAAGAATGGAGTCTGTCCAGAAGAAGGCTACTAAAATGGTGTGTGGTCTTTGTGATAAGACATATAGGAATAGACTTAAAGACCTCAATCTGTATACTTTGGAGGAAAGGCAGGATATGATAGAGTCGTTTAAATACCACATAATATAAATGTGCATGAGTTGAGTCTCTTTCATTTGAAAGGAAATTCTGGAATGAGAGGGAATAGGATGAAGTTAAGAGGTGATAGAGTCCAGAGTAATCTGAGGAAATACTTTTTTACGGAAAGGGTGGTAGATGCTTGGAACAGTTTCCCAGAAGAGATGGTGGAAACAGAGTCTGAATTCAAGAGAGCCTGGGATAGGCACGTGGGATCTCTCGGAGAGAGAAAGAGATAATGATTACTGTGGATGGGAAGACTAGATGGGCCATTTGACCTTTATCTGCCGTCACTATTGGGATAAATGTTGGCCCTTCTATACTGAAAATGGATAAATTTTGGCTATACATTGACTGGTATGGTCAAAGTCTGTCTATTTGCTGGTGGGAAATGATCAAACCAAAGCACTTATGTGGTTAATAACATTGCTTACTGTATAAATGGTATTAAGCATTGACCTGTAAGTTTCTACAAGAAGCCTTCCAATATCTTGATTTTAAAGGATGCAATAAGTGATCCATTTCTAGTCTCTTTGAAGACTGGCAAGATTTTTTTTTTAATGAAAAAAGGAAAAGTTTTAGTGTTACTTGAAATTAAATGAAGGGCATATGAAAGCATGCATTGTAAGATGATTGTGACTAAAGAGACACAAATTCACTTACCTTTTCAATATGTTGTTTTGATAGCACAAGAAAGCAATGTTGAAGAAGTCATGGAGAGACTATTGATTCAAAAGAATCGTTCAAGCAAGCAAAATTCAGGCCAAGACAGATCTACAAGAGTCAATACAAGTACACAAACTGAAAAGAGCGCTCAAAACTCTCCCATGGAAACTCTGAGTCCCCTCCTGCCCACTTATCAGCCTGAAAAAGCCAAGATATCGCCACAGTTTCTTCCATTAACATCAGACTTCTCAGAAAATGCTTCATGTGCTCAAACACTGGCCTCTTCCACTTCACAAGAACGGGCTCCTCCATCTCCTCCACCCATCACTGCGTCTCCTCCACCAGCTCCACCACTGCCTGGGACACTCAGTGAGCCACCCCCTGGTGGGCCTCCTCCAGCTCCCTCATCACCAAGCACAATTGGACCACTTCCTGCTTCTCCACTGCCCAGCACACTCTGTGAGCCTCCTCCAGCTTCTCCACTTCCTAGCACATTTGACGCACCACCTCCAGCCCCACCACTGCCTGGCGGGCCTCCTCCAGCTCCCCCACTACCTAGCATGTTTGGCGGACCTCCTCTAACTTCTCCACTGCCTGGCAATTTATGCCAGCCTCCTCCAGCCCCACCACTGCCTGGTGGGCTTCCTCCAGCTCCCCTGCTGCCTGGCATGTTTGGCGGGCCACCTCCAGCTCCATCATTGCCTGGCATGTTTGGCGGGCCACCTCCAGCTCCCCCACTGCCTGGCATGTTTGGCGGGCCTCCTCCAGCTCCCCCTCTGCCTGGCATGTTTGGCGGGCCTCCTCCAGCTCCCCCACTGCCTGGCATGTTTGGTGGGCCTCCTCCAGCTCCCCCGCTGCCTGGTATGTTTGGCGGGCCTCCTCCAGCTCCCCCGCTGCCTGGCATGTTTGGTGGGCCTCCTCCGGCTCCCCCCTTACCTGTCATGTTTGGCGGGCCTCCTCCAGCTCCCCCACTGCCTGGCATGTTTGGCGGGCCTCCTCAACCACCAGGAACTTTTGTTGATGAAGTAGTGGCTGCCCGTGCAGATTATACTTTGGGATATTCAAGACCATCATACCAGAAGATGGTGAAAAGGCCAGCATTAAAAATGAAGAAATTGAACTGGCAAAAACTTTCCCCTAAAGTAGTACAAGGTACGTGTATGCTTCCAACTAATGTCCCTCCAAATTCTTCATCAGCAAATGGAATGACTTTGTGCTTGTTGAGATATTTCAGGGCTATAAAAATGGGAGAGAAGAAAATGTTCCCTTTTGTAGAGAAATGCATATTCTCTTGAAACATTTCTGATCAACCTGATAATTCTATAATAACAATTATGCACATAATTTCCATTATAGAATACTATTCTAAATCAGCATCAATGCACCTACATGTAGGCACGTCCATTTACACCAGGGCTATAGCTGGAATAATATTAATGCTCAAATCTTTAGTGCATAGCTTAGAGTTTTTTGTCAGATATGCACATAAATATTGGTCCTGCCTAGGCCCTGCCCATGCTTCTCCCCTGTAAATCCCCATCCCTTGCATTTATATTCTAAAGCATTTGTGCATGCATCTTATAGAATATCATTAAGTGCAAAGCTCAACACATGCATACATTTGTGTGCATATATGCTGGTATTCTATAAAAATTTAGAACTATAATTCTATAAATGGAATCTATTAATCAGCGTTGAAAAAATAGCACTTAGCACTATCCTATAATCAACATTCAAAGATAGGCGCTGTATATAGAATATCACTCTCGCTGGACCCACACCTAACTTTAGCTGTGAACATTTACAAAACTTGACTCCTCCCCCTTTTATAAAGCTGTGTTAGCGTTTTTTAATGCACACCATGGTGGTAGAAGCTCTGAAACTCATAGAATTCCTATGGGCATCGGAACTTTTACCACCGCGGCCAGCAATAAAAAAAATGCTAACGCGACTTCATAAAAGGGGGAGTTGGTGTAGATTGGCATGGATCCCCGTTATTCTATAACTAGGCACGTAAATTGGAGGAATGCCCCGATCCACCCATGACCCTCCCCTTGTGGGTTAAATGCCCATTTACATATTTGTGATAATTGGCTTGTTATTCAATTAAATTGCACGTGCAAATTGGGTGTGAGTTCAAATTTTTGTGTGCAAATTATAGTACCGTATATAGAATTTGGGAGGGGATAATACATACGTGCTGGCATTCTTTAAACACATGAATAAAAACTGATGAACACCATTTAATGATGTTAAGAAAACGAGGAAAAGACCTCAAGATTTTTTTGTTATACCATGCCATAGGGCTCCTTTTACTAAGCTGCGATAGCGGTTTTAGCGTGCGCAGAATTTCCACGCACGCTAAACCCACGCTACGCGGCTAGAACTAATGCCAGCTAAGTGCTGGCGTTAGCTTCTAGCGCGCATGGCAATTTAGCGCACTAAAACCGCTATCGCAGCTTAGTAAAAGGAGCCCTTAGTGTCAGCAAAACGCATTAGGGCATAATTTCTTTTCATGGGTCAGGAAAATCGTGTGTGTGTGTGTTTGTTGTGGATTTGATATTTTTTTCTGTTTTCTTTTTTTATTCTCTTCAAACTGTGTGCAAAGTACAAAAATAAAGCCTTTTATGGACATTGAAGTGGTGAAGTTTTTATAAATGAGAAAAAAAAAAAGCACTTATCTGTATCCCAGTGGTGGCACTGTACCATTTCACATCAAGGCTTCATCAGGGGTGTGCTGTATAAAATATTTTATTTCATAGCTCCGCAATTGTGGAACCATCTGCTGTGAGAATTGAGATTGGAGGCAAATGTTAAAGCATTTAAAACAATGCTGAAAACTTTTTTTTAATTTTTGTGAAGCATTTGGCGAAAATTCAACATTGCCAGACTTAGTACATATATGTTAGTGGAAACGGGTCTTTTGAGGGTTACTGTGATACAGAATGGATACAAGAATTTTACTTAATTGTTGTAATTCGTTGCCATACAGTGAGAGATTGAAGAAACTGGGCCTCTTCTCCCTTGAAAAGAGGAGACTGAGAGAAAACATGATCGAAACATTCAAAATACTGAAGGGAATAGACTTAGTAGATAAAGACAGGTTGTTCACCCTCTCCAAGGTAAGGAGAACGAGAGGGCACTCTCTAAAGTTGAAAGGGGATCGATTCCGTACAAACGTAAGGAAGTTCTTCTTCACCCAGAGAGTGGTAGAAAGCTGGAACACTCTTCCGGAGGCTGTCATAGGGGAAAACACCCTCCAGGGATTCAAGATAAAGTTAGACAAGTTCCTGCTGAACCGGAACGTACGCAGGTAGGGCTAGTCTCAGTTAGGGCACTGGTCTTTGACCTAAGGGCCGCCATGTGAGCACGATGGACCACAGGTCTGACCCAGCAGCGGCAATTCTTATGTTCTTATGTTTGAGTGAGGGTGTGCATATTTGTGTTTTCTACTTAGATCTGTCCTATTTAATATGGAGTTCCTTTCTTTTATGTATTTTTAATTGCAAACCGCTTGGACCAGTTGTAAAAGCAGGTGGTATAACAAGTTTTAATAAAACATAACGATTGAACCATGCTTGTTTGATATAATATTCACTGCTTCATTCACCATTTCACTGTTCACGAAAGACTTTATTTTTGTACTTTACACACGGTTGAAGAAAATAAAAAAATAAAAAAAAAATCAAATCCACAACAAAACCCACACGAGGTTGTTCTGACCCATCATGAGAAGTTGTGTCCTAATGTGTTGTGCTGACACAAAGGGGTCCTTTTACTGAGGCGCGCTAGCCGTTTTAGTGTGCGCTAAATGCTAACGCATCCGTAGAATATAATGGACGCGTTAGCATTTAACACGCGCTAATATTTAGCGTGCGCTAAAACAGCAAGCGCACCTTAGTAAAAGGATCCCTAAGGCATAGTATAACAAAAAAAATCTTGAGGTCTTTTCCCCGTTTTCTTGACATCATTCGATGGTGTTCATCAGTTTTTATTAATGTGTTTAAAGAATACCAGCACATATGTATTATCCCCCCCCCAACTCTATATATGGCACTATAATTTGCACACAAAAATTTGAACTCACACCAAATTTGCACATACAATTTAATTGAATGACAAGCCAATTATCACTATCTAAATGGGTATGTAATGTGCCCTAAGATACACCAGGTGGGGCCTGTCTGCCATACAAGGGAATGTTTCCCTTATATGGTAGACTAATCCTGCCTGTGCATCCCAGGATGCATTTTGCTGAGCAGGGTGCTTCCATTTTGAAGATGATGGAGGTGAGTGGCTATTGCTCCTACCTCATTTAGATTACTGGAAATATTTTCCTTTGTTGTTGCTTTTTCTTTTTTTGGAAATGTTCTACAATGTTAATTTAAAAAAAAAAAAAAAAAGTGCCATATAATCTATCTACAAATCTTGTGCCTTTTCAGACAGACATTCGATGTGGGCATCTGTGAACTGTAGCAGCGAAAATGTAGAGCCCAATTATTCCAGCATAGAACAGCTGTTTTGTCTTCCTCAAACTAAAACGAAGGCGTTAGAAACAGCACCAGTGAAGAAGGAACCAAAAGAGGTACCCTGTTTTCACTTAAGTCCCAATAGTTTTAATGAACCTGTTGAATGGCTGATTTAATTTTTTTTTCTTTTTTTGTTCTGTCTTATTTTGGTTTTGTCTGTGTGGACAGATCACTTTTCTGGACTCCAAGAAAAGCCTCAATTTGAACATATTTTTGAAGCAATTTAGATGGTAAGGATGTGTCTGAATTCATCCATTTTGAAAAAAATATGGTGATATTTTCAGTTTGTCGAAGCATTTTATTTTCAGTTTGCTAAAATGATTTTTTTGTTGTTGTTCATATCAGATGTACGTGGAACTGTGCGGAAACATATGGTGGACTAGAGAATGACACGGAATCTGTCTCCATCCATGCAGTGGTGTAGTAAGTGGGTGTGTGGAAGGAGGGGCGGTCCTCCCCTCTGCCCTCCCCTCCCCCACTCCTGTCCTTGCCATGTGCACCTCTTGCCTTCCCCCGTACCTTTTATACTTCCCCGGCGCAAGATTTCTGTCCATGTCGACATTAGCGCTCTCTCTGATGTCACTTACGGCACCCGCGCCTAGGAAGTGATGTCAAAGGGTGAGACAACACTGACATGGGCCTGCTGCTTATGCCAGAGAAGTTAAAAAAGGTATGAGGGAAGGGGGGGCGCATGCACAGCAGGGGGGGGGATGAGGGCAGGGAAGGGGCACCACCGCCCTGGGCTCCGCTCATCCTTACTACACCACTGCATCCCTGTTCTTTAAAAATATATATATATATATATATTACAAAAAAATTGATGGGGGAGGGAAAAAACAAAAGGGCATGTTTTATAACTGAGGTCAGGCTCCATGTCTAAACCCTAAAGGCATCTTTGAAGAGAAAGGATTTAAGGTTTGCTTTAAATTAATTTATCAGTGATAGTTTCTTGTGTGATGGGAACGAGTTCCACAATGTAGGAGCTGCCACCGCGAAGATTGCTTTACAGGTTGTATCGTAGAATAGCTGACGAATAGAGGGAATTGCAAGGAGGCTTTGATGCGATGATCGAAGTGCTCTGGAAGTTGTATATGAAATTAACAGTCTATCAGTGAGAGCAGGCGAATGCACTGTTTTTACTTTAAAGGTATGGAAAAGTCATTTGAAGGTAATCCGATGGGATATGGGCAACCAATGTTCGTTTTTCAAGAGAGGAGTGACATGATCGTATTTTTTTTTTACGTTAAAGATCATTTTTATTGCCGTGTGTTCTGAACTATCTGAAGCCTTCTGATTTCTTTTTGTGTAGTTCCCTGATAGAGAGAATTACAGTAATCTAAATGGGAAATAGCCAGCGAATGAATGAGGATATTAAGAGACTTCTGGTCCAAAAGAGATGAAAGGGAACAAATCATTTTAAGTTTGAAGAAACATTTCCAAACTACTGAGCTGATTTCAGTTCTAAAGGATAATTTATCATCAAGAGCCACCCCTAAGAGTTTGATTGTACTGTAGTATCAAATTGAATTGGTGTTGACCCGATGCAGATTGGGGCTATTAAGGTTTCATTTTCCCTAGTAGGAAATAAAAGAGCTTTGGGTTTACTGATATTTAGGGATAGTAGGTTCTCAGTAAGCCAATTGCTCATTAGATCTAGTTTGTTAATTTCCTGAATATCCAACATATTTTGTGTTTGGATTGGGTGAAGTAGTTGAATATCGTCGGCGTAAGCAAAGATTGTAAAGCCAATAGATTATGCAATTGTCAAAAGTGGGGCAAGAAAATGGTTGAACGGCATTGGTGACAAAATAGAACCTTGAGGAACACCAAAGTTCTTGTATGGCCAATGAAGGGCCCGAGTGAAGTGTAACTCATGCAGAGCTACATATAGCAGAGTGTTTGTAACATGGGGAAAATACCAATTCAGGGAAGGGCCTAAGACTATCTGTCTCCCCTATAGCTCCAATAAAGAAGTAGTGGATATGATTGAGAAGGGAGACAGGACTAAGTTCGATGTTGAAGTTCTGAAGCAGTTGATGAAGTTACTGCCCGAAAAGCATGAGGTAAGTGTACATGTGAAATACGTACACATGTGTGCACATATCTGTTATTAATGCACAGAAAGTTGATTGGGGTGATGATCTTGATTTCTTTCTGTGTCAGATAGAAAACCTAAAATCGTACCAAGCAGAGAAAGCAAAATTAGCAAATGCAGACATGTTCTATCTGTTGCTCCTCTCTGTGCCTGGGTAAGTGATATTTTTTCCATTTTTTGGCTGTTTCCACATCCTGTGAAGTTGTGCTTTTCTATATATAATGTATTTTTGTTTTGTAGAGAAAATAATATAACAACATAAAAATGTATTTGTATACCTCATAACCTTAAAGTTCTAAACAGTTAACAAAACAAAAAGAAGACTGAAGAACTCAGGAAAATATAAAGTATCAAACTTACAAAAAAATTTCAATTACTGTAAATGTCTCTGTGGTATAGAATCTAAAGGACTGTGTCTCTCATTTCTAACTTCAGCTTCTAGAGAAAAAAATCTCTTTTTACAGCATCCAGGAACTAGAGAATGACATGGTGACAAACTTCATCACCATTCCTGTCCCCGCGGATAGCCGCGGGAAACAATCCTATGTCATTCTTTGCTGTCTATCTCAACCTCAGTCCTTCTACACCAGCATTCTTCAATGCAAGGCTTGAGGGTCAGTGGCTGTGCCCATTCATACTCTGATTCTTATGTAGCCAAGTATAGGATTATGAAGCCATTGTGACCAATGTTCCCTCTAAGGATTGATGAGGTATGTGCAAAAAAAAATATGCATGAGCGACAAGTTACATACTCCACAAATTTATGAGCAGGCACGGAGGACGCATTTTTAAACAAATGTAGTTTATCCTTGTACTCTTTATGTAATTTTAATCATCTATGGATATGTTTGTATGTTTATTGTTCAAATGGTTTTATTTATTTCCCCAAATTTATTTTTGTTATACGCATTGAAAATATTTGATATTGCGTTTAAATCAAAATCTCAATAAACTTGAAACTTGAAACGAGTGCCCGTGAGATTGTGGGAGGGTTAAATACTCAAAACTTAGAAGAATAACAATTTACTTAAAGTTTTTGCTACGCCAGCTTTCTGGTATCTTTACATACAGTGGCGTACCTAGCATATGTAACACCCAGGGCCCATCATTTTTTGGCACCCCACCCCCCCATCTGTAAGAAAAACATGATTTTTAGTAACAAACCACACGTCACACGTGAGTACCTAGGAAAAGGCAGCATCTTACATATTGCAGTGAGCAGTACATCAATACACCCATTGTAAAACTAAACAAGCCAGACCAGCACAGATCAATCCTACACTGTCAATCCTAACAGAAAACCATGTCTTTCGAACACACAGAACACAGAAAACACCTTCGCCTAGTATGGAATATGTCATCACAAACTAACCCCTCACTCTTTTACAAAACTGTAGTGCGAATTTTAGCCACAGTGGTAACAGCCCTGACGCTCATAGAATTCTGAGCATCAGAGCTGCTACCACCATGGCTGGCGCTAAAAAAGCTCCACAGTTTTGTAAAAGGGGGGATAAAATAGAAATACACAGTTTCAACGCTCTAGCTCAGAGGTGCCCAAACTTTTTGGGCTTGCGAGCTACTTTAAAATGACCAAGTCAAAATGATCTACCAACAATAAAATTAAAAAACACAAAGCACACTATACGCTGAGAAAATGTTAATTATCATTCCTATTCTGGGGTTTTTTCAAAGAGGTCAAGGCAGATGACTCTATGCATTGTCACCTCAGTAACAACCATACAAAAATAGACAAATATACCCCCATCCCTTTTTATTAAACCACAATAGCAGTTTTTAGCGCAGGGAACTGCGCTAAATGCCCAGCGCTGCTCTCGACGCTCATAGGCTCCCTGTGCTAAAAAAACACTATTGCGGTTTAGTAAAAGGGGGCCTAGTGCAAAATATAGACAGCATATATAAATTCAGACACATTTTGATCACTAAATTTAAAATAAAATCATTTTTCCTACCTTGTCTGGTGATTTCATGAGTCTCTGGTTGCACTTTCATCTTCTGACTGTGCATCCAATCTTTCATCCCTTCTTTCAGCCTGTATGCTTCCTCTCCTCCAGACCTCATTCCCTCCCCCAACTTTTTCTTCCTCTCTCCCTGCTTTCTTTCTTTTTTCTCTCTTGATGCCCCCTTTCTTTTTTTCTGTTTTCCTTCTGTTTCCCTGCTCCCTTTCTTGCTTCCTACCCTCCACAAAGCCACTGCTGCCACCATCGGGGGAAACAGGCCCCAAAGCCACCGCCGCGGCTGCCCGAAGCTCTCTCTGCTTCCCACCGGGCCGACCAGCATTCCCCTGACGTGAATTCTGCCATCGGAGAGGAAGTTCCGCCCAGCCAGGCAGCGATTGGCTGGCCCGAACTTCCTCTCCGACTGCAACCTTAGGGCGGGTGCACAGCCGTAGCGGACCGCCCCCCCCCCCACACACACACTTGGAGGACACTGAAGACGTGGCAGCGGCTCCTCTCACGAATCCCCACCTGCGTCGGAAATCCGATGCAGTCGGGGATCTTGAGAGGAGCCGCCGCTGCATCTTTTAACTTTACAAATACAGGCCGCCACCGTCGCTTCCTCTCCCCTCGAGTGAGCGACAGGGGAAAGCGCATGAGCGACGCCACTGAAAATAGTGAGCGATCGCTCATGCGCTCACCTTAGAGGGAACACTGATTTTGACATCACTGATGAGTTTGGCTTGTAGGCATTGGTGGAATGAGGCATTATGACATCACAGTCTCAGCTCTGGAATGTTGCTACTCTGGGTTTCTGCCAGGTACTTGTACGGCAACACTTATGATCTTATGTTCCAACCATCCTGTGTCATTATTTAGTGTCTGTCTCAACCTCAGTCCTTCTACACCAGCATTCTTCAATGCAAGGCTTGAGGGTCAGTGGCTGTGCCCATTCATACTCTGATTCTTCCCTCTCGCCTTAAGAATGACATGGAGATAATTTCCTGCGAGGACGGGAACGGTGATGAATTTTGTCACCGTGTCATTCTCTGCCAGGAACACAAAACTTGTCTATGGGAAGACCTACCAGGGATGTGCACAAGCAAAACTTTTCTGTTTGTTTTTGGATTTTTCCTTCCCCCCCCCCCCAGGTTCATAATAATTTTAAAAATCATGTGCCTTAGAACTTATTAATGCAAAGGTATGTGTGTTAGTTCACTAAATTTAAGGGTTACTGAGGAATTCTTTATCCCTATGTATCTTTAACTATTTAATTGGACTGACTCTAGATTTGTATGGCAGGATAATGCTATCAATATATAACAGCACCTTGGAGATCTGATGACATGTTAATTAAACTGGCTTGATAGCAGTAGGCATTAAATTTAATGTTGTTAGGTTTACAGTCTAAAACAGGGTACCAGGTTCCCAGTGCAAATGAACTTTTGTGCTCAGATACCAACTTAGACCACCCATAACTTAATTGCTGATCTTCCTTAAGGCCAGCGTTGAAATTAGGTTCAAAAGGGGAAGAGTGTGGCGCAGTGGTTAAAGCTACAGCCTCAGCACCCAGGGGTTGTGGGTTCAAACCCACGCTACTCCTTGTGACCTTGGGCAAGTCACTTAATCTCCCCATTGCCCCAGGTACATTAGATAGATTGTGAGCCCAGACAGTCACGGAAAATGCTTGAGTGCCTGAGTAAATTCATGTAAACCATTCTGAACTTCTCCTGGGAGAACGGTATAGAAAAATGAATAAATAAATCAATAAAAACGTGGTCCCAGCACCAGTATTTCCTGATACTGAACTCACGTACTTAAACATGCTCACTGTGCCAGTCTCTAAGACAGTGAGTCACAAACTTTGGGCCACGGCGAGATTCCAGATGTATCGCCAGGGGTTGAAGGACACATAAGTGTAACTTTGGCATCGGCATCTCTTCTAGAGAATGACACAGGGACAATTATTTCCCTGTCCCCGCAGGAACTCAATTTCCCCATCCCGTCCCCGCGAGTTTTGTCACTGTCGCTGTCCCCGCTCCATTCCTGTAAGCTCTGCCTTAACCGCACAAGTCTCAAACACATATGATTTTAAAGTGTTGTGGCTTGTGCAGATGAGGACAGAGCTTGCAGGAATGGGGCAGGGACAGGAAAAGAACTCTCCGGGATGGGATGGGAAAATGAGTTCACGCGGGAACGGGGAAAAGATTTGTCTCCGCGTCATTCTCTAGCTCTCTTCTGCGCTCTTCCCCCACACAAACTTCCTCTCGTTTTCCCTGAGCTAGGGACTGTGTCTGGAGGGCCTCTGAGCGTGTGCGGACGTTGGCATGATGACGTTGTGCGTATGTGTGTGACATCATTGCGTCAATGTCTGCGCACGCTCAGAGGCCCTCCAGACATAGCCCCGAGCTCAGGGAAAATGAGGCGAGATTCGTGTGGGGCAGGGGTTGAGCTGGAAGTGGGATGGGCATGTGGGTGTTTCACAGAAAAACATTTGCTCCGTTAGTGTGCCGAAGCAAATAATATTTGCGGGACGCTGCTCTAGGAAGAGGAAGGAAAACGGTGGGGAGCTACAGCACAGGCTCTCTTAGTTGGTAAATTCTATTCTAAAATACTGTCAGACATCCACCCAGCCATTTGCTGCTCTCTCCAAATTCTGGCAGGTCAGTGGTTGTGGCCATTCATACTCTGATTCTTCCCTCTCTCCTTAAAGAATGACATGAAGATGGTTTCCCGCGGTTATCCACGGGGACGGGAACGGTGATGAATTTTGTCACCGTGTCCTTCGTCCTATCAAGGTTATCTAAGCGGTTTACAATCAGGTACTCAAGCATTTTCTCTATCTGTCCTGGTGGGCTCACAATCTATCTAACGTATGTTCCTGGGGCAATGGAGGATGGAGCGACTTGCCCAGGGTCACAAGGAACAGCGCAGGATTAGAACCCACAACCTCAGGGTACTGAGACCCCGTAGCTCTAACCATTAGGCCGCTCCTTCTTCCACAGTTGCCTCTGTTTCCCTTTAGGGCCAGCCCTGATACAGTCTTGGTGAGAGAGACGGAGAGTTCTTGACTGATGCAAAAGAATCTCTTGCTCGCACTAGATGCTTCCGATAAAACAATGTCTTACTCTTCTGATTTCTTACACTAGATACCAGCTCCGGATTGAGTGCATGCTCTTGTGTGAAGAGGCAACCATTATCCTGGATCTGCTGCAACCCAAAGCACGGCTGATTAGCTCTGCATGCGACAGTAAGCGTGATAAATAGCAATGTTCCTGCATAGCCCAATATCAAGCCAGTTCATCAAGCGCAGAAACAGATGAGAAACCAACAGCTCACATATTTCTGCTTTTTTTTTTTCCAGGTCTCCTCGCCAGTCATAGATTACCGCTTTTCTGCCAGCTGATTCTCAATGTTGGAAATTTTCTAAACTATGTATGTAAATTTTCTCCATCCCTCGTCTGTACAAGAAAAATGAGCAGCATTGGTAGTCATGAATAGCTATAGAGATGGAGACACTGGATAAACATATAATATTTATTGTGCTTTTGTCTTCTGCATCTTTCAGGGAAGCCACACAGGCAATGCAGATGGCTTTAAAATTAGCACCCTGCTGAAACTCACCGAAACAAAAGCCAACCAGACACGCATTACTCTTCTCCATCACATCCTGGAGGTATCCAGTGTCCTGACAGAAGTTTTGGGGATGTTTACATATATCAACAGTGTTCACTGTGGAATTTAAGTAACCTGATATTGAGCAGGGTATCTGGGGAATAATTTGGAACACCTTTTCCAGTGGCATAAACAGGATTGATGTGGGGAGGGGGGGAGCCTTGAAGTTAACATGGAGGGCACAAGGCAGTGCAAATATGGACATCGTCTCTGGTTCTCTCACTGGCCCACGCCTCCTGCTGACTGGGTGGGCCTGACTCCAAACTGGTGGTCAAACTTAAATGCTTCAAATTATTTGTATATTCAGTGAGAGTAATTCTGTAAATGGTCACCTGTTTTTAGGTGCCAAGAGCACACCTATTTGGGGGCTATTCTACAAAAGTACCCACTTTATCCTCTGACACTCCCCTCCCCCCGACTGCCTTAAAGAAGCACCTGTGTTTTTCAGTGAGGGTAGTTTTATCTTAGACAGGTTGGGTATTAAAAGACTTTCATTACTACCCTTGTTGTTTTTGATATGGACATGCACAGGGGCAAAATTCAACAGTTTATCTGGGCTTAATAACAGGTTTTTCAGACTTTTTCTTTATTTCATCCATTTATTTTAGTATAAATCATGTTTTATTGGCACACCATCAGTAAATACACAATACAGCACGACAATACAACAAGGTCGCGAACACCAAACGTACCATCAAACACATTTTCACCCCAACCAAAGAATCCCCCCAATCCCCACCCACTTTCATCCATTTATTTTAATGAAAGATTTATGGCACATATTGTAACTTTTGTTAAATACATGTTAATCGGCAATGTGCATTTATTCATATGTTATCATGTGTTGGCTTAGTGCACTCAGAATTTTTTTTAAGGTACGTATGCTATCAAATCCATATCCAGTGGTATATTGAGGGTGAGTGGTGCCCGGGGTGGTGGTGCCCCTCCCCCACCCTCTTTCGCTTTCCCCGTTCCTTCCTGACTCTCCCTGCTGCACGCACGCCACCCTTCCCTTCCCCCGTACCGTTTTAATTTTCCAGGCGTGATCAGCATCACGAACTTGCTGCACGTGTCGTGTCAGCTCTCCCTCTGATGTCATTTCCTAGGCGCTTGACCCGGAAGTGATGTCAGAGAGAACCGACACCGATGCGGGCAACAAGTTCATGATGCTGTTCAGGCAGGGAAAATGAAAGAGGTACGAGGGAAGGGAAGGGGCGCATGCGTGTGGCAGGGGGGGTTAGGACTGCCCCCACCTTACTATGCCACTGTTCATACCTCAAATTTCCAGATGTGGCTCATGCTACTTGGTACTGACTCAGCTGCTTGCACAAATTTTAGGTGCAAAGTGCTTTGGTGATATTTTTCATGTGCACCCGGTCGCCGCTAATTTTTGAGCGGCAACAAAGCAGGTAAATGAATACAATGCGCATGGGAAACGTACTTGCATCTGTTGCAAACAGTGCAAGTCATTGAAACTTGCTCATTCAACTCTCTTTTCCTTTTTAAGGAGGTTGAGAAAAACCACCTTGATCTGTTGCACCTTCCAGAAGACCTTGAATCGGTTTCGAAAGCAGCTGGGTAGGAGTCTTGTTTCAGTATTTTTGGGGGTCAGAATGCTGAACAACGTGTACGCAAATCTCCTGACCTGGATCCAGCTCTCCCACTCTCCCTTTTGTGTTTCTGTGTCTCCTTTAACACAGCGATAATTCAGGAATCTCCATTAGATTATAGAGTAGATAGATAGATTGATTGATTATAGATAGGTGTCTGTGGTTTTCATCTCATTGTTATGGAACTTATCTAGATTTTAAGACAGAGCAGATATTTAAATAATTAATGAAAATGTACGGTGGCCATGTTAGTCCACTCTTCAAGGGAATACATAGAAATAAAACAAAAACTTAATGAAAAAAAATACCTTTTTTATTGGACTAACTTAACTTTTCCCCCCCCCCCCCCTTTTTTTACAAAACCGTAGTGCGGTTCTAAGTGCCGGCCGTGTTGCAGCTGTTACTTCCATGCCCAGCGCTACGGTTCTGTAAAAGGAAGGGGGGGGGTTTAATGTAGTTTATGATTCACTTTCGATCTGATCTGATAAAGAAGGAGTTACATGGCTGGGAGGGTTTAGATGGGCTGGAGTAGGTTTTAACGGAGATTTCGGCAGTAGGAACCCAAGCACAGTACCGGGTAGAGCTTTGGATTCTTGCCCAGAAATAGCTAAGAAGAAAAAAATTTAAAAATTTAAATTGAATCAGGTTGGGCAGACTGGATGGACCATTCGGGTCTTTATCTGCCGTCATCTACTATGTTACTATGTTACTTCGAAAGCGAATCATAAACTACATTAAGTTAGTACAATTTTAAAAAAGTATTTTTTTTTTCCTCTCATGCTTTTGTTTCATTTCTACCTATTACCTTAAATAAATAATAAAACTTGTGATTGTAAGGTCAAGTTTTGATGGTTCAGCATTCTTACCGGCGTATCATTTTCCTAGCATAATTTCCTATTGTATGCAGCATTTTATCCTAGGGATCCTGTTAGTTATTTGGTCTAATTCTTCACCGTTCCAGAATTAACATTGAAAATATATGCTCTGAAACAAGTGGCAATTTAAAGAAGCTGCAGGACACAAAGAATAAAATGTCATCGAGCAGTGACATTCAGGCGCAGTATGAGAAGCCCATTCAGGTAAGTGCCCTGAAGTTAATCTCTTTGGGCTAGATTCACAAGGCAAACCGATCGTGTACCGATCGGTTTGCGACCCCCTTTGCGACCAGATTTCCCTCGGGCCCCATTCACTAACCTCTCCTGCGATCCACTTCGAATCCGTGCATGCAAATGAGGAGAAACACATGCAAAGTAGACAGGGACGCGATTCACTGTTGGGGACCAGTCGGAAACATCTTTCCGACTCTCCGAAGCCCTGGTCTCTGCTGCCCCGAATCTCTCCTGCTTTCCGCTCCGATGCTCTTCTCCTGCCTGCCCCAAACGCCTCCTGCAGCCCCTACTCTCTCACTGCCCTGGATCGCCTACCTGCCCAGACTCTCCCACCCTTCCCCACAGTGCAAGCCCATGGTTTTAACCCACTGGCTTAAGTGGGCTAAAAACATGGGCTCCAAAGTTATTAAAAAAAAAAAAAAATCTCTGCCGGTCCCGGAGGTCCAGCGCATACGCAGACCGTCTACAGATGGTCTGCGCATGCGCTGGGATCGCTATAGAGAGATCCAGGCAGGCAGATGGGGGCGTTCCTCCGATCGCCCCATCTGCATATTGAAGTTTGGGGAATCCATCGGACCTGCCCAGATCGGGCACAAATCGGTCCCGATCGGGCAGGCCTTTATCGTTTATACTGTCCCTTTTACCACTTACTAGATTTCTGCTTAAAATAACTTGATTAACACATTAAGGGTTCGTTTTATTAAGGTACGCTAACTGATTTAGTGTGCGCTAAATCGGTTAGCGCACCTTAATAAAAGGACCCCTAAAATTTTAACTCACATTGATAAATTTAACATGATTAATCCATTAGATTTCCTGATCCATTCCCTGATGTCTGACATCTATCTATCTCTCTCCCTTTCATCCCCCTCCCATGGTCCGGCATCTCTCACTCTTCCTCCTTCCAGCATCATTTCCTCTCCTGCCACCCGTTCACAGCCTCCACGTGCTCTGGCATCTCTGTCTCCTCTCCCATTTCTCTTCCCTACACAACCCTCCAAACTTGCTTTTAAGGCCAGAGGTGCTAAATACACACTGCTTCTAGTCAATCAGAAGCCTTCACTCTGCCTCTTCCTGTCTTCTCTAACAAAACTTCTTGTTTCCAGTGGGCGGGATGCTACAGAGGTAGGGCTAAGGGCTGGCTGGAAGCAGTGGGTCTTTGGTGCTACTGGCCATAAAGGCAAGTTTGGAGGAACACAGGAAAAGAGGAAGGAGAGTGAGAGATGCCTGGTAGAGGCAGGCAGGCAAAGCTGCCAGAATATATAGGAAAAGGAAGAAGAGAGAGAGGAGAGAGATATAGGACTGGGAGGGGAATGAGTGGGACAGATGTAGAAAACAGAGAATGGAAGGAAGGAAGAAAGAAAGAAGGGGGATATTGGACATGAATGGAGGGAAGAGGAAGAGAAGAGAAAGGGAAAATATACATAGATTGCAAGGAGGAGAAGGGAAGAGAGACAGAGGAAATGTTGGCACATGGAAGTAAGGGAAATGAAGAAATAGGGAAGACATGCTCATTATGAATGGAGCGGAAGGGAGGAGAGAAGGGAAGAGATGCTACCCATAGATAGAAAAAAAGGGAAGAGAGAAAGGAGATGCTGCCCATGGATGAAGGGGAAGGGAAGAGATGGAAACTAAATATATCAGAAAAGAGGAAGAAAGTTGAATGTGAAAGATGGATATAGAGCAGGAAGTGAAGAAGAAATGAGGAGACAAAAGAAATGGAGAATGGAAAGGAGGCCTTGGAAACAGAGCACAGACAGAGGGAAGCGAAATGATTAGAAAAATAAAATCACCAAACAACGCTAAGAAAAATTATTTTATTTTCAGTTTAGTAACTGAAATATGTCAGTTGTGAGAATTTACATCTGATGTCCGGGGGGGGGGGGTTTGGAGGGGGGGGGCACTGTACAGAGAGAGTGCAGCTTTATTTTTTTTTAATCTTAGAATTTAAAAAATTAAATATGATTAATCGAATAATTAAAACTTTTACTTGATATGCAGCATTATGATTGGCTGATTTAACCTTTTGCTACAATCCTCTAATTGCAAAAGTCTTTGTATTCAGAAGTCTGGCTCAGAACAAGGACTTGCTTTATTGAGGGGGGGAGGGGAGTTTGTTTTGAATACTGTGCAACACCTAAATGAGATTGAGAAAATAAAGGAGTTGAGCCAGATGCTGCTGCTGAAAATCTCCTCTAAGCATCTCTGCACAATCTGGACAGTGCTAGGCACAATTCTATAAATGGCACCTAGAGGATGATTAACAGTTGCGTTCAATGGCACCTAGCAGCTAGGTGCCATTTATTGAATTGGGGCCTAACAGGATAACGCAGCGGTAACAAGGGGGACACTTACCACCTCCTAAATAGGCTAAACGCGCCTGCCTTAACTTTATCCAGGTAGTGCTTGCTAATTGAAAATGAGTGCATGACCTGAAAGTGGAAATATAAAACCACCCTTTAAAAAATTGCTGTGTTTATCTGGGCTCAGTGCACAAGGAAATCCCACATTAAAATGTGTCGAACCCAAATTGTAATGCATATTAGTAAAAGGGCCTATCAAACTGTGATAGCAGTTTTTAGTGCAGGGAGCCGCGCTGAATGACCCACGCTGCTTCCAACATTCATAGGAAGTCTATGAGCGTTGGGAGCAGCATGGCTCCCTGAGCTAAAAACTACTCACAGTTTGATAAAAGAGGGCCTTAGTGACCACAGTCATTCAAAATGGTGTGCAATTATTTAAAAAAAAAAAAAAAAAAACAACAAAAAAAACCCCAACAACAATACAGCATAAAACCACAGATAACAGCATAAGAATAGCCTTACTGGGTCAGACCAATGGTCCTTCAAGCCCAGTAGCCCATCCTCATGGTGGCCAATCCAGGTCACTAGTCTCTGGCCAAAAACCAAGGTGTATCAATATTCCATGCTACCAATACAGGGCAAAAAAGATATGCAGGGGTAACTCATTCAAATCAAAATTACTATCGAGTGACTAAAGAGGTCAATAGAACAAAAATAAAGTCACCGCTAGTTCATCGATACACTTAAGGAACTTATTTTTTTATTTAGAACTCTGCTCAGAGACATGAAGGCTGAAAACTCGGCCTCACCTACCAATCATTGCAGTGTTCAAAAAGGATTTTTAATTTAAAGTACCTTTAAATACGCTAGCTAAAAAGCTATGCTGAAAATATAAATGCTTCCATGAATTTTATAGTTATGAAAAAGGACTTAGCTTTGAATAGTGACTGGTTCCTTTTCGTGCACGTTTCGTGGCTGCGTCAGGGAACCGACAATACAGCTGGATTTAGAGCTGGTAGTGAAGTCACTGAAAACAAGAAATAAATGCTGTAAACAACAATTCTTTACAATAAATCTAGTTTATAAAAAGCTATAACTCTATCTTATGGCTATTTACCGGTAGAGTACACTCACCATGCAATTAAAAAGCTAGATCTCTCAAAAAGACGTTTCTTCTCTAATGTCTCAAACCGGGCAAGCAAAGTACAGACGCTATTTAAGAATAATGCAGAGCCGGTGAGACTACTACGTCAGAACCCTGAACGCTATTGCATCATTATGCTCACTAAACTCTAAAGCCTAATGCTGCACTCGTTCTTCACAGAAAACTGCTACTCGCAGTCACTATTCAAAGCTAAGTCCTTTTTCATAACTATAAAATTCATGGAAGCATTTATATTTTCAGCATAGCTTTTTAGCTAGCGTATTTAAAGGTACTTTAAATTAAAAATCCTTTTTGAACACTGCAATGATTGGTAGGTGAGGCCGAGTTTTCAGCCTTCATGTCTCTGAGCAGAGTTCTAAATAAAAAAATAAGTTCCTTAAGTGTATCGATGAACTAGCGGTGACTTTATTTTTGTTCTATTGACCAATACAGGGCAAGCAGTGGAAAACCTTTGCTGGAGGCACGATTCTCTAAAGGGCGCCATCGCATGATTGACATGGAATTGGCAGCCGCTGAGAATGGCTCCATTTAGAGAATACAGGCCTCAGTGTCCAGCTGCCCTCCTAACCTCACTTTATTCCTTCCAGAAAGCCCCGTTTTCACTTGCCTCAGTTTTATATTTAAAAAAAAACCCCAAACCCTCAATAATGCAATCCTTTACCAGACTTCTACTCCTTGGGTTTTGGCCAGGTACTAGTGACCTGGATTGACCACTGTGAGAACGAGCTACTGAGCTTGATGGACCATTGGTCTGACCCAGTAAGGCTATTCTTATGTTCTGAATACAAAGAATGTCGTAATTACAGACTTATAGGAGAAGGTTAAATCAGCCAATATTAGTGGAGAAGAGAAAGAAAATGATGCTTACGCTTATGAACGGTGACGCGCGATTGTCTGCCGTGTGCGATTGTCTCGCACAATGTAGTCTAGGTACCGTGATGAGTCAAAACCATGCGAGCCAATCATGCACGGACAATGCCGGGCAGACAATCGCATGCAAGACGTCAGCATGCTGGATTAAAACACAATTTTAAAGTGCTCTGAGGGGAGTTGTGGGGGGGAACCCCCACACACACTTTACTTAGAACTGTTGGCGCTCCCGTTGGGGGGGGGACTATAATTTTTCCCTAAAAAAGAGGGAAAAAGGCTGTTTCCTCTATAATGGGAGGTTCCCCCCAACACACCCCACAACGGGAGCGCCAACAGTTCTAAGTAAACTGGGGGGGGGGGTTTCCCCCCACCCCCATCCCCTCAGAGCGCTTTAAAATTGTGCTTTAATCCAATGCATTGATGTCCTGTGCGCGATTGTCTGCCCGGCTTTGTCCACGCACCATTGTCTTGCGTGATTTAGTCTATGTACCCTAACATAGTAACATAGTAGATGACGGCAGATAAAGACCCGAATGGTCCAACCTGATTCAATTTAAATTTTTTTTTTTTTTTTTTTCTTCTTAGCTATTTCTGGGCGAGAATCCAAAGCTTTACCCGGTACTGTGCTTGGGTTCCAACTGCCGAAATCTCTGTTAAGACTTACTCCAGCCCATCTACACCCTCCCAGCCAATGAAGCCCTCCCCTGCCCATCCTCCTCCAAACGGCCATGCACAGACGCAGACCGTACAAGTCTGCCCAGTAACTGACCTAGTTCAATCTTTAATATTATTTTCTGATTCTAAATCTTCTGTGTTCATCCCACGCTTCTTTGAACTCAGTCACAGTTTTACTCTCCACCACCTCTCTCGGGAGCGCTATATATAGTGTTCCCTTATGAACACTATAAAACACTGGGTCCAGTATTCAAAGACACTTATCTGGGTGGTGCTGACTGGGTCCAGTCAGTGATTTTCAGTAGTATTATCCAGAATTTAACTGTTTCTGATATTTAATGTGTTTCCAGGATAGCATAAATGCTTTAGAAGAACTTGAGAGGGAGCTTAAGGAGATCAGTGAGAAGAAGAAGCAGCTCGCTGAATACCTCTGTGAAGATCTAAATAAATTGTCTTTGGAAGATCTCTTTGCTACCATGAAAACCTTTAGAGAACTCTTCCTCAAAGCACAGAAGGTTTGTTTCACAAAAAGGGCGCTGGAGGCACCGAATGTCCTCCCTATCTAATGTAAGAAACAAAATCAGTCATGAAGTTTGGGATGTCTAGTTACAAAGAAATGGGAGCAACTGAGGTGTATGGCAATGCACCAGAAGTGAAAGAAGCCACCTAGATGGGATTTACGTCTTGCCTGCTGTCATATGTGGAGGGGCATTTTTGATATGATGTCCAATTCCGAGTTGGGACTTTTGCAGAACACGGACAAAAATCCAGTAGCAAACATGACCATTTTCAAAACAGAAAAATGTCTTATCTTTTTGTTTCAAAAATGGCCATTTCTCACCTGTACTTGTCCTCAGAGCGTTTATCTTTTTGAACCATTTTCGAAAAAAACATGTCCAAATGAAAATCACACAAAACAAGCCATTGGGGATGTAGGAGGGGCCAGCAGTTTTAGTAAACTTGCCAAACAGACATCCCAGAAGTACAGTGGGACACCTTAGGGGGGCACCGCAGGGAACTTCACATAAAAAGGTCCAGGTGCACATTTCACCATAACCCTCTTATAGTGTATGATGAGCCCTCCATAATAGGGATACCAGATATTCCTTCGGGAAAATCCGGATCCATGACCATGCCCCCAGGCCCACCCAGTTCCGCCCATGTCACGTTCCCAGCCCCACCCCCTTAACCTGTTCGTGCATTGGGACGTCATCCGCACATGTGCAGATGCGATGCGATGACGTTGCATCAGTGGGTTCACGGATGCCATCCCACGTCGGAAGCTTTTCAAAACCCGGAGAAAGTGCCGGGTTTTGAAAAGCTGTCTAGACCCCAGGACATGTCCTCAAAAGGACATGTCCGGAGAAATCCGGACATCTGGTAACCCTACTCCATAACCCACCCAAAACCTACTGGACCCAACTGTATACCATACCAATATCCCTTATGACTGCAGGTGTCATCTGTATGTAGGTACAATGGGATTTGGGTGGGTTTGGAATGCTCACATAGTCCACCATAAGTGTAGTAGTTAGGTTGGAATATGGGCCTGAGTTCCCATCTCTACACCGCCCACCACGCTACTCCAGGAACCTGCTTGCTGTTCATAACATTTGAAGCTATCATATACTCAGGTACAGTGTGAACTGTTTCATTCATATCTTTGGAGGGGTAGGAGAGAGTCAGTGACCATGGAGGGGGAGTGTGGGAGGGTCATGCTTTTGTTCCTCCAGTAGTCATCTGGGTGACTTTTTGGCACTTATTAGTTATTAAAACAAGTCTAGCCCCAAGCATCCACATTGTGCCATGGACATTTTCTAAAATATTTGACGATTGCAGAAAAACATCCATATCATAAGCCCACTCTAGCCCTGCCTAAACTAGGCCTCTAATATGCCCCCTTCAAATTTAGATGCACAGCAGACAACCACCCCCATAGAAATCCATCTACAATACAGGTTTCAAAAATAGTGAATTGGAAAATTTGGTGAGAAAAACATTCATCTGTCCCCTTATGCCACTTTTTACATTTTTTCTCTTTTTTTTTTTTTAATGGGTCCCTTTGTGTTTCTATGTCACTGTAACTCTCAAAAAAGCTTTTTGCAAAAGCCAAATATAGGTTTAGAGACTCACACGTTATCAAATTAATATATTATTTCAATGAAAACTGACTAAAAACTGCAGTATTTTCCACAAGAAATTGTAGCCATGTTCCCCCAGAACTTTAGGGCCTAGGCTGAAATATACTCTGTGGGCCAGATTCAGTAACTGCTGCCCAAGGTTAGGCACCACCAAGGCAGGATTAATTCTTTGGTGGGCCCTAGACCCTCCTGGCCCTGCCCCTCCCATCCCTACCTGTTCCTGGGTTACCAGATGTCTGGGAAAACCTAGACGTGCTCTCTCTTTAGAGAGGACTATCCAGGTGCCTGGGGGGGATTTCCAAAACCTGGCAGGGTTTTGGAATGCCCCGAGCTCAGGGCTGCAGGGCCTCCGAGCATGCGCAGATGCGACGTGACATCATGTCACATCTGTGCATGCTCTGAGGCTGTCCAGACTCAGCCCCAAGCTCAGGGAAGAAGAGACAAAGTTTTGGGGGGGTGGAGCTGGGACGGGGTTACATGTCCTCATTTTTTGCAACGAAATCTGGTAGCCTTACCCTGCCCATACCTCCATGTATTTATTTACACACACACAATACTAGTGACTGCTTTTCTATTTGACTGATTGATGCGCTCCTGGATTTCTTAAGAACCCTGAAACTTGAATGTGCCCTTCTCAGTTGAAATGAAACCTGTCAGTCACCCAGGACTTTCCCACATCCCTCTAGCCTCACATCTTTTCTCATTTTGAGGCTGTGCACTTACTTTGATGCTGTGCTAAAGGTTAAGCCTCGATGAAAAAAAATGTTTAAAAATAATCTTTTACTGAATACGTTCTCTCTATTTTAATGTAGGATAACAAAGATAGGAAGGAGCAAGCTGTAAAGGCCGAGAAAAGGAAGAAGCAGCTTGCAGAGGAGGAAGCGAAGAGGCAGAAGGGAGAGAACGGAAAGATCAGTAAGTTAAAGTGAAAAGCCAGCTGAACGGCAATGGAGGCAGCGGCAGAATTCCTGATGTTTTTGTTCTGGTTTATTTCCCATCGAAAGCTCTGGGGTGTTTCTCACAGATTATTCTGCCGGGTTTGCCTTTTTAGACGGCCATGTCTTAAACTTATCTTGGATATAATGGGGCTCAGAACTCTGTACAAACTATAATGCAGCAGAACTGATCCAGGAGGAAATCAAGCAGTAACATATATTTTCTTTGGGATAAATGTTCAGCCAGAAGTGGTTAGCATTTTTTTTAGGGGGTGGGAGAGGGGCTGCCGCCAGTATTATGTCCTAATATTCAATGCCAGGCTCTATCCGAGTACCGGCTCAATATTGTTTTCAGTTTTTAATCCACGTGTCTTTATATCAGGATTTTTAGGGACCCCTGAGGAAGACAGCATTGTCGAAACACAGACCGTGTTGGGTCCATAATTCCCAGCGGTTTGGGTCCTAGATATATTTTATGTGGTTTATCAAATTGTATATTTTTAAAATAAAGCCTGCATCTTGAACATTACCATCTCCACAGAGTTTTCATTTTCACTGGATTTGCATTTTCTGTGAGATTAAGGGTCAATCTTTTGCTTGTGTCTCCTTAAACAAATGTGAAAAACATGAAAAAAAACACAAAAATTGGGAAAATGCAAAAATGAGCTGAATTTTTTTTTTGCCCATGCACATCCTTAATGTTCACAGTAATTAGTCTTTTTAGATTAGTACTTTATCAGAATAATGAGGAATCAGGAGACCCAGCAGCTGTGTCAGGAAAGATCCATGTCTGATGCCTGGTCCCCAAATCAATTAAGACTATAGCATTCATGGTCCTTGAGTGGGGGATGGACACCTCAGCCATAACAGAATGGCTGCATCTACTGGCTAGATTCAAAGTGTACTCGCTTGCTGGGCTTCCGGGAAAAGCACAGCCTGTGGCCACTGGTCAAGTATCATTACTGCAATTGTCAGGTTAGGCAGGGATTATGGAATAGTGAAAAATCCCTTGTAGATACCAATGAAGACTCATGGCACTATAGCCCAATAGAGACTGGTTTTAACTGAACTGGAAGACCTAAAATAGAGCAGAAGAAAAACTGTCAGGCAAAAAAGCAAAAAAGATAATATGAGCATGTTGTATTCGAGGAGTTAAAATTGGCTACATGGCATTGTGTGAAAAAAGAGTATGTATGTGTGTATCCAACCAGGATCATATGGCATGAATTACTGTAGAACGGGGCAGTGAATGGGCAATGGGACTTGCACCACTTAGACATCTTTTCCTGTATTCACCAGCATGGCGTTATATAGGATATAGGAAATAGCAAATTGTCCTTCTGACCTTCAAAATGTTCATGGCTTATTATCAATTTATTACATGTCTTTGTATTGATAGTTCGGAAAGGAGGTGTTAAGCTGGAGGAAGGCTGCATTATCGATGCATTGCTAGCAGACATCAAAAAGGGCTTTCAGCTGCGGAAGACTGCGAAAGTCAAGGGTGAATCGGAGAGCAATTCAAAAGCGGCTTCTCCTGAAGCTCCCGAAAGCAAAGATGAGTCCGGTAAGAACAGAGCAGAGTTGTTAACACACGTCCTATCTCCATTCGGCTTTCCAACTTTCCATCTATGATGTAACTGTGAGCCTGGGTGATTATTACAGCTTTGATTTGTCAGCTGTAATTACATGCTGTGCAACAAAAATACAAAACTTTCTCTCTTATTTCACTAACTTTTTTTGTGTGTGTGTGGTAGTTTGATAAGAACATAAGAAGTGCCTCTGCTGAGTCAGGCCAGAGGTCCATCGTGCCCAGCAGTCCGCTCGCGCGGTGGCCCAACAGGTCCAGGACCTGTGTAGTAGGCCTTTATCTATACCCCTCTATCCCCTTTTCCTTCAGAAAACTGTCCAATTCCTTCTTGAACCCTAATACCGTACTCTGTCCTATCGCGCCCTCTGGAAGCGCATTCTAGGTGTCCCACACCCGTTGGGCGAAGAAAAACTTCCTAGCATTGGTTTTGAATCTGTCCCCTTTCAACTTTTCCAAATGCCGTCTTGTTCTTTTATTTGTTGAAAGTTTGAAGAATCTGTCCCTTTCCACTTTCTCTATGCCCTTCATGATCATGTAAGTCTCTATCATGTCCCCTCTAAGTCTCCTCCTCTCCAGGGAAAAGAGCCCCAGTTTTGATTTTTAGGGATACCTGTAGATCAGATGTGTATTAGTAGCCGATAAAATTATGGGCTCCTTTTACGAAGGTGCGCTAGCGGTTTTATCGCGCGCACCGGATTAGCGCGCGCTAGCCCAAAACCTACCGTCTGCTCAAAAGGAGGCGGTAGCGGCTAGCGCACGCGGCAATTTAGCATGCGCTATTCCGCGCGTTAAGGCCCTAGCGCACCTTCGTAAAAGGAGCCCTATGTCTTCTTGGTAGTATGGAGAAGTTTACCCTTACCTAATAATTTCTTTTCTGTGAGTTCTGCTGGGTCAGTCCAGAATGATGAATTATGTCCCCTTATCAGCAGATGGAGGCAGAGACTTGAATATTTTGATCAAGGTCGCGATGTTCCAGTAGGAGTCTTTATTGTTAATAATATAAAAACATTCAGCGACTCAACACTTCATGCGTTTCGGTACTCGGGGTACCTTCTTCAGGAGTCTTGAAATTTGTTGTTTAAAAACCGAACAGTTATGTTTTAAAGGTATGTTTTGTAAAAAAAAAAAAAAGGTTGCCTCTCTTATAAAGATGATTTAGACTGGTTCCCAATAAAACGGTGCAATGAAATTTTCTGGTTCACTGTTGCAGACGGCTTGACTGAGTTTGAGTCGCTGAATGTTTTTATGTTACTGACAATAAAGACTCCTACTGGAACACCTTGACCTTCCCACTTTTGTTTTCTTGATTTGATGGCTTCTGTGGGGATTTCCTGCTGCTTCTAGTGGTTGAATATTTTGATAACATTGTCAGTATAACAGCCAAGTGTGCAGCTAGGAATATTTCCAGTAATAATAATAATAATTTTATTCTTATATACCGCCAAAGCCATAGTTGTTTGAGGCGGTTTACAATAAGAAGAGCTGGATAATCAGCAAAGATAGGCACAATGTAAAGTCATAGAATACCCGTAAGCAGGATACAGAGATAAGAAGGGCTGGAACAATCAGCGAGCAATCTGCCTCCAGCAGATGGTGCAGGTTGCAATAGGCAGGGACCATTATTCCATTTATTGCATGGACTGGTCTAGTTTTTATTTTTCAGTGCAGAAGTTGCACGCTTTTAAATTTTCTTTTGAGCATTCTTAGGTCTGTTATAAATATAGAAACACAACTCTATAGCATCGCAAACTGTGTGCCATGGCAGATTCCAGGTGTGTCGCGAGATGCCGGCAAGGAGGAGAGGCACTGGCTGACTGCATACAGGATGTGCCTCTTGCAATGAGAGGCATGGCCTGTAGGCAGTCAGCCAGTGCCGACGACTTTCCTCCTCCCCCCCCACATGTTCTCTCCTCCAGGATTCCCCACCGGCGAAGTGACAAGTTCAGGGTCACGGCCAGAGAGCCTCTGCATATGCAAGGACGTCGACATAATGAATGACATCATCAAGTCGACGTCCGCGCAGATCCAGGTGTATTCCACCCAGAGCACTGGGTTTAGTGTGCCACCGGGCCGAAAAGTTTGCAGGACATTGATATAATGAAATCTGGATGCCTAGGTTCTGTTATAGAATAGACTTCTACTGCATGTCCTCTGGGCACATTGTACAATTGTCCCCACAATGTATTGTATGACTCATGGCTGATGTTGCATTCACTACTGATCCTTTTTTTTTTTTAAGGAAAAATGAACCATTCTGTGGAGGAAGAAGTGAAAGGCGTGTCACCCTTGGTTAATATAACACAACCGCAAATCATTGATAGTGCTGAAGCTGCTGTAACAAAGGTTACCATTGAGGATAGCGTGCAGCAGTCTCCCAGCAAACCGCCAGCTGGTGAAGAAAGTTCCCAAGACCAGCCATGTGCTGATAATCTTACCTTACTGCCATGTGTCAATAAAGGCATTGAACAAGAAACCAGTGTGGATGGGGTCCAGCCTGAAGAGACCTGTAGCGCACATAGTCCTGATGAAAACGCTCAGAGCAGTTCCCCCGGCTTGTGCCCTTCGAACCAAAGTGAAAATGGATCCTCTCTAAGGGAGTGCTCAGGAACTGGCACTGGCTTAATCAACGATACTGGCACAAACCTCACGGAAGATACTGAACCCCTTCAACAAAAGGCTCTTGTAGAAGATGACAAAAAAACTCTGCAGCCTGAATGTAAAGCCGAGGCAAAGAAGGGCCAAGGTGAACCTGCAGCTGACACGCCTGGAGGTGGCCTTGAGAGGGGCACTGAAAGACATTCAGAAGACAAAGAAAACCATGACCTTAGTAATCAGTCAGTTCTGGACGTGTGCGTGAGACGATCTGGCGGTGACGAGCAGACGACGGACTCCTCGGATCCCGCAGCTGTGCTCCGTGCGCAAGGAGATCCTGAGAAGTTAGTCAAGAGAGGCTCGGGAAGAAACAAAACCAACGAGAGACACGGCAAAAGTGAAGAAGGTAATTCTTTTACACCCGGGTCTCACTTTTCTGGCTTCACTTTACTTTTGCTCTTGATAGGGCTTTGTTTTGCTTTCGTTGCTCTCTACAGCTCCTTCCTAGGATTGCAGTGTTTGGTTCTTCAGTACTTTAGTCTGCTGGATGAATAAAACTGATTTTAAGACCAAAATGCTGGTTAGATGTGGATGCATTTCTTTTGTGGGGACAAAGCGCAGTGAGGACGGTAAACAATCTGAATGCTGATGGATGCAGTAAATCACCTAAACATGGTGGAAAAAAAAAACGTTATTGCTGGCTAATACTTAAAAATTATATCACCCCAAAACAGGACGGCCTTCGGAAGCGGCACTCCATTACGCTACAGCAGTAAATGAATCTCCGCCGCTTAGCTTCTTCACCTGCCAAAGAAACAGATATGGCATTTACATAGTACATTCAAACTTATGTGATAACTTATTTATATACTGCCTCTTCACAGTCTTAATCATTTGAATATCACTTATCTTTAGATTTAGTCAGAAACCAGTGCCTGTGCTGATAAAGCGTTCCATATTTCAGGGCTCCTTTTACTAAGGTGCGCTAGCGTTTTTAGTGCGCTCTAACCCCCGTGCTACATGGAATAATGCCAGCCCAATGGAGGCGTTAGTGTTTAGCGTGCACGGCATTGAAGCGCGCGCTAAAACCGCTAGCACAGCTTAGTAAAAGGAGCCCTCGGTATCCAAGCATGACATGTAGCTAGAAATATCTAGCAAACAACTATAGAATAACTAGGCTACATTCCAGGCATTGTATAAAAACCTGTCGATAATCTAATAGGTTACTTCTCTTAAACATTATTAGATTTAGTGGAATATTACACTCTTAGTGGGTAGGATCATTTTTATAAATAGGAACCTATTTGATAAAGTAGTATAGGTGCCAATGTACCTTCACAAAGCAGGCTCCAAAATCCAGCTCCAGTAGTGGTAAAATATGGATGTGAAGATTTACACTTCTCCGAAGTATAGAGTTGTTCATGTATTCTAAACGTGCAGATGCCTGTTTTATAAAATGCATGCATACGCTGTCCTCCAAATTCTGCAACTGGCGCTCAAAATTGCATGGGCACAATTTAATTTGTGGTGGAACACAGTAAATGAAATCTATGATTGAAAACTGAACAACTACAAACACTGAAGATAAGTAAACCTCTGCTAGTTTTTCAAACTGTGAGGTGGTCTGTATTCAGAGCTCCCGTTTGGAATATATTAATCACAAGTTACAATTAAGAAAAAAAAGATAAAATAGGTTAAAAATAGTTAAAGAGTTATAAGTTAAAGACTAATAGTAAAAATGGTTTTTGGCCAGTGATTATAGTATGGAGTATACATTCAGACTAATGTCGATGAGACTATAAGCATAAACTAAACTAAACTAAACCTTAAGTTTGAATACCCCATCATCTCCACAGAAGTGGAGCTCGACACGGTTTACAGGAATTAATAAAGAAAGGAACTCCAATGGAAAGAAGAAGGGCTTAGTAAAAAGGAAAGAAAGAGGGGACTTAGTATAGTGGAGAGGGAGGGAGTAGTTACATTTTAGAGAAAAGCCAAGTTTTCAAATGTTATTGGAAGCGTTGGAGGGAGGTCGAACTCCGAAGAGGGGCAGTAAAGCTGTTCCACAGCTCGGTGATCCTGAAGAGGAGGGATGTTCCAAGTTTGCCTGTATGGGATATGCCTTTTAAAGAGGGGAAGGATAGTTTGAATTTTTGAGTGGATCTGGTGGAGTTAGGATTCGAGGAGAGCCAAGAAAGTGGAAAAAGGGGAGGAAGGATGCCGTGAAGAGACTTGAAGGCTACAGGCGCATTTGTAGTTAACCCTGAGGATAACTGGGAGCCAGTGAAGCTTAGACAGAAGCGGGGAGACGTGGTCGAATTTGCTTTTTGCGAAGATTAGTTTAGCCGTGGTATTCTGAATCCGCTGCAGTCTGAGAAGACTTTTCTTTGTTAGGCTTAAGTAGATGGAGTTGCAGTGTTGTTGATGGAAGCAGGATCTGACTTTCCTTAACATGTGAAGGTTGAAAAAGCATTTTTTTTACTAAGGAGTTGAGGTGATCGTTGAAGGACAGTGTAGAGTCAATGATGATTCCCAGAACTTTGCTTGAGTGCTCAAGCTGCAGTTTGGTGCCAGAGGATAGTGGGATGAGGGTGGGCAGCTGATCTAATTTTGGGCCGAGCCAAAGTAGTTTTGTTTTGGTCTCATTTAGTTTCATTTGAACGGTGAGAGCCCAGGATTGAAGATTCGTTATACAAGAAGAGATGTTATCAGAGCATAGTACTCCTTAACTCTGAGGCCTTTTCCTGCATAAACAGTGTGCTTTAAAAAAATGCTTAAAAAATAGTCAACACATGATTAATCAACTGGTTTAAGAAGAATATAAGAATGAGTGACAGAATATAGATCGTTTCATATGAGTGGAGTATTGATTTTTATTGTATACTGACTATCAATACCACTCAGTTATAATTTCCTGAAGCTTTGTCACAATTTAATTGAGCAATGATCAAATTAGTGACATTACCAGAGGTTGTGGTAAGAGCGGATAGTGTAGCTGGTTTTAAGAAGGGTTTGGACAAGTTCCTGGAGGAAAAGTCCAAAGTCTGTTATTGAGAAAGACATGGGGGAAGCCACTGCTTGCCCTGGATCGGTAGCGTGGAATGTTGCTACTCCTTGGGTTTTGGCCAGGCACTAGTGACCTGGATTGGCCACCATGAGAACGGGCTACTGGGTTTGATGGATCTTTGGTCTGACCCAGTAAGGCTATTCTTATGTTCTTATAAAATGAGCAGTAACAATTGATTACTGGTGCCAATTGGCGCCAATTTGAATTTACGCGCACATTGTTTTAGACAGTTGTCTATAAAGATGCAGGCCTAAATTTTTCAGCGCGCAGCTGAAAAATGGCGGTGGTGGCCATGGGAGTGACATGGGCAGGTCAGGAGCATTCTCAAAAGATGCGCCTGCTTGTATAGAATTCTGGGGGATCTGCACCTAATTTAGGCATGAGGATTTATACCAGGTTTCAGTGGGTGTACATCCTTGTGCTCAACATTAGGTGCGGATCCCGGCGCAAAGGGCCATTCCATAAATGGCACCCAATTCAGAGCACCATTTTTTTAGAACAGCGCTCTGTGCTCATTTTTTTCAGTGCCAAAATTTGGATGCCATTTACTGAACCTGGCCCCATAATTCTACCTCCACTGGGAATGCCAACACACAAATTGTATAAATGTAAGCGCACACTTTCCATATGCATAGTTTTCATTCCCATATGTAATCACATCATTTTCTAAGACTTTTTGTGCGTGTGCTTCACACGAGTAAAAAAAAAAACAAACCCTCTATTCCTTGATGATTACTATTGTAATATATGAATGTGAGCACCATGGGGTGTTTGTGAATGCCTTGTTTAGCCCAGCCTACAGTGGCATAGTAAGGAGGGGACGGGGGGCAATGGTCTGCTCCTGGCGCCGTCTTGGTGAGGGTACCAGCACCCCTCTCCTCTCCGCCCCCCCTTCCCCCACTCCTGCACCCGCTGCTCGCACGCTTTCACTTCACCCCGCCGCCGTACCTCTAACTCTTTGCTGGCATGAACAGCTCACGCTAGCATTGGCTCTCCCTCTGCCGTCACTTCTGGGACCCGCGCCTAGGAAGTGACGTCAGAGAGAGAGCCGAAGCCGACACGGCAGCAAGTTGGTTGATGCTGCTCGCATCGGGGAAGTTAAAAGAGGTACGAGGTAGGGAAGGAAGGGGTGAGCGCACATGCGGCGGGGGGGAAGGAGCGTTATGGCAGAGAAGAGGGTGGGGGAGGAGGCACCACTGCCCCGGGCGCCTCTCACCCTTGCTACGCCATGCCAGCCTACAGCTGCGGACGCGAGCATCCTCTGACCTGGTTTCTGAATTTCTACAGCTCTAACCCTTTGAGGATTAAGGCTTGCTTCCATTTATAGCAGTATGTGAAATATATCAACATCTACAAATAAATATATAAATAAACAGACAAACAAAAACCCCACAACCTTCGGAAAAGCAGAGCTGGAAAACTAGGAGAACTTTCTGCACACTGTTACATTCTGTCTACTGTTCAAGAAGGAAAAGAAGTCCTCATGATGCATTCAGAAACACTTAAACATAGCCAGCATTTTCCATCAAAATGGCCAGATTTAAGTTTTGCAAATGTAGCATTATAGCAGACTTGTGAGATGCCTATTAGAGAATGACACGGTGAAAAAATTGGTCCCCGTCACCGCCCCGTCCCCGTCTCACCATCCTCTGCACCGCCCCGTCACCGCCATTCCCTTCACCGCCCCTTCACCGCCACTGCCACCCCATTCACCGCCCCGTCACCGCCACTGCAACCCCATTCACCGCCCCGTCACCGTCACCGCTGCATACATAAAAGCCTCAAACGGGTACGATTTTATATACTTTTCTTTATTTACGTATAAAGGAAACATTCTTTAAAACTTTAAAACTTAGTTAAATATTAGTTAATAACTATACAAAAACAAACACGACATGTACTTTTAATGCTTACAATGTTAGCCTACATGGTAAGTAGACGCGGCCGCTGTACCTAATCGCGGCAAAGATCTCCCTGCCGTGATTAGCATAGTGACCGCGGCTACGGCTGCAAGTCTCCCCTCCCCCCAGCGATCACGGCAGGAGGGCACCCAACCCCTCCTGTAGACCCCCCCAACGGCCCTCCCGACAATCGCAGCAGAAGGGTACCCAACCCCTCCTGCCGGTCCTCCCAATGGCCTCCCCTAAGATCGCCGGCAGGAGGGTACCCAACCCCTCCTGCTGGACCCCCCCCCCAACGAACCCTCCCACCCCGGAACCCCCTTAGTCTTACTTTCCAAGTTGGACCGGACGGCTCCTCACACGTATGGCCAGCAGGCTTGCCTCCGTCCAAATGAGGCAGGCCCGCCCCTACCCTGCCCAACCCACAGGATCCTAGGGCCTGATTGGTCTAGGCACCTAAAGCCACTCCCGCTATAGGAGGGGCCTTAGGTGCTTGGGCCAATCAGGCACCGTCTCGTGAAAATTTACCAGACTTTTCAAACCACCCTCGTAATACGAAATGTTACTTTCTACACTGCCTACTTTTGGCTGGGATGTTCCTTATGTAACTGCTTGATATTAATACCTTCAATTAAAAAAAGAAAAAAAAAAGAATAACATTTACAAATATCTGGCAAAGCTGGTTTTTTTCCTATGATTTATAGAATAACATTTTTGGCTTGCTTTCCTGGGTAATGATTGATTTTCCTAGGCAGAACGAGTGCACCATATCAAGAAGACAGGGAGACAAAAGTTGTTAAATAGATAATTCATAAGGAACAAAAGAAACCTATGTTTAAAAAAAAAAATAGAGGCGGAGAAAAGAATTTGTGATATTGAGACCAGCAATTACTGCTCTGGGTGCTACCTTTTTTCTTCGGTATCCTTGTAAATGCATAGTTCATTATAAGTTGCATAAATTTGTTTTCTTTGAACCCTCACAGCTGACAACATTCCTATCACTGTCTAGGCTGGAGAAAGCTCAAGATGGATAAATAAATGAATAAATGACTCCCTTAGCACAGTTTTACCTATAACTGTTTTCTTTCTTCTATAATTGATTGCTTAAACTCCGTTTAACTTAATCTTAGATCTTATACGATGAGGACTTGAGTGAGACTTAAGATAAACTTTTTTCCTGATTTTATACATTATGTTTGAATTAATTTCTTTATTCTTGAATTTTGCTTTCCGTACAAGTATATACTTGATTGTTATATTTGAAAATTTATAAATAAATAATAATTAAAAAAAAAAAAAAAAAAAATAGAGTACCTTCCATTCCAATCATTATGCCTTGTTTTTGATAAAAATTCGTAGTTGTGATTCAGGGCTCCTTTTACAAAGCCGCGCTAGGGCCTCAACGCGCGGAACAGCGCGTGCTAAATTGCCGCATGCGCTAGCCGCTGCCGCCTCCTTTTGCGCAGGCGGTAGATTTTTGGCTAGCGCGCGCCAATCCGGTGCGTGCGCTAAAACGCTTAGCGCACCTTCGTAAAAGGAAGCCCTCGGTTTCATTCACAGCACGTAACTTGGAATTATGAGAGAATATGTCGCATTCGTGCTACCCACCACAAGCTGTATTACAGTTTCTTCTTTTTTTCATTCAACAACAGAAGTTGCGATTGATACTGGAGCTAATAGATTCAGAGGGTGTGAGATTCAGTGAGGTACAGATAAGTAAGTACAGAGAGATGCTTTGTGTGAACTAATTACAGCCGCCGGGACTTTAACTGCATGTAAAATGATCACTCAAACTAACCCTCTGTTTGACTATTTAACAATAACAAATGTTTTATTCTGGTGTGTGGTTGAGATTAGAGGTCTGCACGGGAATGGGTAATCGCGGGAATCCCCCCTAACCCACAGGACTCCCACGGGGACCCCCCTCTGGCCCACGGGACTCCCACGGGGATCCCCCTCTCTAGCCAACGGGACTCCCATGGGGATGGAAGGCTTTGGAAGCAGGGTTCGTCCATAGAATATAATGGACACGTCAGCCTTAGTAAAAGAGGGGGATTATAAGTGAATTACCTGAACAGAAAACAAAAAAAGGGTTCCACCAAAGAGATTCCACAAGGAAAACAGCAGCGCAAACACAAAAGAAACTGGAATTGATGATCCTGTCAGAAGTAATTGCTGCTTTTTATGGGGACGGGCGGGGATGGAGATAATTCCTTGCGGGGACGGGTGGGGACAGAGAGGATCCTGGCGGGGACGGGTGGGGATGGAGAGGATCCTGGCGGGGATGGGTGGGGATGGAGAGGATCCTGGCGGGGACGGGTGGGGATGGAGAGGATCCTGGCGGGGACGGGTGGGGATGGAGAAGATCCTGGCGGGGATGGGTGGGGACGGAGAGGATCCTGGCGGAGACGGGTGGGGACGGAGAGGATCCTGACGGGGATGGGTGGGGATGGAGAGGATCCTGGCGGGAATAGGTGGGGATGGAAGGATCCTGGCGGGGATGGGTGGGGAAGGAGAGGATCCTGGCAGGGATGGGTGGGGATAGAGAGGATCCTGGCGGGGACGGGTGGGGACAGAGATGATCCTGGCAGGGATGGGTGGGATTTCTGTCCCCGTGCAACTCTCTAGTTGAGATTTCTGCCCTCTCCCAGCTGTGCCTCTTGGAACGATATCGGCTACCCTCCTTGTCCTTCTTCCTGCCTTAAAAATAGTCTGGTGGAGGTTCTTTTTCTTGTAAAAGTGACGTCTCTGAGGACAGCTGCCATTTGTTTTCTCTGCAAAGGGGAATACAAAAACTTGTGTGCAAAAATTCTCTCTTGGTGTCATTGAAGTTTTCTTCTCAATTAGTTTCTGCCGACCAGCTTTAGGTTTTCTGCTTTACTTTCTCACCCTCACTGGATCTGGGTTTAGTTTTGAAGCGGCCCAGATGGGGCAAACACAGGGATTCCTTCTAGTGGCACACAAAATATGAACAGTATATCTCAGCATGGTTCGCAAGAAGGTATTTAGTCGCATTTCATTTTAAGGAAAGCTTCGGTGTCTTGCTTTTGAAAAGAGTGAACAATTTCTTCTTGAGCTCTGGAGGTTCCTGTTCGTTTCCATCTTCTTTTTTTATTTTTTTAAATAAATCTTTATTCATTTTAAAACATACACAAAGTGCATATAAAAAATACAACAATTGGTACAATAAAACAGCACTTATAACTACCAAATAGTAATAGAAATATCTTTCCCCCCCTCTCCCCCCACCCATCCCAGATGTGTGTAAAACTCTATTAAAAATGGAAGACTAATTGATTGGTGGTTACCAAATTTGCTAATGGGCCCCAAATCCCATTAAAGTTTTTACAATGACCAGTTAGTTCTGAATTCATACGTTCATATCGATAGAATAAGCACAGGGATTCAGTCTATCGCAATTCTTCCAACTTTTTTGTGATCATCTGTATAGCAATCCCAGTCAGAACAAGAAGTATTTATTCTTCGCTGCAGAAATTGGAGACTTGGGTTGTAATAGAGTTCCGAATAGTACAATATCATATGACATTGGAATGGAAGAATCCAGTATCCTATTAATTGTAACCCATATCTGTCTGTACGTATGGCTCAGCTGCATGCTGTGAACACATTTTTTTTTAATTTTTTTTAAATGAAACGGAAATGCTGCCCATTCAAAGCAGAGGAGCACAACCCTGACCTTCCAGAACTGCAGATATACCTGCTTTAACGATATGAACTATGAATATTCACCAGGCATATCTGCTTACCTTCGATTTGTTGATCTGAGAACCAGATTAATTTGCACGGCTTGGTTACAGAAACCCAAACCTGAAGGGCCAATGCAAGAATATTGGGTGCCCTAGATAATAGTTTCAGCCTAACAGCCCTCTCTGCCTCTCCCCAGTTCATTTCCAGGTCCTTAGCCCGTTGGCTCTCCCCTCCCCCCCCCCCAAGATTTTTTTATTACTCTACAATCATCATCTCCCTACAACAATTCTATAAAAATTCAATTGGATTTCACACTTAAACTTTGTTTGCAGGTACAGGTACTGAGGCTTCTTTGAGCTTGTGTGGCTGTAGGAGCTTAATTCAAGCTCAATTTATTTGATATACTGCTAATAAAACCAAGGTTTAGAATAAAATACAATAATAAAAATGAGTAAAAATAAAAGGGTGGGAGACAAAATTTGACAAAGCACGGACTGACGATGAACTGGTTGCAGAAACATAAGGAGGAAAAAAGATAGGTGAGTTGCAAGAAAAACAAAAAGGTTGCGGAAGGAGAGGAAACATTTTCGATCTGTCCACAGGAGTCAAGAAAACTCAGCTGCTTTTTTGCTGTGTCCCCCCCCCCTTTTTCCCCCTCCCATAGCTGTCACTTTAGATCAGTGGTTTCCAAACCTGTCCTGGAGGACCACCAGGCCAGTCGGGTTTTCAGGATAGCCCTAATGAATATGCATGAGAGAGATCTGCATATAATGGAGGTGCCAGGCATGCAAATCTACTCCATGCATATTCATTAGGGCTATCCTGAAAACACGGCTGGCCTGGTGGTCCTCCAGGACAGGGTTGGGAACCACTGCCTTAGATGACTGTCTAATTTTGCTTAGAGGTTGGGCTGGTCCCTCAAGCCTGTTTGTGGCCCACCAGTAACCAGAGGTCTGCAGTTATGATTTAAGGATTCAGAAAAGCTCACCCATAACAACTTTTGTGTGGGAGGAATGAGAAGTAAAGCATGGCACTGGACAAGGTGCCCCTTCAACACAAGGAGAGAGAATGATTAATCTCTGAATCCAGATATGGCCCTACGTATGCAACTCCGAAGACTCCTACGCCAAGCCGCAAGTTACTTGTCTGATAAGCTTTCTGATTTCATATGTTGAACAGACTTTTCTTCAAAAGGCTTTCTCACTCACATAAAGTGGGTGGAACCTGCCAATGCCGCGCCTTCCATAGATGCCAGCTTCTCAAAATGATTGGGGTGTTGAAAACAACAGAAATTTCCCTTCCTGGATCCAATAAAAAAGATTACTCAGTATATGGGGTGCCCTGTACCCATAGAGCTGGCACCTATGACTTATTTGCTTCCTCACTCATCTTCTGTGTTGTCCTTGATTTAAGTTTAACATACTGGTCTTTGTGTGCAATACTGCAGGAAACCATCCCCATGTCAGTCGTTAAGGAGAGGGAAGAATCAGAGTGTGAATGGGCACAAAGTTGAAGGATGCATTGAAGCCTTGCATTGAAGAATGCTGGTGTAGAAGGACTGAGGTTAAGATAGACCAGTGGTCCCCAACCCTGTCCTGGAGGATCACCAGCCAATCAGGTTTTCAGGATAGCCCTAATGAATATGCATGGAGCAGATTTGCATGATTGTCACCTCCATTATATGCACATTTCTCTCATGCAGATTCATTAGAGCTATTCCAAAAACCTGACTGGCTGGTGGTCCTCCAGGACAGGGTTGGGGACCACTGAGATAGACACTAAAGAATGACAGTCTCTGGTATCCAGAGCAGATATTGTGATGTCATAATGCCTCATTCCACCAATGCCTAAGAGCAACTTCCATCAGTGATGTCACAATGGGTTCATTATCCTATATTTAGCTCAATAAGAATCAGAGTATAAATAGGCACAGCCACTGACCCTCAAGACTTGCATTGAAGAATGCTGGTGTAGAAGGACTGAGGTTGAGATAGACACTAAAGAATGACACAGGATGGTTTCCCACAGTTATCTTCAGGGATGGGGACGGTGACAAATTCTGTCACCGTTTCATTCTCTAGCTGTGCTTATAATATTTAAAGAATCTGTTTGTCAGCTTAAAATATTGATGAATAACAAAAGTTGTACAAGACAACAGTTTTGTACTGAACTTCTGCTAACTAATATCTTCTAGAAAATCTCCCAAAAATTATGCTTTAGAAACTTCAAAAGACAACCAACGGCGCAGAGAAAGTCAATAGGTTCTCACAGTGAGAGCTCTGCCGCATTTAAAGCAAAATTGAGAACTAAAACCATTCACAACTTTCAAGAATTTAATGAACGTGAGAGGTGTACCCTCAGTGTGAGGAGTTAGCGAAGTGGAGAGAAATTCCCCCAGCGCTTAACTGTGTTGGTATGTGAGCTCCATTACACCTGCACACCATCACTGGGTACACCACGTGTGCATTAAACAACAGAAAGTTATAATTAATAAATTTAATATGCTTTAAAAGTACAATAAGGCAAAGCACCCACTATGAAAACCCTCCAGTCGTACCCCAGGGAAAAAATTCACACTTAGCTTGACAATCTTCATCCAGGGAGCCTAATTGTAGTTGAGGCGTTGAAAATCATGACGACCCCATTCAAAGGTCCAACCTTGGCCCGGCTTCTGGGACTCGAAGTGTCCCTTCTTCAGGGACCCAAAGCTGACCTGGGAATGGAAAGCACAGAATCACAACGCCGCCAAAAAAGGACGGCGAGTGGGTCCGTCAGACTGGGAGGATCACTAATTGTTTAATGCACACGTGGTGTACCCAGTGATGGTGTGCAGGTGTAGTGAGTAATGGAGCTCACATACCAACACAGTTAAGCGCTGGGGGCATTTCTCTCCACTTCACTAACTCCTCGCACTGAGGGTACACCTCTCACATTTATTATATTCTTGAAAGTTGTGAATGGTTTTAGTTCTCAATTTTGCTTTAAGTGCGGCAGAGCTCTCACTGTGAGAACCTATTGACGTTCTCTGCGCCTTTGGTTAACTAATATCTTCTTTCATACCAATTAAAGTTCTTAGGATGTGCAGAAGAAGGAGCCACCATAGACACCCCAATAGTGCTCTCCGCTCAAAACACGGACACTCACAAACACCGAAGAGCTGATATTAAAATTGCGGGTCAGTCCAGATATTCAACCTGGGCTATTTCCGGTGACCGGCATTGAATACCTGAATATTTTTTTGGCCAGTTTAAATTGAACCAGCCAAGCTGCTATTCAGCACTAGCCTGTTAGTTTTAAACTGGCCAAAGCCTAATTTGGGCACCAAACTTAGCCAGTGATGCACTAAATATTGCCAGATAGGTGGTTATATCGCACAATATAACCGGCAATATGCAGTGAGAGATAACTGTCTATCTCCTACGAAATATAGCCAGTTAAGTGCCATTTAACTGGCTAGATGCTATTCCTGGCCAGTTAAATGGTTTTAAATATCAGGTGGCAAGCTTCCAAGTTTAATCAGTACTTGTGGCCTGGATTGGCCACTGTGGAAACAGGATACTGGGATAGAAAGACTATTGATCTGACCATAGGTGTCGGAATGGGGGAGGCCACAGGGGCCATGGCCTCCCCAAAAATTCTCAGACGCTGTGGTTTGAGCCCTCCCGCCCACACTTCTTCCAGTGTTTGCTTAAATCTTCGGGCAGCCACTGTGCAGCATCAAACAGCAGGCCTGCCCCGGAAGCCTTCATTCTACTTCCGGGGGCAGGCCTGCTCATGGATGCTGCACAGCGGCTGCTGAACATTTAAAGCTAAAGAGCCGAAAGGAGGTGGTGGGGGACTCGGGAGCTGTTTAGAGGTCGTGCGCCAGGGCGGAGCTCCTGGCCCCCCCCCAAAAAAAAAAAACAAAACAGCATTCTACTGCCTATGGATCTGACCCAGTATGGCTATTCTTATCTCACTCATTTCATAAACACACACTGAGTGGTTTACCAAACTACATAATATACAAAGAAATATAAAAAAAAGAAAAGAAAATACATCATTTGACAGGAAAGCAAAGAGAACGGATGAGGAACAATCAATGGCATATCACGTCTACCTCAAGAGGAGCCTGAAAGCAAACTCAGTCCATTGGGATACCCAGTCACCTTATACGTTTATGTTTATTTTTCATTTGATATCCTGCTTAAAGCAAAAAGTCAAAGCGGTTTACAAAATAAAATCACATTGAAAGGAACGCCAATAGTATATATATATATATATACAATAGTGTATATATATATAAAAAGATAAAACAATCAAACAAGAAACATTCTCACAATCAAATTAAAAAATATACAATGACATAGATAAAAATTAATAATAAACATACTGATACATTTTTTCATTGGCATATGTGTTTAATCCCTTCTCAGGCCCCTTAGACATTAATATACTCTTTGCTGTCTGAACAAGTTCCAGCTTGAAGTCCAGGCACGAAGGCAGCTGGGTCATTGTCTTTTTTTATTTCCTATGGGAACATTTTTGACCATTTTAAAGCTCTGGGAGAGGGCAAAGGAGCAATTCCATAAATGGTAAATCTTACTCATGCCAAAACACATCACATACAGTGTAAAGACCTGAATATTCAGAGTAAAGGGGTAGGTGATTGTTCAGAGACAAGCAGGGCATCTGAGCCTATTTTTTAAACAGAAGGATGCAGGCAAATCACCAAATATCTTTTAGTTAGTGTGTGTTTGTGTGTGTGAGAACCTTCAACTTTGCAACCCCCAACCCAATTAATTTCAACAATACCACTCCCCCCAGAACAATACTTTAAAAACGCATACTTGATCTATTTTGGCCACACGCCAAGTTTGTGTGGCCAACTACCCCCTAAAAACTGCTTAGTTCGCCTAATGCTAAACTGGTCCTGTGGATGGGCCTGGCTGCCCCCCAAATCGGGCCATTCTGAGTAATCAGTTATGTAGCTGTTATTCAATGGCCACAACTCTCCTACCCACCCACCCCTACCCCCAGGAAGGCTGAGAATGCTGCCTCCACCGCATCTCCAGCCCAGGCCAACCTATGGGAGAGGAAGTCCTGATCCGGCAACTGAAACAGGAACTTTCTGCATGAAAGTGTACAGTTGTAACCATCTGAGCCTCGTGGGATGGCTCTGAATTTTTTCATTTCCATAGATCTTCAGGCGATGCAGACTGTGAAATTCAGAGGAAGGCATAACAGTATTACTCAAGACAGAATGTTCTTAGGATGAAACCTCCAAATCTACCAGACTGGCCCCACTATCTATTATGAACCATGAGTGTGTGTGTGTGTGGGGGGGGGGGAGCCACACGCTAGAGAATGACACGGTGACAAAATTCATCACCGTTCCCGTCCCCGCGGATAATCGCAGGAAATAATCCCATGTCATTTTCTAGTGTCTATTTCAATCTAAATCCTTCTACACCAGCATTCTTCAAAGCAAAGCTTGCGGGTCAGTGGCTGTGGCCATTCATAGTCTGATTCTTATGTGAGCCAAGGATAATGAAGCCATTGTGACATCACTGATGTGATTGGCTCTTAGGCACTGGTGGAATGAGGCATTATGACATCACAATATCTGCTTTGGATACCATTCTGTAGTGTCTATCTCAACCTCAATCCTTCTACACCAGCATTCTTCAAAACAAAGCTTGCGGGTCAGTGGTTGTGGCCATTCATACTCTGATTCTTCCCTCTCTCCTTAAAGAATGACATGAAGATGGTTTCCCGCGGTTATCCGTGGGGACGGGAACGGTGATGAATTTTCTCACCGTGTCATTCTCTACCGCAGTGTTTTTCAACCTTTTTTGGGCAAAGGCACACTTGTTTCATGAAAAAAATCACGAGGCACACCACCATTAGAAAATGTTAAAAAATTTAACTCTGTGCCTATATTGACTATATATAAAGTAATTCTCTTGAATAGGAATCAAATAAACACAAAGAAAGTATTTTATAATTACTTTATTATGAAATATTAAGTAAACAGAATAGTGAAAAATTATAAAATACTTTATTCAGTGCGAAACCTGGGCCTGTTTGGCTGAACACAAAGCTGATATTCTGGCTGGAATCGAAGAAAGACACACACGTAGCTCTTCGTCAACAGCTCTCAGTCTCTCTCTGTATTTGGTTTTTATAGCATACAAAAATAGACTAATATACCCTCCATCCTTTTTATTAAACCACAATAGCAGTTTTTAGCGCAGGGAGCTGCGCTGAATGCCCAGCGCTGCTCTTGACGCTCATAGGCTCCCTGCGCTAAAAACCACTATTGCGGTTTAGTAAAAGGTGACCATATTGTAAAATATAGACAGCAGATATAAATTCAGAACTGTGCATAGTAAGTGAAGGGAAGTTTTCATCTCTGGGAATTTACCCAGTTAACTATTAAGTTATTTGGGCAAATTCCTTTGAAAACTGTGGTAATACTGCCTCCACTTTGCTAAATTTAAAATAAAATCATTTTTCCTACCTTGTCTGGTGATTTCTGGTTGCACTTTCTTCTTCTGACTGTGCATCCAATCTTGCTTCCCTTCTATCAGCCTGTATGCTTTCTCTCCTCCACACCTCATTCCCTCCCCCAACTTTTTCTTCCTCTCTCCCTGACCTTTCTTTCTTTTTTTCTGTTTCTCTTCTTTCCTTCTGTTTCCCTGCCTGCCCCCTTTCTTTCTTTCTCCCTGCCGTTCCCCAAGCCACTGCCACTGCCACTGCCATCGGGGAACAGGACCCACCAATGGATAACAGGCCCCACAGCCGACGCCGATGCCGACGCATGCTCTCCCTGACGTCAATTCTGCAATCGGAGAGGAAGTTCTGCCCAGCCAGGCAGCGATTGGCTGGCCCGAACTTCCTCTCCGACTGCAGAATTGACGTCGGGGAGAAGAAGACTTATCGGCTCGATAGATTAGATCGCCAAGACAAAGTGAGTCCTGGGTGATCGACTCACTTTGCCTTGGCGAGCTACTGGCGCCCCTGCCTCGGGCCCCCTGTCAGCTCCGGGCCCCTGAATGCAGGACTGGTAGTACTGCCCTGATGGCGGCCCTGCGGCACACCAGGCAACATCTCGCGGCACACTAGTGTGCCGCGGAACAGCGGTTGAAAAACACTGCTCTACCGCACGCTACATTTTGTAAGCATTTCATTCACTTCCACAGCTGAGGCATTATGCTGAACAAAGCAATACACTTTTCATTTTAGGGGAGAGGTGACTATTATTACTGATAAGCACTGAGACCCCTGCACCATGCTTGTCTTGGGGACCCTCCAGCGGGTAAGTTTTCAGGATATCTATCTGCATGACAAATTACCATGTTCCGGGTTTCTAGTGTGCACATTTATCCACCGCATATTCTTTGTGAATATCCTGAAAACGTACTAGCTTTGGAGGTGCCCAGGAAAAATTTTGGAAACCCAGTGCCATAATCTGAAACACATATGTTGAGAATTGCTAACGAGAAAGTGCAGTTGAGAATGTGGGTCCAGTGAGATGCTAAAAGCCTGTGGGCATTTTCACGAAAAGACCCGGGCTGTGTGAATGAGAAAGAAGAATTTAGTGTTCCAATCAGCCCTTGGATAGCACCAAATGTGTTGGTGCCATCCAAGCACACAGCCTTGACAGTGATGAAATCATGTTGTGTCACAATGCACAGGTCAGACAAGACCTGGATATCAGGAACAAACTCCCAGAGCACTCTCTGTGACCTCTGGCTCTCCATCAGCTTCAGGACAGGCTTTCCTGCAGACACATGTATGTGCCAGTTTCTTAATGAAGCATCTTTAGAGGCAGCTGAACAGACATAACATAACAGATTAACTTCTATTCCGCGTAACCTTGTAAGTTCTATGCTGTTAACAAAGTTAAGAATAATTATTATTTAGTAAACAAATATGTCTTCAATTGTTTTCTAAAATGAGGTAGGCCTCTTGAACTCAGTGAACTCTCTCATACCAAGCTGGCAGATGGACAAACTGCCTGACCACCCTCATCTCATCTGCCCCATCTTACTCATCCTTCAGGAAATCTCTCAAATCTTTCCTCTACGACAAATTTCTTGAACCCCCCCCCCCCCCCATCACCAAATAATCAAATACTTCCATCCTGTAATTGATACTGGTTGTTTTCTTGACATTCACCACCCTGCATTGGTTTTGTACACTGCTTTGTTCTTTATAAGCCTCTCGCACTGCCTCTCCACTATATAAATATCTCTGCTGTATATATACAGTCTCCTGCATGGTAAATCTACATTGTTCTTCGCTGTATAAACACCTTTACTGAATATGTACAGTCCTCATTGTATCTTCGCTGTAAATGTACAGTCTCTTACACTGTAAACCGCTCTGAACTGTTTGTGGTACTGCGGTATATAAAATAAAGTTATTATTATTATTATTACTAGGGACTTCAAGTCCTTGTTCCAGAGTGCTACCTGAAAAGAGGGAACCATTGATGAAACTTTTTTTTATAATGGCAACCTTTTACCGAAGGAAAATTTAAAAAGACCGCGAGATTTTCGCATACGAGTTGAGGGAGCAATAGCGAATGAATCCACTAAGTAGCTGGGAGATAAACCAAACAAGACTTTGTAACGCAAGCTTTTTCTCACTTTCACTGTGTTTTGCATGCATTGCTTTTCTACAGGTATGGCAAGAAAGAAAACCAAGTGACGGAATCCAGTTACATACTTGCCGGCTGGCACTGGCTTTACCGTGACGTCTAAGCTGCAGTCCAAAAATAAGGCTTTAGCAGGAAATGACTCCGAGACACTCCTGCTGACACAAGCCTCCTGTAAATATGTTTTGGACTAATGGCGAAACATTTAAGGTCATCTTTGCACTGACTGGCTGCTCTGATGCTTGCGTCTTCGCTACAGAGCTGTGCTGCACTCCTAACTGAACCAGCAGCAGCTGAAATGACCAAACAGAGAATAAAAAGGGGATAGCAGGAATCCCAAAAAAGTATGATCTTGCTTTTAGGGAAAAATTGCCTTTTAAAAATGTTATTAGTTATTTTTGAGATTTTAGAACTTTTTGTATGTGGCACGAGACTTCAGGGTATATGGGCTGTACAACAATCCCCTTTGCTAGCATTGATGACTATGCTACTTTTTAGCAGTGGCGTACCAAGGGGAGGGTGTGGGGGGGAGGGCGGTCTGCCCTGGGTGCAGCCTTGGGGGGGGGTGCACAGCCGGCCAGGTCCGGAAAATTCCTGGGCTGCAACGGCGACGGCACTCAGCGGCTGAGTGCCATCGCAGAGGGGGGGGCGCTGATGCCGCTGAGTGCCGTCGCTGGGGCGGACTGCCCCCCCCTTCCTTGGTACGCCACTGCTTTTTAGGACTGGGACGTAAATCTCCTTTGGTTGTGATGAACTCCCCCAGTTTGTAGAGTAATGTGCGACAGCAGCTGTCCTTGAAAGAGAGCAAGAACCTGGGATACCACATAGTCAGATACGCAGTTCAGGTCTTGCCATCCACCGGATTTCTGAATTCTTTAATCTATAATGAAATCGCACACACACAGCAAGATGAACCTTTTTACTTTCAAACATTTTATTGATGACAGCAATAGTGTACAAAACGTATAAACTGCCAACCAGAAATACAACACACCAGAGGTAAAATAGCTTGAATAAAGAACATTGGTCATCAAATTGACACTAGTATGACCCAAATCTGTAGACCCTCTTCCCCCCGCTAAGCCCCTCCCGGATCACCAAATCTAAACATAAGGTAAGGGAGAATGTCCTGTAGAGGTAGAAAAGCTCTGGAATGTTGGCCAACAATGGTGACATGATCACACACTTCGATGTAGCTACCTTTGAGTTCCAAAGCCTGAGAGTACAGGCAGGCTGCTATTGCTGGTGGTACCTGAAAACAGCAAGCCACGTGCACTGCTTTCTAAAGTGTGAATCTCTGGGTCAGGGCTTTCTGTCTTAAAGAGAGATTTCCCCTTCCCCACCTCCAGCTGATCGATTCCACTGCCAAGGACCTTACCCGCCTATACACTGCACATGTGTAGAAAGTCTTACTGTGGAACTACATACAGAGGGGATATAGGGTCTATTTCAGGCTATTTGCACCTCACTGTACACCTACCGGGTATAAGTATTATAGCGTGAACCACATTCCTGGCACAATGATATTACAGTACAAATGTCCTTCCAAGACAATGTTTGAATAAATGCATGAAATGAAAACTAACCCTGCAACACCTCACAGATAATAATACATCTCGGTACTGTCTGGTAGTTAAATGCATTGAGCTCTCAACTTCTGCTCCAGGTGGAAGTCTGTAATCCTTTAAGGGACTTGGTAATATTGAATGCTACAAACTCACAATTCAGATCATTTTAATACAAAAACCTGCCTGTTCCAAAAAAAAAAAAAAAAAAAGGTCTGTTTTTATTTTTTACTTTGATTTTACATTGTAACTTATATAGCATCATCGATGCACGGGTTTGCGCAAAGTAAGTGTCCCTGCTTCATAGGACTTGCAGTGCAGTCTTGTCGCATTCTCTGTTTCGTGAGAAATCCATTTCATTAGCATTAAGGCCCTGATTCTGTAAGCAGTGCCTGCTGCGTGCCAGTCATTGGACAGGTGCTGCTTAGAGAATCGCTTCTCCCAAGGACCCTAGGCAAAGAAAATATAGGCCAGGGTTTTAGAGGCCTACATTTCTGGCATCCAGGATTCTTTCTGCATACAGCCAGCGGTGTACCGTACAGTGACGCTGAAGTCCGATGCCGCTCCTAAACACCCACTTCCGGGCTTCAGCGCCACTAGCTTTCAGGGACGTAGGTGTCGGTTCCAGAGGCCACATAGCAGTGGGTATTTTTTAATGAGGGTTTAATTGGGTTTTAATGGCACAACCAATTATCACGCCACTTAAACCCAATTAGGTTAGGTGGCGGTAGGGTGGCTACGGCCACCTATCTTTAAGCAGCTTTTGTAGAATCTGGCCCTAAGTTCTTTCAGATCTTCAAGAATCACTAGAAATTTTTAAAAAAACTTCAAACTTTCCATTTCAGCTAGCATGCAAAATTACTTTTCACTTAATTTTAATAGAATAAATTAAAAATGTGCTGACAATTACAATCTAGTATTCAGCAACAGGTGAGGTGGTTTATACAGTACCTGCTCCCAGGTAATGCAGAAGCACATAGGGCCAGATTTAGGGCATGAAAAAAAGAGGACACCTGGTTCCCAACCCAGCCCCGCCCCATTCCACCATGGTGGGTGCCCTGACCCATCATTCTGAATTTATTCAGTAATGGTGCGTGCAACTTTTTGGAATACCCCTGACACACCCACATTCTTCCCATGGCCACACCTACTTTTGAGTTGTGAGCTATGGGATTTGGGCTCCCAGCTTTATGGTGCATAGCCAGATACGCACCACAAATCCCAATCGGTGCCAATGAATTATAATAATTAGTTGCTAACAACCAATTATTGCTCATTAATGGCTCATTAGCCAATTAAGATGCACACAATTAGTCAATTAAGATGCACACAATTAGCCAATTAAGATGCACACATTTTGCCAATTAAGATGCACACAATTTGCCAATTAAGATGCACACAATTAGCCAATTAAGATGCCCACAATTAGCTAATTAAGCCGATTAGCCAATTAAGATGCACCCAAATTTGCATACAGTGCCTCCTGTTTAGGTTGTGCTAAGTTATCCGTCATTAACTCCGTATTAGTTAGATTGTTAACTGCCAAATGCCTGCTACGTCCCCACTGAGGGGAGAATTCATCAATAGGCACTAAACAATTTAGTGCGCGTAATCGATAAGCATACACTGAATGCTAAGATGCCCGTTATATTTCTGTAGGCATCTTAGCATTTATTACGCACTAATCATTACCGTGTGCTAAATTGCTTAGCACCTGTTGATGAATTCCCCCTTTAAAGTGCTGTTTCACCCACAGTAACCGCTAAATTGCCACAAGGCCCCTTAACATGACTCTGTGCTATCAGTTACTGCATCGTAATCCACACCCCAACCTCCAAACTCTATAAGTGGTGCCTACAAATATGCACGCAATTGTGCACTCACGGCCTCATGCTGTATATGGCACCCAAATATTGGCGCCGATCAGGACGGTGCTTAGCGCAATCCTATAAAAGTTGTGCGTACTTTATCGAATCACGCTTAGCAGCTGTGCTTGCCTTAACATTTAGGCACACCCATCTAGGCCAAGGAAAACCAGACCTAAATACCTGCATCTTAAGTTGTGCGCAGATTGGGTGTATTTTATAATGGTGCACAAAACTTTCAGGAACGTCCATGATCCACTCATGCTCCACCCCTCACCATACTCCCTTGTGAGATTAGTGCACTAGAAACGGATGCGCACCACTTTACAGAATGCGCCTACCAAGTTGTGTGCATAACTTCTAATTAGTGGCCAATCATCATCAATTAATAATTGTCATTTATTGGTGCCAATTCAGATTGTTAAACAAGCTGTACATGCAAATTAGAACATAAGAACAGCCTTACTGGGTCAAACCAATGGTCCATCTAGCCCAGTAGCCCGTTCTCATGGTGGCCAATCCAGGTCCCTAGTACCTGGTCAAAAACCCAAGGAGTAGCAGCATTCCATACTACCAATACAGGGCAAGCAGTGGCTTCCCCACATCTTTCTCAATAACAGACTATGGACTTTTCCTCCAGAAACTTGTGCAAACCTTTCTTAAAACCAGCTACAACCGTGGTGTACCAAGGTGGGGTGGGGCGGGGTGGACCGCCCTGGGGGGGGTGGACCGCCCTGGGTGCACGCTCCAAGGGAGTGCACAGCCGGCTGGGTCCAGAAGCTCCCATGTTGCTGAAAACGGCACCTCAGGGCGGCTGCTGTATTTATTCCAGAGCAGAGTCGGCAGCTGCGCTGAAGTGCACGAAGGTACCGCGATGATTACTTTTGCTGCCGCTGCTTCGGAAGAGGTAAGTGACGTCGGAGGGGGTGGACCGGCAACCGCAGTCATCACGGGACCTTGCCTCTGCCGGTCCAGCCCCCCTCCAACGTCACTTACCTCTTCCGAAGCAGCGGCAGCAAAAGTAATCATCATGGGACCTTGCTGATTTTGATGGAGAGAGAAAGAAGCATAGCAGGGTGGTGGAAGGAGAAAAAGGGGGTCAGAATGGTATGGAAGTGTGGTGAAGGGTGAGAAAGGGGGTAAGGGTGGTATGGAAGCGTGGTGAAGGGTGAAAAAGGGGGTCAGGGTGGTTGGAAGTGTGGTGAAGGGTGAGAGAAGGGGGTCAGAGTGGTATGGAAGTGTGGTGAAGGATGAGAAAGGGGGTCAGGGTGGTATTGAAATGTGAAAAGTGAGAAAGGGGGTCAGGGTGGTATGGAAGCGTGGTGAAGGGTGAGAAAGGGGGTCAGGGTGGTATTGAAATATGGTGAAGGGTGAGAAAGGGGGTCAGGGTGGTATGGAAGCATGGTGAAGGGTAAGAAAGGGGGTCAGGGTGGTATGTAAGTGTGGTGAAGGGTAAGAGAAGGGGGTCAGGGTGGTATGGAAGCATGGTGAAGGGTGAGAAAGGAGGTCAGGGTGGTATGGAAGTGTGGTGAAGGGTGAGAGGGGGCAGATGCTGATGGAAGTGGGGGGAAGGGAGAGGAGAGAGTGAAATGTCAGACCATGGGGGTGTGGGAGAGATGGAAGGGGGAAGCATAAAGTTTGTGGAAGGTGAATAGAAGGAGAGAAGATGCCATATAGAAGGAGCAGAGAGAGGGTAGACCGTGGATGAAAGGAAGAGAGTGACAAGAAGATGAGGAAAGCAGAAACCAGAGAAGACAAGGTAGAAAACAAATTTTTTTTTTTTTTTTTTGCTTTAGGGGAGATGCATTGCTGTTTCTCTGGTGTTGCATTGTATGCAGAATCCAGCTTCTTGGTGCTTCAAGTTTAATCTTTGTCTATGTATTTTTATTCTATCTCCCCATTTACAAAACTGTAGAGTGTTTCTTAGCGTTGGCATCTGAGCTGTTACCACCAGGGCTAAAAACCACACTACAGTTTTGTAAAAGGGGGAGGGGTTAGTTTGTAATTACGTACTAGGCGAAGATGTTTTTCTGTGTTCTGTGTGTTCGAAAAGACATGGTTTTCTGTTAGGATTGACTGTGTAGGATTGATCTGTACTAGTCTGGCTTGTTTAGTTTTACAATAGGTGTATTGATGTACTGCTCACTGCAGTATGTAAGATGCTGCCTTTTCCTAGGTACACTCTTGTGTGATGTGTGGATTGTTACTAAAAATCATGTTTTTCATACAGATGGGGGTGTCAAAAAATGATGGGCCCCGGGTGCCACATATGCTAGGTACGCCACTGAGCTACACTATCCACTCTTACCACATCCTCTGACAACGCGTTCCAGAGCTTAACTGTTCTTGGATTTACACACACAACTAATGGCACCATATACAGAATTTGGCCCTCAGAGATAGCATGGATTCAGTTAGGTTAGTGGTCTCAAACTCAAACTCTTTGCAGGGCCACATTTTGGATTTGCAGGTACTTGGAGGGCCTCAAAAAAATATTTAATGTCTTATTAAAGAAATGACTATTTTGCATGAGGTAAAACTCTCTTTACAGTTTATAAATCTTTCCTTTTGGCTAAGTCTTAATAATAATATTGTAATTTATAGCTAAAGAAACATATGATCAAGAAACTGTTTTATTTTACTTTTGTGATTATGATAAACATACCGAGAGCCTCAAAATAGTACCTGGCGGGCCGCATGTGGCCTCCGGGCCACAAGTTTGAGACCACTGAGTTAAGTGTATAACATAATTAACTAATTGGCACTAAATTGGCACTTGGTTGTAAGAAAGTACCAATAATTGGTATGAACAAGCGCTGACACTAATCAGCAGTTGCACGTAACCTAGCACCTCCCACATTAATTTTTTAGCAGGTACCATGTGCTAATGCGCAATTAAAATGACAGAAAAAAAAGCGCCCTAAAATACGCCACGTTCAGTCTGAGCTTAGCGTGCAAAAAGGTCTCCCAATAACCTGTGTTTAGCTCAGATTTTACTGCAGAAAGGCAGCCTTTAGTGCTGACACTGTAGCTGTGGAGGAACTGGTGGGCGGGTAAGTAGCTAAGTGCACAGAGGGTGGGGGCAGGGCAGGATTAACCAATAGGCCCAGTAGGCATGTGCCTAGGGCCCGAAATGGTCAGGGAGGCCTGATGAAGGAGGGCATCAACATTGTTTTATCTCAAACGGCGATGGGCCCCTCCAGCATCGATCGGCAATGCGGGCCCCCCCCCCCCGATTGGCAACACGGGCCCCCCCGATCGGCAATGAGCCCCCCCCCCATCAACGGCAAGTAAGACAAGCAAGCCACGCGGGTAAGAAAGGCAATGGGAACTGTAATTGTGCAAGCGGTGCTACTTGCCCAAAGCTTCCCTCTGATGCAGCTTCCTGTTTCCGTCTGGGCACATGGTGGGTTGGGGCGGGGCAGGGGGCCCAGTGTACTTGTGTGCCTAGGGGCCCTCGACGAATTAATCCTACCCTGGGGAGCAGACATTGGGACATGAAAGAGAGGATTCAACTGCAGGCTGTCACTCCTACTGAGTGGCCCTAGGCATACTCGACAGTAGCTACACCCCCCGTGTGCAGGAATTTAATGAACACCGAATACTTACATTATTAGCACATTGATACATTTTTTATTTATACAGTCACAGTGACCCTTATTTTTTTAAGGTATATTAATGCAAAAATGTAATTTAACATATTAAATAACGCAAGCCCCATCATTCTCAGCAGGCCCTATATACTAGCTATGCACATAACTAACCCTAAGAAAATAACGCAGCTTAGTAAATGAGGGACAATATTTACTAATCAGTGGGTTGGGTTTTTTTATTGTTCGGAAATCTGCCACAAGTATTCTTATGATCGTACAGGACACAAATCCATTCCAACATGTATTTTCTGAAATTTGCTAAATGTTTTTATAATGATTCTTATCTCTTTCAGTTTCCTTTGGTCTTATGCCTAATTAACTTTCCAGTATATGTTCATTCTTAATTCTTGTGTATCAAATAGTTTGCATATTCTACTCCATGTCTCAATAATGTTTTATTGGATCCGCATTTCTGTCTATTTATAAAAGCAATGTATTTAAATAAACACTTTATAATTGTATACAGGAATGGTAGTCTGCAGATATAATTAGGAGGGGCCGCTGAAAAGTTCTTATCCTAACCAAGAAGAGAATGATGTGGAGCTGTGAAACGTAAAAGTTATTCCACACTTTTCTTGACACTTTTTGTTTCATTTCATATAATTGAAATGAAAAATGTCAAGAAAAGTGTGGAATAACTTGTAACTTTCATTGTGATGTCATAATGCCCCATTCAACCAATGCCTAAGAGTCAGGTTCATCGGTGATGTCACAATGGCTTGGTTCCCCTATACCTGCGCCCATTTACTAGATGCATTTGCCTCACTGAAATGAAAAGTGTCAAAAAGTGGAATAACTTGCAAGTTTCATGGCTCCATATCATTCTCTTCTTGGTTGGGCCGAGAACTTTTCAGCAGCCCCTTGTATCATTTAAAACTGGGGCCGGTTTTAAAAAATCATAGGACCTCTTTTACTAAGCTGCGGTAGAGGTTTCTACCATGGCTTGAAGTGCTAAATGCTCCGATGCTCATTCTATGCTCATCGGAGCATTTAGCGCTCTGGATTGCGGTAGAAACTTCTACCATGGCTTAATAAAAGGGGGGGATGGTTTTCTAGGACAACTGGAACACAGTTTTCCCAAATCGATCCCCCTATGAGCATCGGACCAGTGCAAAGCATTCAGTACACCGGCCGGCGCTAAAAACCTCATACGTGGTTATGTAAGGGGAGGGCACAAATTTTTCACAGTTTCCCATATGCAGAACAACCCGCATCATTGTGTATGTTTTTAACGTGATCTTGCCTGCTATTTAGGAAATATTATGCTGAAGTATATCAAGTTTTGAAACTATACTCAATAAAAATGCTAAATTTGCACTGTAATCAGATGATGCCTAAGGGTTTTTTTATCGCAGACCTCTACGGTAATAGCTCCAACTCTCATAGAATTCCTATCAGCGTCAGAGCTTTTACCGCAGTGGTCTGCAATTTAAAAAAAACAAAAAAACCCTTACGCAGCTTAATAAAAGGGGGCCTAAAATAGGAAACAATGTCTTAATTTAAAAAAAAAAAAATTAAATAAAGATTTTTTAAATTTAAAAATATAATTAACAGAATTTGCTGTACTTTTTTCTCCCTCTTTATTTTGTTTTCAAGCACTTTCCCTCCAATCTAAATACTATATTCATGTTCTATCTTTGGGAACCTCAGGACAAGTGAGTCAGACTTCTGTGGAGGAGATGCAAAACCGGGGATCTATTCACCCAGTTTTCAGTCTCTTCTGTGCAAATAGCGTGAGTTTTCTCCAGGGTTTCCCAAATAGTTGCTGTGGAACTGAGGAGATATGGGCTGTGGATGTGCCTGACACGTTCCCAGGTTCCTTGCATAAGTGGCACATTGTACTGTAAGGCAAAGTGCTACATGTGACAAGACTGAAGGAATGCTCAGGGTGGAGACCTGCAGGTCAGATATGTCTTCACTGCAGGTAATGGTGTATACAGCAAAGAGCTAAATCTGACTTCAGTGTGACATATAAGGATAGGATGTCAAAGGGGCTCTTTTGCTTATGCGCACTAAGCCCTAATTGGGTTTAGCATATCAAAAAGGGCTTACTACAGGATGCACTAACCAAAGAATCTTGCAGCAAGTTCCCTGTTTGCATACAGTAATTGCAAGCTTTTTTTTTTTTTTTTTAATGGGCATGGAAGTATTATTCAACTAGCATGCTCACATTATTGCATGCTTATTGGTTAGCGTGAGGTTTACATAGAAAACTGAATGCTGATAAAGACTTTGTGGCCTATTCAGTCTGTCCATCCATTCCACCTACTATCCCCTTTCTCTGCCCTGAGACCTTATGTACCTGTCCTGTCCCAAGTATTTTGAATTCAGATACGCTTTTCATCTCTATCACCTCCACTGGGAGGCTATTCCATGAATTCACTACCCTTTCCATGAGGAAGTATTTCCTGAGTTATTTAAATGCCTCTAACGTATCCCACCTCTCTTGCCTTTGTTCCAAAGTGTACATATTGAGATCTTTAAGTCTGTCCCCATATGCTATATGTCGAAGACCACAGACTGTTTTAGTGACCAACTCCATCTTGTTTATATTTTTTGAAGGTGCAACTCCAGAATTGTACACACCAATCTTATTGCCTTTTTCCTACTGACCATTCCTCTCCCTATGCATCCAAGCAGCCTTCTAGTTTTTGCTGTCACCTTTTATACCTATTTGGCCATCTTATGATCATCTCATAAGATCACAAGCCCAAGTCCCACTCTTCTCATGCATGACCCTGCATTTTTTTTCTCTGGCTCCAAAATATACGGTCTATTTACCATATACCTTCACACTTCGTGCGGACCACAGCACTGAAACCATCATAGCCTCCCTTCTCGACCACCTCCTCACACTCTTCAGTCAGGGCTCAAGTGCCCTGATCATACAACTCAACCTGAGCAGTGCTTTTGACCTGGTCGACCACACCATTCTCCTGGAATGCCTAGCGCACATAGGCATCTCAGACCAGGTCCTCAATTGGTTTCAGGGGTTCCTACAAAATAGATCATACAAGGTACTCAAGAATAACTCTTTCTCATACTGCTGGGACAACACCTGCGGGGTCCCACAGGGCTCCCCCCCACCCCCCATCCTATTCAACATATACCTAGCCTCACTAGGTAAACTCTTACACAACCTAAATCTCAAATTCTTCATTTATGCAGACGATATCACAATAACCATCCCATTAACCAACTTTTCACAAGAACTACTCGACCACATCTCAAACACTCTCAACCAGATAGAACTCTGGATGCTTTCATTCAGACTGAAATTAAACCCAGACAAAACAAAATTTTTCCTAGCCTCCCCCAAAGATAAAATTAAGGAAACCACAATTCAACTAAAAGGAAAGACCTTCCCCCTTGATCCGACCATAAAAATTCTGGGAGTCACGCTGGACAAAAACTTATCTCTAGATAACCATACCGACCTCATAATTAGGAAAAGCTTCTCGGTACTTTGGAAACTTCGCACCATAAAAAAACACTTCTATGACAATGCATTCCGCCTACTTGTACAATCCTCCATCCTCAGCATCCTCGACTACTGCAATATCATCTACCTTAACGCCACTAAGAAAACTACCAGGAGACTAAAAATAGTCCAAAATACCGCGGTGCGCCTCATCTTTGGCCTAAAGAAATGGGAACATGTCACCCCTTTCTATCACCAACTACACTGGCTACCATTTGAATCTAGAATTCTTTTTAAATTTGCATGCTTCTGCTACAAATCGGTTAACGGCTCCTCCCCAAGTTACATAAACACACACTTTAACCTTTACTGCAGCAACAGGACATCACGGAGAACTCAATTGTTCGCCTTCCCTTCGCCTAAACACTGTCCTCTCAAAAGATTCCTTGATAGAACTTTTGCCTTCCAAGCAGCCAAGTCGAACCCATGGCTAGCACAGATGATACTCGAGGCCCCCACTTACCTATCATTCAGAAAACTACTAAAAACGTACCTTTTCAGCAAACACGACCCTTAATAATCCATTCACCTCACATGACACTTACCCCACCCCTGCCCCCTTCCTCCTTCACCAGTCCCTCCCTCCCCCACTCTCTACCTCCCCTACCTAGCTCGATCAAACCTGCAATTTCTGTAATATTGTTGTAAACCTGCCCTCTTTGCAGACAGTTAAGAATCGCTGTAATTCCACGGCTGACTGCGGCAAATCACTGTAATTTATCGTAATTCAGCCTGCAATTTGCTGTTAAAAATACTTCTTATTATGCTGTAAATCTGCTTCTAATTTTGTAAACCTACTTCTAATTTTGTTGTAAATCTGCTATTCAATGCAGATCATTTGCTAATTGATGTAAACCGCCTAGAACTCACTGGGTATGGCGGTATATAAGAATAAAGAATAATAATAATACATATTGAGATCTTTAAGTCTGTCCCCATATGCTATATGTCGAAGACCACAGACTGTTTTAGTGACCAACTCCATCTTGTTTATATTTTTTGAAGGTGCAACTCCAGAATTGTACACACCAATCTTATTGCCTTTTTCCTACTGACCATTCCTCTCCCTATGCATCCAAGCAGCCTTCTAGTTTTTGCTGTCACCTTTTATACCTATTTGGCCATCTTATGATCATCTCATAAGATCACAAGCCCAAGTCCCACTCTTCTCATGCATGACCCTGCATTTTTTTTCTCTGGCTCCAAAATATACGGTCTATTTACCATATACCTTCACACTTCAATCACTCCAATATTTTGAAACCATTTGATCCTCAGCGAGGCCACCTCCCCACTCAATATACATTCATAGTGGGTGGCTTTACACCTCAGATCGTCATTGGATCCTTTGTACTTCTATGCATTTATAAACGTTCCGTTTACTTATTTTCTTGTTTTCTTAAATAATTTAAACATATTAATTTAACGTAGTTTTACTTAGCTTTAGTTAGCTTCTGGTCTCAGTTCACAGAAAGGGGGAGATAACCGACATGTTTCACCCATGTATTGCCAACAGTTTTCTCAAGGCTATCACTCCCTCATAACTCACTCTCCATTCTGAACAGACCAGTTCCCTCTCCAGAAAAGCCACCCACTATGAATGTATATTGAGTGGGGAGGTGGCCTCGCTGAGGATCGAATGGTTTCAAAATATTGGAGTGATTGAGGTGTGAAGGTATATGGTAAATAGACCGTATATTTTGGAGCCAGTGATATAATATTGCCTCTTTCGTTAATACTCTATTACGTTGTATGTCGCCTGCATTTTTTTTAGCATTAAATCTTAGCTGGCAAATTCTGGACTATTCCTCAAGCTTCGCTAGAACCTTCATGTCAGGGATGTCTACCCTATCACAGATAGCTCTTTTGTAACATCGCTTAGAAAAATGTAAAAAAGAACCAGCCCAAGAACTGAACTTTATGGAACACCACTGGTAACAACATCCCTGTCCTCAAAGTGAACTTCATTTACCATCACCCTCTGTCACCTTCCGCTAGGGTTACCATTTGGCTCCAGAAAAAGGAGGACAGAGAGAGACATCTGGGCTTTACTTCCATTGAAAGCAATGGAAGTACAAGTGATATGCAAAAGTCTTGCATCACAAGGTGAAATTTGAGTATTTAGTCATTTGAGACTCAGTTAACATAATTTAAGCTACTAACTGAACATAATTTTGTCTGAAAAGTATAATTTCATGGAATTTCTGGTAATTCCTTGATGACTGTGAGTATTCAGTTACATCAGATTGATCAGAATGATTTTTGATAACAGGCATAAGAGTTTGTGTGGAAACTGAATCAAAATTCACCAATCAGCAGTGTAGCATTTGCAGCAAATCAGAAGTGATATTTCTGCAGCCAGTCAGCATTAAACTTCACTACATGGCAGGAAGTATAAATTTCTGGGATTCCTGCAACTGGTATTATTCAAACTGATTGACCAGAGACATCAATAGCAAAGAAGTCCAAATTTCAGTTCTTGTTGGAGGAAAAACCAAGTTTGAATAGTGGCTCTTTGAGGAAGAGGGGTATTCCAGCAGGCAGACTGCAGAGGGTGGGATACAATCAAAGTACAGTGATCAGGGTGCTTCAGAAGAAAAAGGAGACAGGAGGAACACAGTGTAGACGGTGTTCAGGTCGACCAACAAAGACAAGCTACAGACAGGATTGAGTGTTGAGACACACATCTCTTGGCAATAGGAAGCAAACATCACCTCCGTTGCTGAGAGAGTGGCAGGACAAATGCTCAGCCATGTTAGTACAAGTACAGTGAGGCGTAGATGCCTGGAATTTGGTTTGAGAGGATGTAAAGCAAGGAAGAAAAATCTACTGATTATGCAGCAAAAAGTGAAGAATGGCATGGTCTGTGCAGCTTGGCAAGTGGACAAAGGAAATGTGGGAGAAGGTGTTATTTAGTGATGATGGCACTTTCTGCATCTTGGGTGATCAGTGCAGAACAACAATTTTCTCCTTCGTACCCTCTTCCCTAAGACCTGTCATGTCCCGACTTTTGCATAATGTCTGCATTGTGAATGTCCTGATGTAACCCGTTCTGAGCTTCGGGGAGGACGGGCTAAAAATCAAAATAAATAAATGTACGCAGACATCCAGAAGAATTCAAGCCTGAATGCCTTAATCTGTCAGTTATGCATCCTACAAAGGTCATGGTATGGGGATGTATGGCAGCAAGTGGTGTTGGTTAGCTTCACACTATAGAGGGCATGGTGAAGTCAGTAAAATAGTGTACATTGAAATCCTGCAGAAACGCGTGTTGCCTTTAGCAGACAAATTGTTTCCTGGTGATTACTTCTTTCAAGATGATAATGCATCATGTCATCGAGCACAAACTATACTCGAATGGATGAGAAAGAAGGGAGTGAAAGCAATTGATTGGCCTGCCCAGTCACCTGATCTCAATCCAATTGAAAACCTTGACACAAGCTGTCACTGGAAATATTTTTAAAAACCCAGCCAATAACGAAGCAAGAGCTGATTGTGTCATTGACTGAAGCTTGGAATAGGACTATCACCCACGAGAATCTGATGAAGCTGGTCCACTCTATGCCCGAAAGGTGTCGGCTTCTCTGTAAGAGCAAAGGCTGGCCAATCAAATATTGAAATCAGTAGACAGAACAAATCAGCCCTCCTGTGCCTCCCTCCGGCGGGTGTTTAGCTTCTGGTCGGCTCCCCTGCTGCAGTGGTTTTTCTGCTGAAAGCTGGGGGCGTCGGCTCCTTGCGTGATCCGCAGCTGAGTGGGAAGCGTTCTCTCTGACATCATGACATCAGAGAGAAGACTTCCGATGCAGTCATGGATCACGCGAGTGTTGATTCCCGTGGCTTTGAATGGAAAACCGGCTGCAGCAAGGAACCGGCCAGAAATGCTGTTGCTGCACAGGGCAGGGAAGTGAAGGGGGAAGGGGAAGAGAAATGCTACTGCTGCACAGGGAATGGGGGGGGGGAGATATGCTGCTGCTGAATAGGGAAGGGAGGGGAAGAGAAATACTGCTGTTGCAGCACCCAATTAGGGTGAGGGAGGAAAGGAGGGAGAAGGAAGACAAGGGGAAGGAACGAGAGATGCCAAGTCCATGGGAGAGAGGGAGGGAAAGGAAAGAAGGAAAAGAGATACCAGACCATGGAGGGGGAGGGATAGATGCCAGGGCATGGGGGGAGGGAAGGAGACAGATGCCAGACCAGGGGAAAGGAAGGAAGGAGGGAGGGAGAGAAAGGAAGAAGAGGAGATGCCAGATAATGAAGGGGAGGGGGAGTTGGAAGGAGAGGAGAGAAATGCCAGGGTATGGGGGGGGAGGAAGGGAAACTACGGGTACAAATGCCAGACCAGAGAGAAAGGAGGGAGATGAGATGCCAGAGCATGGAGGGAGAGAGATTCCAGGGTATGGGGAAGGGAAGGAGATAGAGATGCCAGACGATGGTGTGGAGTAGGAAGGAAGGAAAGGAGAAGAGAAGAGAGAGATGCCAAAGCTTAAGGGAGGGGGTAGAGACAGAAAAATGGAGAGGGGTGAAGCTGAAATAAATCATGTACAAAGGAGAAAAGGGGCATAGGATATACAGTTTATTGAAGGGACATAGAAATAGGGAAGATGCCATATGGAAGAGAGAGAGAGAGGGTGGACAGTGGATGGAAGGGGCAGAGTATGGGCAGTAGATGGAAGGGGTAGAGAGAGAGAGAGGGTAGAAGTTGGATGGAAGGGGTAAAGAGAGGGCAGATGTTGCATGGAAGGGAGAAAGGACAAACTCTGTATAGAAAGAAGAGAGCAAAGAGAAGATGATTAAAGCAGAAACGACAAAAGGTAGAAAGATTTTTTTTGTTGCTTTACTTAGAATCAAGTAGTATTGTAACGGTATTGATAAAAGTTTATAAATAGGAAATGGAAATATAAGGCAATCTTTTTTGGACTAAACCCCTTTCCTCAGGTCAGGACAGGATACCATAACAGCAGTATACTGTATTGTTCTGAAGAAAGATTTGGCCTCTTAAAGCTAATTGAGAAATGGATTAGTCCAATAAAATGGTATTTTCTTATTTATGATTATTTGTTTTATTTCTATATGTTAATTTGTAAAGTGATGATTGTTATGTATTAGTTTTTTCAAATTTACATCTACTGTCTTTATATTTTGCACAGTATTAGAGGAGTTTATTTATAAGTTGTTTATGCAGAACTGTGTCGAAGGCTTTGCTAAAATCTAAGTACACCACATCTGGTTCTATAGAGGAGGCAGTAAGTGATCCTGTGTTAATATTATGGTCCATTGCCAGGCACTAACAACAACATTAGCACATGACTTGAAAATTTTTTTTTTTTAAAAGCCCTTTTATGGACATACTAGAAATAAGCTTAGTGCGCATGAAAGTCCTGAGTTAAGACGTGCTAAGCCCATTTTGAAGCACAACTTAGCATTAGGACCCCAAATTCTCTGAGCTGAACAATTGTGGAATGTTTCTGAATTGCTGGTTAAATAAGCAATGCCCAACTACAATTAAAGTTTGTACTACATCTGTTTATATCTCCCATACGAGCTTATCAAATGGGCATTACTTTAGTGCACACTTGTCCTAAATGCTCTTGTATCAATGCCTCTTTGGGCCACATGTTCTGGACCTGCCCACGTATTTCCCAGTTCTGGCACAGCTTGGGACACTACACTACATCTCTGTGGAGCCGACGTTGGACGCCAGCCCTGCAAACACTTTTTGGATATTATATCATTGCATCACCGAAACCTAAAGGACTGACCGCTTTTCTTGCACGGGTGATGCTCCTTGGTAAGAAAGCTATTTTGCTCAACTGGTTGTCCCCTGAACCTCCATCTTATGCCCAATGGAGATCGTTGATGATTGTACATGCCTCCCTGGAGCGTAGACAACTTGGGGATCTGGATTCTACGCTTGGACAGCGATTTTGCTCTATCTGGGAACACTTTTGGATGGACCATACACCACATGCCCGCAGTAGACTTTTGAATTTATGAATTGTCTTTGCTCTCTCTCCTTGTGGCTCTTCTATTGATTATGATGTGTGGGTTTGTGGGAATGGGGGATGGTTGGGGTACTGCAGTATTTTGTGCACATTATTGAGAACCTTGTTGCTTGTTTTTTGCTAGCACTTTATTGAAAAACTTTAATAAATATATTTACATAAAAAATAAGCAATGCCTTCTGAGGGCTCTGGAAAGAGGAGTGCACTGTCAACTGGTCAGAAAGCAGTCTCAAAATGGAGAATTATTGGCACCGGAGAAAATTACTCTGAGCAAACTCCAGAACTAAGAGAAAGATTCAATGTTAAGATGTTGATGCTGATTCCAGAAAATATCAGCAGGTGGCAGCATAACACATTCAAAGTACAAAGAGCTATTTATTTATGTATTTATTGGGATTTATTAATCGCTTTTATGGACAGATTCACCCAAGGTGGTGTACAGCAAGTGCAATTCAACATAAAGTTTACAATTGTGTTAACAGCTTTTGGAAATATAATGGTTAAATTATATAATGTTTAACTTCTTTAAGAAAGTAAAGAAGTTAACCATAACAGTAAAAAGACCAAGTAGAAACATGAATACAGTGGTACCTTGGTTTGCGAGCATAATTCGTTCCAGAAGCATGCTCAACCAACCAATGCTCAACCAACCAAGCATGCTCAACCAACCAGAAGCATGCTCAACCAACCAAGCATGCTCAACCAACCAATATACCAACCATAGATTACCAAAATACCAACCATAACCAACTTAGAAATCAACTCTATCAACTACCCTTTGCAAACCACCCTAAAACTTCTAGGTATGACTATTGACAGAGGCTGCACCATGCAACCACAAATTAACAAAACAATACAGAAATCTTTCGCAGTTATGAGAAACGTTAGACAAGTCCGAAAATTCTTCGAAAAAACACAATTTCAGCTCCTAGTACAATCTCTAATCCTAAGTATCCTAGACTATTGCAACATCCTCTACCTCCCCTGCCCTGCAATAATGATTAAACAACTACAGACAATTAAAAATACAGCTCTGAGACTCGTCTATTCATTGAAAAAACATGATCACATTACTGAGGCATTCATCAATTCTCATTGGCTTCCAATCCAGGAAAGAATACAATTTAAATTCTACTGTATACTATTTAAAACTATAAATGGAGACAGCCCAACCTACCTAAACGACCGCCTCATCCAAACCACCTCTACCAGGCATAGAAAAACACACACCCCATTCACTTACTCCCCAATCAAAGAAGTAAAACGGAAAAAACTATACAACGGACTACTGGCCACTCAGGCAGCGAAGATAGACAACCAAGTCTCCAACCTATTGACAATAACCCCAGACTACAAGATGTTCAGAAAGGAAATAAAAACTATACTCTTCAAGAAATCCCTTAATAAAGCTTAATACCATGATAAAGCTTAACCCCCCTCTTACCATCCCCTCCCTAACCCCAGATCTTACTTTTCCCTCTCTTGGAAACCTCTGATCTAACGTTGTAACCCTTCTTCCATAACTCTTTTTGTAATCCGCTTTGAACCGAAAGGTAATGACGGAATAGAAATCTGTAATGTAATGTAATGTAATTACACAGGCCAACAACAACAACAAAAAATCTTAGTGCCTTGGGTTTTTTGACCTGTTCCTAGGATTATTTGAGGCACTGATTCAGAAAATTACATTTGATAGACCACATCGGCTCTAGTTTCTTAGATATGGTTGAATTTATTAATTTTTTTTTACCACTATTTTAAAAGAATCTCTTCTGCAGAATCAGGATGTCATAACAAGCTTTCTTTTTAAATGGGAAATTTATGTATTTAAATTACCCACGTTTTTGGGTTTTTTTGTATAATGACCTTTGTTTCACAACTATTCGTCTACTGCAGTGTCTCGCAAACTTTTTCGAGCCGGGCACACTAAACCTAGTGTTCCCGGCTCAAGAGATGCGGGAGTGCACTGGCGTCAGCGTGATGACATCATGCGCAAGTGTGGTCAGCATGCCGCCATCAGCGCATGCGCAAAGGCCCGCATTGGAGAGAAGACCGGCAGAAAGACCCATGCTGGAGAGAAGGGCTGCGCAGAAAGACCTGCGCTGGAGAGAAGGGCCAGCAGAGAGAAGAGGTGCTGAAATCAGGAGATTGCTTACAGGACGTGCCTCTCTTCACGAGACAGTATGGACCACTATGGCACCCCACAGTTCAGTTCCCAAGGTAATTATGTGCATCAGAATTGATTGTTGTCTGATGAAAAATAGGATTTGAACCATTTAAATACTGTGCCACAAGATGTTTCAGCCAATCTTATAAGCATATTATGATCCACAATGATGAAGGCTGCTGAGAAATCCAGCAACACTAGTATCAAGGTAGATCTCATCATGGTTTCTGTGCAGATCATCAAGAAGGAACACAAGGATTGTCTCTGTTGCATACCCAGGTCTAAAGCCTATAAGTTTTGCTAGGAAAAGAATGCTAATGTTAATAACATACAAAATTACTGTTATGAAGGACAGTAGGGCAGAGATGAAACCTTTGATGGGACACTGAGGGGTAGATGCACAAGACTCCACTGATGTAGAGGAACAGCGCTGGAGAAACATTGGTCCACTGCTGAGGGGATGTTGGAGGAGGGGGGTGTTGCTTGGCGGAGGGAGAGAGTGGGCATCTCTCCCACTGTTGGTTGGAGGGGCTCGATTTGTTGTTGGGGTTTTTTTGCGTTTATTCTGCACATGTGCCCATCGCTATCACCAGCTGGGGGGGGGGGGGGGGGAATTGTTGAGGCTGGCCGAGTCAAGCAACTGCTTTTAGATCTGTGGGGTGAGAAATCGCAACAACTGAAGGAAAAAAGTAAAACCAAGATGAGATTTTTAAGAGCGTGCGGTTAAGCTCCACGTTTTACCCAGTCCCACCGAGGACGTGCTTACTCGCAATAGCGGCCTTTTTTAACTATTAAATTTAAAACATACACAAAGTGCATGAAAAAAATACAACAGCACTTAGAACTAACAAATAGTAATATAAATAGCGCCCTTGACCTAGTCTGCAGCGCTTTCCTCGCGCCTCCAGTCCACCTGCGCCTGTGCATAGAGGCGAGGCCAACATTCCAGGCCGTCTCGCGCCGTCAGCTGACGGCGGCGGCCGCCAGCCACCCCCCGTCCCGTTCTCCGGTTGCTAGGAGAGCGCCGCTGACGTCAGGCTCTGGAAGTCTAAACGCCGAGGGGCTCGCGGGCCGAACGTCAGACCCTGCGGCCGGATCGAGCGGGAAGGCTGGCGCGATGTCCTGCACGCGGGCTTCTAACAACCCGGGCGGGGGCCACAAGAGACCCCGGAGCGACGCGGTCAACAAAGTGACGGTGGTGCTGGGAGCGCAGTGGGGCGATGAAGGCAAAGGAAAAGTAGTCGACTTGTTGGCTACCGAGTCCGACGTTGTGTGTAGATGCCAGGTGAGGCCGGGGGAGGACAGGTGAGCAGCTAGTCCTGGTGACAGAAGAGTTGTGCCTGGTGCCAGACCATCTGGATGAGGGGGGGTGGGGTTCGGTTTCTTATCATTAGCTTTCTATCTGGGCAGAAGTTTCAATGCACGTTGGCAGTAATTTCAGATTTTTTTTCTATACATGTGCGCAGTACTTAAAAAAAAAATATATATATATATTATTATTATTGACTGCATTTCTGCTAACGTCGTAAAGGGGAGAGAAGTTCTGAGACTCTGAACTGTGGTTACAGTAAGTTCCTGCCACACCACTTCAAAGGCTCTGTTGAGCTATAAACAGAAATAGCTGAGTCCATCACTGTGCTTTAAATATGCACCTGCTTTAGAGCAATGCAGTTAGCCAAGTTTTTATCTATAGTGCTGAGAAAAAAAAAGTTTGTGAACTCCCTAGGATGATTTGTATTTTAGCATAATTTTTATTCAGAACATGGTTAAATCTATCTAAACCCTGATAAAAAAGAAAACTAACCCCACTGAATAAAGCCAGAAATTATATACCGTATTTTGATTTTTTTGTATTCAACATAAAGTTTGAATAGTAAGTACGCTTGTAAACTTGTGTGAACCCTTTATTCTTTTATGGGTGGCGCTTTCTTGAGCTGCAATTTCAACTTAAGTGTTCTTGATCAATCTCTTATATCATCCTGGGAGGATTTTTTTTTTTAAATGAAAGCTTTTATTGAAAAATATACAAAAGTATACAGCAAGAGCACGGAACAACAACAAAGCACAAAGGAAAACACCAACAGTGCTGTCAGCAAATTAAACATATATAATAGCCCCAAAAACACAAAAACTAACAACAGAACCATCAAAACCACAGCAAAAGCCCCCCTCTCACCCCCCCAGGGACGAAGCTCAATGCCCACACCACCAGATAGGGTAAAGGGTCTCCTAACTCCACTAAGAAGCAGGAATAGGGTCTCCCCAGTTCAAGGCCCCCCGGTCAAGCCCCAATGTCAACGCCCCGCTCCACCCCCTCCACGAATCCCTATAGAGGCTTGAAAGCGACGCCAAATACGAGCATAGCCATGCTGTTTGCCATGCCGTAAAGCCGTCAAATGGTAAAGAAGCTGCCAGTCAGTCAAGCGCTGTTCCACCATATGCCAAGTGGGAGGTCGCCCCTGATTCCACAAGGATGCTATGGCCAACCGAGCAGCAGTGAAAGCTAACTTACAAAACAAAGAGTCTCCCCAATCAAGATCCAATTGGTCCAATTGGTGCCAATACAAAAGGGCATGTCTCCAGTCTACCGGAATCCGCAAATTAAGGATCCGGGACACTCGAGAGAAAACCCCAGTCCAAAAACCACTCACCCTCCCACACTGCCACCACATATGCAAATAGGTACCCACCTCCCCACAACCCCTCCAACAAAGAGCACTCGCCCCCCCCCCCCCGCGCCAACGAGACAGAGCCTGAGGAGTGTAGTACCACCGGAAAAGAACTTTATACCCGTTTTCGACCAACAAAGCTGCAATGCCCGCCGATGCAACTTCTCTCCAAATGTCCACCCAAGTGTCCAGAGAAATAGCAGACTCCCAATCCCCTTCCCAAGCTAACATGTAGGGCAGGGGCCTAGCCCCCCGGCCATTAAGGCACCGATATATAGTAGATAGAGCACCCTTCCGGAGAGTCGGGCCCAACAACAACTCAAAGGGAGTCTTGCCCTCCCGCAATTCCCTCAGTACCCCCGAGGCCCGCAAATAATGGATGGCCTGCAAGCAGGGAAACAAATCCCGAGCCGGAAGATCATAACGGTCCTGAAGCTCAGCAAAGGACCGAATACGGACCAAAACCGGATCCCACAATTGTCCCACACAAACCAAGCCCCGAGACTCCCACCTAGCAAACACACCCTCTCCCCGACCGGGCACAAAAGCCACATTATGGCGCAGCGGTGTATACCAAGAATGGCACCTACCCAACAACAAGCTACCCCGGGTCAGATTCCAAACCCGCAAGGAAGTGTCTACTGAAGATAAGACTCTCTCGGGTCTCACTCTCCCAGGTACCCAAGGCCTATGCATCAGTGTCACCCCATCGGAAAAGCTTTGCTCAAGCACCACCCACGGTTTCGGGTCCTGCACTTGCCACTCCAAGAGGGCGCGCAACTGAGCGGCCTGATAATATTTCACCACATTGGGGACCGCCAACCCCCCATCACCGCGACCCAAGCACATAACCAGCCGGCTCACTCGAGGTCTCCGACCAGTCCAAATAAAATAAAAAATATGCCGTTGCACCCCCTCCAATGTACGCCTACCCACCCAAAGCTGTAACACCTGAAATAAGAACAAGAGACGAGGCAATATCATCATCTTCACTATTTCCACCCTACCCAACCAGGAGAAGAATTGATCCTTCCAACCGGACAAGTCCCGTCGGATATGACGAAAAAGCGGGGGAAAATTAAGATCATAAACCTCCACTCCCGGCGGGCCGAAATAAACCCTAAGATAACGCAGAGAATGTTGAACCCAACGAAACGAAAACCGTTCCCGGAGGAAAATCACCCTGTCCAGGGGTAAATTAACATTGAGCAGCTCGGATTTCCCAACATTAACACGAAACCCCGACACCCATCCAAAAGCATCCAGCTCCCTCAATATAGCAGGCAAGGAACTCTCGGGATCCTCCACCGTGAAAAGAAGATCATCCGCAAACAGAGACAACTTACAGTCGCCACCCGGAACAGTAACCCCCCTAATATCCCGATTCATCCGCACCCTCTGCACTAGGGGTTCCACCGTTAAAGCAAAGAGGAGCGGGGAGAGAGGGAACCCCTGACGCGTTCCCCGGGCAAGAGAGAAAGAATCAGAGTAGCCCCCATTCACTTTAATACAGCCAACGGGGCGAGTATAGAGGACCCGAATCCATTCCCGAATACTCGGACCCAAACCCACAAAATCCACAACCCGAAACAAAAAAGGCCAGGAGACCCTATCAAAAGCCTTACCCTGGGAGGATTTTGACCCTTTTTTTTTTTTTTTTTAATACAGACAGGGCCTGCATTAGGAGGGGGTGAAAACAGGATCATTGTTCTGGTTCCCTAACCCTCTGTGATGCTGAATGAAATACAGTACAGCCTGCTGGTGGATTTTAGGAATCGTCTCCCAAATTTCTTTTCTGGGTTTTATCATGTTTAATTAATTATTAGTTCTGCATACAGACCTATTTAAACTATAACATTGCAGGGCTTCCTTGCATGAACAGATTGCCTCAGGTCTTAACCATAACAGTTCAGTAGAGTTTAGGCTTGGACTCTGACTTGATCAATCCAAAACACAGAGGCAGCGTTTTGCTCACTGCTGACACTTAGTCCCAAATATCTGGTTATTTTTGAGCTGGCTATCACATAGCCGCTTATGTTGATATTCAGCCCTTAAGCAGCCGTGAAATATTTGACATTGCATGCACAATAAATTTTAATAAAACTTGAAACTTGAACTTGTAGCGTAGAAAGATAGGACAGGATTTTATGTGGTCCCATTTTTTTTTTTTGCTAAACCTGGCTGCTTAAGGGCTGAATATCAACACTTAACCTGGCCAAGTGTTGACTCCCCATGGAATGCCCCCAACATAGCTGGCTTTGAGTTAGGCACCTATTGCAAATTTCAGTGGTGATTAACCGGTTGAGTGCCACTGAAAATTAACAGCTAGTTATGTGATTTAACCAGTTAGTGGCCGGCTAAAACACTTGTGAATGTTGGCTGGATAATTTCTTTCCATAGTTGATTTACTTGAATATTTAGGGTCCTTATCTTGCAAATTGGCTCAGACTGAGTTCACACTCTCAATTCCTCTATTTCAGTGGCTGGTCCATAGTTATGGAATTTTTTACCAGAGGTTCTTTAAGATTATGTAATAGTGTGAAATCATATAAAATGCTGTTGAAGACCCATTTGTTTTTCAAAGCAGATCTTCTGGCTAGAGAATGACACAGTGACAAAATTCATCACCGTTCCCATCCTCGTGGATAACCACGGGAAAACATCTCCATGTCATTCTTTAAGAAGAGAAGGAAGAATCAGAGTATAAATGATCACAACCACTGACCATCAAGCCTTGTATTGAAGAATACTAGTATAGAAGGACTGAGGTTGACACAGGATTGTTTCCCGCAGGGATGTGAATAGTGATGAATTTTGTCACTGTGTCATTCTCTAGTTCAGGCAGCTAACAGTTTTGTAATGTTCAAGATGTTTTGATGCTATTTTGATAAGATATGTATGTTTACTATACTCCACTTAGGTCTCTAAGCAGAATAATTTTTTTTTTTTAAATTAAATAAATATATTGCTATGTAATTCTTTTGCAAGCCTGAAGGAAAGTAATTTATTTATTGTCCAATTTAGTTTTCCCCAGTTCTGTATGTATGGGACTATTAAGTGGTTTCAAGGAGGTCTGAAGCATGTATTAATTAGAATTGACAATAAGATCAACATACTAACTTCTGTTGATTATAAAGATTAGAGGTTGCTGATGGCCATGAGTGTGGCAATCATGAGTAGTTTTTAATCCCCAATAAACATCTGGGCCCTGATTCTATAAAGTCCACCTAAAGTTAGGCATCAATATAGGCACTGTTTATATAAAACTTAGGTACCCATTACAGAATCATGCTTAGGCAGCGTTCAGCATCCTAATATTTAGAGATCCCCAATTTATGCTAGGGTTTTCTATGCCTAAAGTTAGGCACCAATATCAGAGCCTGACGGCACTTGATTCAAAAAGAGGCACCTAACTTGAAAACATGCCCATGATCTGCCTCTCGTCACACCCACTTTAAGCTCTTTGGGCTAGGCACCTATTTTTTTGATAGAATTGATTTTTTTGAGTTAGGTGCCTAACTTTCAATAAGTCCAATAAGAACATAAGAACATAAGCAGTGCCTCCGCCGGGTCAGACCATAGGTCCATCCCGCCCAGCAGTCCGCTCCCGCGGCGGCCCGAACAGGTCACGGCCTGTCTGAGTCACCAGAAGGGGCCCCCTTGCCACCTTGGTTTCCCATTGAGTCCTATCTTCCCATCGAAGTCCTAACCCTCCGGTCTTGCACATGCACGACCTGGTTGGATTTCTATACTTATTACCTGGTTAGCTTTCTATACCTGTGTTACATCCCAGAACCTCTCTCAGTATCCCACGATCCCCCTATCCCTCAGGAATCCGTCCAATCCCTGTTTGAATCCTTGTACCGTACTCTGCCTGATCACTTCCTTCGGTAGCGCATTCCAAGTGTCCACGACCTTTTGGGTGAAAAAAAACTTCCTTGCATTTGTTCTGAACCTATCTCCCTTCAGTTTCTCCGAATGCCCCCTCGTGCCTGAACCTATCTCCCTTAAAAGCTGATTGTGAGGTGTTGAGTGTCAATATCAACAATGATTAAACCTATTGCTCAATTAAATTAGGCGCCCTTTATAGAATCAGAGGCTGTAGGCTTTGCGGACTGTACCTGCTTTAAATATACTTACAGAACAATTCTATAATTCTCAAGGAAGTGGGGAAGCATTTTAATGTTGAGATTAGCAAGTTAAATACTGTTAGCAATACTTTTGCTTATAAAATAAAGACTGAATCACATTTAACCACCTATATATGTGGTTGGCATGACAGCAAATTGCCAACCAGTGTTTAAGCATAAATGACTGTAATCTGCACATAGTGGCGGGTGCAACTTTGCCTTTGTTGGACAGACTGGATGAGCCCTGCGAGTCTTTACTGGCATTTACTGTGCTGCTATGTAGAAAATAATTAAAGTTTTAATACAATAATAATATTATAACATTACCTTGTTGTTCTTGCTTCCTCTCTTTTGTTATTTTTATGTATTCTGTAATTTATTTATTTTTATTTTCTGTTTGACCAACTTATACATATAACGTGCAAGGGAGGGTAATTTTCAGAATGCAAAACTCAGCCATGTTCTTTTCCAAATTAGAACTACCAGCTTTAGGTGTACTTTGACCGTGAAAGGAGCGATTGAGAGCAGAGCAGAGGACAAAGTCTGAGAACCTGATAAGAGATCTATGCTGGGATATGCTCGGATCCCCAAGTACCACTTTGTAGTTTCCAGTAGCAAACATCTCAAAGGCCCATTTGCAGTCACTGACCATTAATTGACAAAATTAGCATGCAGTAATTGCAAAAACCTTAATTTTAACTGTTGGAGGCCTCCCTGGCAGTTTCTCATTTAGTTAATGCAGAGAAAATATCATTGCTGGCCTTAGACAGCTAATAATACAATACAAGTAGATACGCCTATTCAAGAGAGCAAGGTGTTGTAATTTCCTGAGAATCCCTTCTTCAGTATCAGCTCAATGAAGTTTAGTTAGTGTCCCCAATCAGCCACATCTTTATTTTCCTTTGTATATTTTAATTAGTAATAGTAAAGTTCAGTGAATTCACAGCGCTCCTCCCTTTTATTAAGGACTAACTATACAAACCAGTAAATTTGATTCCTGAGTTCATTTTTGCCTTTGAATTTATGGGAGGATGTTTTCAGATATACAGTAATTATTTATTTGATCTAATTTGCTTTTTCAGTTTTCTCTTGTTATTCAAAGATGTTAAAACAGGTATTGTATTATTTCTTGTTTTTGACTAAAGTTATGTCAAAATGGATAAAATGAAAATAAAGAATTAAAAAAAAGAGGTCTGTGTTAATAAAGGTACAGTAACTCCATCTAGGACTATGTTTCCCAAGTCGGACCTGGAGTACCTCCTTACCAGTCAGGTTTTCAGAATACACACAATGAATATGTATGAGATTGATTTGCATACACTGCTTCCATTGCCTGCAAATCTCTTTCATGCATGTTCTTTGCGGATATCCCGAAAACCTGACTGGCAAGGGGGTACTCCAGGACTGACTTGGGAAACGCTGCTCCAGGTCATCTGCCTATTTTATGCTGCATTCTGTGTTAACTGTTAGCAGTACTAGATTTGCATGTGCCCATCGCTGGCGATAGCAATCGGCACTTGTGCAGAATAAACGCACCCCCCCCAACAAATCAAAGATCTGCAGGAGGGATGCCCACTCCTTCATGCAACGCTTTCCCCCCTTACACCTCCACCCAGCAGCGGGAAAGATGCCCACTCTCTCCTGCTGCATTGCACAGTTACCCGGCACTGCTAACCCCCCTCCCCCTCACGGCAGCAGGAGAGATTCCCACTCTCTCCTGCCACCAAGAAGCAATGCTCCCTGACACCCCCCCCCCCGATCAGTGGGCGAGATGCCCACTCTCTCCTGATACATTGTGCAATCACCCAAAACTGCTACCCGCCTTCTCATAGCAGGAGAGATGCCCACTCCCTCTGCCAAGCAGTGCCCCCCCTGACATTCCCCAGCAATGGAGATATGCCCACTCCCTCCTGCCGCCAAGCAGCGCTCCTCCAATACCCCTTTGACAGTAGAGAGACGCCCACTCCCTCCTGCCACCAAGTAACTCCCCCCCACCTCCCATGCCTCCGATGACCCCCCCTCCACCTTACCTTGTTAATGATGGCTGGCTGGAGGGATGCCTTCTTTTTCCAGCCAGCAGGCCCGCCTCTTCAAAATGGCGGGCTTTCTCCTCCCCGGTGCATCCTGGGATGCACCAGGGAGGGGCCTAAGGCTCTGATTGGCCCAGGTTGAGCAAGGAATGTGTTTGGAGCAAAAGGGTTGGAGAAACAGGGGGATCATAGGATCTAAGCTGGAGTTACAGCCATGGATGTGCTCTTGAGGTGGCAGTAGGTGCAGTCACACTATCAGCAATTATGAGAGCTAATATGCAGTGCCAAGCTGCACCCTAGCTGTCATCTCTAGTCTCCCCACATCCGACCCCTTCTCATATGAAGCAGCCAGTATGGGTGTGCATCCATGCTGCGGTTATAATGCAGAGTAGACATTAGCAACCATCAATACTAACATCCACCACGTGGCAAAACCCTTACTAGCTGCATATGTAGCTTAGTTAAAGAGCCCCTTCATATTATAATATGTAAAGATTGTCACATGACATTTTACAGTTCAGGTTAAGGTATTTGTGGACCAGTTATTAGTAATTGATATTATTAATGCTGCTTTCAAAGTAGAAAGGTATACACAGCTTCTTTCAACGTCATCCTTCAGTGCAGTATGAATTTAAAAGGCCTGTGAAATAGATAAATCTGATCTGTAGATTCTAGTACTGTTATGTTACATTTTTCTTTGAACTGTTTTGTCTAAAATTTGAATGGTCCTTAGTATTATCACACTGGTTATAGTATCTAAAGGTACTTATTTTATTGCTTTCAGGGAACTGATCCTTTTTTTCAAGAAAATCTAATATAATAAAATGGTAAGCTGCGCATGTGCACTTCCTATGCATGCGTCCGTTTTCCGTGAGCTGTAGCGACCCATAGGAAGTGCGCATGCGCGGCTTACGGTCTGGCCTCACGCGAGGCAAGACAAGTGCGCATGCGCGCCCTTCCCTGCTCTCCACCTGTGGAACGGCGGCTGCCGGCCGCTAGCACCCCCTACTCTCTCCGTCACCTCCCGGCTCCAGCGGCGTAGGCAGCACTATAAACACGTTGCTTCGCGCCCTTCTCTGCCGATTTCCTCTGCCGCGTCTCTGATGACATCATCGGAGACAGACGCGGCAGAGGAAATCGCCAGTAGAAGGCCGCGAAGCAGCGTGTTTAAAGTGCTGCCTACGCGGCTGGAGCCCCGAGGTTTGTCGGAGGTGGGAGGGTCGACAACGGCAGTAAAAGAAGGGGGAGGGGCCGAACGGAGCAGGGAAGAGAAGGTAAGAGAAGGGAAAGGGGGAGTGGGGGAAAATGCTGCTACTGCTTCTACACAGGAAAGGGGGGGATAGGAGGGAAATGCTGTTGCTGCTGCATAGGGAAGTGGGATGGAAATGCTGCTGCACAGGGAAAAGGGGCCATGGAGAGACAGGGAGAGGGATAGGGGGCTGCTTTGGGGGGAGGGGTGTGCTGGGGGGAGACAGAAGGGGCCATGGAGAGATAGGGAAAGGGGGCTGCTTTGGGGGGAGGTGTTCTGGGGACAGACAGCTTTGCTCTGGGGGGGAAGACAGAAGAGGGCCATGGAGAGACATTTGGGGGGGAGGTGGGTGCTGGGGGCAGACAGCTTTGCTTGGGGGGGGAGGGGATACAGAAGGATACAGACAGCGGCCAAGGAGAGAGAGATTAAAAAACACAGACAGACAGACACAACTATTCTAGCACTCGTTAATGTAACAGGCTTAAAGACTAGTTCATAATAAGCATTTAGGTGATACATAACAAACAGAAAATAACACAAGTTACGTGTCTCCTGTTTAGAAAATAATATGGTAGCACCTGAGAAAAAAGGTGCTGGACTTTGTAAACACCCCCAAATAGCTTTTGATCTGTTTTGCCATTTATGAGACCCGGACCCTAGAAGTCTGCCCAACATTGGTCTTACTTCCCAACCTTTAAAGCTGCCATCAAAACTCACTTCAGTTATGAGTTTAAGGAGGGGTGGGCGAGGGGGGCAGTTCACCCTGGTGCTATCTTGTTAAGGGCGTGGCACCCCTCCTCTTCTCTTGCCTCCCCCCTCCCGCTCCTCTCCGTGCTGCGTACCCCTTGTCTTCCCCCCGTACCTTTTTTTTAATTCCCCAGAGTGAGGTTGCTGCTCGCATCGGCACTCTCTCTGATGTCACTTCCGGGACCCACACCTAGGAAGTGACGTCGGAGGGCAGGTCAACACCAACGTAGGCGTGCTACTCATACAAGAGACGTTAAAAAGGTAGAGGGAAAGAGAAGGGGTGCACGCACGGCAGGAGGGTGGGGAAGTAGTCGGTGGAGGGGTGCCACTGCCCCAGGCACCGCTCACCTTTACTGCGCCACTGCTTAGATGTCATCCTTTTTCTATATTGTGATCTTCTGTGTTTAGCCCACACATTCTTGAATTCTATCACTGTTTTTGTCTTCACAGCCTCCTGTGGGCATCTACCACGCTTTCTGTGAAAAAGTATTTCCTGACATTGCTCCTAAGTCTTCCCCTGCAACCTCAGCTCATAACTTCTACTGTAGCTCTACCACTCCCCCTTCTCTTTAAATGCAATAATAGAAGAAGAACCCCCCCCCAGGAAATTTTCAATTTTCTAATTGTTGTAGAAATGGCCTTAGTGTACAGGAAAAACTATTGTAAGAGCATGCAAAAGCCACATTTTACCGCGCTCAGCTCATAACTTCTACTGTAGCTCTACCACTTCGCATTCTCTTTAAATGCAATTAGTTTTGGGTGTGCTCTTGTTTTGTTTTGTTTTTAAAAAGCAGCTTGTTTGAGTACTATATACCTCATTCATCATCTGAACTTACAAGTCATGTGTAGATATGCTGAGTGAAAACATTGTGATTTTAAATTACAGTTGCATCTCTCCCACCCTCAGTTATCAAGGAGATTTTTTTTGTGCCTGGAGTTCATTGAATTGCAGTTGTGTATGAGAATGAAAAGACCTTTGTCATCATCCATGCTTTAATTCAGTCTGAAAGCAAAGAGAATTATTCAAACAAGTGCCACATTGTGCTGCAAGCTAAATATTCTTGCGTTCTTTGACACTTCTCTACCTTATTATGTCTGTTCAGTATTTTCTGGAGTAATCTTGCAGAAAATTTAGTAGGGAAGGTTTTTTAATTTTTTTTACAAATTATAATTTTATAGTGCATAGTGAGGTCTCTTCCCTAAAGAGCCTACAACCAAGGTGGGTACCTGAGGCCACTGGAGATAAAAGGGTTATTTTACTAAGCTGCGGTAAAATGTGGCTTTAGCATGCTCTTACAATAGTTTTACCTGTACACTTAAGGCCATTTCTACAACAATCAAAAAATTGCAAATTTCCTGGGGGGAGTTTGGGGGGGTTCTATTAATGACCTTGGGCAAGTCACTTAATCCCCCCATTGCCCCAGGTACATTAGATAGATTGTGAGCCCACTGTGACAGACAAGGAAAACTGTTTGAGTACCTGAAAAAATGCATGTAAACCGTTCTGAGCTCCCCTGGGAGAACGGTATAGAAAATTCAATAAATAAATAAAAAAAAATAATAATAATAATGGCCATGCACAAATGTTATAAGCTGTATAAAAAAGAGGGATTCAAAGTACAACCCACAAAGAAACACACACAAAAAAAGCACAAAGGTCCTTCAAGTTCCGGGTAAATCCTGCTTTAATGATGGACCCGACACGGGCTGTGTTTTGGCGTCTCTGCCTGCGTCACTACTACTATTTATCATTTCTATAGCGCTGAAAGGGGTACACAGCACTGTACATTTAAGAAGAACTTACAATCTAATTTGGACAGACAGACAGGACATCTCAGGGTTGGGGAGATTCTGGTAAAAGGAATGATACAATGGGTCTAGGTGTCTGACAGTGAGTGGAGTAAAAAAGCTGAAAGCAACTTAAAGTGGGCTTTTAGCTTGGATTTGAATACTGATAGAGACAGAGCAGGATGTATTGATCCTGGCAACCTGTTCCAGGCATTGCAAGAAAGAAGGGACAGAGCCTGGAGTTGGCAGCTGAGGAGAAGAGTACAGATAAGAGGGACTTACTTATCTGATGAATGGAGTTCATAGGGGGAGCATAGGAGGAGATAAGTGAGAAGAAGTATTGGGGGGGGGGGGGGCGGCTACAGAGTGAATGCACTTGTATGCCAGTAAGAGGAGTTTGAACTGTATTCAGAAATGGATGGGGAGCCAATGAAGTGACTTGAGATGGGTAATGTGAGCATAGCAGCTCTTGCAGAGTATTGCAGAGTCATGCAGCAGTATTTTGAATGGATTGAAGGGGTGAGAGACGGATGCGCGGGAGACCTGAGAGAAGTACGTTGCAGTAGTCTTAAGCATGAGGTGATGAGAGCATGAATAAAGGTTTTGTTAGTGTGTTCAGAGAGGCGAGGTCGGATTTTGGTAATATTATAGAGGAGGAAGCGACAGGTTTTAGTGGTTTGTTGGATCTGAACCGAGAGGGGGAGAGAGGAGTCGGGGGTCAGAAGGTCTTGTAATTCAGTATAAAAGATCAAAATACTTGATGAACAAAATTTTTACCCAAACTTGTGAAAAAGAGACACACTCAGACTAGATGGGTTGGAGTAAGTTTTGACGGAGATTTCGGCAGTTGGAACCCAAGCACAGTACCGGGTAGAGCTTTGGATTCTTGCCCAGAAATAGCTAAGAAGAAAAAATGTAAATTGAATCATGTTGGGCAGACTGGATGGGTCATTTGGGTCTTTATCTGCTGTCATCTACTATGCCACAAAGAGCTGAGCTGCACATATAGGTTCTGCTTTCCATTCTTGCCATGGGAGTATTTACCCTTACCTATTTTGCTAATCCTGTGCTAACCAGTTAGTAATTAGTAATACGGATGCGCTAACTTTTTAGCTCAGGAATGCCCACTCTCCGCTCCTCTAACAAAAATAAAAAATCTTTTTGTGCACGGGTAGCACATGCTAGCGCTTACCACAGCTTCATAAAAGGACCCTAAAATAACTTGTCCAAATAGCATCAGTGGGAAAAACAGTCCATTGAAGTAACCAGGTCACTCATCTGTGCAGATCACACTCAAATCAGAAACATTATAAAATACCCCTGAGATTGAGAGTTTGGAGGTTAAAGGTAAGTGGGGAAAAAAATGGCAGAATACCGGTGCCGACACCTAAGGAAGCAGTACATGATCAGGGTCAGCTGTTAATGAGCACCATTCAGAAGACAGACCAGGGTGACTGTAATAGATGGCCTTGAAGCAGCAAAAGCACTGTGATAAGGCAATGGTCAGTGCCAGGGGGATGATGGGGTGCTTGGAAGGAGATATAGCAAGCAGAGGGAAGGAAGTAATATCCAGGGCAGGATTAACACTGGTGAGTCCTAAGCAAACAATTGTGTTTATCCCCTGACTCCCCATCTCCCATTGCAATATGAAAATATTTAAAAACTTGCACAGATGGGTCTTGCATGGTTCTAATCACAAAGAAAAGCCAGCAGAGGGAGGCAGTAGTAGGGTAAACAAGAGTTGTTGGCCATCTTCTCCTGCCAACTGGAGGACAATGCACAGGGTGTCAGGAAAACAGACAGATCTCTGTGGTGGTGGAAGTGGTCCTGGCCCATATTCACTCTTCTTTCTGACCGCAGCTAATTTCATGATAAGTCTTTGTTGAGACTATCCAGTGGTTTCAGTTATTAGAACTTTGGAGTTACTTTTTTGATGATCATCTATCTTTAGTACCCCATGTTACCCATTTGATAAAAAATCTTTTGGGCTATTCTGGAAATTGAGAAGGATTAGGAAGTATTTTGGGATCACTATCAATTTCGCTTATTAGTTCAATCTCTCTATTTTTTATCATTAATTGATTATTGTAATACTACTTCCTTAGATTGCCTTAAGTTGATATTGCATAAATTACAAATTCTGCAAAATACAGCTATTAGGCTTATATTTGGATTGAAAAAACAAGATAGAATTACATCAAATACAGTCATGTGTAAAAATTAGGACCCCCCCTGAAATATTCAGTCCTTTCTTAAGAAATGTTCACATATCAATGTCAAATCTGATTTTATTTATCTCTGGAAAAGAAAGTAATGTAATTGCAGGTAAACAACAAAAATTTTCCTTGATTTACTTATGAAACAAAAATGTGTATTCTTCCTGGATAACTGACCCAACCTCTTGTAATGAAATCCGACCTCGAACTGAATAAGTAAAGGTGGAATAGCCAACCTGATTAACTTAACATAACACATCTGCAATGAATATGCATGAAATAGATTTGCATATAATGGAGGCAGGATATGCAAATCAGTTTCATGAGGATATTCAGAAAACCTGACTGGCATGGGGGGTACTCCAGGGCCAACTTGGGAAACACTGCTATAGTGTGTGCATATGTGTTTGGAACATAAAACAGGGTCTCAAAGTCCCTCCTTGAGGGCCGTAATCCAGTCGGGTTTTCAGGATTTCCCCAATGAATATGCATGAGACCTATGTGCATGAACTGCTTTCAATGCATATTCATTGGGGAAATCCGGAAAACCCGACTGGAATTGGCCCTCAAGGAGGGACTTTGGAGACCCCTGGACTAACAGATTCTCATGACTGTGAGCCTTGCAGTGATGTCAGTATTGAACATATGTTTAGGTTAGGGAGCCACAGCCATGAGAGGTACTTTAACAAGAAAAGGAGGGAAGGGGACCCTCTTCCCCTCCCAACTCATGGGTCTTCAGACAGAGTCCCCATCCTAGATGAAAGAGGATGATCCTTCTCCTTTTTTACTACAGGAGCCCTTCAGTGGAATTTTTGCTTGGGTCTACCATTTGGGCTTGAGGTGTTTATGTACTTTTTCTAAACATGCACAGTATTATAAAGTAGCAAAGAAGCAGCCAGATTTAAGGATGGTGGCATTGGCCAAAGCAGGAAGCAGCTCTTCAGTCACCATGTATAGTGCCAATCGGACAGCTTGTCAGGAGACAGAATAACACAGCTGTTTTACGTATGGGTTTCTCCTTTGAGAATCAGTAAGGTCATTACCATCAGAAATATAAATACTGCAGGAGAAGGTCAGGTTTAAAGTTACTGAAACCATTACTACAAAACAAGGCCCACTCTTGTTCTGTCATTTTAAATTCATTTGGGATAATAAGAAATGCCAGAATAAAACAAGACATCAGCACAGCCAGAAATGTAGCATCTTTCCTTCAGTCTTTTCTTGCATAAATGACATGAAATATCAAGTGGTGGTCATTTTTGCAGTAAGCAGGGAAATGGGGAATATGTGGTGCAATGGTTGGAGCTACAGCCTCAGCACCCTGAAGTTGTGGGTTCAAATCCCATGCTGCTCCTTATGACCCTGGACAAATCACTTAATCCCCCATTGCCCCAGGCACATTAGGTAGAGTGTGAGCCCACCAGGACAGATAGGGAAAAATTCTTGAGTACCTGAATGTAAACAGCTTAGGCTATAATTGGTATATAAATACTTAAATAAAATACAGGTAGTGATAGCATATTGAAGTACTCCCTGCTTAAATTTTGGCCAGATCTCTTATATCCTTCAATCTTGTTAACTTAGTGGTTCCCAAACCTGGTCCTGGAGGCTCCCCAGTCAGTCAGGTTTTCAGGATATCCCCATGAATATTTGAGAGAGATTTGCATGCAGTGGAAGCAGTGCATGCAAATCTCTCTCATGAAGTTTCCAAGTTTATTAGTTCCTTGATATATCGTCTGTCAAATATATCTAAACGCTTTACAATAAAATGCTTTATATAAATAAAAACAGTATTAAAAGAAAAATTAAAAGATTTTCATAAACAGTACTTAAATAACTAACATGAAACAAAGAGGCTGTGGGGGAGGGGGAATACATCGTAACATTGAGATAAAAAATTTGGAGAGGGAGGGAAAAAGGGATGAATGTGGATATCCTGAAAACTTGACTGACTGGGGTGCCTCTAGGACCAGGTTGGGAACCACTGCATTAAGTGTTTAATGCACTTTAATAAAAATAAGTATACCCTAGTGCAGGGGTAGGCAGTCTTGGTCCTGGAGGGCTGCAACCCAATTGGATTTTCAGGATTTTCCCAATGAATATGCATGAGATATTTGCATGCAGTGGAGGCAGGGCATGCAAATAGATTGTATGCATATTCATTGGGGAAATCCTGAAAACTCAACTGGGTTGCAGCCCTCAAGGACAAAGGTTGCTCACCCCTGCCCTAATTGATCTCAACAAAGTTCTCGGGTGCAAAAACCTAGGTAGTCAAGGTTTTCAGAATATTCACAATGAATATGTGCATATTCACTGTGAATATCCTGTAAATGTGATTGGCTGGGTATGTCCTGAGGACTGGGTTAAGAACCCTTGCTAGAACAAAAGAAAGTGAGGGGATAATAAAGGCATTTAAATATCTCGGAAGTTTAAATAATATACAAAAAGCAAACATTTTTCCTGATATATTGTAGTTCCTTTCCTTTATAAATGTTTTTATTATTTTAAACTGCTTTGATTATTACTTTATCAAGTGCCATTAAATATTAAGGACTAGATTCAGTAAATGGTGCCGAAAAAAAAGTGCGCTGAATGTTATTCTATAAATGGTGCTCTAAGTTGGGTACTGTTTGTAGAATGGCATGTGGTGCTGGAATCCATGCTCAGTTTTACATGCAAGGATTTACTCTAGCTGAAATCCGGAATAAATCCTCATGCATTAATTTGGTTTGGATCCCCGAATTCTATAGTGCTGCGCACATCTTTAGTAAGGGCCAGATTCTGTAAAGTATGTCTAAAATTTAGGTGGTGTTTAGACGTCCAGCCACAGAATGCTGAGCGCGATTCTATAATTCATAGACGCACTATAGAGAATCGCGCTCAGCAGCACTGAGCGAATCTAAGTGCATCTATATTGTTAGACGTCCTTTACGGAGTTACATAGATGTCCAAATAACATCTATAACATTATCGTGTGTTAGCGTTATGATGTCATTAGAATGGTGATTTTATGCTGGTTTTTTTATGGTGTTTGAGGTGGATAATATGGAAATATATTTTGGAGGATTAATAGAAATTTGTATGAAAATTAGGTTTGTGAATTTAATTGTTATGAGAATATTATGTATTATATTACTGTGCACTTGTTCGATTCCTTCAATAAAATGTTATAAACTAAAATTGCCTGCAGTAAAAGACTGGCACCACTATTATATTTATCTTATAATTATTTATATACCACTTATATCTTATGTAGTATTTAAATTTGGCTCCCTTATGATATTTATCTTCTGTTCCGGTTGCCCAGGGTCACAAGGAGCAGTGGGAGATTTGAACCAACAATGTCAGGGTGCTAAAGCTGTAGCTCTAACCACTGCATCACACACACTCAGATAGTAAACTACAGGTCAATTCCAAAGCCAAGGTTATATCCTCTTGATTTACAAGCAATCATTTCTCTAGGATAAATATTAAACATGTACCTTCAACACTTATCCCATTCCTCTTTTGGCCTCTATGTTCCTCAAAGTACACGGAAAAAAAATATTGCATTCCAAATCCTCTGTTTTTTTAGTAAGAGGACTGCTTGCAAAAGGAGGTCTACTTTTGAGCGTAAGTTGGGTGCTAGACAGGCTTCAGTTAAGTGGATGCGACTTAGGATTCACTTAAGCGTCCGCATATAGATGAATGGGGCTTTATTTTGGGGGGTATAGAGTACTCCAATTTGATATTAAGGTCAAAAGATGTTTAATAATGCATTATTTAAGCAAAGCACATGAAAAAATATATATTTTGCATACTAAGCTTCTGTTTGGGAGCTTAGAGGACTCCTATTTGATAATAATAGAAAAAGATGTTTAATAATACATGAAAAAATGGCACTAAAAATAGGAATATGTGCTGGGGTATCTGAGCATACTTGGGATTTGAACCCATGACCTTTGGAAGATTGAAGCAATGCCTTGAACCACTGAGCCACAGGTGCTTTCTTTTAGGCAGGGGTTCCTGCCATGTGAGATGATACCGCTTAAGACATCAAAACCACTTCAGGATAAAAATAAGTTTCCCTCTGGACTCTGGAAAGGGCAGTGTGCTAATGTAAATGACAATCCATACTTTCTTATGAGACCAAAAAGAAGCTGTTAAGGTACTAGGGTGTGTGTTTGTGTGGAGATTTGAACCCATGACCTGTGGAAGATGGAAGAAGTTCCTTTAACCATTGAGCCACAGGAGCTTTTGTTTAGGCATGGGTTCCTTTTATTTTTTAGTGGCATTCTGCCATCTAGGTACATATTGATGATGTCACAATGATGTCAAGATTGTGCATCAGACACATCCACTTGCTCTAAAGCACAGCCATTGTAAGTAGTGTATCTCTTTTTCTTTTCTTAACCTTTTGGAAATGAGGTTTAATATGTAATATATATTTTTTCATGTGCTTTGCTTGAGTAATGTATTATTAAACATATTTTTACCTTAATATCAACCTGGAGTCCTCCTTAGCCCAAAAAATAAAGCCCTGTTCACCTATATGTGGATGCCCAACCAATGCCTAAGTCACGTCCACCTAACTCGTGCTCAACTCACTCTCAAAAGTAGACCTGGTTTTGCAACGCCTGCATTGTAGGCATTAGGTAGACACGTTTGGGTTCTGAGTGGCATGCAGTTCTCTAAATGGATGTCCAAATTGAAGCCACTCCTATGCCACACCTATGCCACCCATTTTTTAGGCGTAATTTTTTCTGATAGGTGTCTACGAAATTGTGGATGTCTATTTTGAGAATCGCGTCCAGCATTTGGACGTCTTAAGTTCCAATTAATGCTTTATTTGGATGCCTAAAGTTAGACGTCGTTTACAGAACCTGCCCTCAGTGTCCATGACTGCCCATACCCCTCCCATAGCCACACCCGCTTTTCAATTATGCGCTATAGGATTTATGCTTGCATCTTTATAGTATAGCGCATAGCAAGATGTTTGTGCAAATCCAAATTGTTGCCAATTAACCCCAATAAGTGATTGGTGCTATTTGGTTCAGTATTCAGTTGAATCATGCATGCAAATTAGGTGTGTACAACTTTTGGGTGCCATTTACAGAATCTGGGATAAATGCCTGCCATAGCCATAGTTTATCTCTGTATATCAGTGTGGAATATTCAAGTAGAGAAGTGGTTGCCAGGATTATCCGGATACTAGTGAATTTCGGTGCTAGTGTCCAGATAGCCATCTAGGCAACTTAGGGCAGCCTTTTTCCATCCTGAGTTGCCTGGATAGCTATCCAAGTGCAGTGTTGAACATCGCTGGTCTTCAGATAAAGCCTGGCTCTGCCCCCAGACTGCCTCTGCGCTGTGTAGAGAGTGCTGAGGCACTGGGGCAGACTGCAGGGATTTTTAGCACGATCTAGATTATGCTGCTGAATTCCAGGTATGCCCCAGCCAATGGTACTTATTCAATATCCGCACCTGCTATCTCAAAGGGTGCTGCTATCAGACCGTTATGTTGCTAAGGCCTGTTGTAATGACATGACATGTGTCCTTTGTTATGATCACTCTCTTTGCTTTGAAACGCTTTCAGGCTCACTCTTCGGCTGCCAATTTTATTATCATACTTTAAATATGATAGTATGAGGCCACGGCTGAGGCTTTTCAGTTCTATTTAATGTTAATGTGAGGCTTACTTTTGGATTTTATTTTCTGCCCTTGCTAATTTACTGTTCCGCCCTGGAGAGTCTAGTGGTCACCATCCCTAGATTTCTGCTGAGCTGTGAACAGGTGCCTGTGTGACATCTTTGCTCAATGTATTTAGTTTTTTTTTTCTTCTTCATAATTTTTTGCAAAACGTCGGCATTTTCCACAAAGAAAGAGGATGGCTTGGGGAGACGGTATTCAGTGAGGATCTACTGTTCTCTGAATTTTTATTAAGGTACCGTACATACAGATGGATGATTTGAACCTTGAATAAAAGCTGGGACTGCACTAACCCTGCCAACTTGTTTCGATTTCCTCATCTCTCACTTGCAATATTAATTCAGGGTGACTGGCGAAAACCTTTGATTTTCTATAATCCATTGCTCCCTCTAAGCTCTGAAATACAATTCAAATTAGCAGCGAAGTCTGTCAAAATTGATGGGTGGAGTAGTTGCTCATTATCCCTCTCTTCCTCCATGACATGACATCTCCTCTCTATATAAACACCTAAAGATTTTCAAATATAAATAGCATTATCAGAGACTCATTAAGGCAGGTTCCTAACATGGAGAAAAAGACCTCAGTGTTAGGAACCTGCCTTAGTGAGTCCCTGATAACGCTATTTATATTTTTTATTTATTTAATTTTTATTCATTTTCTAACAAAGACACAAGAGGACATCCGCTCAAACTCAGGGGAGGGAAGTTTCGTGGAGACGTCAGGAAGTACTTCTTCACGGAATGAGTGATAGAGTATTGGAACAAGCTTCCAGTACAGGTGATCGAGGCCCGCAGTATCCCAGACTTCAAGAATAAATGGGATACCTATGTGGGATCACTGCGAGAGTCCTACCAATGAATAGGGTCGCTAGGATATAGACTTAATAGAGCAGGTCAGTAGAGTTAAGGGGGCCAGTAGACTTAAAAGGGGGTCAATGGTATGGGCAGACTTGATTGGCTGTAGCCCTTATCTGCCATCATCTTTCTATGTTTCTTTCTATGTTTCTATGTTTCTAACTTAATATAAAGAAAAAAGGAATCCAAATCAACATCCTTAATTAAAACAAGTCAAAAATATCTCTTAAGTTAGGTTAGAATTTGAATTTAACACCATATTAATGCTCTTAATTGACCTCAATTAAGACTGAGAAACAAAAAAAAGAAAAGATAAGGAGCTCTAACTTCTTAAACATCATTTATAATAAAGAAAGACTTAACGTGGATATTATTCCTGCTCTATTACAATAAAGTAGCCTTCAGACATACTATGTGATTTTCTTAGAGTTAAAAAAACTACAAAGCTGCTCTGGTAAAAAGAATACATACTTAGTCCCGGCATATTTTACAAGACATTTACATGGATAACTAAGCAAGAATGTGGCTCCCAAACCTTTTACTTCTTCCCTCATATCAAGAAATAATTTCCTTCGATCCTGTGTTGTCTTAGTAACATCTGGGAAGACCCATATCTTTTGTCCTAGAAACAAACTATGTGAATATTGAAAGAACATCCTCATCAAGGAATTTAAGTCCTGTTCAAAGACAAATGATATGAATAGTGTCCCTCGGTATTCAACCTCTTCTTGGGAGCTTTCCAGTAAATCTGTGATATTATTAAAGTCAATTGGTTGTAGCTTATCAACTAAATTAGTCTCTCCTGGTAATTCAGTTTTCTTCTTTGGAAGGTAGTAAATAGTTCCTGCAGTGTAATTTAAATTTTCCATTAAGTACTTTTTGAACATATCCATAGGATTAATAACTGCAGATTTAGGAAAATTCAAAGCTGTCAGGTTAAGCCTTCTGTTATAATTCTCTAATTGTTCAATTTTCCTTTGTAGAAACAATCTTTCTTTAACAAAGGAACCTGAGAGCTTCTGTATTGAGGCAATTTCGATATTAATTTGATCAAACTTAGTATTTGTTTCAATTTGAATATTTTGAACTGAAGTTGATAAAGTATCTATTTTTGACAATATAACCGAGGTGTCAACAGCAGATTTTATAGCTGCTGCTTCGAGTTTCTGTAGAACTCACCATACATTTTCTAATGTCACCTGAGAAGTGTGGTTGCCATCCACAACTTGCTCCGTTGAAGACTCAGCATCCTGGAGAACTTGAGATCCCTCACTTCGGGAAGGCGTTGCACTCATCTGGTCTCCCGTCTTCACGCTGCCCATTTCCTCCAGTGCCGGATTTGGTGGAAGTCAGGCTGCAGGGGGAGAGAGTGATGTTTCCAGTCCCAAAGCTCTGGTGGCTCTTTCCACCGGAGTAACAGCTGGGAAGCTTCCTCCCTCAATACTAGCCGGTGAGCTAGTGAAAAATCTGTCTAGCAAAGCTTGTCAGGGTGTGGAAGGATCCACCCAGAGAAAGCCCTTGCGCTTTGTGTGAGGCATATCAGAAACCAACAGAAAAAGGTAATTCTGAAAATTTGCAAGGTCAAGCAGAGCAGACTTTCTCACTGCTACCACGCCGCCACCATTTTGTTTCTCCTCCAATGCTATTTATATTTGAATATCTTTAAGTGTTTATATTTATTTTTGATATTCTGCTTGTATTGCACTTTTTTTATGACATCTCCTTTGCCATTCAGTGTCAGCTGCCATTACCACTGTACCTGGCAGGCGCTTGGCACCATGCCAGTTGAAGTCAACAACATTTCTTCTCATAAGGCTAGGCAGGCCTGACCTTCCTGCTACTGTGTCAGATAGGTTACTTGGCATTGTCTCCTCTTCCTCACTAGGCAGGTTCCTCCATCACATTTAGGCACCATATAGAATAGATCAAACTGGAATCTCGGGTGCTTGTACACATGCACTGTGTATTCTACTCAGCTAAATGTACATGTTCTTTTCACCCTCCTTATAGAATTATCTCTGTTGTGTGTAGTGGCATAGTAAGGGTGAGCGGCCTTGCCCCCATTTTCTTTCCCCGTACCTTTTAAACTTCTCCGGCGTGAGCAGCATGCTGCCCACGTCAGTGTCGGCTCGCCCTTTGATGTCATTTCCTAGGCCAGTGGTTCCCAAACCTGTCCTGGGGGACCCCCAGCCAGTCAGGTTTTCAAGATATCCCTAATGAATATGCATGAGAGAGATTTGCATACCTGTCACTTCCATTATATGCAAATCTCTCTCATGCATATTCATTAGGGATATTTTGAAAACCTGACTGGCTGGAGGTCCCCCAGGACAGGTTTGGGAACCACTGACCTAGGCGTAGGTCCCAGAAGTGACGTCGGTGCCAAAAAGATACGGGGAAGGCAAGGGGTGTGGGATGGAGAGGCGTGGGGAGAGGGGGTGCTGCCGCACCCTTAAGAAGACCGCACCCAGGACAGATCATAGCCCCTGCACCCCCTTTACTACACCATTAGTTGTGTTCTGAATTATGAATATCTCTGCAGAATGTCGAATTAAGACTTTGTTTTAGGCATGTTTATTTTTCTCTAAAAATCCTTTCAAAGATCCTGAATACGTCTCCAACCGTAGTAGGTATCTGAATGCAACTCACTGAGCGCTAAATATAAATAATACAAAAAAAAAAAAAAATTTACAAGATGATGATACCCTGAAAGCATAACTTCACCATGAACAACTTTTTCATGCCTCAGAATTCCAGTATTTGAAAAATAAATGCAAATGCTATTCTCACAAATAGAAGAGTAGAAGCAAAGTGATGTTTCATAATGAGCCCCTTCCTTTCTTGCAGCATCTTCCATGGACTCCCATTATAGCTGTCTCAAATAAGTCTCATAACAAACTGGCTGTACTATGCAAAACTCCAAAGGAATACAGAGTTCCACAATATTGAACTAGACATCCACAGAGCTTCTGTAGGATTGCCAGCTGGCTCCAGCTTTGTCCAACAGATTGATCCTTTGGTTGTTGCATTGGTTTGAAATGATATAGGAAATGTCAATAATATTTCCCATGTCATTTCATGTCAATTTTAACCCACATTTTTTTTCCTGTGCTATCAATAGCTCAAGTATACATCCATTTTGCTCAGTGAGCCTTTCTGAGAAAAAGGGCATACTATTTGAACACTTGCAAAATAGTGGGCAAAATTGATTACATTGTCTGCAAAACAAAAAAAAAATTACAAAAGAAAAAACCTCCAGGCAAAATCAAATACAAAATTCTGTAAACAAAATAGGAACCTAAATGAAATGAAAATATTTGGCCTAGTTGATGCAGTCCTAGGTGTATTCCACTGAATGCAGGGACTTAGGTCAGTGTTGGGTAAAGTCATTTTGACAAAGATTTCAAATCAAAATCACTAAGAAGAACTTTTACTAAAAATGAGTGCATGTTATCTGCAGCAGGAATAAAATGGGACCTATGGCAGATAGCATGTACTAACTTTTAGTAAAAGTACACAATGAGTTTGAAATCAAAATCTGTAAGCCAGTTGTGATATCAAATTGAAATCAATTGACAAATAATAGAAATTGAAAATCAGCAAAACAAGATACTACTCTGATTCATCAGAATTGAATACTAGTTCTGGCATCGGTAACTCCCCCCCTCCCCATAACTTCCTCAGTGAAGACCAAAGCAAATAATTTTACGAAGCTGCATTAGGCTTTTTTATCGCAGGCCACACTGGTATTGGCTCCTATGCTCATAGAATTCCTGAGCATCGGAACTAATACTGCCATGGCCGGCAATTAAAAAATGCCTAACAGCTTTGTAAAAGGGGAGGAATTCATTTGTCCACTATGGCTTTGTCTTCCCTGAGAGCCCCTTTTATCCCTTGGTTCTCTAGCACAGTGATTCCCAACCCTGTCCTGGAGGAACACCAGGCCAATCGGGTTTTCAGGCTAGCCCTAATGAATATGCATGAGAGAGATTTGCATATGATGGAAGTGATAGGCATGCAAATTTGCTTCATGCATATTCATTAGGGCTAGCCTGAAAACCCAATTGGCCTGGTGTTCCTCCAGGACAGGGTTGGGAACCACTGCTCTAGCAGTCCAAGCAGGCAGCCTGTTCTCAACATGTGGGTGACATCATCCACGGAGCCTGGATGTGGACAGCTTTGCAATCAGACTTGCTTGAAGAACTTTAGAAAGTTTGTGACTGCCGCACCGCACATGCGCGAGTGCCTTCCCGCCTGATGCAGGGTGTGCATCTCCTCAGTTCTCAGTTTTCCGCAGAGCCAAGAAGTCCTATTTCGACGCTCTGCGCTAGACTCAGTCTACTTCGTGCCTTCTCTCACTGCGGCTTAGGTTCTTTTTAAGACAGGATCACTATATTATTTGCGCGTTTTAATTTTACTTAAAAAAAAAAATTTTAATTTTAAATTTTCTTTATTTTCTTCGTGTCACGGCGGGGCCTGCCTCAAGGCCTTAGCCTGCGGGCTTCGATTCGCCGTAGCTATTTTTCAGTCTATGTCCCGGCCGGTCACAGGTTCAAGGGTCGTGTGCCCGCTGTGCTACCCTTCAACCTCGATATTAAATGTAGAGTTCAGATGGAGAGAATCTTCGGCGGTATGGATCCACTAACCCCGGTCTCGACCTCGATCTCAGCTCCGGTCAAGTCTTCTAAGGGGCTCCCACCTTCTACCTCGACCTTAATCAAACCTTCCTCGTTTGGGAAGTCCTCATCCTTGAGCAAATCTGCTAAGTCTTTTCCTGAGGAGCCGCTTTCCTCTCTGTCTTCCTCAGGTCAGGTAGCACAGCAGTCTGTTCCAGCAGTGGTTCTGAAGGTGCCCAAGAAGCATGTCTCCAAATTGAAGCGTCATTCTTCCTCCTCTTCCTCGGAGACTATAGCCACACCAAATGTACCAGATCAAGTCTCAGTTTCACATTTGCAGGCTAAGATCCAGACTAGTGCTGCCTACCGAATCGATTTTTTGATTTGATTCGATTTTCCTGCCCAATTGGGTGGTTTTTTTAAAAACATCCTGGTGAGTTTATTTTATAACCTCTTTACCCTTTTATAGCCTCTTCATCCCCTTTGCCTTCTCCTAACCACACTGGAACTTTGGTGTAAACAAACAAAAAATACTTTTCCTCTCTCTGTTAAATCCTAGCTCACATTTGTGGTCTAACACCAGCTCTGGAAGGATACACGTTTCAAATCAGACATATTGTAATCACAAAACAGAAAATAAAATGATTTTTTCTACCTTTTGTTGTCTGGTCCTTATTCAAATCTTCTTGGTCGTAGGCTCTGGTTGTCTTCTGATAACTTGCTTGCCAGGGTCTCCTTCTTTCTCCATTCTAACCATCCATCTGCCATCTCTGTCCTCCCCTTCCGTTTCCCTTCCCTCCTCTGGAGGTCTGGTATCTTTCCTTTTTTTCATCTCCATCCACAGATCCACCTTTTCTCAACTACCCTTTCATCCAGCATCTCTCCCTCCTTCCCTACCACCCCAGGTTCCACCATCTCTCCCTTTCTTTTCCCAACTACCCTCCTATCCAGTATCTCTATCCCCCTCCACACCATCCCTTGTGTACAGCTTCTCTCCCTTTCTGTTCCTTCCCTCCTTAAATCCCATTGCCCATCATCACTCTCCCTCTCCTATTTTTAGACCCATTATTTCTTCCCCCCCCCCAAGTCTGGCATATGCACATCTCTTTGAATCCCTCCTTCCCTCCCTCCGTGTACTTCTATACCAGGGTCCATTCCCCTGAAGGTCTGTCTCCCCCCTGAAGGTCTGCCTGCCCCCCCACCCGAAGGCCTGCACCCAAGGCTTGCCTATCCCCCCTGAAGGCCTGCATCCAAAACCTGCCTGTCTCCCCTGAAGACCTGCTTCCAAGGCCTGCCTGTCCCCCCTGAAGGCCTGCTTCCAAGGCCTGCCTGACCCCACTGAAGGCTTGTACAACTCCCCCCCCCCCCGGAAGGCCTGTACCCCCTCCCCCCCGGAAGGCCTGCGTGTTCCCCTTGGCCTCAATTTACCTTATTTCATCAGCCTACATAAGATAGCTAGTGTTAGCAATCTTTGCAAGCTGCCATCGGGTCTTCGAGCTGCCTTCTCTGCCTCGGTCCCACCCCTCCTCTGACGTCACATACGGGGAGAGGGACCTTGGGGTGATAGTGTCCGAAGATCTAAAGGCAAAAAAACAGTGTGACATGGCAGTGGCTGCTGCCAGAAGGATGCTGGGCTGTATAAAGAGAGGCGCAGCCAGTAGAAGGAAGAAGGTGTTGATGCCTCTGTCAGGTCATTGGTAAGGCCCCACTTGGAGTATTGTGTTCAGTTTTGGAGACCGTATCTGGCGAAGGACGTAAGAAGACTTGAAGTGGTCCAGAGGAGGGCGACGAAAATGATAGGAGGCTTGCGCCAGAAGACGTATGAGGAGAGACTGGAAGCCCTGAATATGTATACCCTAGAGGAAAGGAGAGACAGGGGAGATATGATTCAGACATTCAAATACTTGAAGGGTATTAATGTAGAACATAATCTTTTCCAGAGAAAGGAAAATGGTAAAACCAGAGGACATAATTTGAGGTTGAGGGGTGGTAGATTCAAAGGCAATGTTAGGAAATTCTACTTTATGGAGAGGGTGGTGGATGCCTGGAATGCGCTCCCGAGAGAGGTGTTGGAGAGTAAAACTGTGACTGAGTTCAAAGAAGCGCGGGATGAACACAGGATCAAGAATCAGAAAATAATATTAAAAATTGAACTAAGGCCAGTACTGGGCAGACTTGCACGGTCTGTGTCTGTATATGGTCATTTGGTGGAGGATGGGCTGGGGAGGGCTTCAATGGCTGGGAGGATGTAGATGGACTGGAGTAGGTTTTAACGGAGATTTCAACAGTAGAAACCCAAGCACAGTACCGGGTAGAGCTTTGGATTCTTGCCCAGAAATAGCTAAGAAGAAAAAATTAAAAAGTTTAAATTGAATCAGGTTGGGCAGACTGGATGGACCATTCGGGTCGTTATCTGCCGTCATCTACTATGTTACTATGAGGTCACCTTCTTCCCCTCGAAGCCGCCCTTCCTCGAATCAGGTGTCTTTTTCGATGTTCCATTCTGATTCCAAGTACTCTACGGCATATTTAGAGGAAATGGGTATGTCTCATCCTCCTGCGGAGTCTCTCAAATTACCCATTAATAGACTTCTTTCTCAATTCCATTCCTGCTGTTCTAGGAAAGCTGGAATCTCGTTACAGGATGGTCCACTGCAAGGGCTTCAAGAAATCTCAGTTATCCCATCAGTCCCTTCTCGTCGAGTCTTCTCTGAAAAGGACCAATCCTGCCAAAATTTATGCCACTGTCACTCCTGGAAGAGAGGGGAAGGACCATAGACAAATTTGGTCGTCGCTTGTATCAAAATTCTCTTGTAGCAACTAGAGTTTTGAATTACCATTTTGTTTTTACTTCTTATTTCAAGCATTTGGTTGATGCCCTCCCTGATTTTTTTCAGGTATATTCCTCAACATCGACTTCAAGAGTTCCAGCATCTGACTTCAATTCTGATGCATTTGAACTTTCCTCGAGGGTCACAACCTTCTCAGTTACAATTCACCGGCTTGCCTAGCTCCGCACTGGACCCCAATTTTCAAGATCATCTGGCCAACATCCCTTGTCAGGGCAATGAATTGTTTGATGGCTCCATCGAGGCAACTACTAAACGATTATTTGAACATGAGAAAGGCTTCATCTTACCAGAGGTGTTTTCCACAGAGAGCAGCTCCTTATACACGAGCACCTTCTAAGAAACAACCACAATAGCAGCAGCAAAGGCAGCAAAAACCTCAGACTTCTACTGCGTCTAAGGCATCTCAACCTTTTTGACCATCTAATACAGAGCATAACCTCCATCATTCTGCCTCTGTCCTCTCCCCTTCCCATTGGAGGTTGTCTCCATTATTTTTACCACTGCTGGGAGATCATTACATCAGACCTCTTCGTTTCCTCCAGATTCCATCAGATCTTCCTCCAAGAGAGTATCCTTCCAATTCATCGCCCTTCTTCTTCAGGAAGCTCCAGCTCTGCTTCATCTCTGTGCCATCGAGGAAGTTCCCTTGGAACAGCAGAGCAGAGGGTTTTACTCCCATTACTTCCTAGTTCCGAAAAAGACGGGCAATCTGCGCCCTATCTTGGATCTCAGAGCGCTCAACAGTTTAGTCAAAGAAAATTCAGAATGTTGTCTCTGGCATCTTTATATCCCCTTCTAGATCAAAATGATTGGTTATGTTCTCTAGATATCACAGAGGCTTACACTCATGTTCCTATTCATCCAGCCTCTTGACAGTTCCTCAGATTTTGGATGGGAAATCTGCATTTCCAATACAGAGTGCTACCCTTCGGCCACTTGTCAAACTCAAACAGGCACATGCCACCATGTTGTTCTTGCTCACTTGATGAAGCCTCCCTTTGAACCTCTGTTCAAAGGGAGGCTTCAGCTTATCTTAATTATCTCACTTGGAAAGTTATTTTTTTCTCATTGCTCTCACATCTGCTTGCAGGGTCAGCGAGCTCCAGGCTTTAGTTGCAGACCCACCTTTCACAGTATTCCATCAAGACAAGGTGGTCCTCCGTACTCATCCTAAATTCTTACCTAAAGTGGTTTCAGAATTTCATCTCAATCAATCCATTGTACTTCCAGTGGAGAAACAGCTGGAGAAACATCTCTTCATACTCTGGACTGTAAGTGTGCTTTGGCTTTCTACTTGCAACAAACTAAGCCACACAGATCTGCACCTCAACTTTTTGTCTCTTTTGATCCAAACAAGTTAGGACATCTGATTTCCAAGCACACCATCTCCAACTGGTTAGCTGCTTGCATCTCTTTCTGCTATGCTCAGGCTGGACTGCATCTACAGAGCTGAGTCACAGCCCATAAAGTCAGAGCCATGGTGGCATCAGTAGCTTTCCTTAGATCTACTCCTATTGAGGAAACCTGCCACTTTGTTCTCGGTTCATACCGTTACCTCTCTTTATTGTCTGGATGCTTTTTCCAGACGGGTTGGCCATTTTGGCCAGGCAGTATTACAAAATTTATTCTCCTGAATTGCCAACACTCCCACCATCCCATTCTGGTTAGCTTGGAGGTCACCCACATGTTGAGAATAGGCTGCCTGCTTGTACTGGGATAAAGCACAGTTACTTACTGTAACAGGTGTTATCCAGGGACAGCAGGCAGCTATTCTCACAACTCATCCACCTCCCTTGGTTGGCTTCTCTGCTAGCTATCTGAACTGAGGAGACGCGTGCCCTGCGTTGGGCTGGAAGGCACTCGCCTTTACCTTCGGATCCTAGATGAAAGTTCCCCTCAAATTTCAGACATTTGAAGGATGAGACTCCCTTGCCTGACTATGCTAAGTTTCAGATATCTTGGTCCCAAGATCTGGCCATGGTATTCCTAGCGGATATAATATTAAGTGCTGTGGCCAGGTTATCTACTTTGCGAAAGTATATGTATTTTGGGGAAATGTAGTATAAACTAATTTTTCATATTTATGTGTCACCACATAGGGCCTAGTGTGATAAGTTTCGGTCTACAGCCACTTGTGATAAATGTGGACATTTGACAGCTACTTTAGGCCACATGTTGTGGTCCTGTCCGGCTGTTCAGGCCTTTTGGACTAGACTTTTTGCATACATTGGGACTCTTTAGAGGGTGACTATATGATCTTCACCTCTGCTGCTCTTTGAAGTTCTTCCATTTCATCACCCGAGACAGCCGGATTTGAGTGCCTTTCTTTGATAGTCCATTTTGTCTGTTTTAAAATGTATCTTAATTAAATGGCTGGACCCTGACGCTCCTGCTATCTCGTTGTGGCGGACTCAGATGATTCCCTTGCTGACTTGGGAGTGTTGGGGTATTTCTGATCTCTACCTTGCGGGGAGAGCTCTTCATAGCTATATGGGAGCCCTTCTGGAACACAATGACTCCTGTGGCCAGAAGCCTTTGAATTGTTGATTGTGTTTATTTATGCCTGAACATCTGTTTTTCCTTTCTAGGAATGGTGTAGGGGACTCTGGACTGGGGTGAGGGGTGGGGTTGGAGGTTCAAAACCTGTTATCTGGAGCCCTGTTTATCTGGCTGAACTTTTTTGTACCTGTGATTTATTGTTGGCTCTCATAAAAATCATCTAAACATAGTTTTTACTGTGTGTTTTTAATTCCAGCGCAATCTTCTTTTCAAGGTCTTTCTTTGCCTTCCTTATTGCTTATTCTTAGGATAAGAAGCATAAAATCTTGTTTTACTACTTGGGCTCTAGCTAGGTACTTGGGACCTGGGTTAGCTACTGTTGGAAACAGGATGCTGGGCTTGATGGATCAGTCTGAGTATGGTAATTCTTATGGTCTTATGTAATGTAATTGTCACAGGACAGGATTAAAGACTAATCCATCAATATTGATAAGCATGGATGTGTGAATTACAAGTCCATATATGGAATGAATTAATATACTTTATAAATAGGCTTGAGTTTAGACCTCACCAGTGATATTGACCATCACAATAATAATTCTATGAATCCTAAGATTAAATCAACATCCATCAGCAAAGGATTTTTGATTTAATAACCAGCAAAGATATAAAAATATGTGATTTCAAATCTAAAATCAAAATCAAGGTAAAAATGATTTAAAATAAAAATTAAAAAATCATACAAATTTATTTTAAATCTTCATTTCAGTTTACTTGATTTGAAATCATATCCAACACTAGACTTAGTCTTGCTTTTCTTGGGGAATGCAATCGGGGGAAATAAGAAGTACAGGTTCTTGTATGCAAAGGGAAAAATGTAGGATTGGGTCAACTGTATTGGACAAAAATTAAGCCAGCAGGCAGCGCTGCTCTTCTGCCCTATGTACAGAATCTAATTAATCCACATCTGTGAACGACCCCATAGATATCAACATTTCAGAATAATTTGCTTTCCAAACATAATTCAAATTACCCCTTTCTGAACATAGCGAAGAAGCTCAATATTGAAGGTGCTCAGCACTAGAGAATGACATAGGGACAAATTTATCCCTGTCCCCGCAGGAACTCAATTTCTTCATCCCCCATGAGTTTTGGCCATGTCTCTGCCCCATTCCTTTAAGCTCTGCCTTAACTGCAGAAGCCTCGAACACTTATGATTTTGAAGTGTTTGAGGCTTGTGCAGATGAGGACAGAGTTTGCAGGAATGGGGCAGGGACAGGAAAAGAACTCACTGGGACGGGAAAATGAGTTCCTCTGGGGATGGGGAAAAATTTGTTCCCATGTCATTCTCTATTCAGCACCCAAAGAGCAGGCTCCTTTGTGACTTATTATGCCATTGCTCATTCATTCCTTTGTCACTGTGCTTAATATTCTTGCAATGGGAACCAAACCAAAAAAGGTACAAAAGACACTGAAGCAAACAAAGAGGTTGTAGTTAAAGAAAATGTAATGCTTTCTGAGATGCCATACCATTATGGAAATGTTAGGGTCACATCTTTTAAACTTCCTCCAATCATTCAACACTTTTGTCCCAACTCAGAATTTGTGTTGACAGAAGGGTATGCTACACATCACATGGTCCTACCATCCTTCACATTCAGGAATTAATCTCATCAAGCCATCCCTAGCACAGGCAGGCACGATAATTGTCAGCTGCTGTGTCACAACTAAATTTATCTCTTGCACTGCTATTAAAAGTGACTTGTTTCCCTCTGGTGAAGTTCTTAGCCCCAGCCAGGATCTCGGATGGCCGGAAATTTTCAGACTAGTATTCCCTGACATGCCTCTAGAATAAATGGTGTAAAATGAGTTTTCTAGAATTTCCCAGTTATTTGCTGATTTTGGGGGGGTGGGAGGGTTCCCTAGTGTCTAGTATTCTAACTTTGATTAAAGGTGAGGCATTTACCTTTCAATGAAGGAACATGTATACTGGTATATATGCATGAAAATGTGAAGGGTAATTTTATAATTGCCCTATGAGTACATGTAGTAATGTACATACCTGTATGCAGCTTTGGTGAAGGAGTGTTCAAGGGTGGGGGGTTGGATGAAGATTGGGCAAAGTCATGACTAATGTATGTAATTTATAAAATATACATGACTGTGCTTCTTCATAGAGGAAAACCAGGCATAATATTCTCATGTGGGTGATGTCATGCCAATTGAGTAAATCGTTAGAATAATGGCATATACATGTGTATATATATATATGTGTGACAAAATTACAACACCCTCCAAAAGCACAGGACTATAAATCACCTCTCATCCAAAAAGGAGAAAAGACCTCAGTGTCCAATAGGGGCTCTATAGGCTACCCACATAGACAAGCTAGTTTCAAACAGAATTTGATACTAGCAGACACATCCTCGGTCAAAAACTCCCAAACTGTGAAATTCTATTTTATCTTTATTATCTTCTTTTTTCTTATAATTTTCAAAAACCTTTTTTCTTCTTATTTTCAAAAACAGTCTCTTTCACTTATCAGTATAATTTGTAATATTTTCAAAAATTTTCAATAGAAGTCACTTATCTGAATGTTGTTGTTCAAGTGTAGTCCTGGGGTTTAGAAAGCAGGAAAAACTGCTCCGTGGAGAAAAAGCTGAAAGTCATCCAAGCTAAACATTCTTCCACATAATCCAACAGGACTCCCTGTTTTGCTAAAATGCTTCTTCAGGGATTTGCTCTGGTCTGGTAGCCAAGAAGTAGACTGTGGCTTCTTAATTCCTTGGGCTAGCAATCTGTAACTTGCAACCGGCTTACTGGCTCTAGTTTGCTGGGTTGGAAGTTTAAGTTTAAGTTTTTAAGTTTATTAGGTTTTTATATACCGCCTATCAAGATTATCTAAGCGGTTTTACAATCAGGTACTTAAGCGTTTTCCCTATCTGTCCCGGTGGGCTCACAATCTATCTAACGTACCTGGGGCTATGGAGGATTAAGTGACTTGACCAGGGTCACAAGGAGCAGCGCGGGGTTTGAACCCACAACCCCAGGGTGCTGAGGCTGTAGCTTCAAGCACCGCGCCACACACTCCTCCAGCTGGTGTGTACTCTGAGGCTGGTGCTCCCACTGTTTCTGCTGGCTCAGAGTACACACTACTCTGAGGAGAGCAAAAAGCTTGCGGGGTGAGTGAAGGTACGGGGGTCCCTGTCTGCCTGCCTTGGGGTTGGGGGCCCTGCCTGCCACTAGGCCTGCCTGCCTGCTTGTCACAAGGCCACTAGGCCTGCCTGCCCTGTGCCCTGTCCCTGCCTACCACTTGACCACCAAAGGGGGGACAGGGTACAGAGCCTGGCAGGGAGAATTTGGGTCAGAATGTGGTTTTTTTTTTCTTGTTTTCCTTCTCTAAATCTAGGGTGCGACTTATGGTCAGGGGTGTCTTATGGAGTGAAAAATGTGGTATCTCCCAAATTTTGTTTTCTGTCATTTCATTTTGTAGTTAACATGATACAAAATAGGATATACTGATGATGTTGGATAAGGAGAGTTGGATATTAACTGGTGCCATACTGCTGTGGTTCATAGCTGATATCCAGCTTTCCTGATACTGTATTCTTCTCTGTTGGATTCTGCCTCTGTTTTTGACCATCCATGTTGATGACCTTTCCTGTGTCGTATCAAATGATCACATATCCCTGCTTCCCAAGCACTAAGGTGATGCGCACATCCCACTGTGCAGCAATGATATTTTTATAACAAAGTTAACACTAGGGAAACAGGTGTAAAATAAGTCCAGGTGAAACACTATATGAGTCTCTGATCTAATCTAAATTGGTATTATTTATAAACTGCTTTCTCCCTACAAATAGGTTCAGAGCAGCTCACAATAAAAATTATATTCATACTTATTACAGGATAAATTCAACACAGATATATAATCTTACAGTTTCTAAGTCATACATTTCTCAAATAAATATGTCTTGATTTTTATTTATTTACTCAGGGTCATATGTCTATAGGTTAATGCTTCATACATAGGACCTGAGCTAAGTGACTAAAGTGCATCAATGCATACTAAGGCCTTAACACATTCTCCCTAATGTTTACAAAATTGTAGAGCCAAGTTTCCGAGTTTATTCTGTACTTGATATACCATCTATCAACTTGTACCTAGATGGTTTACAATACAAAAAAATTTAAAAGAGAATTAAATATATATATATATTTCCAGTGCTGCCTGGCTGGCCTGGAACTTCCTTTCCAACGTCTGAATGACGTCGGAGGTGAAGGCTTGTAGGCCCGGCGCTTGTAGGCCTGTCTCGGGGAAGCAGGGAGAAATCGGTGTGTTGGCTGGGGGGGGGGGGGAGCGGCAGGGAGCGAGAAAAAATTGGGGAAGTGGAGAAATCAGCTCGATGGCTTAGGGGGTCAGGGGGAGAGATACAGAAAGGCAGGTAGGAGGAGAGAGAAAGACAGAAATAAAGAGGGGGCGGGGGACAGAGAAAGGAAGACAGACAGGCAGGGGGAGAGAGAATGACAGAAATGAAGAGGCAGGGGTAAAGAGAGACAGAAAGAAAAGGGGAGGGGACAGAAAGAAAGAAATATTGGATTTACAGAAGAAGGAAGTGCCACTAGAGACTCATGAAATCACCAGAAAAAGGTAGGAAAAATGATTTTATTTTCAATTTAATGATCAAAATGTGTCCATTTTGAGAATTTATATCTGCTGTCTATATTTTGCACAATGGCTCCCCTTTTACTAAACCACGATAGTGGTTTTTAGCGTCGGGAGCTGCAAGGGACATTCAGTGCAGTTCCCTGCGTTAAAAACCGCTATCACGGTTTAGCAAAAGGGGAGGGGGTATATTTGTCTATTTTTGTATTGTTGTTACTAAGGTGACATTACATATTTTAAAGTCATCTGCCTTGACCTCTGAAAAAAACCCCGAATACAAATGATAATTAACATTTTCTCTGCTTTGTGTTTTTTAAAATTTTATTGTTGACAGATCATTTTGACTTGGTCATTTTAAAAGTAGCTCGCAAGCCAAAAAAGTGTGGGCACCCGTGTTCTAGATCATAGGGTTATTTCCCACTACTCGCATGGTCTGCAGAAGAAATCCATTACAGGTTTTTCACTGTCTCTAGTGTACTTCACAGTAGAGGTCTGCATGGGAACGGGGATCAAGGGAATCCCACGGGTCCCGTGGGAATCCCCCCTAACCCACGGGACTCTCTCAGGGACCCCCCTCTGATCCATGGGACTCCCACGGGGACCCCCCTCTAGCCAACGGGACTCCCATGGGTTTGGAAGGCTTTGGAAGCAGGGTTCGTCCATATAATATAATTGACATGTCAGTCTTAGTAAAAGAGGGGGTTTATAAGTTAATTACCTGAACAGAAAACAAAAAAAGGGTTCCACCAGAGATCCCACAAGGAAAACAGCAACGCAAACAGAAAAGAAACTGTGGAATTGATGATCCTGTCAGAAGTAATTGCTGCTTTTTATGGGAACGGGCGGGGATGGAGGTAATTCCTTGCGGGGACGGGTGGGTACGGAGAGGATCCTGATGGGGACGGGTGGGGACAGAGAGGATCCTGGCGGGGATGGGCGGGGTTGGGTGGGATTTCTGTCCCCGCGCAACTCTCTACTTCACAGGCTACTTTAGCGCCCTCTAGCAGTCTTCTGCACACATGGGTGTGTATATTCTGCTCTCCCCATTTTATTATTTTAATTCGACGTAAGTTTGTCCCTTTTTCGGGTATTTTCGCATTTGAAATGGATGTGAAGTTCTGCCTGCTTTGGAATTCTCAGACTTCAGTCTGTAGCTGACAGGCCGATCCCCGCGGGGTACCTGTTAGCCAGTCTGCTTAGTCTTCCTTGGAGTTCAGGCCCGTCCCTGACCTGGTCTCACTCCCTGTTAAGCAGGGGATTAAACGTAGACTGTGTAGCGAGCTTAGGGGGCTCACTCCCTGTTAAGCAGGGGATCGAACGTAGACTGTGTAGTGAGCTTAGTGGCTCAGCGGTGTTCTGCAGCATGCTGGCTGCGCTTTCGCGCCTCTACCCGTCCAGGTGCGTATCCGGTGGTCCACAGGGTTGGAGTTATAGTCAGACAAGGGAGTTTGACTAGCAACCCGAAGATCAGCTTGAAGGATTAATTTCCAGCAGTATGGCAATGAATTATAAACCGGCCACTGAAAGGGCTGGGAGCAGTTGCAGACTCTCTGTGTCTTATAACCGTGAGTACAAAGTGGAGCTGACAGGCTCAAAATCAATCTCTTAAAAGTTAATTTCAAGGGGTTTTGAAGGTTTCTTAGTGTTCCTCTGTGTTTCCCCACCTGAAATAAAGTGTTTTTGTAATTTTTTAAGTTTTAGAATGCTTTCCTCTCTCACTGGACCCCCTCACCAAGATGTCTTAGAACTGAGTCTGCAGTGGATTCTGGAGGCCAGAGTGGATATGACCTGGTGGCTTTGTCCTCCATCACTCTGCCAGAGCGTCCCATTAAGCCTTGCCTCCTGGACTGTAATACCACGGATGCCAGCCTTACCATGGTCGTCGTCCTTTTCAGGACTGTTGGACTCCATCACCACAGAAGTGGTCGATCATTGATGGCAGTGATCTCTGTTAATCGTCAGAGAAGACCCAAGAACTCTCTCTTGGCTCAGGAGGCTTCTTTTTTTGGGGCAGAAAGTCTTCATCTGGTGCTGACGGCGGTGCATGTGGCCGCGGTGGCCAGTGTTCCAGCAGACTTCCTCAGCTGTCAATCTAAAGTTCCGAACAAGTAGTCCCTAGTGCAGTAGGCGTTTTGGGTGCTCGTGAGGCGCTGGGGGCAGCCCTGCCTTGACCTCGTGGCTGCGGCACCACATAAGATGGTTCCATGCTTCTTCAGTTGCAGATCCAACTTGGAAGTGAGAGAATTGATGCTCTTCAAGTTTTATTAAAATTTTGATATATCGCAATATCATGAATTCAAAGCGATTTACAATTAAAAACAGGGTCTTAGTTATTAACTACAACAAACACACGAACATTACGAACTGATACGTAAGGGAAGTAGGGAGAACTACAATAAACTTAGTAAAGGACACATGAAGGTAAGTACAAAAGGAAGGTAAAAATTTTAAAAGTTTTTTTTTTTTAATTGCATTTAAAACATTTACAATATCATAAAGATATAAAAAAAAGGTTATCATACAAATTTTCATAAAACACATCAACAAAAAAGACAATCCTTTACAAGCCCACTAAAGGGGAGACATGTTGCTATATATCAACAAATTTTTAAAGAAAAACAAGGGAATAGATTGAGTTTCAAAAGAACCCAAATCATTCCCAACTAAATTAGGACATTGGACATTCCTACCTTTATTCTTATCGATTAATGAAAATTAAAGAAAGAAAAGAAAACTCACTTCTGTTCACGTGCTACCAAAAATTGTTGCAATTGAATGGGATCCCAGAAAACAAACTCAGTGTCCTGTATTTTAACTAAACATTTACAAGGAAATTTCAAATAGAATGAAGCCTCAAGTGCCAATACTCTAGTTCTTAATTTCAGAAATTCTTTTCTTCTAAACTGAGTAGCTCTTGAGACATCAGGAAACATACTAACCAAATCCCCACAGAACTTGGTCAGTCTGTTTTTAAAGTAAAGTTTCATTAACAACGTTTTATCCGTTTCACTAATACATGTTAGAAGCATTGTAGACCGAGTCTGGATAGCATCTTGAGAATCTTCCAGAAACTCTGTTAAATTAACGTCATCTGTTACCAGATGGTCTACTTCCTGTATTGTTTCCTTTTTTTTCTGGGGAATATAATAACAGTTATTAATTGGAAAGCTATCTGCATTGGGTAATCCCAATATCTCTTTAAAATATTTTCTTAGTAATATCTCTGGCGATAACAAATGAGTAACTGGAAAATTAACCAAACGAAGATTCTTTCCCCGTTGCATATTTTCTAACATTTCTATTTTTGAGTGTAGTAATGTAGAATCTTTTATAGCAGATAGTGAAACAGCTTGCAATGCACTACTCTGAGTTTCAATCACACCTAATCTAGTTTCCAAACAATTTAAATTGGTATCCACATTCTCAAACTTTTGAACCACAGAGTGTGAGAAATCAGATGTTTGTTTCATTGACACTCTGAGAAACCCCTCAACCCTAGTAATTCCTAACCACAAGTCTTTTAAAGTAATATCCTGTTTTTCCACTGTTTTTCCAGTTAGTGGTTGCTCATCCTCTACATTACGAACTGATACGTAAGGGAAGTAGGGAGAACTACAATAAACTTAGTAAAGGACACATGAAGGTAAGTACAAAAGGAAGGTAAAAATTTTAAAAGTATTGATAAAAATTTAAATTAAAACATTAAAGATTTTTTTAAAAAAAATTTCTCAAAGCCTAAGACAGAGGACATGTGAGTTTATGCAGAGAACGGGATCAAAAGAGAATTCGATGCTTAGGTCTCAAAAGCATCCTTGTACAACCAGCATTTTAACAGTCCTATAAATTTACTTAGTGATTTTTCTTCCTTAATAAATGATAGTAAGGAGTTCCATATTCTGGGCGCTGTAACCGTAAAGATCGTACCTTGTCTTGTATTTATTATACTAAGCCATGGAATGAGCGACTGTGGTGTACGGATGCAATTCTGATACAAGGCCATATTAGCACACTGATCTGAGCCCTGTAGAGGAATTATGAATCCTTCATCATTCCTTCTCCTCTCTTGCCACACAGTCATTCTAAAGCAAGGGAAAATGTTAGCACCTTGTGACAGAATGCTAAGGCATTCCCCCCTCCCCTCTCTTGTCACAAGACTCTTGTTACATATTAACCTGACACAAGTTTACCCTTATCTTATTCCTTATCTTGTTTAAGTATTCCTTATATGGGCAGCAAACAGACTTTGCCTACGTGCAAAAGCAGGCTTCTGTCATGCGCTGAGTTTAAGGGGCATGCATTATAACCTTTGGAATATCACATGCTATAATAAGCTTTTAGACATATTAGAAGTGTACACGAGGGAATCACTTTATTGTAACCGTTATGATGTATTCATATGTCATGTGAGATAGTAGCTTTGAAAATCACATTAGATATGTAAACATAAGAACATAAGAAGTTGCCTCCGCTGAGGCAGACCATAGGTCCATCCTGCTCAGTGGTCCGCTCCCGCGGCGGCCCATCAGGCCCATTGCTTGAGCAATGGTCTATACCTATCTGTACCCCCCAAGTGAGTTACCTTGTTATAATCCGCACTGTAAATGCATGATGAAACTGTAACCTTGCAAAGCATTAGCTAGGTAATTAAGGGAATTAAGATACTCAATAAAAGGGTGAGAGACCATCCATTAGGGTTGCTTCATCCGATCTGAGTCCTGTGTGAAGCCTTATTCCTAGACTGTGGCCTCCGGAGGTTCTTCTCTCTGTTTTTCCACTTTGGCTGCTGTTCAGCCGGATCCTTCGGAGGATTGCAACTCGCCGCATCATTCTGGTGGCGCCCAATTTGCACTGAAGGTCATGGTGCGCAGATCTGATGTGGCTGTGGGTGGCATACAGTCTGCGCCTGAACGTCTTTCCTGACCGTCTCCACTAGGCTCAGTTGTCATGTAAGATCTGGGTAGTTTTGTCATTATGGCTTTGCTCTTGAGGTCATAGCTTTAAACGCCCTCCCCCCCCCCCAAAGAACCATATCAAGGCAATTCGGAGCTTGTCATGGTTAAAGCTTCTTAGGTTTACCTAGTCGTCCTTGGTGTCAGCTTACACTAAGGCATAGAAGACCTTTAGATCGATGGAGTGACCAAGAACAGGTAGACCCTTATTCAACTCAAGTGTCATGGGTCCTTGCTTTCTCCAAGCAGGTCTAGATTCAGGCCTCATGGTGGCATCTCTGCAGATCCCGGTGGCCAGTCTCTCTGGTTCTAGATCCCAGGATTGGCAGTTCTCTTTCGAGTTGCATCCGGATGTTGCTCGGTTTTGCAAAAATATCTTCGGGTCTGTCCACCCATTATGAATCTGTTCCCGGTCTGGGACCTTAGTATAGTGCGGTTTGGCTTTTCCAGGACTTCTTTTGATCCACTGAGAGATGTTTCTCTCTGGGATTTAATTCTCTAGACTGGTTTTTCTGGTCACTCTCTCATGTGACCATAGAGTTTACAGATAGCAGGTGTTGTCATGTCGACACCCTTTGCTCCGAGTTCCTGAGAGTGAACAGTTTCTTCTTTTTTTTTGCCGAAGGTGGTTTCAGCTTTCCATGTCCATCTGGAAGTGTTTCCCAGTTGTTCAGTGGACAGGTCCCAATCTTGGGATCGTCTGCTAAAGTACCTGGAAGGGCGCAAGGTGTTCCTGCATTATTGGCGAATCTCTCATGAGTTTCACTTTCTGACCACCTGTTGTGGTGGTTCATTTGATTCTGCGGGGTTCTCCCGCTTCTAGGGCTACGTACAGAAACAGGAGGATCAAGGGTTAGGTAAAAGTAAAATACATTGAGATAAAATAAATAAAAAAGGGTGGCAGCAGTAACAGTTCCGATACTTATAGGAATTCTAGCAGCATCGGAGTTGTTACTGCCGTGGCCGGTATTAAAAACCATGCTTCAGTTTTGTAAAAGGGAGGTGGGGTGGTTTATTAGTAAATTACATAAAAAGGAACCTGCTCTAAAATATGCATTAATGCATGTTAGCTTGTGATAATTCTGTAGAACCTTTTAGTAAAACCTAGCCCTTGGTCTTTATTTCCATTTTCTACCTTAGGAGAAATCTTAGTACGTGGAAATCTTATTTCGTTTAAAAGAAAATGATTGATTCAGACAAAAATAAGCCCCTACTTCAGTAAATTGTTGCTCTGCTAATTATCTCAAGATGTTCTGAAAAGTAAAAAATAAAAACCCTCAGCCCTTTTACATCTGTCTGCTAATCAGACAACAGATGTATTGTAGTTATGTTTCTCCATGGCAACAATGCATCTGTAGTAGCTTAATTATTAATCACCAAGAGGACTGTTAAGGGATTTGAAGGTTTATTTATACCGTTGTCCAGCTGTTGTGCTTGCTTCTGCATTGCTACATTACCCTCATGATACTTTTGATCCACTTCATTTCATCCATTTAACCTCTTCGACATAAAACCCATGGGTTACCAACAATCCAGAGGTGCAAAATTATGAATGGTGTCAAGTATGGCTTCTGAAATTCTGTAGGAAAATTAAATACTGTATATATTCGAATATGAACTGGGATTTTTGGGCCCAAAAATGGGGTCTCAGTTTATATTCGGGCCAGCGTCCCCCTCCCAGAATTATTGCAGGCCACCGCCAGGCTTTGCACCCTGTCCCCCCTCCCTGTCCTCATACCTCCTCTGCCGATCCCTGGTGGTCCAGAGGTGCAGAGGGCAGGAGCGAGCTTTCCACGCTCCTGCCCCACTGCTAACCTGAGCGGCACATGAATTCATGGGAGCCAGTCAAGAAGCTGCTCAGTGCCGAGCAGCAGCGGCAAAGCGTGCTCCTGCTCGGTGCTGCTCAGCGGCTGAAGAAACCCTATCTCACGGCAGCCATCAATGATCAGGCGAAGGGCTGAGAAAGCGGGGAGAGAGTCTCAGCAGGCGAGGCGAGCGGCAAAAGCCTGGGATTTGTTGCTTCTTTTCTTTTTTAGCATCGGGGAAGCGGCGAGAGTAGCTCCGCCCCCCCCAACGCATCAGCAGTAGGCGCCGGGCCCCTCCATAAAAGGAGGCGGGCCAACGGCGCACAGCCGTTAGGCGCGCGGCGAAGGCGAGCGGCAAAGGCGCTCGCCTTAGCGAGAGCGCCTTTGCGAAGGGCCTCAAGAAGGGCCTCTAAACAGAGCCCTACCACTTTAAAGCCAGATACACTCCACTCTTCCCACACAAAAACAGATACTCCCCTTTATCGCACGCAAGCAAGCACACAGGCAAACACACTCTTTCCTTGACTCACATTTGTTTTCTCTTTTTCTTTTCCTTATTGAAATGGCAGGGAGAACAAGGAGCGCCAAGACTACTATCAAGCTCAACACTCCAGCATCTGGAGAGACCCGGGGGATGGCCAAGGACTCTACGCAGAAGGCAGAGAGTGCCACTGAGCAGGGAACAGATGTCTCAGTGCTGACCGAGGCCACCCCCCTCCCACGGTATGCCTCGGTCTCTACGCAGACAGACGAGATGAAACAGGTAGAAACGGACGAGGATGTTATGCAGGAACTGCGGAGCCTCAGGGAGGAGGTGAAGCGCTTGAGGTGCATCAGGGAGGATGAGGCCTTCATCGACGAAGCCATCCAGGAAATGTCTCACATTGCAGAACGAAGCCTCGACAGGACCATCCTTGGCACTCCCAAACCTACAGCTCTAAACTCAACGATCGGAATACAGGAAATGATTGGAGATGCCGGTCCCTGGCAGCTGGTAACCTCTTCTACTGGCAAGCAAAGAAACCCCCCCCCATTCTCACCTTCTTCTTCTTTTTCTCTCAAACAGGGCAGTTCAACACCAACGCCACAACTTTCCCTGAAAAACAGATTTCACGTCCTTCAAGAAGGAACTGACGAGGATGAAGCAGAGGAGGATTCCGAACACAGAACACCGGCTGCAGTTCTCGCTGCTCGATCCACCCCCCCTCGGAAGGAGCGTAGAGTGGTGGTCATCGGAGACTCCATGCTAAGAGGCACCGAAGGACCAATTTGCAGACCAGATTTGCAGTCGAGGGAGGTCTGCTGTCTCCCTGGAGCCAGGATCCGCGACATCACCACCAGTATAGACAAACTTCTGAAACCTACTGACCATTTCCCTATGTTTCTCATCCATGTAGGTACCAACGATACTGCCAGAAACACATCAGACAACATCCCTAAAGACTTCGAGGGCCTGGGAAGGAAGCTAAAGCAGACAGGAGCACAGGTGGTCTTCTCATCAATTCTCCCGGTAAGAGACAAAGGCAGAGACAGGGAAGAGCGCATCCATAGGACCAACGAGTGGCTTCGCGAATGGTGTTTAGAGAAGAACTTTGGATTCCTAGACCACGGAGCAGCGCTACAAGGACTACAGGGACCTGACGGACTTCACCTAACAAAGAGAGGCAAGAAAGTTTTTGGATATCGACTAGCACATCTACTTCGGAAGGCTTTAAACTAGGTAAGTTGGGGGAGGGTTCACACATACATACCAGAGCAGTAAGGATCCATCCTGGGGAAGAAAGTAATACACACACTTCTGAACCTAAGGTAAGTACCCATAGTATATACAAAAAAACAAGAACTACACTAACGGGGATAGGCATATCATCACAAATTTGGAGAGCAATGTATGTTAATGCACACAGCTTGGGCAACAAAATCCTGGAACTAGAAACAGAAATAAGGAATGCTGACCTTGACATAGTAGCGATATCCGAGACCTGGTTCACAGACTCACATGGGTGGGATATGGTTATACCAGGCTACAATCTACTTCGTCGGGACAGAGAGGGCAAGTTAGGAGGGGGGGTAGCACTATACACTAAGGATAATATCAAAACTACCAGGATCACAGATGTTAGATACACAGGGGAATCACTTTGGGTAAACCTGGCCAGAGGGAACGAAAAATGCCTTTACCTCGGTGTGGTTTACAGGCCTCCGAGACAACAGGAAGACAAAGACAGAGAATTGATTGAGGACATAGAGAACATCACTTTGCGTGGTGACACAGTACTGTTAGGCGACTTCAACATGCCAGATGCAAACTGGAATACCCTCTCAGCAACTATGAGCGGTAGCAAAAGAATAATAACCTCCATTAAGGGTGCACAACTCAAACAAATGGTATTAGAGCCCACCAGAGAAAAAGCAATACTGGACCTGGTACTCACAAATGGAGACAGTGTCTCGGAAGTATCAGTGGGAGACACGCTGGCCTCCAGTGACCACAACATGGTATGGCTTAACCTCAGGAAAGGCTTCTCTAAATCAAACACAGCAACGAGGGTCCTCAACTTTAGGGAGGCAGATTTCGACCACATGAGAGACTTTGTCCATCAAGAGCTGCAAAACCATGCAGAAACTGACAATCCGGAAACTATGTGGTCAAATCTAAAATCCATCCTGGATGAAGCATCTAGCCGCTACGTAAAAACAGTAAGCAAATGCCGGAGAAACAAAAAACCACAATGGTTTAACAAGGAACTTTCGGACCTCATTAAAATGAAAAAAGAAGCATTTATCAACTATAAACATTTTGGGAAAAGGGAGGCAAAAGAAGACTATCTGGCCAGATCTAAGGCTGTCAAAAAGGCAGTCAGGGAAGCCAAACTTCAAACAGAGGAAGATCTAGCACGGAACATTAAAAAAGGGGACAAATCCTTCTTTAGGTACATTAGCGACAGGAAGAGAAACAAAAATGGAATAGAACGCCTTAGGCAATCAGATGGAAACTACGCAGAATCTGATATTGCCAAGGCAGAACTGCTAAACGAATACTTTTGCTCAGTATTCACCTGTGAAGCACCGGGAAATGGTCCACAACTGCAAATAAGAGATAGCCAAAATGACCTGTTTCGTGATTACGAGTTTACACCTAGTAGCGTCTACCACGAACTTTCAAGACTCAAAGTAGACAAAGCCATGGGGCCAGACAATCTACACCCCAGGGTACTCAGAGAGCTGAGTGAAGTTCTGGCTGAACCACTATCCGTACTCTTCAATCTTTCCATGCGCACAGGAAAGGTACCTCTAGACTGGAAAACAGCTAACGTAATTCCACTCCACAAAAAGGGCTGCAGAACGGAGACAGGAAATTATAGACCGGTGAGTCTCACATCCATAGTGTGCAAACTCATGGAAACACTGATCAAACAGGAACTTGACAAAATTCTAGACGAAGAAAATTTACGTGATCCTCATCAACACGGATTTACCAGAGGAAGGTCCTGCCAATCTAATCTGATTGACTTCTTCGATTGGGTGACCAATCATCTGGATGCCGGTGAGTCCCTTGACGTGATATATTTGGACTTCAGCAAAGCTTTTGATAGCGTCCCACACCGCAGGCTGTTGAACAAACTAAAATCGATGGGATTAGGAGATACATTCACTACATGGGTAAGGGATTGGCTAGATGGTAGGCTTCAAAGGGTGATGGTAAACGGTACCCCCTCCAAAACGTCAGCAGTGATGAGTGGAGTACCTCAGGGCTCCGTCTTAGGGCCGATTCTATTCAATTTATTCATAGGAGATTTGACCCAAGGACTTAGAGGAAAAGTATCACTGTTTGCCGACGATGCCAAACTATGCAACATAGTTGGCAAAAGCAGTGTGCCTGACTTTATGACGCAGGACCTAAAACAGCTTGAACAGTGGTCATCAACTTGGCAGCTGGGCTTCAATGCTAAAAAATGTAAGGTAATGCACCTAGGCAAAAAAAATCCACACAGAACTTACACACTAAATGGTGAAACCTTGTCCAGGACCACGGTGGAACGTGATTTAGGAGTGATCATTAGCGACGATATGAAGGCTGCCAATCAAGTAGAGAAGGCATCGTCCAAGGCAAGACAAATGATGGGCTGTATCCGTAGGGGTTTTGTCAGCAGAAAACCTGAAGTCATAATGCCGCTGTACAGATCCATGGTGAGACCTCATCTCGAGTATTGTGTTCAATTCTGGAGACCACACTACCGAAAAGATATGTTGAGAATTGAGTCGGTTCAGCGAATGGCTACCAGGATGGTTTTGGGGCTCAGGGAACTCACGTATGAAGAAAGGTTAAAAAAACTGCGGATGTACTCACTGGAGGAGCGAAGAGAGAGAGGGGACATGATTGAGACCTTTAAGTATATTACTGGGCGTATAGAGGTGAAAGATGATATCTTCAGTCTTATAGGGCCCTCAGTAACCAGAGGTCACTCGCTGAAAATCAGGGGAGGGAAATTTCAGGGTGATGCGAGGAAGTACTTCTTCACTGAAAGGGTGGTAGATCATTGGAACGAGCTGCCTCAGAGGGTGATTGAGGCCAGCAGCGTGTTAGATTTCAAGAGAAAATGGGATATTCATGTGGGATCTCTGAGAGAGTAGGAGTCAGGGGGTGGGTCATTGGTATGGGCAGACTCGATGGGCTGTAGCCCTTTTCTGCCGTCAATTTCTATGTTTCTATGTTTCTATCTATGTTAGCAGTGGGGCAGGAGCACGGAAAGCTCACTCCTGCCCGCTGCACCTATGGACCACCAGGGATCAGCAGAAGAGGTATGAGGACAGCACAGGGAGGGGGGTACAGGGTGCAGAGCCTGTCAGAGCAGGGCACTTGAATATTAAGCCTCCTGACTTATATTTGAGTCAACCATTTTTCCTCCTTTTGGGGGGGAAATGGGGTCTCGACTTATATTCGAGTACTGTATATACGGTATTTACTTTTTAAATGGCAACAACTTTACAAAAAAAGGCCCTGAATCCATAAAGTCAACCCAAAGTTAGGCACACGATATCGGCATCTGTCTTAATTGAGCAATAGGCTTAATCAGTGCCAATATTGGCATTCAGCACCTCATAATTGGCTTGAAACTCATTTCTATACAAAGACGGTGCCTAGCCCAAAGTGCCTACACTAAAATTGGGTGTGGTTAGGGAGCAGATCATTCACGTGTTTTGAGAGGCACCTCTTTGTGAATTAGGTACCTTTAGGCTCCAATATTGGCTCTTAACTTTAGAGTCTAGACGAAGAAAACTGTGGCATAAATATGGTGTGCCTAAAAGTTAGAATGCTAGTGCTGCCTAAAGCATGCTTAGGTGATGCTAAGCATGAGTCTATAATGGGTGCCTAAGTTTTTTATCAAATTATGCGAAGACACACAACATATAATGATTCAAAATGTTGTGTGATCGTGGCACTGAAGTACCCCCCCTCTTCAAAGCCAGCAAGGACTTAGCTGACAAAAGCCGACTTGAGCTCCCTAAGTCCTTGAATGTGCCTCTGGGTGACTTTGCCCTTTTCTAAACCTGAGCTGTTCTGTGAGGGAGTTTTTTTTTTTTTTTGCCAGTGAAAGTATCAAAAGCAGTTTTGATTTCTACCTTTTGATTCTATACTGCTACATTAACCTGAGGCTTTTTCTCCCTCTTTTTGGGTGCATGCTGGGTTTGAAGAAGGGGGGTACCTCGGTGCCAAGATCACACAACATTTGGAATGCCTTCGTTTTATAGAATCACGCTTAGCATTGCACTACTTGGTGCCGATATCGGCATCTAACTTTAAGTCAGTGGTCTCAAACTCAAACCCTTTGCAGGGCCACATTTTGGATTTGTAGGTACTTGGAGGGCCACAGAAAAAAAATAGTTAATGTCTTATTAAATAAATGACAATTTTGCATGAGGTAAAACTCTTTATAGTTTATAAATCTTTCCTTTTGGCTCAGTCTTAATAATAATATTGTCATTTATAGCTAAAGAGACATATGATCAAGAAACTGTTTTATTTTACTTTTGCGATTAAGATAAACAAAGTGAGGGCCTCAAAATAGTACCTGGCGGGCTGCATGTGGCCCCCAGGCCGCGAGTTTGAGACCACTGCTTTAAGTGGACTTTATAGTCGGGGCCAAAATGTATCTGATTGTCAAATCATTTGAGAGACCCCCTTTGACTAAACGCTGCAGGAGTATGCATTAATTACAGAAATGAATGTGTGTTAACTGTTGATTGTATGCCCAGCAACTTCTATATAGTTAATGTAGTGAAATGTACTTCCCACTCGTTAACTACACTGCAGACGATGCAGATGCAGCAGCTGAGGTAGTGCAGAATGTCCTGCATTTACTGCTACTTTGAGAGTTAACAAGCAGTTTGTTGTTGCCTGTTAATTGCAAGGCACAGGCCACACCCATTCCCCATCAAGTTCCACACTATGCAGTTATCCCTGAATTTTCTAACCGACACCCATGTCAGCAACCGCCTTAAAAGCAGCCGCTGATCGCGTGTCAATCACGCGACAGCATCGGTTAGAGAATCCGCTTCAAGCACCTATGTAGGTGCAATTCACGCAAAGATAGGCGCCAGAAATGTAGGCCCAGAAAACCCTGGCCAACATTGCTGGTGCCTGTCTTTCCTGGGGGATCCCAACAATAGTCCACAGCCTGCCATCAGCTGGTCACAGCAGAGGAATCCCCAATCAGCTGAGCCAGCAGGACTCCTCGAAACTGTGGCCTTTGGGAATCCTGCCAACTCAGCTAATCGGGAATTCCCCTGCTGCAATTAGCTAAACTGGCAGGGAGATCCCTGATTCCCCTCTCTCTCTTCCTCTCACCCACGGAACCCCTCCCAAAACCCCTCCAGAGAGAGACCGCTCCCCAAGTCTGACATCCCCACACACACCCCTTGCACCTTTGATGGAAAATCGGCAGGAGGGATGCCCACTCTTTCCTGTCTGCAGGCCCGCCTCATCAAAATAGCAGGCCTTCCCCTTCCCAGTGCATCCCATACGAGGGGCCTTAGGCACCTTGGCCAATCAGGGCCTTAGGCCCCTTCCTGGTGCACCCTGGTATTTACTGGGAGGGGCCTAAGACTCTGATTGGCCCAGGCATCTAAGGTCCCTCCCAGTGCCCCACCTGTGCCTTTCAGAGTCTTAGGCCCCTCCCAGTGCATCCTGGGATGAGAGAGAGGAATTAGGGGTCTCCCTGCTGGTTCAGCTAATTGTGACATGGGAATTCCTAATCAGCCATTTTTTTCCATTTTTAACAGCATTTTTAAATTAACTTAGGTGTCAGTAGGGTGCCTATCGGTTTTTTGAATTTCCCCCTTAATGCATTAATTAGCAGGGGCAGAGCTTGCTCTCATGGATGGGAGCTGGTCCATTTCTGAGATGTGGGGTTGGGGAGTGAGGGTTATCAGTGTTGTTGGGTTGGGGATGGAGATGGGGTTGTGATGTTAGGGTGGGGATTGGAAGAGCTGAGGGCTGCGCTGCCACAGCACTTAACCTGTCAAAAACTGCATTCCTGACAGCTGGGGCATGGTAACTTCCAGTGTGTTAGCTGTCACAGCCAGCCACTCCTTCACCTGGCTATGTCATGCCCAGAATAGACCTCACTTTCCTTTGTTAAGCAGTCAAAAGTAAAACACTTTAGACATTACATGTCTAGTTATGCCTGGTGTACAGTAAATCAAATTTCAGTGTTCCCGCTAAGCTGCGCTGGGGTGCGCAGGCGCACAAAATATTACCTCGCAGCGCACATGTTTCTCGTCACAGCGCACACAGTGTAGAGCACAGTTCTTCAACCGCCGGTCCGCAAACAAAATCTTGCCGGTCCGCAAAGGATTCGGTCCCCGCCGCAACGAAAGGCCGGCGTCAGCTGACTTGCAACTTCCTGTTGCAGTCGCTGTGCCGGGACTCCTGCCTTCCACCGCGTTTGCCTCCTGCCTTGTCTCCGCACCTCCAGACCAGCAGCGGCAGCTGTGTATGCTTTTAACTTCGGCACAGAGCTGCCCCTAATCAATAGTTTAGCGCGGTTTCATAAGGCAGCCTCGGGGCCTTTGCTAGGCCGGCCCACATCGCATCATCGAAGCGGGCCGGCTATCAAAGGCCCCGAGGCTGCCTCATGAAACCGCGCTAAACTATTGATTAGGGGCAGCTCTGTGCCGAAGTTAAAAGCATACAGAGCTGCCGCTGCTGGTCTGAACTCTTGGGCCGCTGAAGGAGGGCAAAAAGCAGCTGTCCTGGAGGTTTCCCTTCCTCTCGCCTTTACAGGTTCCTTTTTTCCACCTTTTTTTTTTTCCTTCAAACGGCAACGGGCCCCAGCATCGACATCAATCAAGTAAGTTCCACTGTCAATCAAGCGGTTCTGCTCGGCCAAAGCTTCCCCTGTGACATGAGCCACCCTCAGGGGAAAGAAAGTGACCCACAAAGGTGAGGGGAAGGGGGGCAGATGATGGAAGTTGGGGGGGGGGGAGAGAGAGAGAGAGAGAGAAGGGGCAGATGATGGAATGGAGGAGATGAGAGAGAGAGAGAAGGGGACAGATGATGGAAGTGAGAAGAAGGGAGAGAGAGCAGAAGGCAGATGGATGTCAGTTGAGAAGGGAGAGCAGATGCTGAATGGAAGTGGGGAAAGAACACATACTGGATGGAAGGAGGAGATAAATAAAGGGGGAAGAAAATAGTAAGATAATGGAGGGGTGAGGGAAAGGGGTGACAAGCTGTGTGTAGACACAGTGAAAAGAGGGAAACGGGACTAAATAGTAAGAAAGAATTTAATTTAGATGGAGGCAGAAAATAGAGAAGGAAGACCAGAGAAGAAAAGGGAAGAGAGAGCAGAGAATGATCAGATCTGAGTGGAGGAAATGAGAAGAGAGATATGCTAAAAACCACAGGGGGGAGGGAAGGATAGAGATGCCAGACCATGAGGGGAACAGAAGGAAGATGATGGATGCTAGACCAAATTGGGGGGTGGGGGAGGGCAGGAGGAGAGATGGCAGGGAAAGACAGACAGTGAATGGAAGGGGCAGATGCTGGACTGAAGAGACAGAGAAGGTTATCATGCTGCTGTACCGGGCCATGGTACGCCCTCACCTGGAGTACTGCGTCCAGCACTGGTACTTTAAGAAGGACACGGTACTACTCGAAAGGATCCAGAGAAGAGCAACTAAAATGGTTAAGGGGCTGGAGGAGTTGCCGTACAGCGAAAGATTAGAGAAACTGGGCCTCTTCTCCCTTGAGCAGAGGAGATTGAGAGGGGACATGATAGAAACATTCAAGGTACTGAAGGGAATAGACTTAGTAGCTAAGGCAGGGAGAACGAGAGGGCACTCTCTAAAGTTGAAAGGGGATAGATTCCATACAAACGTAAGGAAGTTCTGTGGTAGAAAGCAACATATTTATTTGGCTCATAACTTGCTGGCGCCCGATATTTTTAGCTCACAGTGAAAAAAGTTTGCTCACAACACCCGCCCGCTTAGAGGGAACACTGGTTAAAACCGGTCGTCAATGGCTCCTATTATCACTTTAGAAAAGCCCACAAGACACTTAAATCCAAATTTCTAAGGTGCTTATGTATTTTTCATCTTTTCCACCTTCATACTTTAAGTATTGCATAAAGTACTTAAAGTATGAAGGTGGAAAAGATGAAAAATTCATAAGCACCTTAGAAATTTGGATTTAAGTGTCTGGTGTACAGCAAATACAGCAATCCACATGGTGGTGGTGGTTTGATGATATGGGGATGCTTTGCTGCCTCAAGACCTGGAAAACTTGCCATTATTGAAGGAACCATGAATTCTGCACTGTATCACAAAATTCTTAAGGAGAATGTTCATGAGTTGAAACTAAAGCCTAATTGGGTTATGCAGCAAGACAATGATCCAAAAACACAAAAGCAACTCTACATCCGAATGGCTGGGGAGAAACAAAATTAAAACTTTGGACTGGTCAATTTGGGCTAGTCAGAGGTCTGACTTGAACCAATAGAGATGCTGTAGCACAGTGGTCTCCAACTCAAACCCTTTGCAGGGCCATATTTTGGATTTGTCAGTACTTGGAGGGCCGCAGAAAAAAATTGTTAATATCTTATTAAAGAAATGACAATTTTGCATGAGGTAAAACTCTTTATAGTTGATATATCTTTCCTTTTGGCTAAGTTTTAATAATAATATTGTAATTTATAGCTAAAGAGATATGATCAAGAAACTGTTTTATTTTACTTTTGTGATTATGATAAACATACCGAGGGCCTCAAAATAGTACCTGGCGGGCTGCATGTGGCCCCCGGGCTGCGAGTTTGAGACCACTGCTGTAGCAGGATCTGAAACAAAGAGTTCATGCATGAACTCAATGTATGTGTCTTAATTAAAGCAGTCCTGCAAAGAAGAGTGGGCTAAAATTCCTCAACTGTGATCTGAAAGGCTGATATCATATTATAGGAAATTTGTTTGTCTATATTGTTCTCCCAGGAGAGCTCAGAACATGAGTTTATTCAGGTACTTGAGCATTTTTCCCTGACTGTCCTGGAAAGCTCACAATTGATCTAATGTACCTGGGGGGGATGGGAGAATTTGGTAAGTTGCCCAAGGTCACAGGGAGCAGTGTGGGTTTGAACTCACAATCCCAGGGTGTGGAGGCTGTAGCTTTAACCACTGCGCCACACTTTTCCCCCTTTATCTGATTGCAATTATTCATGCTAAAGGTGATACAACCAGTTATTGAGTTTAGGGGGCTGTTACTTTTCAAACAGGTGATGTGGGTGTTCCTTAAATAAATGAATAATTTAAAAACTGTGTTATGTGTTTATCTAATATTATAGATCATAAACCATTTTATCTAATATTATAGATCATAAGCTATTCAGTGTGACACCAGTGCAGTAATAGAGGAAATGGGAGGGGATAAATACTTTTTTGACATCGCTAGTCACAGCTACTTCGAGTTAGGTCAATGAAAAACGTATCACCTACTACAAATTCTTTAACTTTGATGTCTACTTATTCAGGTGGACTTGCACAGCAACCATATTGCCTAAATGTGATATTTATGACACTGTTTCTTCTTTCCTTCAGGGAGGAAATAATGCAGGTCATACTGTGGTCGTTGATGGAAAAGAATATGATTTTCACCTCTTTCCAAGTGGAATTATTAATACCAAGGCCATATCCTTCATTGGTAAGCAGGACCTTCTCCATATTTAAAGGACTTAGCCATAATTGAGGCAAATCTATAAACTAGGCATTCACATTTACATGTGAGTTACTCATGTAAATGTTTAGAATACCAGCATTTACCCACATATTTCAGATCAGCGAAGCCATCTGAGTAGTGTTCAGTCTAAGTAAGATAATTAAAAGTGATATATAGAAATGTAGTAAGAGAGAGAGGAGGGAAAAGAAGGGAAGAGAATGATGTAGGCTACAATAGTAAATAGGAAAGGGGAACAGCGAAACAGAGGGGAAAAAATTGTAATTGTGTCTAACAGGTCTTCCTGGGGGAAGCACTAACAGATGGCAGTATTCAAATCCAGACTCAAAGCCCAATTCTTTGAAGATGCTTTCAATTCCAAACTCAAACCCACCTTCTAAGCACCAATATCTGTCTATATCTGTGTAATGATGCACCTTCTTGTCCAGTTTGTCTGTCTTGACTAGACTGTAAGCTCTTTTGAGCAGGGACTCTTCTGTGTTTTGATGTACAGCGATGCGTATGTCTAGTAGCAATATAGAAATGATTACTAGTAGTAGTATATGGTTAGGAAAACGGTAAGTTTTAATTGGGTCATATGTGTACATATACACATGGAAGTGCTAGGATGGTGCTTAAGTGTTATTCTTTAAATACTTGTTTAACTTACATGGTGCGTATTTGCAAGGGGTCATACATGGGTAGGACATAGGCGGGACTCTCAGTTACAAAACTCACAGAGTATTGTACTTGTACGTTATACATGTCTGCTGCATATAGGCACATTAATTACTCAGTTATACTAATACAGTAGACTCTTCGGTACCACCCATGGGGATTGGTAGATGCCAGATAAATATAGTTTCTGGTTGCTTGAGAGTTGCTGTTAAAAATAGGCCTAACTACCGTATATAAACGAATGTAAATTGAGGTTTTTGGCATACTCAGTTGAGTCATTGTGACTACCTTGAGATGGAAGCTATATAGCTTGGTTGTGTTCCGAACCTTATAATATGAGCCCATGGAGAGGCACTATAGGGACTGCAGGGACCAGATGGACTCCACCTGACAAGGAGAGGCAAGAACGTCTTCGGACATCGACTAGCCCACCTCCTCCGAAGGGCTTTAAACTAGGTAAGTTGGGGGAGGGTACCCACTCATGTTCTAGCGCAGTAAGTAATTTTCCAGGAGAGGTGAATCGACACTCCATTTCTGAAACCGAGGTAAGTTCACACAGTAAAAACAATCATACAAAAGCCACTCAAACTCAGACGGGAAATTCTACACAGGGTCTTAGCAAACATAAAGTATGGAGGGCTATGTATGTTAATGCACACAGCTTAGGCAATAAAATTCTAGAATTAGAGACAGAGATAACGAACGCCGACCTCGATGTAATAGCGATATCTGAGACTTGGTTCACAGACTCACATGGGTGGGACATGGCTATACCAGGATACAACTTACTTCGTCGGGACAGAGAGGGAAGGATAGGGGGTGGGGTAGCACTATACACTAGAGATAACATCAAAGTCACCAGAATCACAGATGTCAACTACACCGGGGAATCACTCTGGGTGAACCTGGCCAGAGGAAACGAAAAATGCTTGTATCTGGGTGTAGTATACAGGCCCCCAAAACAGCAGGAAGACAGGGATATGGAACTAATCAAAGACATTGAGAACATCACTTTACGCGGGGACACGGTTCTGCTAGGGGACTTCAATATGCCCGATGCTGATTGGAAGACACTTTCCGCTACTACCAGCGGCAGCAGAAGGCTTTTAACCTCCATAAAAGGGGCGCAACTCAAACAAATGGTGCTGGAGCCCACCAGAGATCAGGCAACACTGGACCTGATACTCACCAACGGAGAAAGCATTTCAGAAGTTTCGGCAGGCGATACACTAGCCTCCAGCGACCACAACATGGTATGGTTCAACATCAAGATAGGCTTCACTAGATCAAACACAGTAACAAAGGTCCTCGACTTTCGGGGCACTGACTTTAAACGCATGGGAGACTTCATCCATCAGGCGCTACAAAACCAAGCTGAAACCAATAATGTAGAGGCTATGTGGTCAATCCTGAAATGCACCTTGCATGAGGCAACAAACCGCTATATAAAAACAGTAAGCAAACGACGGAGAAAGAACAAGCCCCAGTGGTTCTCTGCAGAGATCTCGGATCTTGTCAAGGAAAAAAAAAAGCTTTTATTTCCTACAAGCATACAGGAAACAGGGTGACAAAAGAAGACTATCTGACCAGGTCTAAAGCAGTCAAAGCGGCAGTCAGAGAGGCCAAGATTCAAACAGAAGAACAACTAGCGAAAAACATTAAAAAAGGGGATAAATCCTTCTTCAGATACATTAGCGACAGGAAACGAAACACAGATGGGATAGTACGTCTCAGGAAAACAGACGGGACCTATGCAGAAACGGATTCTGATAAAGCCAAACTACTAAATGAATACTTTTGCTCAGTCTTTACTTGTGAGGCGCCAGGGACCGGTCCACAACTGCAGGCAAGGCAAACCTCGGAAGACCCGTTTCAAAACTTCAAGTTTACACCCAACAGCGTCCATGGTGAACTATCAAAACTCAAGGTGAACAAAGCCATGGGACCGGACAATCTACACCCCAGGATTCTTAGGGAGTTGTGTGATGTCCTGGCGGAACCGCTATCCGTGCTGTTCAATCTTTCCCTAAGTACCGGAAAAGTCCCCATGGACTGGAAAACAGCTAACATCATTCCATTGCACAAAAAAGGTTGCAGAACGGAGGCTGCGAATTACAGACCGGTCAGTCTCACCTCAATAGTGAGCAAACTCATGGAAAGACTTATTAAACAAGAATTAGATACGATCCTGACCGAGGAGAATCTACAGGTTCCCCTGCAGCATGGATTCACAAAGGGAAGGTCCTGTCAATCCAATCTGATCAGCTTCTTTGACTGGGTTACAAGGAAACTGGATATGGGGAAGTCTCTAGACGTCGTGTACTTGGACTTCAGCAAAGCTTTTGATAGCGTCCCGCACCGCAGATTGTTGAGCAAGATGACTTCGATGGGATTGGGAGTGATATTGACGACATGGGTCAATGACTGGTTAAGCGGTAAAATCCAGAGGGTGGTGGTTAACGGTACCCCCTCCAATACATCGGAGGTGACCAGTGGAGTGCCACAGGGATCGGTCTTGGGACCGATCCTTTTCAAAATATACATAAGAGACCTGACTCAAGGGCTTCAAGGTAAAATAACACTATTCGCCGACGCCGCCAAACTATGCAACATAGTAGATAACAGCACCTTACCCGACAGTATGGAGCAGGACCTGCTCTTATTGGAACATTGGTCCTCGACTTGGCAGCTGGGCTTTAATGCCAAAAAATGTAAGGTCATGCACCTTGGCAGCAAAAACCCATGCAGAACTTATACTCTGAATGGTGAGACCTTAGCTAGGACTAGGGCAGAACGTGATTTGGGAGTAATCATTAGTGCAGACATGAAAACTGCCAAGCAGGTGGAGAAAGCTGCATCCAAGGCTAGACAAATGGTGGGATGCATCCGTAGAGGTTTCGTCAGCCGGAGGCCTGAAGTCATAATGCCCCTGTACAGATCCATGGTGAGACCTCATCTTGAATATTGTGTTCAATTCTGGAGACCACATTATCAAAAAGATGTGCGGAGAATCGAGTCGGTTCAGCGAATTACCACCAGGATGGTCTCGGGACTCAAGAACCTCCCATATGAGGAAAGACTGAATAAACTGCAACTATACTCGCTCGAGGAACGTAGAGAGAGGGGGGACATGATTGAGACTTTTAAATATATCACGGGCCGCATCGAGGTGGAAGATGATATCTTCTTTCTTAAAGGACTTTCAACCACAAGAGGTCATCCGCTGAAAATCAAAGGTGGGCAATTTCATGGCGACACCAGGAAGTATTTCTTCACCGAAAGGGTAGTCGATCATTGGAATGAACTTCCATTGCAGGTGATTAACGCCAGCAGCGTGCTCGATTTCAAAAAGAAATGGGATATGTATGTGGGATCTCTAGCCGGGTGAAGTCTGGGGGTGGGTCATTAGCGTGGGCAGACTTGATGGGCTACAGCTCTTTTCTGCCGTCATATTCTATATGTTTCTATGACTGACCATCTATGCGTCACTCCTATTTGACGGCTGGATCTGAGGATACCAGGAGGGGCAGGTTGGTGGCTGTTGTGTGTAGAAGTCCCATCACAGGATTTGAACTAGGGAATGTCCTCTTGGAAGCATACAGCACCTACTAGCTGAGTCATTAGGCCAACAGCATTTATGATGGGAGTTGTAGCGGCGCTGCCCTAATGACATGGAGAATGCCTCTTACACCCAGATTTCAACCCAGAGCCTCCACTTGCATTCAGCTCCCAGCCTATGACTTCTTCTGGAGTCCCATGGAAGGATGGTCCACCTCTCTTCATTCTGCCATCTCAGAGTGGGCTGGCAGAGCTGCAGTTTTTGGTTCCAGCCTTTCAGGAGCAGGGAAATTGAAGTGGAGGTGTCCTGTCTTGGAAATTGAAGTGGAGGAGTACTTTTCCGGGCTGGCCTGGTTCGATTGGGTACATGAATTAGAAGCTGACTGAAGGCGGTGAGAATGAAGGGGGTTTATTTTTATTGGGCTTATTTAATTTTGCTATTTTTTCCTGCTTTTATTTTTAGGATTTTTCTTTGGGGTTCTTCTGATATTGAAGTTTTCTCTTCTGTTGTGCCTTTTTATGCACCTATAGTATTGAATTTATTGTATTATCTTTTCCCTCTTCCATCTCTTTATATAGGTAAATGTAAGTAATTATTTCTTTCATAGGTACTATAGTTAGATTGTGAGCCTGTTGAGACAGAGAGGGAAATTCAAAGTACCTGATTAGATTTGTGGCCATTACTTAAGTCAATTTAATTGATTTGTAAACTGCTTTGAATCCTATGAGAGATTTAGTGATATATAAAACACCACATTAAATTAAATTAAACCCTTCTGCTCTTTTTTATTTAGAAAGTGTCCTATTTTACTAATCTGTTTTCGCTTGTAAGGCAGGACTTACTATGGGCTAACGGTTAGCATGAGCCCATGCAAACAGTTAATGTCATTCCTTAACATACATCTGTTTAATGCAGGAATTTCTTTGTCCTAATACAAATGGAGGTATGGAATGGGCAGAGAGTGTACCCTCATGTAGAAGTCATTACCATGTATTAACTGTTAATGTAACAGGTAACTTGGAGCAAGATCTGTAGCTAATTGCATCGTGCATTTTGCTGGCCTACATTTCAGGCGCCTATCGCAGCCCTAGGGAGATGCCTAGGGCCGCTTAAGCTCACTTAAGGCCACTTCTAGGCAAAACCACGCCCATACCCAGCCTTGAGCGAGCTTAAGCTAGATGCCTCCTGCACCTGTGACAGATGCCTACAGTGTAGGCAGCCTGCCTCGGATTGTTTTTCTTTAGCAAATGTGTATTCCGATTAGCTGGTTAGACAGCAGTAGGATGCCATTTATGGAATATGGCCCTAGATGTCTAACTTGTGGTGCCCAGTTATAGAATTGCTCCTTAAAATGCAGAGCTTAATCATTGAAGCCCAAAATGTAACAAAGCAATGGTCACCAGAAAGAGTTTCAAATGAAGTTGTATGAAACTACAAGACTGTGGCTACAAGTCTGTGTGTAGTGGAGGGAGTTTTTTTTTTCCTAGGAAACAGTTCCCACGGTTGAAGCTAAACACCTGAATTTTCTGTCTACTACTTCATTTCTTATCCTCATCCATGCTGTGTAGAAAAAACTCCCTTTTCCACCTCAAAGTGCTGGAACATTGTTAAATAGTAAATGAAACCGTTCTTAGTCTTCCGTGGCTGGTATCATGCTTGTTGCAGTTTTCTGGGTTTCGCCGTGTCTGGTCAGATGCAGCGAAACCTGGAAAACTGCGACAAGCAGTAAATGACGCTGTTGAAAATAATTGCCAGCTATGTTCTATAGAGGATGGAGAAGGTCAAACATTATAAGAAAGTTAATACAGGCACTAATTTTCTTGTCTGTGTTCACACAGGTAATGGAGTTGTTATACATTTACCGGGCTTGTTTGAAGAGGCAGAAAAAAATGAAAAGAAAGGTACAGTATATACAAATACGGTACACTTCACTTGCTTAAATCTGGTCAGTAACCCATTAAATCTTTACCAGCTGAAGAATGAAAAAATAGTGATAATTAAATAATACATGGCCCAATATTCAAAAACATTTATCAGGGTTACTTCACCTAGTACCCAGATAAGTGCTGCTAACTGGAGCCAGTCATTGATTTTCAGCAGGTGTCAGCCAGGTACTGATGCTAATCATTGCAGACTGCTCCAGTGCTATCCAGATTGCACCAGACGGTACAGGGACAGAGTGAAGGCAAAGCAGAAAAATATCCAGATAGTGGCAATATTCAATACCACTATCCAGCTCACTGTCTGCATAGCTTAGAACAGAATACACTGATTCTGGATAATTCCAAAGGTTGGTAATATATCTGCTGTCATTTACTATGTCATAACACACCCAGAAATTCAATTTCACTATCCGGATCGCTATCTGCATAGCTTAGAGCAGAATAATTGCTATCCAAGGTTATCTGGATTGTGCTGATAAATATCACTATTATCCAGATGACTCTGTTAGCTGGTGGCATACCCAGATACTCAGCGACAAGATCTGGATAACTATCTGCATATCTTAGGACAGAAAAATTGCTGTCCAAGCTTATCTGAATATTACCATTATCCGGATAACTTGTTGCTGGTGGCATACCCAGATGTTTAGTGACACTATCCAGACATCGGGCAGCATTGAAAATCCAGGAATCTACCTAAATGCATGGCTGTTGTTTAGTAAAACAAAATACCCACTGCAAAGTTTAAATAATAAGCACAGATATGTTTTTCTAGGTAGCCTATTGACACTATCTATAAACATGTTTCTTGTGAAAATAAAATGAAATAAAATCATTGCCTTTAAACACATTTGGATGATTATATACTGTATATTTATATATCTATATATGTTTATTTTTGTGAAGAAAAGTCTGTACATGTATATGTGTGTGATCATTTATTTTTTGGCAACAGAAAATTATACATGCAAGTGGAAAAACATGGAAAAACAGCAAAGTGATCCAGAGCAAGTTCCCCTGACCCTGTTATCTAAAGAATGGCAGGAAGTTGGCAGAATTCCCCAGGCCTCACTAGCCAAAGAGAACAACAAGAATATAAAGAACAGCTTGTGTGAAATTTTGTGTACTCCCGTGGAATACACGTTCCCTATCTCATATTACTAGTTTGAAAGCAGTTTTCGTGAAGAAAGCTAAAAACAGACTGCATTAGGATTTCATAAACTTCCCTTAGTTGTGCTGTTTACTAGCAGTAAATCAGAGTGCAAAACAAATCTGCTGCCAATATTTATCAAAATATTTTTAATTTATGGTGCGTGGCAGCTTTATGCCTTACATAGTGGATGCTGTCATCATGTTTCTATCTCCTCTCCCTAAGAGATCCCACATGCCTGCCCCATACTTTCTTGAATTCAGACACAGTCTTTGATTCTACCACCTCTACTGGGAGACTATTTCATGCATCTACCACCCTTTCTGTAAAAAAGTATTTCCTTAAGATTATTCCTGAGCCTATTACCTTTTAACTTCATCCTATGCCTTCACATTCTGGAGCTTCCTTTCAAACCGAAGAGACTTGCTTCATGCACATTTTATGCCAAGTAGGTATTTAAATGTCTCTATTCTTTAGCACTCTCCAGACCAGTAGAGGTTAACTTTACGAATGGGTATATATCTAATCATGACCAGCAGGTGGAGACTGAAAACAAAACTTTGGGACAGTATATCCTAGCCCCTCCTCTCTATTTCCCTCAGTCTTCTTTCAGTCTCCAGCAGGTGTTGATGTGATCTGTACCCATCTCCCTTGGTAGGGCTGTTGGAATTTGTTTAGGGGGTTTATTGTCCCTGTTTTTGGCCGGACGGAGCTTGGACGGACTCTGTTTGGGGGTTCGTCCGACCTCGGGGGTGTCAAACCCGGCGGGTCTCGAGCGGGGTCCCTCCCCCCACTTCCTCCACCTCCCCATATTTTTTTAGAGGAGCCTCAGCAGTAAGCCTTGCCCCCTAAATCAAGCAAGGCATATTGCTTAGAGAGCCTGTGGAGTCTGTTCTGTAAAAAAAAAAAAAAAAAAAAATCCTGAGGTAGTGCTGGTCTGGAGGGTTGTATCCCTTTAAGAACACTGTATTTTACTGTATTTTTCATCTAACCGGCACTTTTTTACAGCTAGGTCGCGTATGGAGCAATGAGCACTTCTAAAGGGAAAAAGTGCTCATTGTGCTCCAGACGCGAGGCACTCGCGGCCGGCCTGTGCAAGCGGTGTTCAGGCCGGTGCGGTGGAGGAGCTCCGTCGGCAGCGGCTGCAGGCGCCCAGAGCTCCCCGCCGATGGTGCCTCGCGAGTCGGCAGGGAACGGTGGAGAAGCCCGGTCTTCTCCGTCCGCCCACGGAGGGATTCCCCGAGCCGCCGACGGTCGGGTTGTAGAGGATTCCCTCTCAGCTGATATTTTGACAGCTGATGCCGGCTTGCCTGCTTTAGCGGCTGAGACTGTTCAGGTCTCTCAGCCGCTGCAGGCTATGGAGGGAGCTGTTTTGGCGGGAAAGACGCCATCTTCTCTGTCTGGCCCCTCCATTTTGTCTTCCACCTCAGGTGACCTTCCCCCTGTTTTGTCTAAGCAGGGGCAGGTTTCTGCTGGGTCCCCTGCTGTGGCAGGGAGTCCCTTGGGACCCTCGGGGGGTTTTTCCCCTGATTTTTTCTTTTCTTTATGCAAAGCCTATTTTCAGGCGGCTGGGGGTCCCGGTTGCGCCCAGGGGGTTTCGGGGGGTGGGGTTTCCTCCGCGCTCCCTGCGGCTTTGCCTCTCTCGTCTGACGTGACGTCCCCTCCGCCGCCTCTCTTGTCCAAGCGTCCGCGGGTGTCGTGGGACGAGGATTTGTGGTCGGAGGAACGTGTCGGTCTGGAGGAGGACCTGGACCCTTCTGAGGAATTCCAGGACCCTCTGGAGGGGACGGAAGCTGGCGGCGGGTTGTCGGGTTTCCCGTTCTCCAGTGACGAGGCGTCCGTGGTGCGCCTTTTTCAGAGAGATGAGCTGCCTGACCTTATTCAACAGGTTTCTTCGGTTTTGCGTTTTGAGGACGCGCCGCCGGAGACTCCACGTGTGGGGGACCCTCTGTTACGAGGGATCCGTTCCGTTTCCCGCTCTTTTCCTATGCATCAGGATATTCGGGATATTATTCTTGAGCAGTGGAAAACGCCGGAGACGCCGTTTCGGCTGGCGCGCAGCATGGCTCGCCTGTATCCCATTCCTGAAGGGGATCGGGCTACGTTAGCTTCGCCAGTCGTGGATGCGGTGGTCTCGGCTATTTCCAAGCGGCATACCGTGCCTGTTGAGGGCGGTTCGGCCTTGCGGGACTCTGAGGAGCGCAAATTGGAGAACATCCTTAAGCAAAATTTTCAAGTCTCTGCCTTTGGGGTCCAGGCGGCTATTTGTGGGGGACTGGTCGCTCGCGCCGTGTTTCGGTGGGCGGAGCGGGTCTTGGATCGAGAGTCTGATGACTGGTCTCTGGTGGATCAGGAGGTGGCGAAGATTGAGATGGCTGCCTCATTCCTCTCTGATGCTCTGTATGACTTGGTGCGGATCTCGGCTAAGTCTATGGCTTTTGGCGTGGCCGCAAGGCGTGTGTTGTGGCTGCGCGCTTGGGCGGCGGATGCTGCGTCCAAAGCTAAGCTTACTAAATTTCCCTTTCGGGGGTCGTTTTTATTTGGAGAGGACTTGGATAAGTTGATTCAGACTCTGTCGGACTCGAAAGTTCCCCGTCTGCCGGAGGACCGTGCCCGCCCGGCGTCTCGGGGTGGTGCGGCCCGGGGGCATTTGCGGGAATTTCGCAAATATCGCCCTGGGCGTGGGGCTGCTTCTTTCCAGTCTCCGGGGTTTTCCCGGGGTCGGTTCTTCCAGCGCATGCAGCCCTTTCGGGGGGCCCGTCGGGGGGCAGGGAATCCCTCCGCCGGTTCCCCCGCTTCCCGTCCTGCACAATGACGCCTTGCCGGCGCCCCCCTTGGTTCCGGTGGGGGCCCGGCTGCGCGACTTTTTCCCCAAATGGGCCGAGATCACGTCCGATCAGTGGGTCCTGGAGGTGGTGCGGGACGGTTATGCCCTGGAGTTCGCCCGCTCTCTGCCGGATTTTTTCCTCGCTTCTCCATGTCAGACTCCTGGGAAGACGCTGGCGTTTCGCCAGACCCTTCAGCGCTTGCTAGATCTCAGGGCAGTTGTTCCAGTGCCCCCCCCGGAGTGGGGCACGGGCAGGTACTCCATTTACTTTGTGGTGCCCAAGAAGGAGGGGACTTTTCGGCCCATCCTCGATTTGAAAGGGGTCAACAGGGCTCTCAAGGTTCCCTCTTTCCGTATGGAAACGCTGCGGTCGGTCATTCTGGCGGTTCAGCCGGGGGAGTTTCTCACTTCTCTCGATCTGACGGAGGCCTACCTGCATGTTCCCATTCGGGCCTCTCATCAGCGTTTCCTGCGCTTTGCGATCTTGGGTCGGCACTATCAGTTTTGTGCGCTTCCCTTTGGGCTGGCCACGGCTCCCCGGACGTTCACCAAGGTGATGGTGGTCGTCGCGGCAGCCTTGCGGTCGGAGGGCATCCTGGTACACCCCTACCTGGACGACTGGTTAATTCGGGCCAAGTCGTTGCAGGAAAGCTCCCGGGTTACGGCTCGGGTGGTGGAGTTTCTCCGGTCGCTGGGCTGGGTGGTCAACCTTTCCAAGAGTCGGTTGGTTCCGGCTCAGCGTCTGGAGTACCTCGGGGTGCTGTTCGACACCTCCTTGGGGAAGGTCTTCCTCCCAGAGGCCCGGGTGAGCAAATTGCAATCTCAGATTCGCCTGCTTTTGGCGTCCCGGTGTCCTCGGGCGCGAGATTTCCTCCAGGTCCTGGGGTCGATGGCGGCGTCCCTGGACGTGGTGAGGTGGGCGCGGGCCCACATGCGTCCTCTCCAGTATGCTCTGCTCCGGAGGTGGTCTCCCCAGAGGCACGGGATGGATGTTCCGGTTCCCCTGCGAGGCTTGGCGCGCTGCAGTCTGCGTTGGTGGCTCCGGACCCCTCACCTAGTTCAGGGGGTGGGTCTGGATCTTCCGCGGTGGACGGTGCTCCTTACGGATGCGAGTCTCCTGGGTTGGGGGGCCCAGTGCCTGGGTCACTCAGCTCAGGGAACCTGGTCCACGGAGGAGGCCTCCTGGTCGATCAACGTGTTGGAGACCAGGGCGGTCCGGCTGGCGCTGTTGGCTTTCCACTCCCTTTTGTTGGGCAAGTCGGTCAGAGTCCTGTCGGACAATGCCACGGCGGTGGCTTATGTCAATCGTCAGGGGGGCACCAAGAGCACTCTGGTGGCGCAGGAAGCGGCTCGGCTCATGGTTTGGGCGGAGTCGCATCTTCTGGACCTCTCGGCCTCTCACATTGCCGGGGTAGAAAACGTTCAGGCGGACTTCCTCAGTCGTCACTTCTTGGATCCGGGAGAGTGGTGTCTCGGCGCCGAGGCGTTTCAGTTGATAGTGCGTGCTTGGGGGCAGCCCCTGATGGATCTGATGGCTACAAGTGGCAACGCCAAAGTGCCCCGCTTCTTCAGTCGTCGCAGGGACGGTCTGGCCGAGGGTCTGGATGCTCTGGTCCAACCGTGGCCAACGGAGGGGCTGTTGTATGTGTTCCCTCCTTGGCCATTAGTGGGCAGAGTACTGCTTCGCATTGTTCGCCATCCGGGGCTGGTGGTTTTGGTGGCTCCGGATTGGCCTCGTCGTCCGTGGTATGCGGATCTGGTGAGGCATCTGGTGGCGGATCCTCTTCCTCTGCCTCTCGGGTGCGATCTTCTGACGCAGGGTCCCATTCCCATGTTCGACCCGTCTCCCTTTTGTCTTACGGCTTGGCTCTTGAAAGGGGCCGCCTGAGTAAGAAGGGATATTCCGACAAGGTGATCTCTACACTTTTGGGGTCCCGGAGGCTTTCTACCTCTCGGGCTTATGTACTGGTTTGGCGTCTTTTTGAGGAATGGTGCCGAGCGCGGGGAGTGGTCTCTTTTCGCGCTTCTCTGCCTAACATTCTAGAGTTTTTGCAGGATGGCCTGGATAGGGGCCTGGCCTGGTCTTCTCTCCGGGTTCATCTGGCGGCCCTGTCGGCTTTTCGGGGGCTGGTGACAGGTCAGCGTTTGTCAGCCATTCCTGATGTGATTCGCTTTCTTAGGGCGGCCAAGTTGATCAGGCCTCCCATAAGGCCCTCGATTCCCTCTTGGGATCTCAATCTGGTTCTCTCTGTTCTAGTGCGCCCTCCTTTCGAGCCTTTGGATGGCTGTTCGTTGAAGGACCTTACGCTGAAGTCGGTCTTTTTGGTGGCCATTACTTCCGCTAGACGGGTGTCTGAGCTACAGGCTTTCTCTTGTAGGGCTCCCTTCCTGGAGTTTTCGAAGGAGCGGGTTGTTTTGCGGCCTGTTCCTTCCTTTCTGCCGAAGGTAGTTTCTCCTTTTCATGTCAATCAATCGGTGGTCCTCCCGGTCTTGGGTAGTCGGGAGGGTTCTTCTGAGCAACGGCAGCTGCGCAAGTTGGATGTCGGTTGGGTCCTCCAGGCTTATGTGCAGCGGACCCGGGATTTTCGGAGCTCCGATCATCTCTTTGTGCTTCTGGCGGGTCCTCGTCGGGGAGCTGGCGCTTCTAAGGCTACTATTGCGCGCTGGATCAAGGAGACGATTGCTTCCGCTTATCTTCTGAGTCAGAAGCCGGTTCCGGAGTTTCTCAAGGCTCATTCCACTAGGGGTCAGGCGGCTTCTTGGGCTGAGTCGTCGCTCGTGCCTCCGGTGGATATTTGTAAGGCTGCGGTTTGGTCCTCCTTGCATTCATTTGTTCGGCATTATCGGGTAGATGTTCAGGCGCGTCGGGACGCGGTGTTCGGTGAGCGTGTTCTGGTATCGGCCCTTCGGGGGTCCCGCCCGTGAGAGGGACTGCTTTGGTACGTCCCATTCGTAAAGTTAACCTCTACTGGTCTGGAGAGTGCTAAAGAAGGAGAAATTAGGTTCTTACCTGCTAATTTACTTTCTTTTAGCTTCTCCAGACCAGTAGAGGTCCCCACCCTGTCTGTTGTTGTTGTTGTTGGGGCTGTTGCGCGGGCAGTTTTTGGTTTTTGCTGCGGGTTCTAGTATTTTTCTAGGGCCGGGGAGAATTGAAGAACAGCGGCTGTGGCTCGGCTGGCTTAGCTGGCGAGCTGTGGGGACATTCTTCCTTCGGGAATTTCTCCTCTGCATTTTCCAACAGCATTTTGGGTATGTTATTTGTTACTCCTTTCGGAGTATTGTTTTTTCTCTCTGTTGTTTTCCAGTTCTTGGTTCTGCTTGGCTATTCGGCAGACTGAGGGAAATAGAGAGGAGGGGCTAGGATATACTGTCCCAAAGTTTTGTTTTCAGTCTCCACCTGCTGGTCATGATTAGATATATACCCATTCGTAAAGTTAACCTCTACTGGTCTGGAGAAGCTAAAAGAAAGTAAATTAGCAGGTAAGAACCTAATTTCTCCTTATATCTCCTCTCTCACACTTTTCCTTCAAAGTATACATATTGAAATCTTTAAGTGTGTCCCCATAGGCATTATGACGAAGACTATCGACCATTTTAGTAGCCTTCCTCTGGACCGACACCATCCTTTTTATATTTTTTTGGAAGGTGCAGTCTCCAAAATTTTTCACAATAATGTAAATTAGATCTCACCAGAGGCTTATACAGGGGCATCAATACCTTCTTTTTCCTACTGGCCATACCTCTCCCTATGCACCCTAGCATCCTTCTAGCTTTTGCCATCACCTTTTCAACCTGTTTGACCACCTTTAGATCATCACATACAATCACATCCAAGCTGTGCTCCTGTTTTGTTCACAAAAATTCTTCATCCCCTTGGGTTTTTACTCTGAATTAACATACTGCAAACCTAAAATGGCCACTGAAAAATGGTGGTTATAGCAGAGTTAACATATTTGTATGTTCAATCCGTCAAACACAAAAATGAGAAACATCCTTGCTTGTAAAAATAAGTGCATGTGAAAATGATCACACATATAAAGAGGGGAACTATTATTTAATGTTTTCAACAGGATTGAAAGACTGGGAGAGAAGATTGATTATATCAGACAGAGCACATCTTGGTAGGTACTGCTTGATAATCAAGATTTGAAGGTTATGTCGTTACATAACTAATGTTATCATTTCAAGTGTTCATAATTAATGTTCACTACCCAGCTCTTAAACGACCCTTTAAAAATAATTTTTGTGTTTACCATGCTTTAACAACAAAAATTAGCATGTGGTGAGTGTGAAGTCTGTGTGATAACCAGTGTTCCCTCTAAGCGGGCGGGTGTTGTGAGCAAACTTTTTTCACTGTGAGCTAAAAATATCGGGCGCCAGCAAGTTATGAGCCAAATAAATATGTTGCTTTCTACCACAGAACTTCCTTACGTTTGTATGGAATCTATCCCCTTTCAACTTTAGAGAGTGCCCTCTCGTTCTCCCTGCCTTAGCTACTAAGTCTATTCCCTTCAGTACCTTGAATGTTTCTATCATGTCCCCTCTCAATCTCCTCTGCTCAAGGGAGAAGAGGCCCAGTTTCTCTAATCTTTCGCTGTACGGCAACTCCTCCAGCCCCTTAACCATTTTAGTTGCTCTTCTCTGGATCCTTTCGAGTAGTACCGTGTCCTTCTTAAAGTACCAGTGCTGGACGCAGTACTCCAGGTGAGGGCGTACCATGGCCCGGTACAGCAGCATGATAACCTTCTCTGTCTCTTCAGTCCAGCATCTGCCCCTTCCATTCACTGTCTGTCTTTCCCTGCCATCTCTCCTCCTGCCCCCCCCACCCCCCAATTTGGTCTAGCATCCATCATCTTCCTTCTGTTCCCCTCATGGTCTGGCATCTCTATCCTTCCCTCCCCCCTGTGGTTTTTAGCATATCTCTCTTCTCATTTCCTCCACTCAGATCTGATCATTCTCTGCTCTCTCTTCCCTTTTCTTCTCTGGTCTTCCTTCTCTATTTTCTGCCTCCATCTAAATTAAATTCTTTCTTACTATTTAGTCCCGTTTCCCTCTTTTCACTGTGTCTACACACAGCTTGTCACCCCTTTCCCTCACCCCTCCATTATCTTACTATTTTCTTCCCCCTTTATTTATCTCCTCCTTCCATCCAGTATGTGTTCTTTCCCCACTTCCATTCAGCATCTGCTCTCCCTTCTCAACTGACATCCATCTGCCTTCTGCTCTCTCTCCCTTCTTCTCACTTCCATCATCTGTCCCCTTCTCTCTCTCTCTCATCTCCTCCATTCCATCATCTGCCCCTTCTCTCTCTCTCTCTCTCTCCCCCCCCCCGCAACTTCCATCATCTGCCCCCCTTCCCCTCACCTTTGTGGGTCACTTTCTTTCCCCTGAGGGTGGCTCATGTCACAGGGGAAGCTTTGGCCGAGCAGAACCGCTTGATTGACAGTGGAACTTACTTGATTGATGTCGATGCTGGGGCCCGTTGCCGTTTGAAGGAAAAAAAAAAAGGTGGAAAAAAGGAACCTGTAAAGGCGAGAGGAAGGGAAACCTCCAGGACAGCTGCTTTTTGCCCTCCTTCAGCGGCCCAAGAGTTCAGACCAGCAGCGGCAGCTCTGTATGCTTTTAACTTCGGCACAGAGCTGCCCCTAATCAATAGTTTAGCGCGGTTTCATGAGGCAGCCTCGGGGCCTTTGATAGCCGGCCCGCTTCGATGATGCGATGTGGGCCGGCCTAGCAAAGGCCCCGAGGCTGCCTTATGAAACCGCGCTAAACTATTGATTAGGGGCAGCTCTGTGCCGAAGTTAAAAGCATACACAGCTGCCGCTGCTGGTCTGGAGGTGCGGAGACAAGGCAGGAGGCAAACGCGGTGGAAGGCAGGAGTCCCGGCACAGCGACTGCAACAGGAAGTTGCAAGTCAGCTGACGCCGGCCTTTCGTTGCGGCGGGGACCGAATCCTTCACGGACCGGCAAGATTTTGTTTGCGGACCGGCGGTTGAAGAACTGTGCTCTACACTGTGTGCGCTGTGACGAGAAACATGTGCGCTGCGAGGTAATATTTTGTGCGCCTGCGCACCCCAGCGCAGCTTAGCGGGAACACTGGTGATAACTGTTGGTATTCTCAGCAGGTCTCTATGTTATGTTATGAGTATTTGCAATTAGCACAGACCGCACTTACCACCCATGCTAATTGTATAAATGATTAGTGCACAATAAATACTGTGTACTAACTGAAATGTGCTTTCCATACCAATTTTCCACCCAGTTCCCACCCCATGCATGCAGCTTGTGCACGAATTAGCACACACTGTCACGCCAAATTAGCGCACATAGTCACATCAATGCACTAACAGGTACCATATGTGTTTGCTAAAAAGTGTACTAAAAAGGCACCTAAGTAAACACTACAAAGCAGAATTTCATCTCCAGCACCTATTTCTTAAGAGTGAATTTGAGTACCTGAAAAAGCCTTATTAATAAATCCAAATAAACAGCTCAGCTATTTTTGCAGCATAGCTTGTCTCAATGCAAGTAGTACATAATTGTTAAGAGACTATTTATTTTATTTGTATTTAGTATTTATATACCACTAATAGCCTAAGGGGCTCATAATCGAAAGAGAAAACCGTCCAAAAAGCAGCCTAAGTTGGCACTTGGACGATCATAAACGAAAGACGTCCAAGTGCCGATAATCAAACTGGGTTTTGGACGTATTTCTAAATGACCTAGGCCTTCATAATGCCACTGAATGACCATAGCTAAATGGGGCGTTTCAGGAGGAGTGTCGAGGATGGGATTTGGGCGGGACGTGGGCAGGCTTAGACTTAGTCGTACAGCATGTATAACCGAAAGTTTTAAACAGAGCCTAGACGGAGCTTGGACATTGTGACTTAGACCATTTAAAACATGGTCTAAGTCACAAAAACCCACCTAAAGTCACCAGATAAGCATTGCAAACACATAATACAGACCCCCACACACTACCCCAGTGATCACCGACCCCCTCAACCCCATAAAAATCATAATCACACCTTTAAAATTCAGCCTCCAGACCATCATCACCTGGCAGCCTGGCATAGGAAAGCCTAGTCGTCCAGCACAGAGGCGGCTTAAGCCGTCTTAGGGGTGGGTTAGGGACTCATGGAAAGGAGGACCCATGCCCATAAGCCCCTATAATCACTGCATTGATACTTAAACATGTGCACTCCTCTATACACCCGCAAAACCCTTTTTTACTGGCATATAAGTGGCTCCTGCAGCCATAAGGGCTATTAGGGTGGTAGATAAGTGGGTCAAGGGGATTCTGGAGGTGGTTTGGGGAGCTCACCATGACCTATAAGGGAGCTGTAGTGAGGAGAAGACATGGCACCCTTTTTGTGAAGTTCACAGCAGTGCCCTGTAAGGTACCCCACTATTTAAGTGGCATGTCTGGGTGTGCAGTCCATCACTTTGCAGACCCCTCCCACGTCCAACAGGGCTTGTTCTAGGCGTTTTTGACTTGGACGAAAATGTGGTATAAAGATAGACGATTTAGCGGCTTGGACGATCAGATCTGCAGGACGTATAGTTAGACGATTTTCGAAACAAAAAAAAAATTTGGACGTATTTTTCAAAAATGTGTCCTAGGCTGTCTTTTACTTTGGATGACTTGCAGCTTAGACAAAAGCAGACTTAGACGTTCCTTTCGATTATGCCCCTCTAAGTGATTTACATTCAGGTACTCAAGCATTTTTCCCTATCTGTCCTAGTGGGCTCACACTCTATCTAACGTACCTGGGAAAATGGGGGATTAAGTGACTTGCCCAGGCAAGGAGTAGCCTTTCCTGTTATATTAAGCAAATTTCGTACTGATAAATGAATAGTAAATTCCACAATGTGATAATTACTCTGTGGTTGCATGGGAAAAACAGTATAAACTGCAGCTATATATTTATGCCCGTTATAAGCCCTATTATGCTTTCATAACTTAAATTTTATGTACTCTGAGATGCTGTTTTCCTTTGATTATTAATTTTTTTGGTTTTTTTCTAATGTTTTGATGAGCAGTGTTTGATTTTCACCAAGCAGTCGATGGACTTCAAGAAGTACAGCGTCAGGCCCAAGAGGGAAAAAAGTAATTCTATACAAACACTTTTATATCATTAGTAATGTTTAACATCTGGAATCATTTATATGGGTAAATAGCAATTTATCCAGGTAAACTTACTTGTTTTTAATTTTCTTCTCCTTGTCCAGAAGCAAAAATAGGCTTCCATAGCTTGTGCATTTTTAACAGTAGTAAAGAGGCATTTCTAGAGCATACTGTATTTGGATTTCTGGAGCATATTTGGATTTGGGGAGTAAATATAGTGCATGTTGAAAGTAGGATTGAATAAGACACACGTGGGCGATACCATCCAGCAGCACAAGAGTAGAACAGTGCTCCTGGAGCTCAGAACTAGAAAGTTTTGAGTAAGCATGGTGATTCCTATGTATAGCAGACTACCTTAGTGAGCTCAGTTTTGATTTTGCACTCTGCTAAACAGATATGAAAGAAAATTCTTCTGACTTTTTGGGAGGATCTTCTCTCTTTTTTATTTTTTTTTTTTGTAACCTTCTTTTTCATCTCTTTTGGTTGTTTTATTTATATTAGTTCTTCTCAAAAAACATGTTTTGTCTAGTTCAGAACCATGGCAGAAACATAGCCTGGATTTAGGCTATGTTATCAGTTTTGTATGGGTCATATATGTGGAATTTCAATAAAATTGCTGAAACTAAATAGGAGGAGCTATGCTTCTGCACTATCTGAAAATCTAATGCAGAATCTATAATCGCAAATGCTGGGAGTGCCCCAACTGTTGCCACATTAAATTTGCAACTACTGCACAGTAAAGTCCTGCACTGAGCCACAGTAACTGCAAATTTTACTGCAGCTCAGTAAAAGGGCCCTTCTATCTATCTCTCTATGTATCTATCTTTTTAGATATTACTACCGTATTATCACTAAATATACAAGTGGTTTTTTAAAGTATTTTCAGCACAAGGTGATATGTATGATCTGTATTTTTTGGCAACAATGTTTTGCCTTCTGTGATCCTTCATTAATTATAAATCTGTCTCCTCAGTATGTACCTGGGCATGTCTCAGGTCTTGATAAGATGTGCTTTTGTTTTACAAGTATTGGCACTACAAAGAAAGGAATTGGACCTACATATTCATCTAAAGCAGCCCGAACAGGCCTCCGTATATGTGATCTTCTTTCCGATTTTGATGAATTTTCTTCAAGGTATTGTTAAAATCAATTGTTAGCAAATGAAAAATTAGTACTTTTCTTGAATGGTATTTTAAGGGATGAAAAGCAATATATTACAGTTACTATTTACTTGTTTAAGTAAAGTAATATATTAATTTACTGTGAAAAGTAAGAGATTGTTAGTTACTTTATAATTGTCGGATATATACAGCTGTTTTTGCGTTACATAAAATTAATTTTTGCAGTTGTGTTGGAAGAAACCACTGTTAATGTAAAAAAAAAAAAAAAAAAATCATGTCATTCTTATCATATTCAACTCTAAATGTCGAAGGCCCAGCCATCTTTGTCATCACCTTGTGGTGCATGCTTGAATAGTTTCACTTAAAAGGACATTTCCTGGAAACTGGAAGCAGCTCAGTAATGGGTCTAATGGGCAAAGAAAATCAGATGTTTTTTGATTGGATGGTAGAAGTAACTATATAATTAGGGCACTAGGGTTTCTCTCTCTAGACAGAAATATTTGAGAGGCAACAGGGGAGCAAGCTGAAGCAACATTTCCATAAATCATTCTCGCCACCATATCACACACCCCTTTCTCCTTCTCCCCTCCTCCACCTACTTTTAAATTAGCACAATAAGACACAAGGACCTTCTGTGTATACATATACCTTCCTCCTCCAGCCAGTTTCTGCTACCAGGTAAAACTGTCATTATAATAGGATAGAATCTCAATATCAATCATGATTTAAATAATGCCCAATACTCTCTTCTTTCCCTTCCCATCTCCTTCCTTTCTTTCTATGGCTAAGAATATGCCCGGAGATTAACACTGCATGTTCTGTTTAGCCACAGGAAAAATAGGTGGAGAGGCAATAGATATAAATTTAAATTTTCAGAACTAAGCACATTGTTTTCAAGGGATAAAATACTCTCACAAGAAACAGATTACCAGAGACTTTTTCCATTCTATGGACTTTCACAGCAAAACTCAAATTCTTTAGCAACTCTCCAGACCAGCATAGGTTAATCTTGCAAGTGGGTATATATTTCATCATGACCAGCAGGTGGAGACTGAGACAAAACTTTGGAACTGTACATATCATGTGACCCCTCCCTAATTACCTCAGTCTTCTCTCAATCTCCAGCAGGTGTGGTGAACTGTACTCATCTCCCTTGGTAGGGCTGTTGGAATTTGTTTAGGAATTTTTGTCCCTTTTTGTTGCTGGACTGAGCTTGGGTGGACCCAGTTTGGGGGTCCGTCCAACCTCAGGGGTGTCAAACCCAGTGGGTCACGAGCTGGGTCCCTCCCCACCTTTCCTCCACCTCCCCAACATTTTTCTAGAGGTGCCTCAATAGTAAGCCTTACCCCTTGGTGGTAAGGCATATTGTTTAGAGAGCCAATGGAGTCTGTTCTGTGAAAAAAAAAAAAATCCTGAGGTAGTGCCGGTCTGAAGGGTGCTTTCCCTTTAAAAATATGCTGTAAATTACTGTATTTTTCAACTAATCAGCACTTTACTTCTAGCTAGGTCACATATGGAGCAATTGAGCACTTCTCAGGGGAATAGGTGCACAATTTGGTCCAGACGCGAGGCACTCGCAGCTGGCCTGAAAACAGCTGTTCAGGCTGGTGTGGTGATGGAGCCTTGTCAGCGGCAGCTGCAAGCGTTTAGGGCTCCCACTACTACTGCCTTGTGAGTCGGCAGGGAGCAGTGGGGGAAGCCTAGTATTCCCCCACTGCCCACAGAGGTATTCCCTCTCAGCTGTTTCTTTAACAGCTGATGCCAGCTTGCCTGCTTTAGCAGCTGGGACAGTTCAGGCTTCCCAGCCGCTACAGGCCCTGGAGGGTCATAGAGACGGTCAGCCAGAGGGTCTGGATGCTCTGGTTCAACCATGGCCAACGGAGAGGCTGTTGTATGTGTTTCCTACGTGGCCATTAGTGGGCAGAGTTCTTCTCCATATTGTTCATCATCTGGACCTTGTGGTTCTAGTGGCTCTGGATTGGCCCAGACACTTGTGGTATGCGGATCTGGTGCGGCATCTGGTGTCAGATCCTCTGCCTCTTTTGCCCGATCTTCTGACTCAGGGCCCCATTCCCATGTTCGATCCAGGTCCCTTTTGTCTTATGGCTTGGCTCTTGAAAGGGAACGCCTAGGTAAGAAGGGATATTCAGATAAAGTGATCTCCACTCTCTTGGGGTCCCGCAGACTTTCCACTTCTCGGGTTTATGTGTGAGTTTGGCATATATTTGAGGAGTGGTGTATGGCACGAGGAGTGGTCGCTTTTCACGCTTCTCTGCCTAACATCTTAGAGTTCTTGAGGGACATGGCTTGGTCTTCTCTCCAGGTTCAGCATGCGTCCCTTTTCAACCTTTCGTGGGTTATTATGGGGTCAGCGTCTGACTGCTATTCCTGATGTCGTTCACTTCTTGCAGGTGGCCAAGTTGTTCAAACCTCCCATGCGACCATCCGTTCCCTCTTGGGATTTGAATCTGGTCCTGTCTGGGCTTGTGCGCCCTCTGTTTGAGCCTTTGGGTGCCTGCTCATTGAAGGACCTTACTATTAAGGCAGTCTTCTTGGTGGCTATTACTTCTGCTAGATGTGTTTTGGAGCTGCAGGCTCTCTCTTGTAGGTCCCCCTTCCTCGAGTTTTCTAGGGAGTGGGTCATGTTGAGGCCTGTTCCTTCCTTTCTGCCAAAGGTAGTTTCTCTTTTCATGTCAGTCAGTCTGTGGTCCTCTTGGTCCTGGGTAGTCGGACAGGTTCTTATGAGTAGAAACAGATGCGTAAATTGGATGTTGGTCATTTCCTTCGCATCTTCTTGTGGAGGACCTAGGAGATCAGGAAATCAGATCATCTTTTTGTCCTTCTAGTGGGTCCTCTTAGGAGGGATTGCGCTTTCAAGGCTACCATTGCATGCTGGATTAAAGAGACTATTGCTTCCGCTTATCTTCTTCAGAAAAAGACTGTCCCAGAATTTCTCAGGGCTCTTTCCACTCGGGGTCAGGCAGCTTCTTGGGCTGAGTCTTCGCTGGTGCCTCCAGTGGAAATTTGTAAGGCGGCGGTATGGTCTTCTCTATATTCCTTTGTCAGACACTACCAGGTGGACGTTCAAGCGTGTCAGGATGCGGTGTTGGGTGAGCGTGTTCTGATGTCAGCCCTTCGGGGGTCTCACCCATGATGGGGACTGCTTTGGTACGTCCCGCTTGTAAGATTAACCTATGCTGGTCTGGAGAGTTGCTAAAGAAGGAGAAATTAGGTTCTTACCTGCTAATTTACTTTCTTTTAGCCTCTCCAGACCAGCATAGGCCCCCACCCTGTCTATTGTCGTGGTCTTGCGTGCAGATTTTCATTTTTTGGTCTGTTTTTAGTATTTTTCTAGGGCCGGGGAGATTAAGAACAGTGGCTATGACTTGGCTGGCATAGCTGTGGGGACCTTTGCTATTTGCATTTGTTCCTTTGCATTTTCCAACAGCGTTCCTATTTTTATTGGTTGATACTCCTGTTCAGAGTTCTGTTTGTTTTCTGTATATAAGAACATAAGAACATAAAAATTTGCCTCCGCTGGGTCAGACTAAAGGTCCATCGCACCCAGCAGTCCGCACCCGCGGCAGCCCATCAGGTCCATGACCTGTCAGGTTATCATGATTTAGCCCTTTAGCCCCCTTGTTTTTATCTATACTCTTTCCATGCTGATATCTACCCCTATCTGTATCCCTCAATCAGTGCTCCCTCTAAGCGGGCGGGTGTTGTGAGCAAAATTTTTTTCGCTGTGCGCTACAAATATCGGGCGCCAGCAAGTTATGAGCCAACTCGCCCGATTCTCCTCTCGCCGCCCTGCCCGCTGTGCGCTGTGACGTGAAACTTGTGCGCTGGATGTAATATTTTGTGCGCCAGCGCACGCCAGCGCAGCTTAGAGGGAACACTGCCCTCAATCCTCCTATCCTTCAGGAATCCATCCAATCCCTCTTTGAATCCCCGTAGCATACTCTGCCTGACCACTTTCTCCGGGAGCACGTTCCATGTGTCTACAACCCTCTGTGTGAAGAAGAACCTCCTGGCATTGGTTTTAAACTTGTCCCCTTCGAGTTTCTCCGAGTGCCCTCTTGTGTTTGTGGTTCCCCGTTGTTTGAAGAATCTATCCTTGTCTACCTTCTCCATGCCCTTCATGATCTTGAAAGTTTCTATCATGTCTCCCCTAAGCCTCCTCTTTTCCAGGGAGAAGAGCTCCAGCTTGTCCAGCATGTCAGTGTATGAACAGTCCTCCATACCAATTATCATTTTCGTAGCTCTTCTCTGGACCTTCTCAAGTATCGCCATGTCTTTCTTGAGGTACGGCGACCGATATTGGACGCAGTACTCCAGATGCAGATGTACCATTGCACGATATAGTGGCATGATGACCTCCTTCGTCCTGGTTGTAATTCCCTTCTTAATGATGCCCAGCATTCTGTTTGCTTTCTTCGAGGCTGCTACACATTGCGCTGATGATTTCATTGTTGTGTCCACCAGTACACCCAAGTCCTTTTCAAGATTACTCTCCCCCAGCAATGTTCCCCCCATTTTGTAGCTGAACCTCGGGTTTCTTTTCCCTATATGCATGACCTTGCATTTTTCTATGTTAAAGCACATTTGCCATTTGTTTGCCCACTCTTCCAGTTTGCTTAGGTCCCTTTGCAGGTCTTCGCACTCCTCTGTGTTCCTAACTCTGCTGCAGAGTTTGGTGTCATCAGCAAATTTTATAACTTCACACCTCGTCCCCGTTTCCAAGTCATCGATAAATATATCAAACAGCAGTAGTCCCAGCACCGACCCCTTCGTCACTCTCTGCCAGTCGGAGTATTTGCCCTTCACTCCAACCCTTTGCTTTCTGCTGGCCAACCAGTGCCTGATCCATCTGTGTACATCCCCTCCCACCCCGTGGTTCCACAGCTTCTTAAGTAGCCGCTCATGGGGCTCCTTGTCAAAGGCCTTTTGGAAGTCGAGATAAATGATATCTATGGATTCCCCTTTGTCCATCTGGCTGCTTATCCCTTCAAAGAAGTGCAGTAGGTTTGTTTGACACGATCTTCCCTTGCAGAAGCCATGTTGGCTCGGTTTCAGCTGTCCATTTCTTTCTATGTGTTCACAGATGCTATCCTTTATTAATGCTTCCATCATCTTGCCCGGAACCGAAGTCAAGCTCACCGGCCTGTAGTTCCCCGGGTCACCCCTCAATCCCTTTTTAAAGATAGGTGTGACATTCGCTAGTTTCCAGTCCTCCAGTACCTTCCCAGTGCTTAAGGATAGATTACAGATTTGTCGAAGTGTGTCCGCTATTTCCATCCTCAGTTCTTTTAGTACCCTTGGGTGGATTCCGTCCGGGCCCGGTGATTTGTCACTTTTCAGTCTGTCTATCTGTCGGAGGACATTCTCATAGCTTCCCTCTAAGGTCTCCAGTTTTTCATCCTGATCCCCACTTATGGTCTCCTCGGGTTCCGGTACATTGGAGGTATCCTCACTTGTGAAGTTCTTAGTTCTACTTAGCTATTTGGCAGACTGAGGTAATTAGGGAGGGGTCACATGATATGTACAGTTCCAAAGTTTTGTCTCAGTCTCCACCTGCTGGTCATGATGAGATATATATACCTACTTGTAAGATTAACCTTTGCTGGTCTGGAGAGGCTAAAAGAAAATAAATTAGCAGGTAAGAACCTAATTCCTCCTTTCTGACTGACTTTCCTGCCAAAATTCAAATTGGGGGACTGCCCTGTTTCCGATCAGGTTAATGAACCCACTATTTACAAAGTCACACTGCAGACTTCAGAGCATGCCCTGAAGAAAGCATGGTGGCTGAAACGTTGGTTTCTACCTGACAAAGATGGAGCGAGACACGGAATCCTGCAATAAGCACAATGCCAGCTGCGGAAACCCTGAGAGAACAAGCAGATACAAATCTCTTGAAAACAAAAAACAAAAAACCCAAATGGTGATATGATGCAATTACATTACAATTTAATTATTAAATTAAATGTATGAGTTGTTATAATCATGGTCAGGTGTTTCAATAGGTTTCTCCTTCAATTCACATGAACACAGAGGTTAAACATTTAAATATTTGTATTTATTTGTTGCAACTTAAAAAACGATGTTTTAAAGGTGAAAGAAAGCTAAATAACAATTGTTGTTATCAGGTATTGTTTAAACAAGGTAAAAAAATGTATATATAAATGAATAGCAAAGCTAATTTACCATTCATGTGTGATCAAGTTTACATTGATAACACCATTATAGTTAGTGATAATATTTAAGCCTCAAACAAACATGTCATACCTTTCAGCTTAATACCAACTTTGTACCAAGATATCCAGAGCCACAGGTAAGTATTTGACTAGGTGAATCTTTTAAAATCAAAGAGTATGTCTCAGTCCCAAAGTTAAATAAAATACAAAAAAAAGGTATATCTGTGTAAACTAATGCTGCCCGAATCAGGAAAAAATATTTTGATTTGATTCGATTCAGCCTATTGAATCGATTTTTCGATTCGATTTGATTTCCCTGCACAATTGGGTGTTTTTTTCCAAACATCCTGGTGAGTTTATTTTATAGCCTCTTCACCCTCTTTGCCCTTTCCTACCCACACTGGTGTTGTGGTGTAAACAAAATAAACAAACAAAAAAGACTTTTCCTCTCTCTGTTAAATCCTAGTTCAGCTCTGGCAGGATACAAATTTCAAATCTGACACATTATAATCACAAAACAGAAAATAAAATTATTTTTTTTTTACCTTTTGTTGTCTGGTCATTTTTCAAATCATGTTGGTCCCAGGCTCTGCAACAAACGTCTTCTGATAACTTGCTTGCAAGGGTCTCTTATCCAGATCCACCATCTCTCCTTTTCTCAACTACCCTGTCATCCAGCATCTCTCCCTCCTTCCCCACCAGCTCTCCCTTTCTCTTTCTAACTACTCACCTATCCAGTATCTCTATCCCCTCCACCATCTCTTGTGTCCAACTTCTCTTCCTTTCTGTTCCTTCCCTCCCTAAATCCCATTGTGCACCATCTCTCTCCCTCTCCTGTTTTTAGATCCTTATTTCTTCTATGCTTTTCCCCATCTCCCCTCTCCATGATCTCCCCCAAGTCCATCTCCCCCCTCCCCCTCCACCAAGTTCATTTTTCCCATCTATCTTCTCCCCATCTCTCCTCCAGTCCACCAACTCCCCATCTCCCCTCCCCCTCCATCTACCTTTTTAATTTTTTAATTTTTTTTATGTTGTACAAAATGTTTATTGTGGTGTAGCACAATTATTAAAGATTTTAGCCAGAAAAGAAAAAGATTTTACACTATCTCTCTAAGGCACATAAATGTGAGACCCATCAGAGTGGCTGGGACAAGGACATTTCCTCGTTAGGGTTAGCCAGTGTGCCACTCTCCTGTCGCCACCCCACTGGAACTTCCCAATCCCCCCAACCTGTGACACCCCTTCTCCAGATCCCCCTACATCAGTAGACCTCCCCAAACCTGTAGACCCCCCTGGCACTCCTAAGCCCCTACCACCACCACACCCCCGCACCTTTCCCAAAAAGAGTCCGGCAGGAGGAATGCATCTGGAAAGAGGTCTGCCAGTGGCGGTAGCGATCCATTCCTTCCACCACTCCTTGCATCTTCTCTACACTGAGGCCCGCCCTCAGTGACAACTTCCTGTTTCCGCTTGGGCGGCCGAATGGAGAGAAGATGCCCAGAGTAGCGGCAGGGTAGTGAATTGCATTCGCTACTGCCACTTTTGCCTGGCCAGGGAGAAGAGGAGAAATACTTGCGGCTGGGAAGGAGAGAGCCTTGCTGCCGCTGATCTGCACCAGAGACCCGTTCGGGATTTCCCTCTGCCACCGGAGTCCTTGCTTCGATGTAACTTCCTTTTTTGCAAAACCAGATGTTACACCAGAAGCAAGGACTCCGGTGGCAGAGGGAAAGCCCGAACAGGTCTCTAATAAGGGGGCTGATGAATTGGTAAGTCCGATTTTCTTAAAAAACAAACCAATTCGAATCAATTCACCCAAAGTGAATCGTAGAATCGATTCCAATCGCGAATCGGGCAGCACTAGTGTAAACACAAAAAATTTTAAAAAACAAACCCCAACAACCTGTTTTTACTGATAACACTGCTTTCTTGCACTGGGTGCTCAAGCGAAGTTGTTATCCTGTCTCCTGTCTGGAACCAGCAGCTCCTCTGAAGATCAAGATATTTACTACTATCCTATCTGTAAACAAATGAAAGGAAACAAAACCCTAACCTCCCTGGATGAATGCAGACTAAAGTCAGTGTCTTCTTAGGTTAAGACCATGTATTTCTAACTACATATGCAAAAGAACAGATACTTCTTTTATCCCTACGCTGACCCTCCCAGGAAAACCCAAAAAATGCATCTGATATGGAATCAGCTTACAGAGTTTTAACACACATGTTCATACAATATCTGAGCCACCTCAGCTTTATCTGAATATCCAAGTATATTTGATAGAGAATGACACGATGACTGTTACCTGCGGGTAACCCACCAGAACAGGGGAAAAATATCAACTGGTTGCCGCGGGTATGGGTCAAGCCATTCACCACCATGTGGAGGGGTGAATGGCCTTTCCCCACAGTAAGGGATCTGCCGCGAGATGCCTCCCTTCCCATACCGGGTCAGCAATCCCTCTTGTGATTGCGAATCCAGCAGCCCGCCGCTGCCCTCTGCCGAAGCAGACCCAAGTAGGTTTAATTTGCAGCATTTCTCAAGAGATTCAACATTTGTAGGAAATATTTTGAGGGCTGTTCAAATAGTATCAGACCTTAATTTTTCTTGCATAAATAAATAAAGCTAGGTAGACTTGGTTTGGTGCACGAATGTAGGCGACCCTAATGCACATGCTTGAATTTTTTCCCGCCTACTGAAGCTGTCGGTTGCCAGCAGACCGCCGATGAGTGAGGAAGTGAGCACCATTCAATTTTCATTTTTGACAAAATGACAGAAAAAGTTGAACAATGCTAATGCATTAAATTTTGTGTAAAGCTTGGCGATTCCCAAGTGGAAACGATCCGCAAGATTCAACAGGCCTTTGGGGACGAAGCAATGGGCACCACACAGATAAAGGAGTAGTACAACTGCTTCAGAGATTGCGGCACATCAGTGGAGAGTTAAGAACGTTCTGGTAGGCCCTCAGTATCCAGAAATGAAATCATTATTGACCAAGTGAGGACCCTGGTAATGCAGGATCATTGAATCACCAAGGGGTACTACCAAGAGGTTCGGCATCACCTTCATAATGCTGTGAGATGCAAACGTCCGGACCTGTGGGCAGCGGGCAATTGGCAGCTCCATCATGATAACGCACCTGCCCATTCTTCACATTTGATACGGAGTTTCCTGGCCAAACACAACACACCTGTGATTCCTCGGGCTCCCTAAATCCCGACATGGCTCCGTGTGACATCTGGCTTTTCCCCAAGTTGAAAATTCCCCTGAAAGGGACCAGATTTCAGTCAAGAGAAGACATCATGCAGAATGCGATGGACCAGTTGCGAGCAATCTCAAAAGAGGCGTTCCAGCTCTGCTTCTGACAGTTGCAGAACTGTTGGAAGAAGAGTGTGGCAGCCCAAGGGGACTACTTTGAAGAAGATTAGTATAAGATTGCTGTATCTGAATACGAGTATTTTTTATGAATAAAGGTCTGATACACAAGCTCCAGAGCTGACATAGAAACCCTCAACCAACAGCTTCAAACCATTTCCTCACTAACAACTTGTGTTGCCTCTCTCTCTCCAGCTCACAATAATGATTCTGGGGTTCTTAATGATAGAGCTGCTACTATGTGCAGCTTCCTACTGCAGACTCTTTCTCTGTCCCTCATCTCTGTATATGAGCCCATCCCTCGAGTAGCCCTCAGCATTCCTCACCAATTTCTTTGCTTTAAATTTATTATTTTCTTCCTGTTACACTATGAAGATATTTTTCCCCATAGAAATTTCCTAAACGAAAGTATACTTATGCCTTCTTTGTGAGAACTGGTACAATTGTTTATATAGTTTTGCAAATTGTGCTTTTTAGAGTCCAATTTTCAAAGCATTTTCTTCGTATAAATTGCCCATCAGAAAATTGCTCCCCTCCCCACCCAACACAAATTTTCAAAGCAAAAGAGAATGATGCATATACATACCTACAGTCTGGTGCACTGTGCACTCCGCTTCCTCTCAAGCCCACTACTGCTCCCCCTTCTAAGTCCAGCACTTCTCACCCTTCCCACTCTCCAGCCGAATCTAGCATCTGTCACTCCCTGCAGCCCCCCAAGGTCTAGCACCTCTTTTCCCCTGAAGTTATTTAAGATGTCTATTCATTAATTTTTTTGATACTGAAGAAGAAAATGATTTTGTATGTACACACACACAAATACATCTATATCTTTCTATATAGATAGATATATCTGTGTTTGTAAATATAAATCACATTTTCTTCAATATCAAAAAAATTAATGAATAGACATCTTAAATAACCAGGGGAGCAGAAGTGGTAGACCTTGGGGGGCTGCAGGGAGGGACAGAGATGCTAGATTTGGCTGGAGAGTAGGAGATGGGAGGTGAGATACATTGGGACAGAGCTCTCTATTGGTCTCCAAGTCTCTGGGCATATAACTACAAAACCCCCTAATCTACCGTACTCCTCCAGTTCCACTGACAGCAGTGAGGGATATGGCCAGCCGCTGCAGCTTAGTGTGAATTAGTGGAAAAATAGCAGTTATGACAAAGGCTTACCCCCATGGCCCCTGCAATTGTGAGGGAACCTAACTTCATATGTTATCACACAGGTTTCTCAATGTAATCCAGCATCGGTTATCTCAGGACCAACAATTCAAGGAAGGCATGGGATATAACCACATAAGTTCACTTAAAGCAGCAGGAAGATATGGAGAACTATTATTTAAAATATCTGTTAGAAGAGTGCTTCTCAGTCCTTTCCTGAAAGTACACCAAGTCAGACAGTTTTTCAGGATTACCACAATGAATATGCATGAAATAGATTTGCATACAAGGGGCCGGATTCTGTATAGGATGCTGGTTTCTGCAGCCATCTAAAAAGTGGCTGAGAATCGCATACAGGCATCCTATACAGAATCATATGCGCCCTAAGGAACAGACACCCAACTCCACCTAACTGGTACCCATGACACAAGCACCAGTTAGAGAATTGTGCATGATCTTTTGCCATCAGCTGTTCGTGGCTAGGTAATCCCCTGCTGTAATCAGCTGAGCGGCTGCGGCAAGGAACCCCCCTCCCCCCTCACAAAGTAAGCTGGGTAGGAGGGGTGATCCACTCCCTCCTACCGCTTCCCCTGACCCCCCCCAAGGTTCAGGTCCCACACCCCTAACTCTACCCCCAACCCCCCACCATATCTTTCAGTGGAATGTCCAGCCAGAGGGATGCTCTTGCCCTTTGGCCAGCTGGCCCACCACTCCAAAATGGCTGGCCTTCCCTACATTCTGGGATGCACCGGGGAGGAGCCTAAGGCCCTGATTGGCTCAGATGCCTAAGGCCTATCCCTGGTACATCCCAGAATGCACCGGGAAGGCCTGCCATTTTGGAGTGACAGGCTGGCTGGCCAAAGGGTGTGAGCATCCTCTAGACATTCAACTGAAATGTAGGGGGGATTTGGGGGTAAAGTTAGAGGTGTAGGGTTGGGGGGCCTGAGCCTTAGGGGGTGTCAGGAGAGGGTTTGGGGTTTAAGTTAGGGGGGGTGGCAGCAGGAGGTAGTGGGCATCCCTCCTGCCCGGTTTGCCTTGGGGGGGGGGGGCAGTGAGACCCCTCCTACCTGGCTTACTTTGGGGTTGGGGTGTTCCAGGGCAGGAGGGAGTGGGCATCCCTCCTGCCTGGCCTATTGTGTGGGTGGGGGTTCTGGCAGGAGGGAGTGGATATCTTTCTGCTAGTCAACTTTGCGGGGGAAGGGGGGGAGAGGGTTCTGTCCTGGCTGCTCAACTGATCAAGGCGGGGAGATTTCCTTGCTGTGACCAGCTCTGCTACCACATCTATTTGAAATGTAGGCCAGAATTTTGCTGGTCTACATTTCAGGCACCCATCGTGACCCTAGGGAGATGCCTAGGATGGCTTAAGCTCGTCCAAGGCCATTTCCAGGTGAAATCATGCCCACGCCTAGCCTTGGATGAGCTTAAGTGTCCCGATGTGTCTCCCTGCACCCGTGACAGACACTTACAGTGTAGGCGGCTGCCTCAGGTGTTTTCGGGTTTTTTAAAGAAAATGTGCGTTTCAATTAGCTGGTTAGTGGTAGGACGCCTACTGCTGCCTAAAATAGGGATGCTATTTATAGAATTTGCTCCAATGTGTCTCCAATATGTGCAAATTTATCTTGGACATATTTGTGATAATATGGAAAACCTTATTGGCTAGACGTGCCTCCAGGAGAGGGTTGAGAAGTACTGCATTAGAAAATATTTATAGAGAATCAAATCATTGTGATGTGTTCTTTCCTAGTGCTAAGAGTGGAAATGAGTAAATATTTTTGTAGATCAGCACAATGCCAAAATGTTGGATGATTCTTGGTACATGACTTTCTGGCTACAATTTGTGGGTTATTTAATGTCTCATAGATTTAAGATCCTGGCACATCAACACCAGTCTATGTTCCCTACTTTGGAAATAGACATAGAAGGGCAACTCAGAAAATTAAAGGTAAAAAAAAAATGCACTTCGAAAGGTAGACTTGTTTATTTTTTGATTGTTTGATTCACATGTCTAGTCAAGAGACTAGCTCGTCACACTATAGTATTACTAAAACTGTTTAACAGAACTCTGGGTTTGTGTTGAAAATTTCAGGTGTTAGCTGAAAAAATAAGGCCTATGGTCCGAGATGGCGTTTATTTCATGTACGAAGCCCTTCACAGTACTCCAAAGAAAATCCTGGTGGAAGGAGCCAATGCTGCACTGCTAGACATTGATTTTGGTATGTTCCCTACAAAGCACAAAGTATTGTTAAGGGGAATTCTGTGGTTGAGGCTTAAATCCTTCGATTTATCCAAAGAAATAAGAAATTAATTCTTTCCTTTCCTTTTCATAAATGCATTTATACATAGCTAGTTTGTGCATACTGTTCTAGTTAGAATTAGTTTTATACAAAATGTATAGGTTTATGCAGGTTGGCACATATCAACTGGCTTATATTAATTTTGAGTAATGTACTAACATTTATATGTGGTAGAGTTTTATAAGCAGATATCCAATATCCTAATTCTCTAAACATGTGCGCTCATTTTTATACTTAGCTTGAGCACCCTGAAGGTGCAGGTGGCTACTCTGGCTTGCTTTCAGGACCACATCCAGAGGTCTTTGTTAATGTATAAATGAAATGCTGATCATAGTCTGAATATTGACATAGGGGCTCATAATCGAAAGAGAAAAAAATCCAAAAACTGGCCTAAGTTGGCACTTGGACGAACATTTCCCAAATACATCCAAGTGCCGATAGTAAAAACAGGTTTTGGACGTATTTCTAAACGACTTAGGCCTTCATAGTGCCGCTGAACGACCAAAGTTAAACGGGGCGTTTCGGGAGGAGTGTCGAGGGCGGGAGTTGGGCGGGACATGGGCTGTCTTAGACTTAGTCGTTGTGACTTAAGACCATGTAAAACATGGTCTAAGTCACAAAAATCCACCTAAAGTCACCAGATAAGCACTGCAAACACGAGACCCCTCCCCCACACTACCCCAGTGTTCACCGACCCCCCCCCACCCCCATAAAAATATTAATCACACCTTAAAAAAATTCAGCCTCCAGACCATCATCACCTGGCAGCCTGGCATAGGAAGACCTAGTCGTCCAGCACAGAGGCGGGTTAAGTCATCTTGAGGGTGGGTTAGGGACCCATGGAGAGGAGGACCCATGCCCATAAGCCTCTAAAATCACTGCATTGATATTAAACATGTGCACTCCCCTATACACCCCCAAACCCTTTTGTACTGGCATATAAGTGGCTCCTGCAGCCATAAAGGCTATTAGGGTGATAGATAAGTGAGTCTAGAGGATTATGGAGGTGGTTTGGGGGGCTCATCATGACCTATAAGGGAGCTGTAGTGAAGTGAAGATATGGCACCCTTTTTGTGAAGTTCACAGCAGTGCTCTGTAAGGTGGCATGTCTGGGTGTTCAGTCCATCACTTTGCAGACCCCTCTCACGTCCAACAGGGCTTGTTCTAGGCATTTTTGACTTGGACGAAAAGTTGGACGAAAATGTGGTATAAAGACGCACGATTTAACGACTTGGACGATCAGATCGGCAGGACGTATAATTAGACGATTTTCGAAAGAAAAAAATTTTGGATTAATTTTTCAAAAATGTGTATTAGGCTGTTTTTTACTTTGGATAATTTGCAAGTTAGACGAAAATGGACTTAGACGTCCCTTTCAATTATGCCCCTCCACGTGTTTATGGGGTCCTTTTATCAAGGCGCGGTAGGGGTTTAACGCGTGGAATACCATGTGTTAAACCGCCTGCCGCGCTAGTTGCTAACGCCTCCATTGACGCATTAGTTTTATGGCTTGCCGTGGGCGTCAGCACGTGATGAAATGTCCGACGTGCTAACCCCCGTAGCGGCCTTGATAAAAGGAGCCCTATGTGTTCATTTGTGATGTATCCTTAAAAAAAAAGTTGCTGGATTTTAAAATAAAAGGAAACATTTTTTTTCATTTTAGGTTGACTCAGTCTCTTTTGCTAACATGAAACTAAATTATAATACCTATTGATAAAAATGTCAGTGCATCTATTTTATGATTTCAGAGACTTACACATAATTATACAGAGGAGTAAATCTCCATAGAGCTGAATCAAATATCCTTAATTTCTTTTCAAGATGAGGAAAACATTGTAAGCCAAATGTCTAAATATATTTAACCATTTCCATGATCTAGGAATTTTTCTGCGTAATGAAATTTCATTTGTAAATATGTCTTTGTAGGCACTTATCCTTTTGTGACTTCATCAAACTGTACTGTAGGAGGGGTTTGTACTGGACTTGGCATTCCTCCCCAAAACATTGGAGAAGTCTATGGTGTGGTAAAGGCATATACAACCAGAGTGGGAATTGGAGCTTTCCCAACAGAGCAATTCAATGTGAGTGTCCTGTGTAATAACTGAGTGCCAAATTTTGTGAAAGATTAAACTTATGCTTTAGATCAGAAGTGGGCAAAACTTTTGGCAGGGTCACATTTGCTTCCCCAGGAAAATCTTGGAGCCAACTTTTCAAAGCAGTTGAGACTGCAAAACTCACTACACATGTCACCTCCCCAGATATACTGAAGAAGTCTGCTTAATATTAGGGCTTTTGAAGCATCCAAAGAATATCTGAAGGGCCATGGGTTCCTCCTCTTCAGAGATTCATCTAGAGAGAGATGAATAGAGGGGGGTAGAAAATGAACTTTCTTTCCTCCCTCCCAAACTCTCTCTCTCACATACATATATCCTCCCTTCCTCAGACCCAACTCCAGCAAAGCTATCTCTTTCTATCTCCAGGTCTGACCCTATCAACCTCTATCTCTCCTACCTATTCAACAACAGCTATGACAGTACAGTTCAGTGACAGTTGCCTTTTCCTCTTCCAGCCCTTGTGTTGTTGCCCTTTTCTCAATGATGTCATCTTTCTTTTCTTCTGGCCCTGCAAGCTTGTCTTTCCTTCCAGACCATGTGGGGCTGTTGATGTCACCATCTTCTACAGAATGTGCTCTTTTCCTTCTGCTCTACATGCTAGATAAAGAAATTCTGTGGGCCATAATTGCCCTCCTCTATTTTAGATCATCATTTTGTGTACTGATTAGGATCAACAGCTCATCTGATAACGTACTTTCACTGTTCAACAAACAGCCTACCATTTGACTTCTTTTTTTTTAATCTTTATTAATTTTCAAAGCTAATACAAAGTGCCATAAATTATACAGACATTAATAACAAAATAAGCACTTAAATTCCATTAATAACAATGCAGAAGATAAATATCCCTTCTCTCCATCAATTTAATCAAGAAATAATTCAAAAAGATATCACCCCCACCCAGCCTCCCCATCCTGGACATGTATAAAAATAAACAAAAAAAAATTTAAACCAAGACAACTATGTTAAACTAACAAAGGATGTCAACGGGTCCCAAACCCAATTAAATAATTTGCTATGCCCCAACATATCCACATTCATCTTTTTGTATTTGTACCCTAGACATAAACTGGCCCACCAAAATGGAAAGTTGAGGCGATCGCAATTCTTCTAATTGCGGGTTGTCATCTGCATACCTATCCCTATCATAATCAAGAAGAGCCTGCTTTTGTATCCATGGGAGGCTTGATATGCAGTAGTGTTCCACATATAATTGGCTCATACGTCAAAGGGATTGTTGATTCCAGTATGAGGTTAATCTGTCCCCATATTGACTTCTAGAAGCTGAGTATCAAAGGACAGTAGAACAACAGATGATCCAGTGTCCCTATGTCTAAATGACAGTGCCAACATCTATCAGATTTAGAACTGTCTAACTTATGTAACCTAACAGGGGTCCAAAAAGATCTATGTAATAGAAAAAAACATGTTTTGTCTCATAGATGCTTTGAAAGCATCCAACAAGGTCTCTAATGAGATTTCCTCTGAGGTATTAATTTGAAAATATTCATTCATCTTTAATTGAAATTCTTCTAGAAAGTTTGAATCTGCAAGCAATGTATTATTAAATCTCCAGACAGGTCTACTGGAATCTTGATCACCAAACTTAAATTCTATCCAAACTCCGCCATGATCTGACAAAATTATTGGATCTAGGATGGTTTTTGTTACCTGCTGTACTAACTTATCTGATAAAAAAACATAATCTATACGCGAAAATGATTTGTGAACCTGGGAACAAAAGGAAAATTCCCGATCATTAAAATGGAGAATCCGCCATATATCCTGAAGTGCACAGGATTGTACCAAATTATCTAACCCTAATGATTTTATTATTCCGCTTGGTTTTTTGTCCAGTAATGGATCCATAACAGCGTTAAAGTCCCCTGCCACAACTACATTAGAAGCAGCTAGTGGTAGTATCAACTGTTGAAGAGTCTTGAAAAATTCAGTCTGATGTGAGTTAGGGGCATAAATATTAAAGAGTGCCAACGTGTTTTTCCCCAAGCTCATGTCCACATGGATCCATCTACCTAAGGGATCAGCTAAGTTCAAAGTAAAATTAGCTAAGCATTTATTATTAACTAAAATAGCCACTCCAGCCTTCTTACCTACAGCAGGGGCAAACATTGTTTAACCCACCCCCCTTCCATTTTTTTTTTTCCGGGGCATTTAAGTGTGTTTCCTGAATATAATAAATATCGGCATCCTGCTTCTTTAAAAGCTCCTACCATTTGACTCTAATATCAGACTAACTTTCTCTAACCTAATCATTTAAATATACTGGGTTGAAGGGTACAGGCAATCCACTTCTGAAAACAATCTCTTTTTTCACTCACATCACCTCTGATTCCCTTGCTCAGTCTTCTAACCTTGCCACCCACTTTGTCTCCCCACAGCCCAAATCCCCTCCCTCTCCTTCCTCTCCCTGCAGCCCCATCCCCTTATTCAGCCTCCCTCATTGTCCCCACTTACTGGCTTGCTATATTCTGACTTATATCAGGAAACACCTTTTTCCAGTGCTGTCCAGGCTGCTGTTGCACCACGTTTGCTCCTCATTTTAAAAGTTATAATGATGTTGCTGCAGTGTGTTACATTCTGAGAACTAGAAATGCATATGTGTAAATAACTACTGTAGTAATCTGAATCTGTGTTAGAAAAGTGCACCATTGAGACTAATTTCTACTCAAATGACTAGTCATCCTGTTGCAGGAAATTGGTGAACTCTTGCAATCTCGTGGCAGTGAATGGGGAGTAACAACAGGCAGGAAAAGACGCTGTGGCTGGCTAGACCTCATCATATTAAGATATGCACATATGATCAACGGATTCACTGCGTAAGCATCATAGATATCTCGCTTGAAGTATTTTCTTTTTTGTAATTATTAAAATTTTATAATGTGCCTAGAACAGGAAAATGTTAGATTTTAAGACATGCACAATTAGATTTATTAAAATGCAATATCACTTTAATTCATGTTAATTAGAACAGCCAGATAGTGCAGGAATATTTAAATAAATAAAAAATAAAAGTCCCATTGCATAAACTCCCCCAATAGCCTACAGAGGTCAGTGCCGGGATATATCTGGCACTGAATATCCAGGTATAAAGTGGCCTCTGGCACTTATCCAGGTACTAGTGATTTCCAAACCTGTACACGGATAACTACCCAGATGAGGTTAGGACAGCCTTTTTGTTGTCCTGGCTTTATTCAGAGTTTGTACAATATATACTCAAATATAAACCTAGATTGTGGGGGTCTCATTTTATATTCAAGTCTTATTACTGTTACTTATTTCTATAGCACTGCTAGATGTATGCAGCACTATACATTAAACATGTAAGAGACAATCTCTGCTCAAGAGAGCTTACAGTTTGTTTGTGTATTTATCCCCCGCCCTCATCCAGGGCGAGTTACACATTCACATACAAAATAAGACATACCATTTATCATACAAATCACATCAAAAACACACTATAAAAAAAATTAAACACTTACATATAAAAAAAATTAAAATTGCATATGACATACACGTCGCATCAATGATGAACATTATTTAAGGTCAAAAACTGGCCAAAACCTAAAATACACCAAAAAGCACAGTTACTTACCGTAACAGGTGTTATCCAGGGACAGCAGGCATATATTCTCACATGTGGGGTGACGTCATCTACGGAGCCCCGATGCGGAAGCATTTTCAAGCAAACTTGATTGAAGATTTAAGTTTGCTCTGCTGCTCCACGCATGCGTGCCTTCCTGCTCCACTAGGGGGCGCATCCCCTCATGGTCTCCAGTTCACTTAACTAGCAAAGAAGCCAACCTCGGGGAGGTGGGCGGGTTGTGAGAATATATGCCTGCTGTCCCTGGATAACACCTGTTACGGTAAGTAACTGTGCTTTATCCCAGGACAAGCAGGCATCATATTCTCACATGTGGGTGACCTCCAAGCTAACTGAAAAGGGATGGAGGGAAGTTGGCAATTTAAGCAAATAGATTTCGCAAAACCGATTGGCCGAAACGGCCATCGCTCCTGGACAGTGAGTCCAGACAGTAGTGGGAGGTGAAAGTATGAACCGAAGACCACGTGGCAGCCTTGCAGATTTCCTCGATAGGTGTGGACCTGAGGAACGCTACGGAGGCTGCCATCGCTCGGACCTTGTGTCCCGTTACTCGACCATGCAGTGCGAGACCAGCCTGAGCGTAGCAGAAGGAGATGCAATCGGCCAACCAGTTAGACAAGGTGCGCTTGGAAACTGGATGACCTAACCGGTTTGGGTCGAAGGACAAAAACAATTGTGGGACTTTCCGGTGTGGCTGAGTGCGTTGGAGGTAGAAGGCCAATGCTCTCTTACAGTCAAGAGTGTGGAGCGCCACCTCTCCGGGATGAGAGTGGGGCTTGGGAAAAAACACAGGCAAGACAATGGACTGATTGAGGTGAAAATCAGACACTACTTTAGGCAAGAACTTTGGATGAGTGTGGAGTACCACCTTGTCGTGATGGAATACCGTGAAGGGTGGGTCCGCTACCAGAGCCTGTAACTCACTAACCCGCCGAGCGGAAGTGAGCGCAAGCAGGAAAGTTACCTTCCAAGTGAGGAATTTTGGATGGCATTTGTCTAGGGGCTCACATGGAGGTTTCATTAGTTGAGCCAGAACCACGTTGAGGTCCCAAACCACCGGAGGGGGTTTGAGAGGAGGGTGGACATTCAGGAGACCCTTCATGAAGCGAGAGACTAAGGGATGGAGCGAGAGGGCTTTCCCTTCCAGGGGCTGGTGAAAGGCCGCAATCGCACTGAGGTGTACTCGAATGGAGTTGGTCTTTAGGCCGGAGTGAGATAATTGAAGTAAATAGTCAAGGACCAGACGGACGGGGACCGACACCGGGTCCTGGCTGTGGGAGGAGCACCAGGTTGAGAATCTGGTCCACTTTTGGGAGTAGCAGGTCCTCGTCGAAGTCTTTCTAGAGGCCTCCAATATCTCCTTGACTGATTGAGACACGGGGAGAGAAGTCAGGGGGAAAGAAACCAAGCATTCAGATGAAGAGATTGAAGATTGGGATGTAACAGTGAACCCTGACCCTGTGATAGTAGAGAGGGAAACCGAGGCAGAGGCAGAGGCAGTGGATCTCTGACACTGAGTTGAAGTAGAAGGGAAAACCAAGGCTGGCGTGGCCAGCGAGGAGCAATCAGGATCAGGGTGGCTTGTCCTGTTTTCAGGTGGACAAGCATCCGCAGGATCAGAGGAAACGGTGGAAACGCGTACAGGAACCTTCCCTCCCAGTCGAGGAGGAAGGCGTCGGCCTCGAGCCGGTCCGGGGAGTATATCCGGGAGCAGAAGAGAGGCAGTTTGTGATTGTGGGGGGATGCGAACAGGTCTATTTGAGGTGTCCCCCACTGTTCGAACACCTGTCGTAAGGTCTGAGAGTGCAGTGACCACTCGTGTGGCTGGAGGAGGCGGCTGAGTCTGTCCGCCAGACAGTTTTGTTCTCCTTGTATGTACACCGCTCGAAGGAAGGTGTTGTTGGAGATTGCCCATTTCCAGAGGCGCAGGGCTTCCCGGCAGAGGGGCCAAGACCCTGTTCCCCCTTGTTTGTTTACGTAGTACATTGCTACCTGGTTGTCGGTTCGGATGAGAACCACCCGGTCGTGGAGCAGATGTTGAAAAGCTACAGCTGCGAGATAGATGGCCCGAAGCTCTAGCACTTTGATGTGGCAGCGACGGTCCTCTGCTGACCACATCCCTTGAGTGCGTAGGCCATCCAGGTGGGCTCCCCAAGCGTACTCCGATGAGTCCGTGGTGAGCACCTTGTTGTGTGGGGGGGCGAGGAAGAGCAAACTTTTGGAAAGATTTGAAGAGTCGGCCCACCAGCGGAGCGATCGTTGCAAGGAAGGAGTCACTGTCACGGGGCGATCGATCGAGTCCCGATCTTGGCACCATTGAGAGGCTAGGTTCCATTGAGGGATTCTCAGGTGGAGACGGGCGAATGGTGTGACGTGGACGGTGGAGGCCATGTGGCCTAGTAGAGTCATCATCTGTCGAGCTGATACCGAGGGTTGCAGTGAGATCCTTCGACTCAGATTTACTAACGCCTCTAGACGTGGAGGGGGGAGGAAGGAACGGAGGCGAACCATGTCCAGCGTGGCCCCGATGAACTGCAGGGACTGTGAGGGGCTCAGTTGGGATTTTGGGAAGTTTACCTCGAACCCCAGACTCTGTAGGTAGATAATAGTCTGTTGGGTTGCTGAGATAACCCCTTCCCTGGACGGGGCTTTGATCAGCCAGTCGTCCAGGAAGGGGAATACCTGAAGGCCCTGGGAGCGTAAGGCAGCTGCGACCACCACGAGGCACTTGGTGAAGACCCGGGGTGACGATGCTAGGCCGAAGGGGAGGACTCGGTATTGTAGGTGCAGGTCCCTTACTTGGAACCGCAAGAACTTGTGGTGAGCGGGGTGCACTGGAACATGTGTGTACGCCTCCTTCAGATCGAGGGAGCAGAGCCAATCGCCTTTTTCGATCAGGGGGTAGAGGATCGGTAGGGAAAGCATCCGAAATTTTTCCCGTACCAGAAATTTGTTGAGTCGTCTCAAGTCTATTATTGGGCATAGGTCTCCCGTTTTCTTCGGTACCAGGAAGTAACGGGAGTAGAAGCCCTTCCCCCGTTGGTCGGGGGGAACCTCCTCCACTGCTCGCAGGCGAAGCAGATCTCGAGCTTCTGAGAGGAGTAGGGGTAGTAGCGTTCGGTTGGGAGGGCACTTCCCTGGGGAGCTGTCTGGGGGAATGGCTCGAAAGTTGAGAGAGTATCCTGATGAGATCACGCCAAGGACCCATGCGTCCGACGTGAGTTGTTCCCAGTGAGGGTAAAAAGCTCTGAGGCGGCCCCCGATAGGCAAGGAGCTTGGAACTCTGGCGGAGGGGGTCAGCCCCCTTCCGCGTATCCTGTCAAAAGGACGGGGATGGTTTGGTAGTTGCAGGCGGTTGGGATTTGGGTGGGGCCCGGTGGTGGGCTTGCGGACACCTGGGCGGAGGCCGGGAGAAGGCAGGAGTGGATTTTTGCGGGTAGCGGCGCGGAGGGGCCCTGAATGGCCTGGACGCGGGCGGTTTTGGCTTTTGCTGGACAAGGGAGGCAAATGAGCGTTCGTGTTCAGAGAGGCGTTTTGTAGCCGCCTCGATAGTGTCGTCAAACAGCTCTTTTCCCACGCAGGGGAGGTTAGCCAACCAGTCCTGTAAGTTGGGGTCCATGTCGACCAGGCGCAACCAAGCTAGTCGGCGCATGGCGATAGCAAAGGCTGCCTCTCTGGAGGAGAGTTCGAAGCCATCGTAGGCCGCGTGGAATAGATGGAGGCGTAGGTTGGAGAGGGACTCTACAAGCAGGCTAAACGCCCCTTGGCAAGAGGCTGGTAAGTCAGTCTCAAAGGCTCAGTAGTCCGATGAGGTGTTTGAGGTAGGATGTGAAGGTGAAAGTGTAGCTTTGCACCCTAGAGGCCATCATCGCATTTTGATATAGTCTCCTGCCGAACTTGTCCAGGGTTCGGCCTTCCCGACCTGGGGGGACCGTGGCTGAGACCCGGGAGGGGTGAGCCTTTTTCAGGGACGATTCTACCAGCAGCGACTGGTGGGAGAGCTGCGGTTGTTCAAACCCCGGGTAGGGTACCGTACGGTACTTGGCTTACATTTTGGAGGGGACGGCTGTGACCATGTAGGGGGTTTCCAGGTTCCTGAAGAAAGCCTGTTGGAGTACCGGATTAGGCGGTAAGCGAAGGGACTCTCTGGGCAGTGATGGCATGTCCAGCTCCGCTAGGTACTCCTTTGAGTATCTGGAGTCGGACTGGAGGTGTAAGTCCAAAGCGTGGCCCATGTCCTGGACAAAGCGAGTGAAGGATGGGCGGGATGTTCCAGAGGCCCCGTGTGGGGTCAGTGAACGAGACATCCGTCGGGTGGAGAAGGACGGGGAGGCTTCCTTCGAGTATCGAGGTTCCCGCTCCGATCCATGTTCCGAGATCGGGGAAGCACTGTGAAAGTATTCCGGGGTCGGGGATCTCCAACGTCTCGAGGAGCCCCTCGGAGACGATGCCGGGGTTCGGGATACCGATCGATGTCAAATTGGTGACCTCAACCCGGACTCCCTCGGTGAAAGCCTGACACCTCAGATCGGAGCCCCGGTCCGAGGGGGAGTTCGGAGGATGCGTGGGTTGGAGAGTGATAGCTCCGCCACCCTGAGCGGTCCCGTACGAGGTGTAGGGGAACGGCCTCGTAGAGTGGGGGAACTCCGGGCCTTCTTGGAGGTACGGCGGTTCGAGGTTTCTGTCGGTTTAGCAAGACGTTTTGCCCTGTGGCGGTCTGTGGAGGGAGAGCGCCTCGGGTGCCTCGGAGAGGAGTCAGAGGAGGATGAGATGCGGCGAAGCTTGCGCACTTTTCCACGAGGTGGCTCGACGCGAGGCTCAGGCTGGTCTGGCACATGCGGGGTCGAGGTTGAGGCCGGTTGTAGATGGGCCATTGCAGCGGACAGCTCCGACGAGATCATTGCTCGGAGTAGGTCCTGGAAGACAGGCACGGACAGCATCGAAGGCATGTCCACTGCCTTGGTGCACTCCACCGGGGGCGACCTCGTATCAGAGTATTCCCGTGTGGTGGAGGCACGGCCCGAAGGCTTGGAGGGCTTCGCCGGGGCTGTAAGCATGGGGCTTCCGCCATGCGTCGCCGGTGTCCCCGAGGTTGGTTTCTTTGCTGGTAAAGAACCTGAAGAGGGAAGAGGGGACTTACCCGGAGCCGAGGCTTTCTGCTGTCCCGAGGACTTCGGAGTCGAGTCTCGAGGCGATGCCGAGGTATTCGGGGCCGAGGTCAAGGCCGAGGCCGAGCTCGAGGCCGAGGTAGAGGGTTGGTCTGGGGCAAAAAGATCCGCCATGCGGGCTTTCCTTCGACGGAGGGCCCGGTTCTGGAAGGTAGCGCACTGGGGGCAGGAGTCGGTTGGGTGAGCGGCCCCCAGGCAGAGGATGCACCAGCGATGCGGGTCTGTGATGAAAACCGCTCGCACCGGGTGCACTTTTTAAATCCGGTCAAAGGCCGGGACATAGAATCGAAAGTGGCCGCGGCTCGAGTAGCCACGCGGCCACGGGGACCCGGAAGCCTCCGGGTCGGTCAAAAACGAGCAGGAATCAAGTTGAAAAGGAAAAAATTTGCGCACAGCGACTTAATCGAGAAAAAACAAGAAAAAATCGCGGTGCTAGAGGGCAGTTGGGGCAGAGCCTGAAAAACACGACTTCTAGGCTCAGCGGAAAATTTTGAACTGGAGACCACGAGGGGGAGATGCGCCCTCTAGTGGAGCAGGAAGGCACGCATGCGTGGAGTAGCAGAGCAAACTTAAATCTTCAATCAAGTTTGCTTGAAAATGCTTCCGCATCGGGGCTCCGCAGATGACGTCACCCCACATGTGAGAATATCATGCCTGCTTGTCCTGGGATAATATAAAATTGCTTATAGCATACAGGACGCCTCAATGATGAACATCATTATGCCAAATAGACCAGGCCAGACCATCAAAAACCTATGTGACCAGCACTCAGCAGTTACCCCTCCTTCTCCCTCAGCCAAACCCAGACCCTATTTTTCATCTTATAGAACAGGTATTTTTTCAGCATTTTCTTAAAGTTCTGTAAATTTTGCTGTTGGCGAATATATCCTGGAAAGTTGTTCCACTCCCTGGGGCCGATACAGTGAAAGTTTAAGTTTCAAGTTTCAAGTTTATTAGGATTTTATATACCGCCTATCAAGGTTATCTAAGCGGTTTTACAATCAGGTACTCAAGTATTTTCCCTCTCTGTCCCGGTGGGCTCACAATCTAGCTAATGTACCTGGGGCTATGGAGGACTGAGTGACTTGCCCCTAGAAGAGGCCTTAAGTCCCACACAGATGGAACAAACAGATCACAATTCTCAATTGAGCAAAGCAGTCGAGCTGGCTCACATGGCAAGATGCTCTGGACCAACTTCTGTAAGGGGGCCAACTTCTGTAAGCACATGAAAACATTTACCGGTAGCTTGTAACATATCTTGTCCCTTACTTTCAGCCAGTACAACTTTATAAAATATTCCGTCACATGCTCACTTCTGTCCAATTATATAGTTGCTGACTTTGTGCCACACTCAAAATGACAGCTGATGTTATAACTCCAGAGAGAGGCTAATTTCTAGGGATTTTATCATCCCAAATTTACAGTTAAACTCTTGTTAAAATTTTCTTTCAAAAGCATTTATTTGGTGCACTCTATTTAACATATAAACTATTGTGCAAGATCACAACTGCATTACTTGCAATCACAGTACAAAAAAACAAAAAAGTGGTTCCCCCATGACTACCTCACATCCCTTGTGGTCTAGTATAGTTAGGACAGGAGCAGTGCCCAGTCATGCCCATTTTGTGAGCAGAGCTAGAATGGGCAGGAGTACCGGGGACCTCTTCTACTCCAACTACACCCCTAGATCACCAGGGATTGTAAGACAGACCGAGAGGGGCCTACACGTAGAAGGAGGAAGCACTTGGGGTGGAGTAGGGGATGGAAGAATGGACTCTTGTTTGTGGGGAAGGGAGAGAGACAGATGGGACAAAGCATAAAATTTCAGCTTCAACTGAAAATACATGGTCATTTTTGGCCAAAACCAAAAACATAGCCAAAAATTAAAATAACCTTTTGGCCAAAACCGAGGCTGAGCAGAAAAAGGATTATGGAGCAGTTTCAACACTGTAACTAAAATAAAAATTTGATCGGCCGCAACCTCTAACTGGATAAGTTAGGACAGCAAAGGAAATCCAGTTTACTATCTGTTTCACGGTCTAAATATGGCCACTAAATAGTTAACAGTTCTGGTTTGGTGCTGAAACTGTATATGCAGCGCTAGCCAATATCCAGGTACTGGTGCTGAATATCTGGTTTCATTTTAACTGCAGCAGCCATCATTTTACTTAACTACTGACTGCCATGGTTATACAACCCTAATTATTTGTTACTGTTGTGTTGATTTCAAGGGCATGTGAATCAGGTGAAAGGGAAATGGGACATTTGGGAATGAAGGAAGAGGAGAACAAAAGGGATTCATCTTGCTCATGGGCTATCACTTATGTTTTCCTTGTCAGCCTAGCATTAACAAAACTAGATATTCTGGATGTCCTTGATGAAGTTAAGATTGGGGTTGCCTACAAGCTGAATGGAAAACGAATTCCACATTTTCCAGGTAAGTTAAAAAAAAAAAAAAAAGATAATCAGGCTGCTGTTTGGTGTAATAACACCAGAATGAGGTAACTTGGTGCCTGAGGCATGCAGCAGGAAATGCACCCTCTAAATGTGATTATTCCATTTTCTCTCCCCACCCCTTCCTTTTCAGGAGCGCCAGAGGTTTCCTCTTAAATTTGGCACACAGGGCAAAGACTCAGTCCCTCTGCACTAGCTCCAGCCTTGTTAATTAAATTGTAGTAGAATTTAACATTATTTGCCATGATAGCATGGCTGGAGTTTGTTTGTTTTCAGGTCTTAACCAGGGCAGGATTAATTTGTCAAGGGCCCCTAGGCACACAAGTACACTGGGCCCCCCTGTCCCGCCCCACCCCACCATGCGCCCAGGCGGAAACAGGAAGCTGCATCAGAGAGAAGCTTTGGGCAAGCAGCACTGCTTGCACAATTAGTTCCTGTTGCCTTTCTTATCCGCGTTGCTTGCTTGTCTTACTTTCCGTCGATGGGGGAGGATCCGCGTTGCCGATCGGGGTGTGGCCTGCATTGCCGATCGATGTTGGAGGGGTCCATCGCCGTTTGGAAAAAACAATGTTGATGCCCTCCTTCATCGGGCCCCCCTGACCATTTCGGGCCCTAGGCACGTGCCTACTTGGCCTATTGGTTAATCCTGCCCTGGTCTTAACAGAAAATGAAATGTTGGAAAATGTACTGTATGTTCTTAATTTGGGTTATATTGTTTTCAGTTTAGAAATAACTGTTTTTATAGCCAATCAAGAAATTTTACAGAAAGTGGAAGTGGAATATGAGGTTATGCCGGGTTGGAAGACTGACACAACTGGTGCCAGGAAATGGGAAGACCTCCCACCGAAAGCACAGAATTATATCCGATGTGTGGAAAACCACATTGGAGTACCAGGTGAACACATCTTAAAGTCTTTGTGCCAAATCTGACAAAAAACATGATAAGGGCAATTCTGTAACGAGGAACCCATGGTTATACTCCACTTTGTGCTTATAAATGCAGAGAAAAGTAGCACATTCTATAGGGGCAACTTCAGTGTGCTATATCATGCAACTGCAAGAAGGGTGTGCATGTGGATGAAGCATGGTTGTTTTGTTTAGTGCACATTTTATCAGGAAAGAGTATGTACTATCCCCTGGATTGTATAAATGGCACACAAATTTACATGTGCAAAATTGCACACTATCCTGAGATGCACACAGAACTAAATGAGCTAACAATTGGGTGCTAACAATCAGTTATTGGCAACAATTTGGATTTGTGCGTATATCTTGCCAAGTACTAATCTATAAAGATCCATATGCCATATCTTGTAGGGAGCATGGCCATGGGAGGGGCATGACAAGGGAGGGGCATTCACTAAAGAAGCATGCAACTTTACTGAATACCGGGATCCATGCCTAACTTACATGCCAGGTTTCAGTTAGTGTAAATCTTTATACAAAATTTGGCAAGGAAATCGGCTCTTAAGTGCAATTCTATAAACAGTACACAACTTGGAATGCCATTTATAGAATAGCTCTCCATGTGTATTTTTTGCACCATTTTTCAGCACCGTTTACTGAATCTAGACCTATGTGTGCAGATGACATTGGTGATTGACAGATGACATTTGTTTCAAATGACAGCTTATCCCTAGTGTTCACCCTTCCAATTAAAAAATATGTTTCAGCACAGGCCAGCATTCATAGAGTTCCAGTGGCTATTATGAGACTCATGTGCTAAACTGCAAAATTTTTTTTTATAGGTGCAGCATTAAGATCTGCATAACAGACTGAAAGCACAGAAATTATGGCTTTGCGTGATTTTTTGCTTTCAAGTTCAATTTGAAAACTATTTCACAAAATGCCCCCAACCTTGCACATAGTAAGCCTTTGTGTATAGTTCATTTACCAAAATTGTCACTTGATGAGATGCTTCAAAGCATTGTCATGTAATGCACCTCATTAATTTAGAATTCAGTGAAAACCAGAAGAGGAAGATATCTTTGTGGTTTCACTTCATAAAGTGTACTTATTTTTTGTAGCCTAGGACCTCAGGTTTGCACAAAAGTGTTTTACTATACTCAATAGCAGAAGTTCAAATAAAAAGGAACTCCAGGGATGGAAGGATCCACCTCGGAAGACAATGGGAGTAGTTAAAAGAAGAAGCCCTCTTTTCTTCAGCCCCTTGTACAGCAAGGGCTGATTAAGCTGGCTTTTACAAAGCCATGGTAGAGGTTTCTACTGCAGGCTGGTGAGGTAAATGCTTTGATGCTCATAGAATTCCTATGAGCATCGGAGCATTTACCTCAGCAGCCCGTTGTAGAACCACAGCTTTGTAAAACTGGTGACCCTGCTTATTTCTACTAGTAGCAAAGTTGCTTGCAAAAGGGGCTTCTAACCTATGGGAAATCCCATGAGTTAGTGCTTTAGCCTCAAAGTGTATCCTGTCTTGAAATAATTGCTCATATTGTTCATATTCTACTTTACTTTCAGTTAAATGGGTTGGTGTTGGAAAATCAAGAGAATCAATGATCCAGCTATTCTAAGCAAAGAAAGTATCTGACCTGAGATGCCTAATTCTGCCTTCACTGGAATTTCCAAGCTCTGATGGATAGTCTCTTACACACAAGATTCTTCTTATGCAAAAACAACTAAAACCATATATTCTGTGTTGGTTTTTTTGAGTTTTTGTCCTGTTCACAGAACATTTCTCAGTAAATGACATCTGTTTGTATGAGATGGAATGCACAGAAACATAAAGTAGGAACATTTTTGAAAAGAAAGGAATTTGGATTTTTACTTTACCTGAATTTGATTATGTGTTATAATAATCTTTCTTCTCAACAGAGACCTTATTTTTCAGCATATTTTATAAAATGGAAATAATTTAGGCAGATATTTAGTAAGCTGCAATTATCCTTATATGGCATGTTATGACCACTAAGAGTCATGAGGCATTTTAAACCCAGAGCAGCTAGGGGTCAAGAGCAGAGGGGGATCTGCCTCAGCCCATTAGACTATCAGAATGATCTTGAGGGAGTTCATGGGAGCAGGGGCTGATCTTAGGGGCAAGGGCTCCTTCTCAGAGGGTGCTTGATGGGGAGGAAAATTTTATTGTGGGGATCACTGAGGGAAGGAAATCAATACAGCAGCATCTTAGATTAATTTTGTGCTAGAGCCCACATTCGTGCCTCTGCAAATAGCGAAGGTACACCTGAGCTATCTACCAAGGCACAGAACATACATGTCTGTCCTGTGTGGTAAATGGAAGGCAAGTGCTCAGGATACCCCCTACTTATTATATAGACTTTGCACACTTACTTTATTCTACAAATTGTCTGCCTAAATTTTATAGCGTGCCACTGAAAAGGATCATTGGCAAGTTAGGGACGTTTCCACATATTAGGAGCGATGTTATATAGAATAAGGTCATTTACACAACCAGCTGCATTAGTTACATGCCAGCATTTATACCAGGTTTCAGCAAGCGTAAGTGCCACAAAGTTAGGTGTGAGATCCGCACTAAGCTAGCATTTTATAAAGGGCACTCTATGCAAAGCATCCTTTGCAGATATTGATATAGCATGGATCTTCTCAGCACCTAACTTTGGGCATCATTTAGAGAATTCCCCCTTTAAGGGTCCTTACTGATAGTTCTCATGCATTTCCAAGATGCTTAAAAAAAAAAAAAATCTTCTTCTGGGTCGAGGACGATTTATCACAGCTGATTCAGCATGCCCATTTCATTGCTGAATTGGACACAATGAATCATCATGACCTCTTTTGTGTGTGTATGTGGGGGGGGGGCTAAGCCATCCATCAAAGTAGGAGCACCACCTACATCCCTCCATATACCTGGCCTCTTGTGGGCCCCCACACCACTCAAAGGAGTGTCCCAGCAATCCCCTACCCCCCAAGGTAGGAGCAGCCCCTCCTCCCCCCGCATACCTCTTCAAAGGTTCACCGGCATAAGCAGCATCTTCAACTCTCCCCTTCTTGCGCTGGCCTCATCTCCTCTCTGACGTCACATCTTGGTTCCACAACTAGGAAGTGACATCAGAAGGGAGCCAAGGCTGGCCAAGCAAGGGGTAGAACATGCGCCAGTAAACTACTTTAAAAAAGTATGCCAGTGGGACGGCAGAGAGGAGGATAGGCATGAGGGTGGGCAAGCAAAAAGAGGAGAGGCTCCGATGGGGGTATGTGGATAGGAGAAGAGGCAAACGTGGGAGGGGAAGAGGAGAGATACTGGGGGGGAGGACAGAGGGGAGAGGCTCTGATTGGGAAGGGAGGGAGAGGGTGGAGAAGAGCCATCGAGAGGCATCGGGGACTCATTGTGGCCATTTCATTTTGGCTGCTGAAATGTCCCGTGATGAAACGGCCATGATGAATCGCCCCATTCCATCTTTATCCAGCTCCTCATGGTAATATTTGTAAGTGGAGGGGATAGAAGGTCCCTTTCTCTTCTGTAATTGTCCCATTTAAAGGGCAGTTCTGTAACCAGACAGTACAGTTATGGACCACTTGCACTCAAATGTAGAGGAAACCAGCACTTATAAACTAAATGATGCCCTTCTGTAAAAGTGCACATAAGTGGTGTAGTGCTTAAAGACAAGAGGTTGTTCACATGGACAGAATATGGTAGGGGCATAGGTAGAACTGCCACTCTAATTTTATATATGTCATTCAAAATTGTGCAAAACAAAGGAAAAACCTTAGCAGCTGCTCTAAGTCCTTAAAGGTTACATACTTGAAGGGTATTAACGTAGAACAAAATCTTTTCCAGAGAAAGGAAAATGGTAAAACCAGAGGACATAATTTGAGGTTGAGGGGTGGTAGATTCAGGGGCAATGTTAGGAAATTCTACTTTACGGAGAGGGTAGTGGATGCCTGGAATGCGCTCCTGAGAGAGGTGGTGGAGAGTAAAACTGTGACTGAGTTCAAAGAAGCGTGGGATGAACACAGAGGATTTAGAATCAGAAAATAATATTAAATATTGATCTAAGGCCAGTACTGGGCAGACTTGCACGGTCTGTGTCTGTATATGGCCGTTTGGTGGAGGATGGGCTGGGGAGGGCTTCAATGGCTGGGAGGGTGTAGATGGGCTGGAGTAAGTCTTAACAGAGATTTCGGCAGTTGGAACCCAAGCACAGTACCGGGTAAAGCTTTGGATTCTTGCCCAGAAATAGCTAAGAAGAAAAAATTAAAATTGAATCAGGTTGGGCAGACTGGATGGACCATTTGGGCCTTTATCTGCCGTCATCTACTATGTTACTATGTCACTTGCCAATACAGTAATATGGGGAGGAACACTCAATAACCTTAAAACTAATACAATATAATTAACTGAAGTCTATCCTCTGTGTGAAGTTGAAAGCTCAAAACGAACCTCAGCTGCAATGCTTAACCAAAGCTCACAATTTAGCCACACACCATCATAGGTATACACCATGAATCGAATCGAAATTTTTCCCTTGAACCTGCTACAAGAGGAGCGAGTGAACTGCATATTGGTCTGCTTCCTCCTCTTTTATCTACCTAGCACTTTATAATCAATTGCTCCTGAACCGCATGGTTATCTACAGCCTCCTGTGCAAGTCACTTTTTCTCTTCTGATGGGGAGAAGGAGAGAGAGCGAACAGCACAGCTGTTGACCGTGTGAGAGGCAGGGCACGATGATTATACAATATGTTGGGGGGCAGGACAGTGTGTCCTCTTTTTTTTTTTGTCCTTACAAATATGGTAACCATAAGCAAGCTTAATAGGAGAAAAGCTAAGCAGCTAATTGGCCGGATGCTCAAAAGATATGACAGGTTGTTTGGGGGGGGGAGGTGTCAGGATGGAAGCTGCCTTGAACCTGGCGTTATTTTCCCGGTTTCCAGCAAAACATGTGCCTGAAAACTTTTGTTTTTAAAGAATTCTAGCGGTCTATTAAATGACTGCATTACGCCAGCGTTGAAACCAAGAACATTTCGGGGCACACTAAGGCCAGCGCTTGTCCGGTGGTAATCACCTCTAGTGCTGGAATTTAACCATTGTCCCACGAGCAGGCTGCTTAATTTGCTGTCCCCTGCACTATCCTATGGGCTTGCATTCACTTGTGAATACAAGCCCATGGAAGAGGAAGAGGGGAGGGAGTAAATTAGACTAGAAGAGTGCTTAGATTTCTTCCTACTGGTTAAAAGCCTTTTAGTTTTTATCCTGTTAGGCTTACTTCTACCTGAAAGTAATAGTCAGGATCAGTAAACTGCGGTTCTGAGTAAGAAAAGAGGTTCGAACATTGTGAGTTATTAAAAAAAAAAAAAAAAGTACCACATTCCTAAACTAAAGTTTAACTTTATATACCGAGTCATCATTCTGAGAAAGCTCGACTCGGTGTACAGTAATTAGATAAAGATGAAAAAAAAATTACAATGATTAAATAAAAACTAGAGAAGGTAATGGGGAAGTTTTTTAAAAAAATTACTTTCCAAAATGTTTAGTGAATAGAAGAGTTTTTAGAGATTTACGGAATTCTAGCGGGCTATGGGCAACACCGTCCTAAGAACTCTCTCGCTGTTCCCCCTCCCTCTTCGCAACAACTGGCCAGTTTAAAGAGGCGGGAGCAGGGCAACGCTCCCGCCGTGTGATTGACTGCAGGCACTACCAACGTCATCTGGGTCATGGTTGAAAGGAGAACCCGAGGTGGGCGGGCGGAAAAAAAAAAAAAAAAAAAGCTTGTTTGGCGCGCTTCTTGTCAGTAGTGGGTGTGGGCCGGCTGAGGCCCGTGTGGCCGTAGACCTTGATCTCTCCAGCCTCCAAGAATGCCGAAGAGATCGTACCCCTTCGGGGACGTGGCTCCGTCACAGCTAAAGACGCGCGTGGGCCTCAAGGAGCTCTGCGAGGGCGTCTTTGGGGAGATGTACAAGCGCGAGGTCTTCGGTGAGTTCCCGCCCTTACCTCGCGCTCTGCTTCTTTCTCCTCACGTCAGCCGTTGGCTTCTCTCCTCGGGCAAACGTCGCCGGGGGTTCCTCGGGTGCTGCGCGTGGGAAGTGGCTGGATCTCGAGCGCTGCCCTACCCCCTCCCCGTCTTCCTGCTTCGCCCTTCTGAATTCGCGTTATTCCATGTGTACTGCCCCTCCCCCTTTTTCTATAGTATACATCAGGTTATGTGGCAACATGCGCATTTGTCCTCCCTTTTTTTTCCTCTTCCTCTAGAGAAAACTAAGAGGTTGCTGTTCAGCGGCGCCCAGGCCTACATGGGCGGCATAGGGAGCGGAGCCCCTGCCCGAGGCGCTGCAGAGGTGGCGGGTGGCAGTGGTGGACTCGGACTCCTGCACGGACAGACTCGCATTGGCCGCGACGGCAAGTTACTGAGGGGCCCGCCTGCTCTTGGGAACTGTGAGTGCTGCTCTCGTGTCTCTGTAGTGCCATGCTGGCTGCTCGTACGCTGCACACTTGCAAACTTAAGGCGGGTTTTCTGGCTACAGCTGGCGTCGTTGAAGGAATAGGCTCTCAAACTGAACGTTGCTTGGGTGTAATTTTAGTGCTGCAACTGTCTTGTGTTTCCTGCAACCTCTTTGCTAACTGGTCCCCTGACTAGGTCTGTAAGTAATGCCTTAAAGCTTTAACAAAGCGAGAGAAAACTAGAGAATGCTTTTAGAAATACAGGTTTTCGTCAACTTTTTAAAAAAATCTCTGTGGAGCAATGCTTGTGACAAGAGTACCATAACATTCTTGACTTATCATTTATTGCTTAACAATGCTGAATGCTCCTTTGTACTTGTTATACAGACTACATACAAGACTATGAAGTCAGATTGGTAAATTGTGTTGGCTGTAACTTTTAATTCCAGATGTGCAAATACTAGAATATAAAGTGGATGCTTTTGCCATAATGAATAATGTTAGTACTGTATTGGCATGAAGTGTAGGTTTAAATACTTTAGTAATGTTGGACTCTATACTTTAGAACAGTAATAACAGACAGCAATGCTCTTTATCCCAGGACAAGCAGGCAGCATATTCTCTACATGTGGGTGATGTCATCCACGGAGCCCCATCGTGGACAGCTTTTCAAGCAAACTTGATTGAAGATCTCAAAGTTTGCTACTGCTGCACCACTAGAAGGCGCGTCTCCTCGTGGTCTTCAGTTCTTAGTTTTCTGCGGAGCCAGAAAGCCCTGTCTCTCTTCTCTGTGTTCTGAGTGCCTTTCTTGCACGTGGCTTCTTTATTTTCACTTTGGGAGTCGCTGTGCAGTGTTTTGTACTTTTTTTTCTCCACTCGTGTACTTTTTTATTTTTCGACTTTGGTGACCAGGGGCTCCAGGTTTGCCGTGGCCGCGGCCTTTCTTTTACCTTATGTCCTGGCCTCTTCCTGGGTTTAAGAAGTGCACGCAGTGCGGTCGGGTAGTTTCCATCACAGACCCGCACTGCTGGTGTATCTTGTGCCTGGATGCTGACCACCCTACGGACTTTGCCCTTGTTGCGCTACCCTCCAGCCTCGGGCTCTTCAGTGGCATCGGGCCAGAATTGTGGAGCTCTTCGTCATGGAGGCTGACCTCACTTCGGCCCCGGTCTTGACATTGGCCTCGAAGACCTCGGTCCCCGGCAAGTCTCCCTCGACCTCGAAGGCCTCGGCGACCCGGACCTCGGCTTCGGGTAAGTCTCCTCTTCCTCCTTCAAGTTCAGTTCAGTTGCAGAAGAAGCCACCCTCGGAGTCTCTGGCTGTCCAGGCGGTGAGTGTAGTCCTGCCGGCCTCGACGAAACCACCTTCTAAGACCTCTAAACGTGCCTCCACCATCAGGGAATACTCTTCCTTGAGGTCGCCTTTGGTGGAGTGCACGGCTGCACTTGTCAGTTCCAACTTGGTCTCGGTGCCCATGTTTGAGGATATGCTGAAGGCGATCATCTCCTCGCAGCTCTCTTCGGCTTTGGCTCAGCTTGCCCCGACCTCGACCACGCTCATTGTGGACCAGCCTGAGTGTCGCCCCGAGGTTTCTCGAGGCAAGGTACGTCGATCTCCTCTTCCTTTGAGGCATGCTTCTCCCGATGCCCGACCTCAGTCGCGGCACCGGTTGAGGCGTCTGTCTCCCTCGTCCCGGAGGCCTGCGAAGAAGCCCAGGGACTCTTCCCCGAGGCGGGGTAGGTCGCCGGGCCCTCGCACTACGGGGTCCTCAAGCTCTTGGACCTGACTTTATCCGACCCGAGCCTGCGACGTTAGATAGATTGTGAGCCTACCGGGACAGAGAGGGAAAATGTTTGAGTACCTGATTGTAAAAACCGCTTAGATAACCTTGATAGGCGGTATATAAAATCCTAATAAACTTGAAACACCGTGAGGCCCCGGTGTCGGGGGGGGGGGGGGGTTCTGCCTCTTTTTCCCGACGGTTGTCTTCGTTCTGGGGTTCTCCGGGACGACTTCATGAAGTCTCCTCCTCTGGGTTCTCTCCTCTGGGGACCTCTAAACGCAGGCTGTCGTCGACTCCCCCCCCCCCCCCCGTTCTTTTAGCAGGGCGTCCTCGACGTCCATGCTTGTCGACACTGATGTGCCGGCGCATTACTCCAGGGAGGCTTCCCCCTCCTTTTCTTCTGCCTTGCAGTCTCGCTCGGCCTCCCCCCCTTGAGGGGCAGTCCGAGAGCTGACCTTCCTCTTTCACCAGATTTGTGCAGGACATTTGGACCTCCAGTCTGATTCCCGGTATATCAAGGAAGATGGAACTTCCCCATCCTCCTAAGGCACAGGTGTCAAAGTCGGTCCTCGAGGGCCAGAATCCAGTCGGGTTTTCAGGATTTCCCCAATGAATCTGCATGAGATCTATTTGCATGCACTGCTTTCAATGCATATTCATTGGGGAAATCCAGAAAACCCGACTGGATTCCGGCCCTCGAGGAGGGACTTTGACACCCCTGTCCTAAGGAGTCCTTGCGGCTCCCCCTGAATCCGGTGTTGCAACAGACTTTTTTCAGGAACTTGGAGACTGCTTATGCTATACCGGCCATTCCATCTTAAATGGAGTCTCGGTACTGGACGGTCCCCTATAAGGGGTTTGAGAAGGCTCAGCTTTTTTGGTGGAGTCTTCCCTTAAGAAGTCTCACCCTTCCAAGATCTACATGGCTGTCCCGCTGGGTCGGGAAGACGGACTATGGATAAGTTTGGCAGATGCCTGTACCAAAATTCCATGATGGCTAACAGGGTCTTGAATTATAACTTTACTTTCACGTCCTATCTGAAGCAGTGCATTAAGTCTATGCCGTCCTTCCAGGATGATTTGCCAGTCTCTCGCCGTGCCGTTTCGCCGGCTTCTGGATATTCTTTTGCAGATTCGGCTTTATATGTTTCAGGCCTCCTATGATGCTTTTGAACTTTCTTCCAGGGTCTCTGCCTTTGCGGTGGCCATGCGTCGCCTGGCATGGCTTCGCATAGTAGATATGGACCCGAACCTGCAGGACCGGTTGGCGAATCTTCCATGCTTGGGTAACGAGCTGTTCAATGACTCCATCGAGGCCGCCACCAAACACCTCTCCGAACATGAGCGTTCCTTTGCCTCCTTGGTCCAGGCCAAGGCGAAGCCCGCTCTGCCCAAGTCGCTATCCACAGAAATCGACGACGGCGTTTTCTAGGCCTCCTCAGCGCCAACAGCAGCAGAGGGCTCCTAAGCCTCAGACCCCTGCAGCGGCCAAACCGGCGCTGTCCTTTTGATTGTCTCAGCGGGAGGGGGCTGGCCTCCTCCACCCTTGGCCCTTCTCTTCCTATTGGGGGCCGTCTCTGTGCCTTCTCTCACTGCTGGGCGCTGATCACAACGGACACTTGGGTCCTCTCTGTCGTCAGAGAGGGGTATTCCTGAACTTCAGGACATTGCCTCTGGACAGGCCCCCAGGGGAGTCTCTTTCGAACCGGGTGCAGCTCCCCCTGCTTCTTCAGGAGGCTCTGGCCCTTTTTCTCTTTCGAGCGGTGGAGGAGGTCCCCTTTTGTCAGCAGGGCTCCGGGTTTTATTCCAGGTACTTTCTGGTTCCTAAAAAGACCGGGGACCTCTGCCCTATCCTGGATCTTCGGAAGCTGAACAAGTTCCTGGTCAGGGAGCGGTTCCGTATGCGCTCTCTTCCCACTTTGTATCCTTTGATGGACGAGGGGGACTAGTTGTGTTCCCTTGACCTGAAGGAGGCCTACACACATGTTCCGATCCACCCGGCCTCCCGGAGGTTCCTTCGGTTTCAGGTGGGAGACCTTCGTCTACAATATCGGGTCCTCCCGTTCGGGCTCGCTTCGTCCCCACGGGTCTTCACGAAGTGCCTCGTGGTGGTGGTGGCAGCCTTGCGGTCGCGAAGACTTCAGGTTTTCCCGTACCTCGACGACTGGCTTATCAAAGCCCCGTCGAGGGAGGGGGTTATTTCAGCGACCCGTCAGACTATTATCTTCCTTCAGCATCTGGGCTTCGAGGTCAACTTCCCAAAGTTCCAGTTGTGCCCCTCTCAGTCCCTGCAGTTTATTGGGGCAGTGCTGGGCACGGTTCACCTCCGTTCGTTTCTGCCTCAGCCTCGGCAGGCTGCCCTCATTCAGCTCAGTCGGCTGGTTGCCCTGAGGGCTTTGGTCTCGGCTAAGCAAATGATGATCCTCTTGGGGCACATGGCCTCCACAGTCCATGTGACACCCTTTGCCAGACTGCACCTTCGCATCCCTCAGTGGACTCTGGTGTCTGAGTGGAGACATGATCGGGATCCCGCTTCTCAGCACATTGCGTTGACTCCCTCCTTGAAACATTTGCTCCGTTGGTGGACCAGCTCTTCCAGTCTTTCCAGTTGTTTGCTCTTTCTCTTGCCCCTGCCTCAAAAGGTTCTGACGATGGTTTCCTCTGCGTACGCCTGGGGGGCGCACCTCGACGGCCTTAGATTCAGGGTCTTTGGTCGAGTGCGGACCGTCGCTGCCACATCAATCTTCTGGAGCTCCGGCCATTTACAATGCCGTGGTGGCTTTTCATCATTTGCTTCAGGATCGGGTGGTCCTGGTGTGCACAGACAACCAGGTGGCGATGTATTACGTGAACAAACAAGGGGGTACTGTTTCCCTGTCTCTCTGCAGGGAAGCTCTTCGGCTTTGGGAGTGGGCTTACGCCACAACATCTTCCTTCGAGCGGTTTACATCCAGGGCGAACTGAACTGCCTGGCGGACCAGTTGAGTCACCTTCTTCAGCCGCACGAATGGTCGCTCCATTCCTTGACTCTGCGTCAGATGTTTGCTCGATGGGGGACTCCGCAGATAGATCTGTTTGCTTTGCCCCTCAATCACAAGTTGTCTCGCTTCTGCTCAAGGATTTACTCCCCGGATCGTCTCGAGGCGGATGCTTTCCTTCTGGATTGGACGGGCAGGTTCCTCTACGCGTTCCCTCCCTTTCCTCTGATTTTGAAAACACTCGTGCACCTCAAGTCAGTACGCGCCACCATGATTTTGATAGCTCCTCGGTGGCCCCAGCAGCCATGGTTCTCCCTGCTCCTCCAACTCAGTGTCAGGGAACCTCTACTTCTGCCTGTTTTTCCTTCTCTGCTGTCTCAGAGTTGGGGTTCGCTCCTGCATCCCAACCTGCCGTCTCTACACTTGACGGCTTGGTTCCTTTCCATCTGACTCCTTCCTTTGAGTTCTCTCAGTTGGTGCGAGATGTCCTGGAAGCTTCTCGGAAGGCTTCTACTAGGCTGTGTTATTCCCAGAAGTGGACTAGATTCGCCACGTGGTGTGCTTCCCACCACGTAGAGCAGGGGTGCCCACACTTTTTGGGCTTGCGAGCTACTTTTAAAATGACCAAGTCAAAATGATCTACCAACAATAAAAATGCTAAACATTTATTTATTTATATATATATATATATATATATATATATATATATACACATATACACACACACACACCGAGTGTACTTTGTATTTATGTTCAAATATGTTTTTTATTATACAGCAAATACAGAATACAAAAATACAAAGCCAACAATAACCAACAAACACAAGTAGCACAGAGAAAAAGACAACCTCCTCTACTCATACCAACCCACCCAACCTCCAGGACCCCCCCCCCCCTTTCAAAAGATTAACAGTACCGTTGGCAACCCATGATAAATGCAAAGGTACTCCCAGCCAAAGGAACTGGAGAGATTCGGACTATACAGCTCAAATGAAAATAAAATGCTGAATAAACTTGGAAGAGCCATGGGGTAAACTGGTCTTAGTCTCCTTGTGAATATTTTATCTTAAGGAGCCTTGTGGCCTTTTGCTTTTGCTCAGTATTGGACGCTGTCTGTTGTTTATTTTTCTCTTCTTGTCTTTCTCTTCTTCTTCTTCTGTTCTCTCTTTCTTTGCTTCTCTTCTGGGTGAGGGGGAAGGGATTTTGGATTCCCGGGATCACCAGAGTAAGACCTCAAAGAGCCCATACTCTTCTGACCCCCGGGAACCCAAAATCCCCTCCCCCCAGCACAGAAAGAGAGAACAGAAGAAGAAGAGAAAGATAAATAACAGACAAGTGTCTGATACTGAGCAAAAACAAAAGGCCACAAGGCTCCTTAAGATAAAATATTCACAAGGAGACTACGACCATGGGGTGATAAGGAAGCCAAATAAGCTCCCCAAATGAGCAAGTAACTCTAATGACGATGAGTATGACCCACTGCCTCTCATTTATATTTAAAATATATATTGTTTACCTTGCAAAACAGCATGAACATGTATAGCACAATACAATTTTGTACATTTTTGGCCATTACCTTACTCTGATGAAGACTTGGCCTGAATGGAATTAGCCAGTGTTGCTTAGTCCGGACAGTAGTTGCTGATAGCCAGCCTCAAACAGACTTCCAAATGATCATCAGTCATGGTGGAACGGTATTTGGACTTAATAATCTTTATGTGGGAAAAGGCTGACTCGCATAAATAAATTGAACCGAATAATGCAGTCAAGAAGGTAGCACATTTCTTCATGTTTGGGTACTTTTCCTCAGGGATTAAGTTCCAGAACTGTTCATGAGCCCTAGACTTCAGCTCAATGTCAGCCTGTAGTATGAAAATCTCCTCCTCCACTCCAGACAAATTCAGATGAAACAGCATTGCAATTTTTGATGCAAGTAAATCAACCTCAAATCTTGCCGAAATGGGTAGCACATAAATGTAGCAACTGGCTCGAGTAAAGCAAAGTCTTGAAAGCATCTGTCAAACTCTGAAAGACAATTGTCAATCTGCTGAGTGTAGCGGTCACTGTCGAGTTGCGCACAAGCCTTTTGCTGCATCTCCAGCTCTGATGCGAGGTTTTGAAAGTTTCCAAAATCATGGCGCTGCAGCTTTGAGACAGATGTTTCATCTTTCCTTTGAAAGCATTAACTGACCTGATCAATTTGATCATAGTTTTGTCTTTTCTTTGCAGCTCTACATTGAGATCATTCAACATGTTGGTCAGATCGGTTAAAAATGCCAAGTCTAGCAGCCACTGGTTGTCATTTAGTTGGTTGAATTCTGCATGTTGAGCGACTCCTTTATCTCCGGACATAGCTCTCAAAATCTCTGCAGGAATTTCCCCCTACTGAGCCATCTCACATCAGTGTGTAGTAACAATTCAAGATGGTCGCAGTCAGCTTCCTCCAGATGCGCATGGAACAGACGTCTTTGAAGAGATCTGGCTCGAATAGAACAGGCGATCTTCAATGCCACATCCATTATCTCCTTCATGTTTAGCATTTTTGCGCATAATGCTTGTTGGTGAATTATACAGTGGTAATTAAGGAAGTCAGGGAAAGCCTCATCCTCCCTGCACCTGGCAATAAATCCATTCAAGGAGCCAACCATTGCGGGAGCACCATCCGTGGTGATTGACACCAATTTGCAAACTGGGAGCTGAGTTTGCTCCATAAAGTTTTTGAAACACTGAAAAATGTCTTCTCCTCGCATGTGTCCCTTCAGTGGTAGTATTGTTAACAGCTCCTCTTTTGAAGTCATATCTTTGAACACCATTCGAATAAAAATGCACAACTGTGCTGTGTCGCTTAAGTCTGTTGACTCATCCAATTGCAGCGATAAACACTCACAATCCGCAATGTCCTTCCAAAGCTGCTGTGTCAAATCCTCGGCCATTATTTCACAATGCCGTGTAACTGTGTTTCTTGATAGCTGGAGAGCTTTGACTGCAGATAATATCTCTGGATTGTTTTTGAAGTCCTGAAACAATGAGTTAGCTGCTTCAATAAATACTTCTTTTATCATCTGTCCACCTTGGAAGGATTTCTTGTGTTTAATGATGGCATGACTCACCCTGAATGATGCATCAGTGGCTGCCTTTGCTTTTGAGGTTAGCTGTGAGAAAAATGAACACTGTCCGGACAACTGTGATTTCAGTTCCCTCACCTTTCTTTTTCTTAGCTCGCTTTTCGGTGGGTAGTCAGTGTCGTACTTTTTATGAATAGTCCGAAAGTGTCGTTCCACATTTCCTTTCTTTGGAGTAGCGATGGTAGATTGGCATATCAAACAAACACACTTTGAATATGACATTGTGAAAAAAAATCCTCCTCCCATTCTGAATGGAAGTAGTACATTTTTGGTTTCTTACTTGGTCCAGCTCCCCCACTCATTTTTAGACCCGTTCTTTAGTATAAATAAACTGGAAGCCGCTAACTAGGGGCAAGATTCTCAAAAGTTTAAAGCCGTAGCTAAACTATTTTCCCGCAGTTTAGCCTGTATGCAGTTTAACAGCAGATTATCAAAACAGATTATTTGGGTCTTTAGTGAGGTTACTATCAGTCTCCGACACTGATATGTGTGGTGGAGTTTTGTAGTAGCTTGAAATAGAATCAAGTGTGCTTTTAATATATACAGTGGTGCCTCGCATAACGGACGCCTCGCACAGCGAACGCTGCGCACAACGAACTTTATGTCTTGATTCGTACAACGAACTTCGTTTCACACAACGAAGTCGCCCGAGCTGCATCCTTCCGCGCAGGCACTGCGCTTAACTGCCCTCTCTCCGTCTGGCTCCCTCTTGCCCCCCCCCCGACTCCCCGACACGATCGGGGCAAGAGGGAGCCCAAGCCCTCTTGCCCCCCCGACTCCCCGACACGATCGGGGCAAGAGGGAGCTCAAGCCCTCTTGCCCCCCCGACTCCCCGACACGATCGGGGCAAGAGGGAGCCCAAGCCCTCTTGCCCCCCCGACTCCCCGACACGATCGGGGCAAGAGGGAGCCCAAGCCCTCTTGCCCCCCCGACTCCCCGACACGATCGGGCCAGGAGGGAGCCCAAGTCCTCCTGGCCACGGCGACCCCCTAACCCCACCCTGCACTACATTACGGGCAGGAGGGATCCCAGGCCCTCCTGCCCTCGACGCAAACCCCCCCTCCCCCCAAACGACCGCCCCCCCCCAAGAACCTCCGACCGCCCCCCAGCCGACCCGCGACCCCCCTGGCCGACCCCCACGACACCCCCAACCCCCTTCCCCGTACCTTTCTGTAGTTGGCCGGACAGATGGGAGCCAAACCCGCCTGTCCGGCAGGCAGCCAACGACGGAATGAGGCCGGATTGGCCCATCCGTCCCAAAGCTCCGCCTACTGGTGGGGCCTAAGGCGCCTGGGCCAATCAGAATAGGCCCGGGAGCATTAGGTCCCTCCTGGGGGCGGGGCCTGAGGCACATGGGCCCAACCCGACCATGTGCCTCAGGCCCTGCCCCCAGGAGGGACCTAAGGCTCCCGGGCCTATTCTGATTGGCCCAGGCGCCTTAGGCCCCACCAGTAGGCGGAGCTTTGGGACGGATGGGCCAATCCGGCCTCATTCCGTCGTTGGCTGCCTGCCGGACAGGCGGGTTTGGCTCCCGTCTGTCCGGCCAACTACAGAAAGGTACGGGGAAGGGGGTTGGGGGTGTCGTGGGGGTCGGCCAGGGGGGTCGCGGGTCGGCTGGGGGGGCGGTCGGAGGTTCTTGGGGGGGGCGGTCGTTGGGGGGAGGGGGGGTTTGCGTCGAGGGCAGGAGGGCCTGGGATCCCTCCTGCCCGTAATGTAGTGCAGGGTGGGGTTAGGGGGTCGCCGTGGCCAGGAGGACTTGGGCTCCCTCCTGGCCCGATATTGTCGGGGAGTTGGGGAATCGGCGGGGCAAGAGGGCTTGGGCTCCCTCTTGCCCCGGTCGTGTCGGGGAGTCGGGGGGGCAAGAGGGCTTGGGCTCCCTCTTGCCCCGATCGTGTCGGGGAGTCGGGGGGGCAAGAGGGCTTGGGCTCCCTCTTGCCCCGATCGTGTCGGGGAGTCGGGGGGCAAGAGGGCTTGGGCTCCCTCTTGCCCCGATCGTGTCGGGGAGTCGGGGGGGGGGGCAAGAGGGCTTGGGCTCCCTCTTGCCCCGATCGTGTCGGGGAGTCGGGGGGGCAAGAGGGCTTGGGCTCCCTCTTGCCCCGATCGTGTCGGGGAGTCGGGGGGCAAGAGGGCTTGGGCTCCCTCTTGCCCCGATCGTGTCGGGGAGTTGGGGGGGCAAGAGGGCTTGAGCTCCCTCTTGCCCCGATCGTGTCGGGGGTGCCAGGGACCACACGGAGTCACCCACCGTACCACCCGATTCGGGTAAGCGCAGGTATCGGTGGGTGGCTTATTTGCGGGGGGGTGCCTTATTTTACATTTTTTTCTAAAAAGGGGGGGGCTGTCTTATTTGATGGCCCTGCCTTATCATCGGGGAAACACGGTAGAAAAAAAAAAAAATGAACAGTTAAGTCCCAGTTTTTGCCGCTGAGACTCTGCCCTCTCTCACTGTAAAATTAGACTCTACTTAGTCTGTCTTTAAATTTAAAAAATGTGTGTTGTTTTAAAAAACAATTATGTTTTTAGATGTATCTAAATAAAAATAATAACCAAAAATGTATCTTTTTTTATGTCATCTTAGCATATTTTATGCTGCAGAACGAATTATTTTTTTTTACATGTATTCTTATGGGAAAACGCGTTTCACATAACGAACGTTTCGCATAACAAACTTGCTCCTGGAACCAATTAAGTTCGTTGTGTGAGGCACCACTTGTACTAAGGTTTTTCCAAGTTCTCCTAACTAGCTGATCAGGAAAAGGCAGCAAGAGATCCACAGCAAACTGGAGTGGATCCACAGACACACTGGAGAGAGAAATAAGGGGAAAAAAGCCCAGATAAAATTTGATATTAATTGTATTAGTGATTTCAAGACATCTATGCTTGATAACATGATTCTCAACTAATACAACCATTCATATCATTGTGTTTCGTCTATCTAAACACCAGTATTGGCTTAATTTATTAGTCATTACAAACACTAAAAAATAAGACAGTGTCTCTAATTAATTTTGGGCCCAAAAAACGCACTAGTTCTTATTTTCGGGGTAGGTCTTATTTTCGAGGAAACACAGTAGTATTCTTTGAATATATAACATTGAAGTTTGGACTTTTTTTTCCTATTTTCAACATTCATCTTCTACTAATTTACTGCATGATTTAGTCACCGCTCACTATCCAACATGAACATTTTGGATCACTTATTTCACACCTTGGATTATTCATTTATTTTAAACTTAATTTGGGTCTTTTTATCTTTTCTACAATTCATTTTAAGAGGGTCTTCTGTGTTTTAAGATCCCACCATGAGTGTATAATTTCCTCTTTTTTTTCTAGTCTAAGACTGTACTCATTTTTCTTTTGGGTCCGAACTACATGTTCCACCTGATTGCAGGTGTCATTTCAGACTGGCCTTATTATGTCCTGAAGCAACTCTTCCCAACTAGTGCTGCCCAATTCAAGAAAAAAAATTTGATTCTATTCAGCTTACTAAATTTATTTTTTGATTTGATTTTTCTGCCCAAGTGAGTGTTTTTTTTTTTCAAACATCCTGTTGGGTTTATTTTATAGCCTCTTCACCCCCTTTGCCCTCTCCTACCCACACTGGCACTGTGGTGTAAACAAAATTAATAAAAAAGACTTTTCCTCTCTCTGTAAAATCCTAGCTTACGTTTGCAGTCTAACACCACCTCTGGCAAGATACACATTTCAAATTTGACATATTGTAATCACAAAATAGAAAATGAAATTATTTTTTCTACCTTTTGTTGTCTGGTCATTATTCAGATCATGTTGGTCCCAGACTCTGGTTGTCGTCTGGTCATTATTCAGATCATGTTGGTCCCAGACTCTGGTTGTCTTCTGATAACTCACTTGCCAGAGTCTCCTGCCCATTTGTTGTTTTCTTCTTTCACCATGCTAACCATCCATCTTCCATCTCTGTCCAACCCTTCTGTTTTCCTTCCCTCCCCAGGAGGTCTGGCATCTTTCTTTTTTTTAGTCTCCCTCCACAGATCCACCTTTTCTTAACTACCCTTTCATCCAGCATCTCGCCTTCCTTCCTCACCACCCCAGGGTCCACCATCTCTCCCTTTCTCTTCCCAATTACCTTCCTATCCAGTATCTCTATTCCCCCTCCATACCATCCCTTGTGTCCAACTTCTTCCCTGTCTGTTCCTTCCCACCCTAAATCCCATTGTCCACCATCTCTCTCCCTCTCCTCTGTTTTAAAGACCCATTATTTCTTTTCCCCAAAGTCTGGCTTATGCATGTCTCTTTGAACCCCCTTCTCTCCCTCCCTCCCTCCATGTACTTCTACACCAGGGCCCCCCCCGAAGGCCTGACCCCCCACCGAAGGTTGACTCCCCCCCTGAAGGCCTGCACTACCCCTTGAAGGACAGCATTCCCCCCTCCCGAAAGCCTGTCCTCCCCACATCCATTTACCTAATTCCAGCAGGGAGCAGTCTGCAGAGAGGATCGCTGGTACTTTAGTGATCTTTGCAGGTTGCCATAGGCCTCAGGAGCTGTCTTCCCTCTGCCCCAATCCTGTCTCTGACTCAGAGGAGGGGCAGGACCATGGCAGAGGGAAGACAGCTCCTGAGGCCTATGGCAACCTGCAAGAATTGCTAAAGTACCATCTGCCACCGGCCGTCTCCCATTCATCCTCTTTGGAGATCCCCACAGGAACAAGGAAATTAAATTAATAGAATATTTAGGCACAGGAAAACAAAGAAATACAGAAGAAACATACCTCCAAGAACTGCCCCATGTGTCACAATGCTCGTTAGTGGAACCGAATAAAAGATACTTCAGTGTAGAGGGGAAGATGGGTCATAGTTCAAGGGGAAGGGGGCCAAAAGGGAAAAAGTTCTAGTGGAACCTATACAAGCACAATGGATTTAGAAGGGGGCAGCGGTCCGCCCCGGGTGCACGGCTTGGAGGGTTGCACAGCCAGCCAGGTCTGGGTCATCCTGCCCTTCCTTTCCCCTGGTCCGCGCTCGGGGCTCGCGCCTGCCTGGTCCTGCGCCGCCGCTCGAATGGTGCTGTCAACTCTCGCGAGTCGCACGATAACCAGCACCATTTGGGGGGCGGCATAGGACCAGGCAGGTGCGAGCCCCGAGCGCAGACCAAGGAAAAGGAAGGGCAGGAGGACCCGGATGGCCGTGCACCTGGGGCGGACCGCCCCCCCTCCCCCGGTACGCCACTGATTGGGAAGCCGATTTTTGGGGTTTTAAAATTGTTTATCGGGCAGCACTAGGCCTCGGCTCTTACCTCAATCAACAGGCCTTCTGTTTCTTGTGGTGCGCTGAGCTCTATCCCTCACCGACCTTCACCCCACCCTGCCAGCACTCTGATTGGCCGGCGTTCTTCAAGAGGCAGGCCAGTCAGGAGGGGAAAAAGAGAAGGGAAGAAGGGAACCCGCTCTGGGGTCGCCTGAGCGAATGACCTGTCGATCGCGATCGACGTATTGGACACCCCTGACGTAGAGCCTCTGCCTCCTTGTCCTCAGTCCTAGATTATTTTCTTCATTTGTCTAGGTCTGGCCTCAAGACGAATTGTATTAGTCCATGCGATTGCTGCCTTTCATCGGCAGCTTGATGGGAAATCGCTTGCAGTCCACCCGCTGGTTTCTCGCTTCATGAGGGGCCTCTTGAATGTCCATCCTCCTCTCAAGCCTTCCCCTGTGGTTTGGAATCTGAATGTGGTTCTCGCTCAACTGATGAAGCCTCCTTTTGAACCCATTGATAAGGTTCCTCTGAAGAAGTTCCTTACTTGGAAAGTGGTGTTCCTGATTGCTCTCGGGTCTGCTCGCAGAGTCGGTGAGCTATAGGCTCTAATTGCGGACCCACCTTTTACTGTCTTTCATCAAAACAAGGTGGTCATGCGTACTCATTCTAGGTTCTTGCCTAAGGTAGTTTTGGAATTCCACCTTAATCAGTCTATTGTCCTTCCGGTGTTTTTTCCTAAGCCCCATTCTCATCCGGGAGAGGTGGTGCTTCATACTCTTGACTGTAAGAGGGCGTTGGCTTTTTATCTCTAACGGACCCAGTCTTACCAGAAGGTTGTTCAACTTTTCTTGTCCTTTGATCCTAATCGGTTGGGGCGTCCTGTCTCCAAGCGCACCTTGTCAAACTGGTTGGCTGCTTGTATTTCCTTCTGCTATGGTCAGGCTGGTCTCTCGCTGCACGGTCGGGTCATGGAGCATAAAGTCTGAGTGATGGCAGCGTCTGTCGCTTTCCTCAGGTCCACGCCTTTTGAGGAGATCTGCAAGGCCACCACTTGGTCTTTGGTTCATACTTTCACCTCTCACTACTGTCTGGATGTTTTTTCCAGACGCAACAGCTAGTTTGGCCAATCGGTTTTGCGTAATCTGTTCTCCTAAATTGCCAACTCTCCCTCCGTCCCCTTTGGTTAGCTTGGAGGTCACCCACATGTAGAAAATATGCTGCCTGCTTGTCCTGGGATAAAGCACAGTTACTTACCGTAATAGGTGTTAGCCAGGGACAGCAGGCAGATATTCTCGCAACCCTCCCACCTCCCCGGGCTGGCTTCTTTGCTAGCTATCTGAACTGAAGACCACGAGGAGGAGACGCGCCCTCTAGTGGAGCGGGAAGGCACACGCATGCGTGGTGCAGCACTAGCAAACTTTGAGATCTTCAATCAAGTTTGCTTGAAAAGCTGTCCATGACGGGGCTCCGTGGATGATGTCACCCACATGTAGAGAATATCTGCCTGCTGTCCCTGGATAACGCCTGTTATGGTAAGTAACTGTGCTTTAAGTTGCATAAAATCTGTTTATAAAGCTTATTAAATTAGTGCTGTTGCTGCTTAAAAGTTTATGAAAAACAAATCATTAGATACGACGGTCATTTCATAAATAATGCACACTATTTTTAAAATTTACATGTTTTATTTATTTATTTATTTATTTATTTCAAGTATTTCTTTACAGTCCTTCAATATAGTCTCCCTGCTTTGCAATGATCGAGTCTCAACGTCCGGGAAGCTTCATTATTCCATCCAAGACACTGTTTTTTTAGTTGCCAAATGGTTCAGGTACCAGTGGAAGAAAGCTCTTCCAGAGATGCAAAACGATGTCCATGCATAGGTTGTTTCAACTTTGGAAAAAGGTCAAAGTCTGGTGGACTCATGTCTGGACTGTAGGGAGCATGAGGTAACACCTCCTAGCTGTATTTGCGTAGTTTTTCAATGACGAGTAGAGAGCTGTATCTTCTCCACAACCAAAAAATTTTCGATGAGCTTAATCAGAAGTCAAACAAATGACGATCTTTTGCTTATGATCATGAAGGCATCATCATCACAAAGTTCCATGTGGCAGCAGTGTTAACAGCAGTGTATTAGCGTGATTTTTCACAAAACATGCGCAGAAAAATGCACAAAATAGACCTCAGTTGTTCTTGGCTGAGCCACTCATTTGTCACAACAACGCTTGCCTGTACATAGGAAATGTCATTGACAAACTACACGAATACGGCTTCAAGCTCCCTACAGTCCAGGCATGAGACCACCAGACTTTGACCTTTTTCCAATGGTGAAACAACCTATGGGTAGACATTGTTTTGCATCTCTGGAAGAGCTTTCTTCCGCCGGTACCTGAGCCATTTGGCAACTGAACTAAAACGGTGTCTTGGATGGAATAATTTAATCTAATCTTCTATTTGTGCGTCGCTCACACCTATGCGGCTCAAGGCGACTGTAAAGAGAGGTTAGAGGGGAGAGAAAGAGGAGGGAGAGAGGGGAGGTGGATAGGTAAGAGGGAGAGGAAGGGTAGAGTAAAAGAGGAGAGAGTAGGAAGTGAGGAAGCTCCCCAGATGTTGGGACTCGGTCATTGCAAAGCGGGGCGACTATATTGAAGGACTGTAAAGAAATACTTGAAAAAAAATAAAAACATGTAAATTAAAAAAAAAAGTGTGCAGCATTTATGAAATGACCCTCGTATAAAGACAACAGAAAGAAACAAATGGGAAACTTTTTGCTTTTTGGCTGTTTTCACATTTTTGTAATGTGTTCTTAATGAACTATTCTTCCACTGCAAGTGGATATAGGCCCTTTAAGTTAACCCCTCAAAGTGATTGGTCCAAAAGTTGCCACATGCTTGGTCCAAAAGTTGCCACATGCTTGTCACTTATGCTACTCCAGCCTTACGCTGCTAACTCTGTTTATATGTACCATATGTACAATTGAGATGTGAATTGTTCTTGCCAGAACATAGCTGCTAATAATCTGGCATTCAGTTTGTCTTGTTTGTTTCCATAGCTGTTTTACCAGTTGGCGTTTCCAAAGCTTGCAGTTCCTGTATACGATCAGTTGGTGAAAAAGAAGCATGCAGTCAATGTGAAAGATTTGTGTGTCAGAATTGCAGAAAACTCTGCAGCTGCTGTAATAGAAGCACTTGTTCCTTTTGTTCAGTTGAGTAAGTGTCCAAATTTTTAAAGTTTGCATCATTGTATAGCACTACTAGACATATGCAGCACTGTACACGTTATATACAGGTACTTTCACTGTCCCCAATGGACTAACAAATCTGTACCTGAAAATAGAGGGTTAAGAGACTTGCTCAGGGTCACAAGGAGCTGCAGTAGGACCTGAAAACAACTCCCCAGGATCTGGTCCACTGCACTTCTTCACATACACTGTTCTCTAAACATGGTGAGCAAACTTGATACATTTCAGTGGCCATAAATATAACAAATGTTTAATAGATTATCCCAGGACAAGCAGGCAGCATATTCTCAACATGTGGGGTGATGTCATCCATGGAGCCCCAAAGTGGACAACCTTGCAAGCAGACTTGCTTGTAGAATCTTCAAAGAGTTTGAGTGCTGCACTGCGCATGCGCGAGTGCCTTCCCGCGGAACGTAGGTCGTGCGTCTCCTGTGGGGTACCTCGGTTTTCAGTTTTCCACGGAGCCAGAAGCACCTGTTTTCTCAGCTTTTCCGATTTTTGAGTTGCCTTCTCGTACCGCGGCTTTCTCTTTTTATTTATTTTGTTCCTTTTCTAGTCGCTATGCGTCGCGTATCTTTTTTTTTTTGTTTGTTTTTTAAATTTTATATTTTTTCCCATCGGTTTCAGTCCGGCGGGGCTTGGGCTCAGGCCTTGCCGCCGGCCCTCGTTTGTTTGCGGCCGTGTCTTTTCCTATGTCCCGGCCTCTTACCAGGTTCAAGAAGTGTAGCCAATGTAATCAGGCTATTTCTCTCACTGACCCCCATCATTGGTGTATCAAGTGCTCGGGGCCTGAACATTGTTCCGAGTGTTCCCCGTGCTGTGCTATTCTTCAAAAATGAGCTCTCTGGAGGTGTCGTGCCAAGATCCTCGAGCTCTTTGGTCCTATGGGGCAGTCTGCAGAAAAGACCTCGGCCTCTGCCTCGACCCCTGTTGCGGCTTCATCCTCCAAGTCCTCAACCTCGAGCAAGTCGCCCTTGTCCTCGAAGGCCTCGTCTGCTGTGCCTCTAAAGATCTCGACCTCAGGCAAGTCTCCTCTTTCCTCCGCAGGTACGTACCTAAGAAGCCTCCAGCTGAATCTCAGGCAATCCAGGCAACAAGTGCAGTCGTGCTGGCCTCTACGAGACCTCCTCCTAAGCATGCCTCCAAACATAGAGAATACTCATCTTCGAGGTTGCCCTCAATGGAGCGCACTGCTGCACCTTCCAGACCAGAGTCATTGGTCTCGGTGCTTGTTTTCCAGGATATACTTCAAGCCATACTGACCACACAGCTTACCACTGTTTTGGCCAAGCTTGCCCCTGCCTCAACCCTGCTTTCTGCGAGCCAGCCTGAGCATTCTGTCGAGGCACCTCGAGCAAAACCTCATCGGTCTCGACCATTGTCCTCCAGTGACTCCTCGCCTCGTCCTTCCCGGCCTGAGTCTCCAGCTACTCACCCTGTTTGAGACGTGGGGGACGAGCCTCGTTCGAGGTCTCACTCGAAACACTCCTCGTCCTCGAGGCACCTCGCTTCAAAGAAGACTAAAGAGTTTCCTTGGAAGAGTACAGAGTCTCCTATGCCTCGTTCGTCGAGGCCCATCGAAATCCCTTCCCAGGCATAGGTCTCGAACTCCGAAGCTTTCAACGCCTTGTGCTTCTCCACCTCGAGGCACATCAAGGTCCCAGATTCCTCTCTCGAGACCATGTAGGAGGGATCCTCCTTCGCCTGTCTCTACGAGGCTCTCATTTCCTCATACTCCTGGGACTTCTCCATTGAGGCTTCTTAAACGTAAGCACTCTCTCACTCCGCCTATATCACACAGCGGAGCTTCTTCCGTGACTCTTATGTTGGATACAGACATTCCTTCTCAGTACTCCAGGGAGGCTTCTCCATCTTACTCAGCGGCGCCTAGGTCTCGCTCCACTTCTCCTGAGGAGTCTTTGGCTTCAAAATCCACATCTTTTTCAAGATTCATTTTTGATATGAGTAAGGCTCTTCAGATTGATTTTCAATCTGAGTCTAAGTATACTCATGAATATTCGGCTGAAATGGAATTGCCTCATCTGCCAAAGGATACTATGAGATTACCTATGAATCCTGTTTTGAAACAAACTTTTCTCAGGAATCTTGAAACTCCTTATTCAAGTCCAGCTATCCCCTCTAAAATGGAATCTAATTACTGCACGGTTCCTTGTAAAGGGTTTGAGATGCCGCAATTGTCTCACCAATCCTTAGTGGTGGAATCATCTCTTTAAAAAATCTAACCCCACCAAGTTTTATGCTGCTGTTCTTCCAGACAGAGAGGGCCGCGCGATGGATAAATTTGGATGCCATCTTTATCAGAATTCCATGATGGCAAACAGGATCTTGAATTACAACTTCATGTTCACATCCTATCTAAAGTACTGCATTAAGACCATGCCCTACTTCTTTCCTGATCTGGCTGAACACCGATTGCCTGCGTTCCAACAACTTCAGCAGACCTTCTCTCGAATACATCTTCATGCTTCAAGCCACTTATGCCTTTGAAATGTCATCTCGGGTCACTGCTTTTGCTGTAGCAATGCATCGTCTGGCTTGTCTATGCATTGTAGACATGAACCCTAACTTGCAAGATCGTCTATCCAATTTACCGTGCCAAGGTAATGAGCTTTTGACAACTCCATTGAGGCTGCCACTAAGCGTCTCTCAGAGCATGAGGTCCTTTGCCTCTTTGATTTGACCTAAGGCGGCACCTCCACATTGATATCCACAGAAATCCACTCCAGCTTTCTCCAGGTCTCTACCTAGGAAACAGCCACAGCAGCAGCGTCAACAAAAACCCCAGATTCCTGCTGCAGCTAAGCCAGCACAGTCTTTTTGACAATCTAAGTCTGAGCATAACGTCCACCTATATCCATCAGACTTCTCTTCTTCCCATAGGAGGTCGGCTCCATCATTTTTACCAAAATGGGAGCAGATTACATCAGACCTCTGGGTTCTCGCCATCATTCGGGAGGGTTACTCACTTCAATTTCTTAAAGTTCCACCAGATCTCCCTCCAAGAGTTTCCTTCCAGCATGTCACAACTTCTCCTTCTTCGGGAAGCTCAGGCTCTTCTTCGCCTCCGAGCTGTTGCGGAAGTTCCCTTGACCCAATGGGACACGGGCTTTTATTCCCATTATTTTCTAGTCCCAAAGAAGACGGGAGATTTGCGACCTATCGTGGACCTCGGAGCTCTCAACAAATTTCTTGTCAAAAGAAAAGTTTTGCATGCTCTCTCTTCCAACACTGTATCCCCTGATGGATCAAGGTGATTGGTTATGCTCTCTAGATCTCAAGGAGGCTTATACTTGTATCCCAATTCATCCAGCCTCTCGCAGATTCCTGAGATTTCGGGTGGGGAATTTCCATCTTCAGTGCCGGGTCCTTCCTTTCGGCCTTGCCTCATCTCCAAGACTCTTCACGAAGTGCCTGGTGGTGGTGGCTGCAGCCCTGCGGACGCAGGGCCTTCAAGTCTTTCCATACCTGGAGGACTGGCTCATCAAAGCATCGTCTCAAGAGGTTATTGTAGCAACCCAACGGACTATTATGTTTCTCCAAAGTCTGGGGTTCGAAATCAATTTTCCAAAGTTCCAGTTATGTCCTTCTCAAACACTACAGTTTATTGGAGCCATACTGGACGCTGTTCAACTTGGAGCATTCCTGCCTCAGTCACGTCAGGATACTCTCATTCACCTTTGGCAACAAGTGTCTTCCCTCAAGTCAATCTCTGCAAGCCAAATGATGGTGGTACTCGGTCACATGGCTTCTACAGTTCACGCGACTCCTTTTGCCAGACTTCACCTCAGAATCCCTCAGTGAACCCTGGCATCTCAGTGGCAGCAAGCTTGCGACCCACTCTCTCAACACATTACAGTAACTCCTTCTTTGAGACAATCTCTCCACTGGTGGATGCTCTCTATCAATCTTTAACAGAGGTTTGCTATTTCACATGCCCCCTCATCAAAAGATTCTCATGACAGATTCTTCAACCTACACTTGGGGGGGCTCATCTCGATGGTGTCCGTACTCAAGGCCATTGATCCAGCATGGATCGTCAATGTTGCATCAATCTGTTGGAACTCAGAGTGATCTTCAATGCTCTCAAAGCTTTTCAGCATCTTCTTCATTCGCACAGACAACCAAGTCGCCATGTATTATGTCAACAAGTAGGGAGGAACAGGATCTCTCTCTTTTTGTCAAGAAGCTTTGAAGCTTTGGAATTGGGCAATCCTTCATAATACCTTCGTCAGAGCTGTCTACATCCAAGGGCAGCAAAACTGTCTGGCGGACAAATTGAGGAGTCTTCTACAACCTCACGAAGGACACTCAATTTCTCGCCTCTACATCACATTTTTGCTCAATGGACACTCAATTCCTCACCTCTACATCACATTTTTGCTCGCCTCTGTGTCTTCCCAGAACAAGCTGCCTCAGTTCTGCTCTTGGATATACTCTTCTCATCGCCTCGTGGCAGATGCTTTCCTTCTGGAATGGACGAATCAGTTTCTCTGTGTTCCTGCCATTGCCTCTGATTCTCAAGACTCTTGTCAAACTAAGACAGAGCACGCCACCATGATTCTGATAGCTCCTCGGTGGCCCAGACAACCATGGTACTCCCTTCTACTTCAACTCAGCACCAGGGAACCTCTGCTTTTACCAGTATTTCCTTCTCTGCTTAGGAGACTCTACTTCATCCCAACTTGCAGTCTCTACACTTAACAGCCTAACTGCCACTCTACAGTTCTCTCACTCTGTACAGGACATTCTAGAGCAGGGGTGTCCAACCTGCGGCCCCGTGAAGTATTTTGTGCTGCCCCCGGGTGTTTACCATCTTGCCGGCTCCCTCCTCTGTCTTGCTGGAGCGTTTTCACGTTTGTGCGGCCCCAGAAACATTTTTTTTGGGGCCAATGTGGCCCAGGGAAGCAAAAAGGTGGGACATCCCTGTTCTAGAGGCTTCCAAGAATCCGTCCACTAGACAGTGTTACACCCAGAAATAGACTAGATTTTCTACTTGGTGTACTACTCATCACAAGGAGCTGCAATCTACCTCCTTGTCTTCAATTTTAGATTACCTGCTGCACTTATCTCACTCTGGCCTCAAATCCACATCTATTAGAGTCCATCTGAATTTAATTGCTGCTTTTCATCAGCCTATCGAAGGGAAACCCCTTTCTGCTCATCATGTGGTTTCCAGATTTATGAAAGGACTTTCCAATATCAAACCACCTCTCAAGCCGCCTCCAGTGGTTTAGGATTTCAATCTTGTTCTTAATCAATTGATGAAGCCTCCATTCAAACCAATAGATTCGGTTCAGTTGAAATATCTCACTTGGAAAGTGGTTTTTCTCATTGCGCTCATCTCTGCTAGACAAGTCAGTGAGCTACAAGCTTTAGTGGCAGATCAACCTTTTACAGTATTCCATCATGACAAGGTGGTCCTCCGTACTCATCCAAAATTCTTACCTAAAGTGGTTTCAGAATTTCATCTCATTCAATCCATTGTTCTTCCAGTGTTTTTTTTCCAAAGCCTCATTCTCATCCTGGAGATACAGCTCTTCATACTCTGGACTGTAAGCGTGCTTTGGCTTTCTACTTGCAAAGGACTAAGCCACAGAGATCTTCTCAACTTTTTGTCTCCTTTGATCCAAACAAGTTGGGACATCCAGTTTCCAAGCGCACCATCTCCAACTGGTTGGCTGCTTGCATTTCTCTTTGCTATGCTCAGGCTGGACTACATCTAGAGGGTCGAGTCACAGCCCATAAAGTTAGAGCCATGGCAGCATCTGTAGTTTTCCTTAGATCTACTCCTATTGAGGAAATCTGCAAAACTGCCACTTGGTCCTGGGTTCATACATTCACCTCTCATTATTGTCTGGATTCTTTTTCCAGATGGGATGGCCACTTTGGCCAGGCAGTATTACAGAATTTATTCTCCTGAATTGCCAACACTCCCACCATCCCATTCTGATTTGCTTGGAGGTTACCCATATGTTGAGAATATGCTGCCTGCTTGCCCTGGGATAAAGCACAGTTACTTAACGTAACAGGTGTTATCCAGGGACAGCAGGCAGCTATTCTCACAACCCACCCACCTCCCCTGGTTGGCTTCTTAGCTAGCTCTCTGAACTGAGGAGACGCATGCCCTATGCTGGGCTGGAAGGCACTCGCGCATGTGCGGTGCAGCAGTCACAAACTTTCTAAAAATTCTTTAAGCAAGTCTGCTTGTGAAGCTGTCGGCATTGGGGCTCTGTGGATGACGTCACCCATATGTTGAGAATATCTACCTGCTGTCCCTGGATAACACCTGTTACGGTAAGTAACTGTGCTTTTGCAGCAAGACAAAATTACTGAAGTCATGATAGAATGCATTTGGTGTTACAATCGATGACCTCTAGGTTTAAAGTGATGTGATGATTTTGTGCTTCTCATGACTTTTTTCCAATTGCATATTTTGCACTGAATGGTTCTGTTTCTAAACAAAATAGAGGCAACCTGAATAAATACAATACAGCGTGTGGAGTGTATGGTACAGTGGTTTGAGCTACAGCCTTAGCACCCTGATGTGGTGGATTCAAATACCTTGCTGCTTCTTGTGACCCTGGTCAAGTCACGTATTTCCCCATTGCCCCAGGTACATTAGATAGAATGTGAGCCCATCGGGACAGGGGAAAAATGCTTTGAGTACCTGAATTTAAACTACTTAGACCAGGGATCTCAAAGTCCCTTCTTGAGGGCCACAATCCAGTCAGTTTTCAGAATTTCCCCAATGAATATGCATTGAAAGTAGTGCATGCACATAGATCTCATGCATATTCATTGGGGAAAACCCGACTGGATTGCGGCCCTCAAGGAGCGACTTTGAGACCTCTGACTTAGACTAAGTGGTATGTAAATACTAAAAATAAAATAAATAAAAAATACTTTAAGGAACAAATTGTATCCAGCAGCTATATTGCCCATGTAAAATACTAACTCTGCCTTCCTTAACCAATTGACCAACTTTAATTCAGCATCAGCTGCTTGAACACAGCTAGATTCCAGCCAGCCATGTTGTAGGAGTGAAGTAGTCACCACACATTTTCAAGTTAAAAAGCTATTTCTAAAGCTGAGATTTCACCAAACTAGAAGGAGCATTAAGGAAGAGTCTTGGAACAGTGGTGAATCTTCCCCAAGAGTGGCATGCTGTGGCAACATACCTGGGAAGTAGCAAAATATCCCAAGAACTGCAGGCCAGCTTAGTCTCGGCTAAGTTGGTGTTGATTCCACAGTAAGACTGGGCAAAATGGGATTAATGGGAGAGTAGCAAGCTAGAACCGGTTGATATCTAAAAGTAACATTAATGCTTATTTCACAAACTTCCAAAATATACCTGGATGATTCTTTCTACCTCCCCCCCCCCATTTTTTTTCTTTTTTTTACTAATGTTCTATCTACAGATAAGTCAAAAGTGGAACTCTTTGGACAACAGGTCCCACTATGTTTAGCTACATACATGCATGCATACCCTTTTCATGAAGAGTGACCCAAAGCGGTTTACAATAAAGGCAGTCTCTGTTTTACAAACATCTGACTTAATGTCGGATTCGTACAAAATCAAATCTAATTTTGTTTCTCATAAGCCATTTAGGTGTAAAGGTTTGGATTGGCCTAACCTGTCCTGGCTTGATCCATTAGAGATGCTCTGGCAGGACCTAAAACAAGCAGGTTCTCTTAGGTTTATGTGCATGGATTAAAGCTACTCTGCAAAGGGTGGGCTAAGATTGCTAAAGAAGAATGTGTAAAACTGATGTTTAATTATAGAAGACAACACAAAGTAATACCCAATTATAGAAACAATATACAATACAAACAGCAATCTGTATAGATACTTTAATTGCATCAAATTTTTGTATCTAAAAACATACCGTATATACTCGAATATAAAATGAGAACCTTCCCCTCCCCCCCCAAAAAAAGAGGAAAAAAGGTTGACTGAATATTTCAAGTGCAGTGCCCTGCCAGGCTCTGCACCCAGCCCCCTCCCTCCCCTGCTGGTCTCTGTACCCTGTCTCCCCTCCCTCCCGATGCCTTACAAGCCTCCACCAGGTCTAACATAAGTCCTGGTGGGCCAGGACAGGAGGGATTTCTCCCATCTCCTGCTCCAGCCAACTTTTAACAATTTTTATCTCCCTCCCGCCACCCCCCTTAACTGCCCCCCATGTATCTTTTAAATCCCTTGTGGGCCGGGACAGGAGTGATTCCTTCAGTTTCCTGTTCCTGCTGACTTTAGACAACTTTTATCTCGCTCCTGCATGCTCCGCATACCTGTTAAGTTCCTGGTGGTCCAGTGGTGAACCATGGCAGGAGCAATCTTCCTTCGCTCCTGCCCACGCAGAGCCACTTGCTAATTGATTACTGCGAGTTCACGGGACTGCGAGAACTCCTGGAAACCAATTAGCAAGTGGCTCTGCATGGGCAGGAGCGAAGGAAGGTCGCTTATACTGTGGTTCACCACTGGACCATCAGCAACTTAACAGGTAGGCGGAGGGTGCGGGAGCAAGATAAGTTGTCTAAAGTTGGCTGGGACAGGAGACTGAAGAATCTCTCCTGTCCCGACCCATCCCTGGTCCACCAGGGATTTAAAAGATACGTTGGAGGGGGAGGAGGTAGAGAAATTATTAAACTTGGCTGGGGCAGGAGACGAGAGGGATCACTTCTGTCCCAGCCCACCACTGGACTACCAGGTCTTACTGCAGACCCAGCAAAGGCCTGCAACTGGTTTGGGAAGGGTGGCGGTTCAGTGCTGACCCAAATATAAAAGTGGCCCAAAAATCTGTGTATATATTTGCCAGAATCCATAAATCATGCTGAGAAAAATTCCATCAGTCTATAATGAATCTGATTGGAAATACTAAATATTAAAAACCTGACTCATATTTTGGTGTAATACCTGCTTCAGGATCTTCTACAATCTAGGTGTGATGAGATTGTCAAGGCAGTAGATCAATTAGCAACAAAAAATATAAATGGCCTTTAAAACGAGAACTAAAGCATAAAAAGTGTATATTAAATACTTTACCACAAGTCACATTGAGTTAGCTATTTAAACATGTAAATAGTTTCTGGAAATTAAACAAAAATTGATTAAATACACATAATAAAATTAAAAATGGATACAAAAAACTAGTTTAAATTAAACTGCTTTCAATTATAAGAAACATTTGATTGCAATTACTGCTGCTGAAGGTGGTGCAATCAGTTAAGTTGGATTTCCCACTTGGATAATATGGATGTTAACTTCCCCTCCCTTCCTGCCACCCTTTTTCAAAAGTTTAGCATGTTTTTTAGCGCCAGCTATGGTGGTAACAGCTCCAATGCTCATAGGAATTCGTTGAGCGTCAGATTTGTTACCGCTGCGGCAAGCGCTAAAAATGCAATACACTTTATTAAAAAGGGGGGATTATTTGATCAGGTTCTTTGGCTAGGTTTTTTAAGATCAGAAACTATTCAGTGTGATGCAATAACGGGGGAAATCAGGAAGGGGGGGAGCAAAAACTTTCATATCACTTTATTTTTCTATAAGATATGAAGCATGGAATTGTTTATTTCTAGTTGTGTAAAAATATTTTTTTCTTTCCTTGCCAGTGAGAGGTTATTGTGCTACAACTGCACTATGTATGAAATATAAAAGGATCATCTGAAACAGGCTGCTGCACTGGACTATGCTGATGTAGTGTCTGTCTTTTTTTTTTTTTTTTTTTTAAGTACTATGTTAGTGATTGTATGTGTATATATTGATTCTTTTATGTTTGACTTTTTAAAATTGTATTGTGAAAATTTAAATAAAACTTTTGTACAAAAAATTTGAATTCCATTTCTTGATTTCAAGTCTCTTCCATACTGCCCTTAAGAGAGGTGCGGCTGGGTATATGTGGTTGTATATATTAAAGTTTGTATTCGGCCCCCTAACAAGCTCAAATTTCAAGCAGTTATCTGGGGCAATGAGACTTGCCTCCTGCAATTACCAACTACTCCTTAGCAAACTAGAAAATGTTCAAACTATTCCTTAAGTACTTCTTAATATCTTAACAATGTGTACTTCTTATCATAACAATTCTTATGTAATCCGCCTTGAACCGCAAGGTGAAGGCGGAATAGAAATCACTAATGTAATGTAATATTCCAGTGCAATAGGTGTGTCATGCTGAATGCTAAGGTATTCTCCCCATGCTTGTGAGCTGTGCAGAAGGAATCCACTCCAACCTTTCAGTTCCTCTTACTTCAGCAAAGAACTCTGATGCTCCATTTCAGTTTTTCTTTCTGATTGTGAGCCGGAAGGAGTCTTTTCTGATCTGCTCAGTATATTTCTTCAGTGGCAGCTTTTGGTGCTCAGAGCTCCTGGGGGTGGGGAGGAAGCTGTGCCTGTATGGAGAAGCAGACTGGAGGTTTGCAGCTGACGGTGTACCCCTAGAAGTTTTGCTCACCTATTCGTTTGCAGGGACTTAATGCAGGCATCAGCAGGGTCTCAGTGGGGCTTTCAGGCTACCGGCAGCATTTTGCCTCCCCCCTTTTTTTTTTTTTTGCATCTGTGGGGGTTTGAGGTCACATTGGTCTGACTAGCAAGTTTTCAAGTTTTTATTAAAATTTGTTTAAATTGCTTATCTATTTCCTAAGCCTGAAGAATTCAGTGTTGGAGGAACAGTCCCATTGAGGCAGTGATTTTCTTCTTCCAGAGCCAGCTACTTTTAGAGTTGAGGCAGGCTGTAGCACGTTTACAGAACATAACAGCGAGTAAGGATTTTTGTAGCCTATGAGAAAAATCAGGGGGGGGGGTCTGAAAAGGCTCATTTTCAAGGTTTCTGCCACTTCCTTTAGGCCCCCCCCCCTCAAAAATCATATTTTTTTTAGCTTGTTTTCAGTTAATCTGTGAGCCTTTTTTGTGCCAAAATGCTGCTATGGCAGCTACCTTGGATTCCCTCCCCCCAATTCTGCAGAACCTTCAAAATACCTCATTTTACCTCAAAACTGGCAGGGGTGAAGTTCTTAGGCTTTTAAACCTAATTCATGCCAAGTTTGTACTGGATAGATGCTGGAAGAGTGCCACACAGTGTGTGGAGAGGCAGTCGCTTTGGGTCTAGCCTCCCCTCAGTTTCTAGGGTTGAGGAGACTTTGGATGGCCTGTCTGCTGGGAGAGAATCTCTTCCAGAGCTCCAGAAGAGCAGCTTACCTAGGTGTTGGAGCGTGGAACCTAAGAGATGCAAAGTGGAGTCATCTAGAGGGGACTCGGTGCTGCCTAGTACTGCTCTCTCTTCTGAATTTATTAATCTGATATGGAGATGGCCAGGATCTCCAGGGGAGTCTGGCAGCAAACAGGGAGGTGCATGAGGGAGCTTGGGCTTCCAGGGTGTGCCTGTCTCGATAGCAGAGGCTGGCCAGGATCTGGTGAACCTTTCCAAGAGATTCAGAGGATGAAGGGTCTCTATATATGCCTTTGCTGTTGCAGAGTGATCCTTCATGCTGGGAGAAACGGGGTCAAAGATAGGAGTGAGTATGCAAGATACAGTGGTGGCCCTCGACCAGGGGGATGACCCTATGGTACGCTGTCTGTTTAAGCTATCAGCTCTGCTAGAGCTCATTACTGACTACCTGCGGGTGCTTTAGTTAGACTCCCAGTAGGCTCCATCTGCTCCGTGCTCTATTCTGAGGGGAATGAGAGCCCAGTCCATGTCTCTACCCTGGCATTCTGATATGAGTGTTTCAGTCACGAAGCATTGAGATGCTGAAGGTTCATTAAATGTGGCCAAGTCAATGGGTAAGCTGTATCTGATGGCACAGGAGTGTCAGCAGATGTTTGCTTAGCCTAAAGTGGATTCCTTAGTAGTGCAGGAAACCAAACGCACATCCCTATCAAGTGAGGGAGGTGTGGTGTTAAAAGGACATGCAGCATCGCAGAATGAATCCTTAACATTTCAAAATGCTAGCCTTGGGAAACAAAGTGGCTGCAATAGCCTATTTTGGGTACACAGTCAATAGCGCGCAGGACAATTGCGCCCCGACAATTCCGCTCCGTCAAATATACACACCAAGTGTGCACATGAAGGGAGCGGGATTGTTTATTGCAGAGGGGTTGTGGCAAAATTCAAATAGAGAGTGTGTTGACATCCCCCTTAAGGAGAGCACGATTGTAGTGGGGGGGTTCCCCCAACACACACTCAAGAGCAGAAATGGGAAGGCTTCGGGAGGAGAGCACGCGTTTTAAGTGTTCCCCATAACCCCTCACTCCCTCAACGAGAGTGCAAGTGTGTTTAGAGTGCAAATGGGAAGGCATAGGGGGCGACACACATTTGTCCATGCAAATGTCAGGGCGGAATTGTCGGTGCGCCAATGTCCACATTTGATGGGTCACCCCTCTTTTGTGGTACATGCTTGTCATACCAGGTTATGAGGTCTTAACCCTGGTGGATAGCTAGCCTTTGCCCCAGCTTCTGTCAACTGGGGTGGATTAAGTGGCCAATGCTCATGAACCTGATACCATAGAAAGCAAAGTCTCAGCTTATTCTATCTCAGCCCAAAAAATACTCTGGATCAGACATTGAGCGGGAGATTCCACTTCCAAAGCTATGCTCAGCAGACTTCCTTTCAAGGGACAATTCTATTTAGAAAGGGGCTGTACGATTTTATGGCCAGCATGGCAGATCATCGGTCAAAATCTTTACCTGAGAGCAGACCATGAACCTTGAAAGGCTTGGGGTGATCTTATTTTCATGGCCCAGAAGCTTTTGGCAATACTTGGGGAGGTACCTCTGTTTAGAGATCCTAACAGGGATCAAGATGGAGGTTTTCAGAAACTAGGCAGAATCAAGCCTCCAGTTCTCGTCTTGCTTCAGCCTCCAAGAAACCACAATGACGCCAAGTCCAGGGTCTCTCCCTTGAGTATAAGGGTTCAGCTCTGAGTACATGGAGGCCTGGGCACAGATCTTGTCAGACCGTTGGGTGCTGGACATCGTTCGGAGCGGTTACAAGCTCAAATTCACCCATCCCTTAACAGACAGCGAAGGCAAGCAAGATCTTAGTAAACTGGTAGACCTTCAGGCTATAGAGCCTGTGCTGCCCAAAGAATCAGGCTTGGGCAGATGCCCCAAAAAGGCTCAGAAGATTGGAGACCCATTCTGATTATCAAACACGTTAATGCAGCATTAAGTTCCATGCTTTCATATGGAAACAGTGTGTCAGTCATCACAACGGTTGTGCTGGAGGAATTTCTGGCTTCCCTGGATTTGGTGCAAACCTATTTGCATATTCATATCTTGGAGAATCATTACCAGTTCTTGGCGTTCCCCTTTGGTTTGGTGATAGCAACCCACATGTTCACCAAGGTGATGGTAGTGGTAGCTGCGCATCTCCATAGGACAGGTTTGCAGGTGCATCCGTACTTGGATGACTGGCTGATCAGGGCTCTGTTCTTGGAAGGAGAACAAGCTGTGACTTAAGTGATCCGGATTCTGCAGAGCCTGGATTGGATAGTACATTTTTAAGAGTCAACTGGTTTCATCCCAATCCCTGGAGTACCTGGGGGAAGTCTTCAACATGGTGGAAGGCCACCACAGGTACCCAGATAGTACTATCTGTGTACACAAGTACCCAGATAGTAGCTTAGCTCCCAGATAAGGAACACATGATGGTTAAGCCAGCTTCATCTGCGCGGCCCTACCTACAAACACTAGGTTTCATGATGGTCTCTATAGATGTGGTTTATGGATGAAGGTTCACATGTGGCCTCTTCAGAGTGCATTGCTATCATGGTGGTCACTCTATTCAGACTCCCTGCAGATGTCTGCCATGGACTCCAGAAACCTGAGCCAATATAAACTGGTGGCTCAGCCCACAGGCATTAGAGAGGCATGCTGCTAAGAATACCGTCATGGTTTATTGTGACAACAGATGCCAGCCTGTTCAGCTGGGGAGCTCACTGCAGTGGACGCCCAGTCCAGGGGTGTTCACCTCCCATAGGAAGTGGTCATTCAAGACTGGAGGTCCGGGCCATTTGGTTGGCATACAAAAGCTGGAGAAGAGGCTGGATGATCACTGTTCAAGTTTTCTCAGGACAGTGCTACAGCAGTGGTGTATGTCAATTTGCCAATGAAGCACCAATAGTACCCGTTCTATCAGAAAGCCCGCAAAAGCAATTACTTGACTGTGCCTGGACATGGTTTCTTATATCTTTTGATACGAGATCTATTTTGTTCTATGCTGCATGAGATGGGAAGCTGTGAAGGGTTGGGTCTGTTTGTTAATATGGACCTACCACTTTTGGTACTTTCCTTTCTGGTGGCCGGGCTACTGTGTGTAGTGGTGGCCGTTGATTAAAAGGGTTGATTGGGGTGTTGATTTTGCAGAGATTTTGTGTGTGTTTGAGTGAATGGGAGGGATGGGTTGCTGCTTTTGTTGGAGGATTGGGCTGTCTTCGGGGGGGGGGGATCTAAGTTGGGGGTGGGGGATGTACTGATTGGCTCCTGGAAAGTTAACGGGTTAAATAAGCCTGGTAAGATAAGCATTACCCAGCAACACCAAGTGGACTTAAAAAATTTAGATAAAGTGACAACAGAGACTAAGAATTTAATTACCAAACAAACAATAGATAAAATGATGATTTTGAGGAAGATTGAAAACCTGGAAAACCAGCAGAAAAATTTGAATTTGAGGATTCTTAATTTTCCGATTGCCAAGTTTATGCCACCTCAAGAACTGTTTAAGAATTTTATGTTGAATGTTTTAAATGTACCAGAAGCAAGTCTTCCCCCGATACAAAGAATTTATTATTTAAACAAGTGCAGAAAGAAAAAGCTTTAGTAGATGAAAATGCTCAATTAGATGTATCCGCTATTCTGCAGTCTTCTGATATTGAAACTCAGGGAAGAGCAACTTTATTGGTCTCGTTGGTATTTCTTCAAGATAAAGAGATGTTGCTGAAATTATATTTTAATTTAAAGCAGATTACCTATTTGGGGGAAAGGGTATATATATTTCCTGATATTTCGAGGTGGACGCAATCCAGGAGGAAAAAATTTCTGTCTTATAGATCAAAGGTGATTGCTTTGGGGGCAAGTTTTCAGTTGAGATTTCCTTGTAAATGTTTTGTCTCCTATCAGGGGAGTAAATATATTTTCTTTGAGCCTGCCCAATTAGGTTTTTTCCTTGAAGGTAAAGGAATCTCCACACAGTCCGAATGATACAGGTTAATCATGCGATATTTTTATTTTGGATAGGATAAGATCTAGCTGCTCTATTTCTTAATATTTTTATTTCCTTTTGTACATTTCCCCTTTCCTGAGGGGTTTTATTTTCATCTTGTCTCTTCTTCTCAGGTTGTGGACTGTATTAGATGATTTATTATGGATGTTCAAATTTCAGTTCTTAGTTTGTATTATGACTAAGAGAGTATTATATTTCTGTATTTCCTTTAAACATCTTTGTATATAGGATGTATTAAAATGATAGATAAATTAAAAAAAAAAAAAGATATGCACCAATTACAACTGGAGGAGATGGAGTTTAGAAAAGCCCAGCTTAAACAAGCGCTGTTTGAAACATGGCAATAAATCTAGTGCTATGTTGGCTAGATTCTTGTGAGCTCGGCAGGCTGCTACCATGGTAACTGCAGTTAGATGTCCAGGGTTCCCTTAAAGTTAAAGATGGAGATAATTCACGATGTTTTCTTGACACATTTTAGGACTTTATATGGTTTCCTCGAGCAGGCCCCTGGTGTTGATGTAGAGTGTTTTTTTATCTGTTGCCCCTTCCTCAAATTGTACCCTATGCCAAGGAACAGCTGCAGGAACTGGTTTCTTTGGGGAAAGTGTTGGGAGTGATAGCTCGTCTGAAGACTCGCAAATCGCCTGGTCATGATGGTCTCTAACGTGTTTTATTGTCAATTTTGGGAACAAGTGAGCCCTTTATTGGTTCCTATTTGTAATGGGGTACGAGATGGCGGACAATTACCTGCTTCCATGAGGATGCTGGGATCACTGTATTGCCAAAGCCTGGAAAGGATCCTTTAAATTGTGGAGCGTACCGGCCTATTTCACTTCTAAATGTAGATGCCAAGATTCTGTCTAAAGTGTTGGTGTTGCACTTGGGCAGATTGTTGCCTGATTTGGTCCACCAAGATCAATCGGGCTTCATACAAAGGCGACAGGTGGGGGACAACATTCGCAGGACCTTGCATTTATTATGGGTATTCAAACAATCTGCAGATAAGATTGTGCTGTTGTCAGTTAATGCCGAAAAGGCTTTTGACAAGGGACAGTGGGGATTTGTGTGGGCAGTAATGGAAAAGATGGGACTGGGAGGGATTTTTGGGCAATGGATTCGTAGTTTTTGTTTCCTCGAGGGCCTGTATTAAATTAAATGGGTGGTGTTTGGCTTTTTTCCCCATAGCCAGGGTTATGCGACAGGGTTGTCCCTTGTACCCCCCCTCCTTTTTGCTCTTTATATTGAGCCTTTGGCGTGTTGGATTCAGGGTAGGGATGATATTAGGGGTATAAAGATGGGAGGGATGGAACATAAATTGGCCCTTTTCGCGGATGATCTTTTTTATGTGCGGGATTCTATGTGCGGGATCCGATTCTCACTTTTCCGGTTTTGTTGGACGTGCTCAGAGAATTTGTCTTCCTCGCTGGATTTTCAATAAATATGGATAAATCTGAGTTTCTCAGGGTTACATTGACGGAGTGGGAAGAACAGACTTTACCCGTTATGTTTCCTTTTTGGAGGGCTGCTGGGCATATTAGGTATTTGGGTATCCAATTGCCACAAGACTTAACTTGTTTATATGAACTTAATTTTGCTGGGATCCTTAAACAGGTGAGGGCTGATTTACAAAAATGGCATGGATTATGGCTTTCATGGGGACGCATAGCTGTGATTAAAATGAATATTTTGCTGCGTTTGTTGTTTTTGTTTCAAACTTTGCCGTTAGAGATTCCACCTGGGGTTCTCCAATCCTTTCATAGAGCATTTCGCACCTTTTATATGGCAGGGTAAATGTCCTAGGTTAGCTTAACAGTCGACGAGGGAGGATGGGGAGCGTGCAGTTCCCAACTTGCATTGGTATTATTTGGCTGCACAGGATCGTTTTTTTGTTGGACTGGTCTGTTGCACCTGATAAATTTGGGAGTTCAGTTGTAGCAGTTTCTTCCACAGAGCCTTTTGAACTATTGGCTTTGGGCATCCTTTACTGAGACCGAGCGGTTACATGGTGTGCATAATCCTTTTTTTATGCCATCTTATTAGATTATGGAGTAGGGTTTGGGAAGGGCAAAGGGGGGTTGTTTTCTCTTTGGCCTCCATTCGGGGGGAACAACAATTTTCAGTGGGGAAAGACCGGGGTATGTTTTTACAATGGGCTACTCGGGGTTTAAATACTTTTCGGGATGTTTTTATAGGAGGTAGGTTTCCTTGTTATGATGAGTTTGAATTTGTTGAGAGGAATGAGGGTCTTCAGGGGGATTTGTTTTGCTTACATGCAACTTCAACATTTTATACTTTCTATGAGATGGGGGAGGGAGGGATTTACCACATGTTTCTGAACATTTGGAAAATCTGTGGTCGAGGCCTATCTCTGTTTTGTACCGCTATTTTTGGGGACAGGGGGTTGTACAGTATCCTTATCGATTTTAAATGGGAGGAAGATCTTAGGCTTACTTTCCAACAGAAGGAGTGGAACCAAATTTGTTTGGAAGTTCAGAAATAATCTGTGTGTACTGGTACAGGAGAATGTTTACAAAGTGCTAATGCATTGGTATCTTATCCCTGACCGTTTGTATTGTATGTATCCACACACTAGTGATGTTTGTTGGAGATGTGGAAGGGACATGGACTCTTATTTACATGTTTGGTGGGGCTGCCCTGTAATACAATTATTCTGGCTACATGTCACTAATACCCTGACTACCTGGATCCAGGATCCCATTCAATTTTTACCTCAGAGTTGTCTTTTGGGGTTACATAATGTACGAGATACTCCTTGGAAGACCAAATTGGTTTGTATGGACATAGAGGCTGCTAAATGTCTCATTGCTCAGCAGTGGAAGAGTACTGTAGCCCCAACAGGGGAGGCTTGGTCTCTTCGGCTCTGAAAATGGCACAAATGGAGCGCCTTGCTGCTCAACACTATGGTTAGTATGAAAAAAGGAGTGGTTCTGGAAAAAGATTTTTGATCTTATCTGATCTGTTCTGGAATGTGACATAATGTGGGGGAGGGGCAGCTTATGGAGTTGGGAGGTACGCTGAAGGACACACTGCATACTCCTCTTTATTGGTGGACAATGGACGCTTGGAGGGGGGAGGAGCGAGTTTGGGGTTGACAATGGGAGCAGAGGGGATGCTAGCAGGCCTAGGATTCTTTGTTTAGTAAGGCGTACTCTGTATTAGGCCAGATCTGGGATGGGGAACTTTATTCTTTGTATGTGGTATTTTGCTTGCATTCTGTTCTGAGTTGTTATGTTAATTAAAATTTAATAAAAATTAAAAAAAATCTCAATCTGTATACTTTGAAGGAAAGGCAGGAGAGGGGAGATATGATAGATGTTTAAATACCTATGTAATATAAATGTGTATGAGTCAAGCCTTTCATTTAAAAGTAAACTGCAATGAGAGGGCATAGGATGAAGTTAAGAGGTGATAGGCTCTGGAGTAATCTGAGGAAATACTTTTTATGGAAAGGATGGTAGATGGGTGGAACAGTCTCCCGGAAGAGATGATGGAATCAGAGACTGTGTCTGAATTCAAGAGGGCCTGGGATAGGCATGTGGAAGGTCTCGAAGAGAAAGATAATGGTTATCCCAGGACAAGCAGGCATGATATTCTCACATGTGGGTGATGTCATCTACGGAGCCCCGATGCGGACAGCTTTTTCAAGCAAACTTGATTGAAGATTTAAGGTTTGCTCTGCTGCTCCACACATGCGTGCCTTCCTGCTCCACTAGAGGGCGCATCTCCCCCTGGTGGTCTCCAGTTCAAATTTTTCCGCTGAGCCTAGAAGATGTGTATTTTTAGGCTCTGCCCCAACTGCCTTCTAGCACCGCAATTTTTTCTTGTTTTATTGATTTAGTCACTGCGCATTTTTATTTATATTTTTTATCTGTTCCTGCTTCATTTTGACCGACCCGGAGGCTTCCGGGTCGCCGCGGCCGCATGGCTACTTGGGCCTCGGCCAGTTTCGTTTTTCTATGTCCCGGCCTTTGACCGGCTTTAAAAAGTGCACCCGGTGCGAGCGGCTTCTTTCCATCACAGACCCGCATCGCTGGTGCATCCTCTGCCTGGGGGCCGCCCATCCAACAGCTCTACCTCAGCCTCGAGGTCGGCCCCGGCCTCGATCCCGAATACCTCGGCACCACCTCGAGACTCGACCCCGAAGACCTCGGGACAGCAAAAAGCCTCGGCCCCGGGTAAGTCTCCTCTTCCTTCTTCAGGTTCCGCACCAGCGAAGAAGCCAGCCTTGGGGACACCGGAGACGCATGGTGGAAGCCCCATGCTTCCAGCCCCGGCAAAACCTTCCAAGCCTTCGGGCCGTGCCTCCACCACACGGGAATACTCTGATACGAGGTCGCCCCTGGTGGAGTGCACCGAGGCATCGGACATGCCCTCGATGCTGTCTGTGCCCGTTTTCCAGGACCTGCTCCGGGCGATGATCTCGTCGGAGCTGTCCGCTGCATTTGCTCATCTACAACCGACCTCGACCTCGCGTGCGCCGGACCAGCCTGAGCCTCGTGTCGAGCCCCCTCGGGGCAAAGTGCGCCAGCTTCGCAGCATTCCATCCTCCTCGTATTCCTCCCCGAGACGCTCTCCCTCCTCGGAACGCCGCGGGGCAAAGCGTTGCGCTAAAACGACCGAAACCTCGAACCGCCGTACCTCTAAGAAGGCCCGCAGTTCTCCCACACTACGAGGCCGTTCACCGACGCCCCGTACAGGACCGCTGAAGGTGACTGAGTTATCACTCTCCAACCCTCGCATCCTCCTAACTCCCCCTCGGACCGGGGCTCCGAGCCGAGGACCCAGGCTTTCGCCGAGGGAGTCCGGGTCGAGGTCACCGATTCGACATCGATCGGTACCCCGTACCCCGGCATCGTCTCAGAGGGGCTCCTCGAGACGACGTAGGTCCTCGACCCCGGAACACTGCCACAGTGTTTCCCCGGTCTCGGAGCGCGGGTCAGAGCATGAACCTCGATACTCGAGGGAAGCCTCCCCGTCCTTCTCCGCCCGACGGAAGTCTCGTTCACCGTCCCCACACGGAACCCCGGGAACGTCTCGCCCCTCCTTCACTCGCTTTGTCCAGGACATGGGCCACGCTCTGGACTTAGACCTCCAGTCTGACTCAAGATACTCTAAAGAGTACCTGGCGGAACTAGATTTACCATCACCGCCCAGAGAGTCCCTTCGCTTACCGCCCAATCCGGTACTCCAACAGGCTTTCTTCAGGAATCTGGAGACCCCCTATATGGTAACAGCTGTCCCCTCCAAAATAGAGTCCAAGTACCTTACAGTACCATACCCAGGTTTTGAGCAACCACAGCTCTCCCACCAATCGCTGTTGGTAGAATCTTCCCTGAAAAAGGCTCACCCCTCCTGGGTCTCAGCGGCGGTCCCCCCAGGTCGAGAGGGTCGGACCCTGGACAAGTTCGGCAGAAGACTGTACCAGAACTCTATGATGGCCTCTAGGGTACAAAGTTACACTTTCACCTTCACGTCCTACTTGAAACATCTCATTGGACTGTTGGGAGCCTTTGCGACCGACCTGCCGGCCTCACGCCAAGGAGCCTTTAACCTGCTCCTGGAGGTCTTCTCCAACCTACGCCTCCATTTATTTATTTATTTATTTTTTTCATATATAAATTTTTATTGAAAAATTTTCAATATATTGTACAATAATAGCAAAACCACAAGAAACAAGTAATATCAGATACAAGTACAATACATGTAATACGGTAGTAAAAGCAATAGAACCACAACCCAATATCAAAATCAAAACCAATCAGCCTCATCTAGTTTTCTCCATCCCTTCCCCCCCTCCAGCCCATGATCCCCATCCCAGAGTACCCCACAGTTCCCCCCCCCCCATTCACGTAGCAGACAACAGAGCAACCAATACTAGTAGATCCCTTAGAGTGTGTCCAGCAGAGCTTCCAACTTGCTCCAAGTGTGGAAGGAAATGATATAGGTATGGCGCCTCCTGGCCACTGCTATCTCCATCCTCCCCAAAGATAACAATCGGTTAACCCAGGTAGTATGAGAGGGGGTCTCTGCATTCTTCCAATGGTTGGCAATGAGGCATTTAGCAGCCGCCAACCCCCAACAAATAAATTTAGTTTGCCAGGTATGCTCCCTGGTATTATACAATCCTAGAGACAGCTCAAAGGAGAAAGCACCACACATTCACCCAAACACTCAGATAAAGTACCAATCACCGCTTTCCAAAAGGATTTGAGAACTCCACATTCCCATCAGATATGTGAAAAGGACCCCACATGGGAGCCACATCTCCAGCATTGATCAGATGCTCCAGGGAACATTCTGTGCAGGCGTTCCGGGGTATAATACCACCTGGTGAGAACCTTATAAGCGTTTTCCTGAACCAAAGCACAGGAAGAAGCTTTATATACCTACCTACATATTGCCTCCCAATCTTTAACTGTCAACCGGGAGTCTAAGTCCCTCTCCCATTGCAGACGAAACGAGTAAGTAGTAGGTGAATATCCCCTTCTATATTGATACAGCACAGATAATGATTTAGGAACCTTCTGAAGTAACAGCCACAGATTTTCCAGCGTTTCCCTCTCGAGCGGCAATCCAGAGTCCCAACCCTGAGCTCGCATAAAATGTCTAATTTGAAAATAGGCGAAACAATCCCAGTCGTCCCAATTAAATCTCTAAATACTTGAATCCCCTTTTGAGACCATTGATGAAAAACCCGATTATCACAACCTGCGGTGAATAGAGGTTCAGTTTTGATATTAGCCAGGGAAGATACCGCCTCCATTTATTTCACGCGGCCTATGATGGCTTCGAACTTTCCTCCAGAGTGGCAGCCTTCGCTATCGCCATGCGCCGCCTAGCCTGGTTACGCCTCGTCGACATGGACCCCAACTTACAGGACCGGTTGGCTAACCTCCCCTGCGTGGGCAAAGAACTTTTTGATGACACTATCGAGGCAGCTACGAAACGCCTTTCGGAGCACGAACGCTCGTTTGCCTCCCTGGTTCGGCAAAAACCAAAACCGTCAGCGTCCAGGCCGTTCAGGGCCCCTCCTTGCCGCTACCCTCAAAAGTCTACCCCTGCCTTCTCACGGCCTCCACCCAGACGCCCGCAAGCTCACCATCGGGCTCCGCCCAAGTCCCAGCCGCCTACAACCGCAAAACCATCCCCGTCCTTTTGACGGGATAAGCGGATGGGGGCTGGCCCCCTCCGCCACAGCCCCAGGCCTCCTTCCCATTGGGGGACGCCTCAGAGCCTTCTACCCGCGCTGGGAACAAGTCACGTCGGACGCATGGGTCCTTGGTGTGATCTCATCAGGATACTCTCTCAACTTTCGGGAAAACCCTCCAGACAATCCTCCAAGGGCGTGCCCTTCCAACCGAACTCAGTTACCCCTCCTTCTCTCAGAAGCTCGAGAACTGCTTCGCCTACGGGCAGTGGAGGTGGTTCCCCCCGACCAACGGGGGAAAGGGTTCTACTCCCGTTACTTCCTGGTACCAAAGAAGACGGGAGACTTGCGCCCAATTCTAGACTTGAGGCGACTCAACAAATTTCTGGTGCGGGAAAAGTTCCGGATGCTTTCCCTACCGATCCTCTACCCCCTGATCGAAAAAGGCGATTGGCTCTGCTCCCTCGATCTGAAGGAGGCGTACACACATGTTCCAGTGCACCCCGCCAGTGCAAGTTCTTGCGGTTCCAAGTAAGGGACCTGCACCTACAATACCGAGTCCTCCCCTTCGGCCTAGCATCGTCACCCCGGGTCTTCACCAAGTGCCTCATGGTGGTCGCAGCTGCCTTACGCTCCCAGGGCCTTCAGGTATTCCCCTACCTGGACGACTGGCTGATCAAAGCCCCGTCCAGGGAGGGGGTTATCTCAGCGACCTGACAGACTATTATTTACCTTCAAGGTCTGGGGTTCGAGGTAAACTTCCTAAAATCCCAGCTGCGCCCCTCTCAGTCATTACAGTTCATCGGGGCCGTGCTGGATACGGTTCGACTCCGCTCCTTCCTTCCCCCTCCACGTCAAGAGGCGTTAGTAAGTCTGAGTCAAAGGATTTCGCTGCTGACCTCGGTATCAGCTCGGCAGATGATGACTCTTCTGGGCCACATGGCCTCTACCGTCCACGTCATACCCTTCGCCCGCCTCCACCTGAGGATTCCTCAATGGACTCTGGCCTCCCAATGGCATCAGGACCGGGACCCAATCGACCATCCCGTGACAGTGACTCCTTCCTTGCAACGATCGCTCCTCTGGTGGGCCGACTCTTCAAATCTATCCAAAGGTTTACTTTTTCTCGCCCCTCCACACAGCAAGGTACTCACCACGGATTCGTCGGAGTACGCTTGGGGAGCTCACCTGGATGGCCTACGCACTCAGGGGATGTGGTCAACAGAGGACCGCCGCTGCCACATCAATGTGTTGGAGCTTCGGGCCATCTATCTCGCCGCTGTGGCTTTTCAACATCTGCTCCACGACCGGGTGGTTCTCGTCCGAACCGACAACCAGGTAGCAATGTACTACGTAAACAAGCAAGGGGGGACGGGGTCTCGGGCCCTCTGTCAGGAAGCCCTGCATCTCTTGAAGTGGGCGATCTCCAACAACATCTTCCTTCGAGTGGTGTACATACAAGGAGAGTGGAACTGCCTGGCAGACAGACTCAGCCGCCTCCTCCAGCCACACGAGTGGTCGCTGCACGCTCAAACCTTACGACAGGTGTTCGAGAAGTGGGGGACTCCTCAGATAGATCTGTTCGCCTCCCCCTCAACCACAAACTCCCTCAATTCTGCTCCCGGATGTACTCCCCGGACCGCCTCGAGGCCGATGCCTTCCTCCTAGATTGGGAGGGAAGGTTTCTATACGCGTTTCCGCCTTTTCCTCTGATTCTGCGGATGCTGGTCCATCTCAAACCAGTGCGAGCCACTATGATCTTGATTGCTCCTCGGTGGCCACGCCAACCTTGGTTTTCCCTTCTACTTCAACTCAGTACCAGAGATCCACTACCTCTGCCTCTGTTTCCCTCTCTGCTATCGCAGAGCCAGGGTTCACTGTTGCATCCAAATCTTCAGTCTCTTCATCTGAATGCTTGGTTCCTCTCCGCCTGACTTCTCCCCCTGTGTCGCAATCAGTCAAGGAAATACTGGAAGCCTCGAGGAAGGCCTCGACTAGAACCTGCTATTCCCAAAAGTGGACCAGATTCTCGTCCTGGTGCTCCTCGCACGACCAGGACCCGTGTCGGTCCCGGTCCTGGAATATTTGCTCCATCTTTCTCACTCCGGCCTGAAGACCAACTCCACTCGGGTACATCTTAGTGCAATTGCTGCCTTCCATCAACCCCTGGAAGGAAAAGCCCTTTCACTCCATCCCTTAGTTGCTCGTTTCATGAAAGGTCTTTTGAATGTCCACCCTCCTCTCAAACCTCCCCCGGTGGTTTGGGATCTTAATGTGGTCCTGGCTCAACTCATGAAACCCCCTTTTGAGCCATTAGACAAATGCCATCTGAAATTCCTCACTTGGAAGGTGATCTTCCTGCTCGCACTCACTTCCACTCGGCGAGTTAGCGAGCTACAGGCGCTAGTGGCGGACCCACCTTTCACGGTATTCCATCATGACAAGGTGGTCCTCCGCACTAACCCTAAGTTCTTGCCTAAAGTGGTGTCTGATTTTCATCTCAACCAGTCCATCGTCTTGCCAGTATTCTTCCCCAAGCCCCACTCTCACCCCAGAGAGACGGCGCTACACACGCTTGACTGTAAGAGAGCGTTGGCCTTTTACCTCCAACGCACTCAGTCTCATCGGACAGTCCCACAATTGTTTTTGTCCTTCGACCCTAATCTGCTGGGTCGCCCAGTTTCCAAGCGCACCCTGTCCAACTGGTTGGCTGCTTGTATTTCTTTTTGCTACGCTCAGGCTGGTCTCGCGCTGCATGGTCGAGTAACGGGACATAAAGTCCGAGCGATGGCAGCCTCCGTAGCCTTCCTCAGGTCCACACCCATTGAGGAAATCTGCAAGGCTGCCACATGGTCTTCGGTTCATACTTTCACCTCCCACTACTGCCTGGATACATTGTCCAGGAGCGATGGCCGTTTCGGCCAATCGGTATTGCGTAATCTATTTGCTTAAATTGCCAACTTCCCTCCATCCCTTTTCAGTTAGCTTGGAGGTCACCCACATGTGAGAATATCATGCCTGCTTGTCCTGGGGTAAAGCACAGTTACTTACCGTAACAGGTGTTATCCAGGGACAGCAGGCATATATTCTCACAACCCGCCCGCCTCCCCGAGGTTGGCTTCTTTGCTGGTTAAGTGAACTGGAGACCACGAGGGGGAGATGCGCCCTCTAGTGGAGCAGGAAGGCACGCATGCGTGGAGCAGCAGAGCAAACTTTAAATCTTCAATCAAGTTTGCTTGAAAAAGCTGTCCGCATCGGGGCTCCGTAGATGACGTCACCCACATGTGAGAATATATGCCTGCTGTCCCTGGATAACACCTGTTACGGTAAGTAACTGTGCTTTACTGTGGATGGGCAGACTAGATGGGCCATTTGGCCTTTATCTGCCATCATGTTTCTATGTCTCATCTGGACATAGCATCTCTTTCAGGAGTCTGGCTAATGCACAGACTACTGGTGAAATAATATAGTCTTGCTCAGCCTCTGTCAGGCTTCATATGAGCCTCTTAAGGTGGTGTCCTTGATGGATCTCTCAGTCAAAATAGCTTTCCTCGTGGCCATTACGTGGGTAAGAAGAGTCTGAGCTACAGGCACTGTTGTGCAGAGAGCCCTTCCGCATGGTTCCATCCTTTTGCCAAAGGTTGTTTCAGCCTTCCATGACAAGAAGTAAGATTGTGGACTGCAAAGCTGGCAGGGTCAAAGGAGGACCAGATTCTGAAAAAGTTGAATGTTAGGAGAGCCTAGCCTACCCCCCCCCCCCCCCCAACATTACATAGAGATTACTAATGAGTTCCGAGTTCCAACTTCCAACTATCTGACTTTTTTTTGTGCTCGACCAGTGTCTAAAGCCACCACTTCCAGATGGATTTGCATGACCATTTTGTCGGTATATATTGCCGGTTGCAAACAGTTGCTGGCCTCATTGAAAGTGCATTTGACTAAAAGTGTGGCTTTTTCATGCCAGAAGCAGGCAATTTCACCTGAGATATGTAGGGAAGCGTTCCACTCTTCATGGATTCTCCAAGATTTAGAGTTGATGTAGTGGCAAGGGAAGACACTGCCTTTAAGTCCTCAGTGTTATGAGCAGGCAGAGGTCCCGCCCTATATTCCTGGGATTGCTTTTGGGATTGCAATGGAAAAGATATAGCTTCTTGCTAAAATCTTTTCCAGTAAATAATGTGTATGCTGAAGCCTCACCCTGTTGGTGATTTCTCTACCTGCCTACTGTCTCAGTTAGAGTCCAAACTGAAATTGTGGATGTCAGTCAGACCTCAAGGGTATGAAAATTAATCTTTTGATATGCAATATTGGAGGACTATGAGCTCCATAAAGGTTTCTGATTTAGTATGTTTTGCTGATTATTTTAATTCAATTTTTTCATGTTAAACACTTTATTGTACTTTTTCAAAGCAGAACTGTAGTTTCCCTAGGAACTAACCCCCCCCCCCCCTTCTCATATGTTTCTATATAGGGCTAGCTCCTGTTTGATACAAACTGAAAGGGGCAGCAGAATCCTTTGGAGGAGGAATTGAAAAACTGTATGGCTTCTAAATGGCTTGTGAGCATGGGGAGAATACCCTAGTGGTCAGCATGATACACCTTACTTAATGGAAAAGATATTAGCAAGGTAAGAACTGGGAATTAATTGCTGGGGTTCCTTGGTTTTCAGTCCATTGTTCTAACCACTAGGCTCTTCCTCCTCCATTTGTTGGGATTAAATTGGGAGGGGGGACCAGGACCCCTAGGCTTAGCTTAGGTTCACATGCACAGTAGCGTAAATAACTCTCTAACAATGAAGGTACTGCACTCAACCTATAAAATAATGGCAGGCTGAGTCTTCAGAATCAGTTCATTGCTCAGCACTGCATATCTATTTGCATGCCTCTATAGTGTTTCTTTGTGATCACTGATAGTCACTTATTTTCTAACAGTTGGCAGCTATCACTGGCCCTGGCTTGAAAGCTATTACTGTAGTACCAGAGCCATGCTGCTGCCTAGGCCTACATTCTGTTTTCATATGCTGTAGGGACAGGACACAGCTTTTTCAGTGCAATAGGTGAGTCATTTTAGACCAGGGATAGGCAATTCCGGTCAGAGAGCCACAACCCAGTTGGGTTTTCATGATTTCCACAATGAATATGCATGAGATTGATTTGCATACAATGGAAGCAGTCCATGCAAATTAATCTTGTGCATATTTGTGGAAATCTTGAAAACCCAACTGGGTTGTAGCTTTCAAGGACCGTTATTGCCTACCTCTGTTCTAGACAGATGGGTAATATCCCTATAGGTGTGTGCAACTACAGAAGGAATCCACTCCAGATTTTTTACTTTGTCTCGTTAGCGCCACCTAAAGTTCTTTCTTTTATCCCAGGACAAGCAGGCAGCATATTCTCACGTATGGATGATGTCACCAACGGAGCCCCGGTGCAGACCACTTTAAAAGTACATTGCCACTTTAAGTCTTTAGAAAGTTCGCAATAGCCCAAACCGTGCATGTGTGAGTGCCTTCCCGCCTGACGTGGGTGTGCGGTCCCTCAGTTTCTTAGTTTCAATGGAGCTAAAAAGATGCATTTTTCAACAGCCGTTGAAACTTTTTTTTGTTCGCTGCCTTACCACTCACGGGTTTGTGACTTTCAGTTATTTTTTATTGCAGTTTTCTTTTTTTTAAAAAATACATTTTTGTTTTTTCCCTGTTGCGGACTCAGTCCGGCGGGGCCTGTTTGGCCACCTTGGCCTCCGACTTTGATTTAGCGGAGTCTGTCTTCCCGTCGATGTCCCGGCCGCAGACGGATTTTAAAAAGAGCGGATGCTATGCTCGGCCCATCTCAGTCACAGACCCACATCGCTGGTGCCTCCAGTGCTTTTGCTAGGTGTTCTTCCCTTCAGGAGAGAACCTTGGAAAAACCACCTCATCCAGCAAACATTACTCTTCAGCGTCGCAATGGAGGGAGACTAGACACCACTACCAGTGGCACTGCACCAATTGACTCCAACAGAACCATCGTCGGTGTCGCAGCCTACAGTGGGTAAGCTGGCTAAGAAGCCTTCCCCACCCCGTCTGGGCCTCGGGTCAAAGCAGCAGTGAGTCAAGTCCTGCGAACCTCAAAGAGACCCAAGAAGCACTCCACTCCGACCTCTGTGAGTGTCTTGACATCAGCCTCATCACCGGAGCGTAGTTCTTACCCTTAAGCAGAAGATAGATAATTTGTTGTGGGAGGAATTGGGTGAGCATTTTTAGATGCTGGTGTCAGCCCAACTGCCCATGTTGACTTCGACTCCTCTGGTGCTGGTCTGGTCTGAGCCATCAACGCCGACAGCACCTGCACTTGAGTCTCCAGTGCCCACAATTTCCACCAGGGACTCGGTACCGTTGACTCAACGTCACAGTTCCTCCTTGACACAGACCTGAGTCGACTCCAGGCCAGTCTCGAAAGGCATTACAGAAACTTAAACACTTTGAGACTTCGACCCCGACTCCTCAGCGCCAAGGGAGAATTGTTCAAGACTCAGATCTGTGGGGGGAACTGAGCAAGATCCTCTTCTCTCTCAGGCTGAAGGCTCTTCAGATGATGACTCTCCTCAGCATTCATCCCAGGAGGCTCCTGTTTTCTCTGAGAAGTCATCTTTCTCTAAGTTTCTGCGTGAGATGTCAGATACTTTGTCTATCCCTCTTGAAGCTGACTCCAAACATTCAAAGCAGTTACTAGAGGCACTAGATTATGATCAACCACCCAAGGACCTCCTCAAGCTTCCCCTTCATGACATCTTAAGGGAAACTTTCTATAAAATCTGGAGATGCCACTTACCATCCCTGTGGCTCCTTGTAAGCTAGATTCCTTATAGAGTGGTACCTACTTCCACAAACCCCCAACTTCCACACGAGTCTCTTCTTGTAGAGTCTACGTTGAAGAAATCTTCAGGAGCTAGCATATATGCCTCTGTACCTCCTGGCAGAGAGGGCAAGGTCATGGACTGGTTTGGCAAACGTCTATACCAAAATACCATGTTGGCCAACCGGTCTGGCAACTACAAGTTTCATTTTTCTTTCTACCTAAGAAACCTCCTCCTTCTCGTCATTTCCAACCAGCTTCTTCTTAACAGAGATTTGATGCTAAACTTGCACCTCCTCAAGCTCAACCTAGGAGGCAGAAACAGCAACCACGTCAGCAACCAAAACCACAAGCTGCTCTCCCCAAACCTACACAGTCTTTTTGACGTGTTTCTTCAGAGCATATCTACTGTCAACATTCTATAGTCTTTGCCTCAGCCCATTGGAAGCCATCTCCAGTTTTTCATTGCTCACTGGGAGCTCATAACATCAGACCTCTGGGTCCTTGCCATCATTCGTCATGGTTACACACTCAATTTCCATACCCTGCCTCCAGACCATCCTCCAAGAGTGTTTTGGATCCTGCACAGTCCTCCCTTCTCCATTAGGTTCAATGCCATCAAGGAAGTTCCTCTCAGCGGAATCAGGGGTTCTACTCCTGTTACTTCTTTGTACCAAAGAAGACAAGGGGGACTGTGACCCATTCTGGATCTCAGAGCTCTCAACAAATTTCAGGTCGAGAAATTCCAGATGCTCTCCCTTGCCCTGCTTTATCCTCTCCTCAATCAGAACGACTGGTTATGCTCTCTGGATCTCAAGGAAGCCTACACACATATCCCAATTCATCTGGCTTCCAGGAAATACCTCTGTTCAGATCCATCAGCGTCATTATCAGTACAAAGTATTTCCCTTCAGCCTGGCATCTTCTTCCAGAGTCTTCATGAAGTGCCTGATTGTAGTAGCTGAATCTCTCCGTTCACACGGCCTCCAAGTCTTTCCTTACCTGGATGACTGGTTGATAAAGACTGTTTCAGCTCAGGAGGTGGTCCAAGCAACATCTCAGACCATTTCTTTACTTCAGATTTTGGGATTCTAAGTCAACTTTCCCAAATCACAACTTCTGATGCAATGTCTTCAGTTCTTTGGAGCTATCCTAAACACCATTCAGAGCGTTTCTTCCTCAAGATTGCCTTCAGGCTCTCATCCGTCTGTCAGCAACTGCTTCCTGTATATTCCATCTCTGCCAGGCACATGATGGTTCTTCTAGGCCACATGGCTTCCACTGTGCATGTCACTCCACTGGCAAGCCTTCACCTTTGCACTCCTCAGTGGACCCTTGCCTCAGTGGTCTAAAGCGACAGATCATCTCTCACAGCAAAATGACAGAACTAATAACCAACCTGACATGCCAATTATACTCGGTGATATCAACCTCCCTCTTGAATCCACAGAGAACAAAGATGTCCATAAGCTCAAAACACTACTTGACGACTGCAAAATCACTGTAATACCTTCAGGACACACACACGAAAAAGGTCACACCCTAGATATACTTGCAACCACTCCAGCCAATCTCACTACAGACATCAAATTGACCCTGTACCATGGACAGACCATTACCTCCTAAACTTTCACCTAAACCTTTCTATGGAGAACTGGAGTGGCAAAACCACCAGTAAAGAAAAATTAGTTTGAGGAAGGACACAACCAAACTTCTGGAACATAATAACAAAATCCCTAATTACCCCTTCTAACTGCACTACAACAATGCTAGCAAGCTGGAACCATACCGTAACCAACACTCTAGAGATCCTTACCCCCTTCCACTCCTGAAAAATAAAGCAACATCAAACTTCTCCCTGGTTCACTGAATCACCGAGAACAAACTATGCAGATGAATGGAAAGGAAATGGAGAAAAAGCGGAACGCAAGAATATAGAATACTTTGGCGCAAAGCAATAAATAAATACAAACTCAACTTATCGGAGGCCAAGAAAAACTATTACGCCTCCAAACTAGGCACCAAAGCATTCAAAAATTTATTCCTCCTGATACGACAGCTCACTACCCCACCAAACCAAGACTCCATGGGTCACCCCCAACAAAATCAAGCAGACTTTTTTCTAGATAAAATCAAGACAGTTCAATCTGATGTAGACAAAGCGATTTACACAGAACATCATTCTCTTGACACTCCAAGACATTCCACAGAACCTACAAATGCAGACCAAATCTGGACTTCATTCTCCAGCTTGTCCATCTCTGAAACAGCAAAACTACTATCCAAACGTCGCAGTCCCCTAGACAACTGCCCCACCTACCTCCTTGTAACCGTGCCCGAGGAAATCATCATCTGGATCACCAACCTTCTCAATACCTCCCTAAACCAAGGCCAATTACCAGAAACAATGTGAAAAATAGCACTTAGTTCCATACATGACCTCCAACAACAGACCCATCGCTGGCATATCTATTCTAGCAAAAATCATCGAGACCCAAGTAAGTAAACAACTTGCAATCTACATTGAACAACATTTGTCTCCATCCAACCCAATTCGGATTCCGTCAACAATACAGCACTGAACTTCTCATCCTCACTTTAATCACAAAAAACAAACTACTACTCAGTACGGGACGTCAGGCAATACTCCTACAATTTGAAATTTCAGCTGCCTTTGACTCCGTGGATCATCACCTATTAACAAAACTATCAGAAATTGGTATAACTTGAACAGTGCTAAAATGGTTCTCTGACTTCCTACAAAACAGAGAATACATTAAAGAATGAAGATCTCTCCAAACCCTGGAAGGCCTTCTTTGGGGGTGCCTCAAGGTTCTCCACTTTCCCCCATCCTGTTTAACTTTTTCATGAGTTCTCTCGGAAACATCAAATTTGATGATGAAAGCATAATGTCCTACGCAGATGACATTCTGCTCCTCATCCCCACAACAACCAGTCAGATATCACCAACAAAGTATCAACCAATATTGAAAAAATCCAAAATTGGGCAACAATCCAACAAGCTAAAACTAAACCAAACCAAAATCTTATTCTTCCACACAGCCCAATAGCTAGCACAGACAAGCATCACTCTCTGAACGGACCACACCCTCACAATCGATAATCCTAACACAGCTGGACTACTGTAACTGCCTACATGGATATCAACAGCGCACTGACCCAAAAAATGCAATTCATACAAAACATAGCTGTAAGACTAATTTTCAATCTGAAAAAATATGACTTGATATCAGCCTTCATCAGGCAACTACACTGGCTACCCATTCCATCATGAATAAAATTTAAAACTTCATGCATCATATACCAAACAATTCACGGAAACTCAGCAGCTCCACTCATCCAACTCTTCTCAAAAGCATGGTCTACCTCCCCCAGAACCCTTAACAGGATACGACTGAACCTCCCTTCAACAAAGAATCTCCAATACAAGTGAATCTTTCACTCCATGCTCACCTTCCTTGGAGTGAAAACCTGAAATGACCTTGCTGAAATGACCAGAACAGAACCCAACTACACCACATTCTGGAAAAAACTGAAAACCAGCCTCTGACACTTAAACTTCTCAGATCTTCCCTTGTCCCATGTTTTCCCCTTTTCTCCTTCCCTACTTTCTTCTCTTTGTAAGTCTCCTTGAGCCTGCTTAGGTATGTGCAATGCAGAAATAGAAGATTAGATTAGATATCTGTAACATCATCTCTTCTGCAGTCGCTTCAATGGTGGATGACCTCTTCCAATCTATCCAGAGGTCTTCTTTTCACTTACCCCCTCATCACAAGGTCATCACGACCGATGTATACCTTTATGTTTGGGGGGCTCATATGGACGATCTACAGATTCAGGGTCTTTGGACCGCCAGGGAGTGGAAATTTCACATCAATTTCCTGGAACTCAGAGCAATGTATTATGCTCTCAAGGCCTTCCATCATCTTCTTTGACCCCAAGTCCTCCTTCGCACAATCAAGTAGCGATGTACTACATCAACAAGCAAGGAGGTACGGGCTCTCTCCTGTTGTGTCAGGTGGCCCTAAAAATCAGGACTTGGGCGATGGCTCGCAACCTTTTTTTGAAGGCTGTCAAGGGGAGAATTCCCTAGCAGACAACCTTAGCAGAATTCTTCATCCTCACGAATGGACTCTCAACTCTCCAGTCCATATTTGATCAATGGGGAACTCCACAAGTAGACTTGTTTGCGGATCCTCACAATAATCAGTTGCCCCAGTTTTGCTCCAGACTTTCCTCTCTGTCTGGAAGCCAATGCCTTTCTCCTGGACTGGACGGGCCTGTTTCTATACGCATTCCCTCCAATTCCTCTCATGTTGAGGACTCTGTTCAAACTCAAATGAGAGGAAGCCACTATGATCCTCATTGTTCCACGGTGGCCCAGGCAGCATTGGTTCTCCCTTCTACTTCAACTCAGCTCCAGGGAACCAATACCTTTTCCAGTTTTTCCTATTCTGCTACTCAGCGGCAGAAATCACTTCTACATCCCAACCTGCAATCATTACACCTGACAGCTTGGTTACTCTCAGGCTGAATCCATCTGAGTTGCATCTCTCAGCCGGTTCGACATATTATTGATGCCTCTAGGAAACCAGCCACTCAGCAATGTTATCAACAAAAGTGAACTAGGTTTTCTTCTTGGTGTCTCCTTCATCATCACGCTCCAACTTCCTTATCAGTGGATTTGGTATCGGATTACCTGCTTCATCTATGATTCTGGCCTCAAATCTACATCTGTCAGAGTCCATCTCAGCGCTATTACAGCTTTTCACATGCCAGTTAAGGGAAAACTTCTTACTGCTCATCCTTTAGTCTCCAGATTCATGAAAGGACTTTTCAATGTGAAACCACCTCTCAAGCCTCCACCTGTCGTCTGGGACCTTAATGTGGTTCTTTCCAGTTTGATGAAGCCATCATCTAAACCAATGGCCTCAGCTCATCTTCAACTTTCTCACCTGGAAAGTTGTCTTCCTTATTGCTCTCACCTCTGCCAGGAGGGTCAGTGAGTTACAAGCATTAGCATCAGATCCATCCTTCACAGTTTTTCATCATGACAAGGTGGTTCTACGTACACATCCAAAGTTTTTTCCAAAAGTTGTCACTAAATTTCATCTTAATCAGTCAATTGTTCTACCAGTGTTTTTTCCCTAAGCCTCATTCTCATGCTGAAGAAAACGCTTTAAATACTTTGGACTGTAAACGTACTTCGGCCTATTACATTGACCGGACAAAGCCATATCAAACTTCTCCCCAACTGTTCCATTTCTTTTGATCCAAACAAGTTGGGGCATCCTGTTTCCAAGAGAACGATTTCTAACTGGTTGGCTGCCTGCATCTTGTTCTGCTATTCTCAGACTGGACTGGCACTATGGCAGCTTCTGTGGCTTTTCTCATCTCTACTCCCATTGAGGAAATCTGTAAAGCTGCCACCTGGTCCTCAGTTCATACCTTCACTTCTCACTACTGTTTGGAGTCTTTTTCCAGACGGGATGGGCACTTTGACCAATCTGTTAGCTTGGAGGTCATCCATGTGTGAGAGAATATGTTGCCTGCTTGTCCTGGGATAAAGCAGTTATTTACCGTAACAGGTGTTAGCCAGACAGCAGGCAGATATTCTCACAACCCACCCACCTCCTCAGGTTGGCTTCTTAGCTGGCTTATCATAACTGAGGGACTTTGTGCCCTACGTTGGGTGGGAAAGCACTCAAGCATGTGTGATTCAGGCTATCGCAAACTTTCTAAAGCCTTAAAGTGGTCTGTACCGGGGCTCAGTCAATGACATCACCCATGTGTGAGAATATCTGCCTGCTGTACTTGGATAACACCTGTTACAGTAAGTAACTGTACTTTATGGTTGGTGTGAACTTACATGTAACTGGCACTATTCTATAACCGGAAGATGGAATTTGTGCACAAAAGAGCAAATTCTGCTAATGGCAGTGTTAGATGGTGGCAAAGTAATCATTTTAATTGGTTCAACTGGTGCAGTAATTGACAAAAACAAAAAAAGAAAAGGCCAATGCAATGTACAAAGCACAGGATCTTGATTGTAGTCAATAAAATGTTGTAATCCAAATGGTGGTGCTCATATTTCTTTGTTTTGCAGTAATTGACAAAACCAATTAAAACCTTTTTTTAAAAAAATGTCATGACTAAAGTAGCGCCTAAAGGTGCCTATGGCCACTGTAGGCATGGTTAATGCTGGCTGGGTGCGTCTTTAGATGTGATTCTCATGGAAGGTAGGTGCTGGAAATGTAGGCTTTTAAAACCCTGGCCTATGTTTCCAGTGCCTACCTTTGACATAATGTGATTCTACAAATGGTGGTGCTATTGTGGGACTGACAAGCAAATGGTGGCCATTTTGAAGGCAGCTGTCAATAACAGTGCTGTTTGTAGAATCTGGCCCAAAGTGCATGCAAGATGGAGAATTAGGTTTGAGATTAAGTATATTAACACAGTTGGCTTAAGTGTCTATAAAGTACCCTCACAATCTACACCAGGGGTATGGAACTCCGGTCCTCGAGAGCCATATTCTAGTCGGGTTTTCAGGATTTCCCCAATGAATATGCATGAGATCTATTTGCATGCACTGCTTTCAATGCATATTCATTGGTGAAATCCTGAAAACCCGACTGGAATACGGCTCTCGAGGACTGGAGTTCCCTACCCCTGATCTACACCATTGTGGTTAAAATGCACCCATTTGAGTTTATATTTGGGAGTAGCTGTTAATGTGCGTACAGTACTTCCCCCCCCTCCTCCCCCCACACACAAAATTCACAGGGAATCTGTTCCAGAAACACCTGTGAATTTTGAAAAACTGCTTGCAGTTTAAGGGGCTGATCGAAGGCAAGAGAGGGCACCTGGTGTGCCAGCGGATGCTGAAAATCATTTGTAGTATTTTCCGACCAATAGTAAAGTCAGATAGTGTGTTGTGACCAGTCAGGCTCCGTGCCTGACATGTTCCCAGTTAAACGCCCAGGAGAGGCAGAAACAGGGCTAGGAAAGTTGTTCCCAAGCCCTGATTACATTAGAGAGAATTTGTCTGAAGAGGAGTTTCTTTCTCACCAATCAGAAGCGGAGGAGATGGAGCCCCAGTTCAGCTCTGCAAGGTTTGTCTCCAAACCTGTGAATATTAGGTTTAGGCAAAATGACCCTATGAAAAAACCTTGCATTTACCCAAACATCCACAGGGGGAGCCCAACTGAGCCTCAGGACAGTGTAGGCCCACAGAAAGGGCGGGGGCTCGCACACTGAAAACCAGCAGCATTATTGCAGGACAAGCAGGCAGCATATTCTCAACATGTGGGTGACATCACCAACGGAGACCCGCAGCGGACAGCCTCGCAAGCAGACTTGCTTGAAGATCTTTAAGAGCTTACAAGTGCTGCACCGTGCATGCCTTCCCGCCCGAGTTATGGCGCGTGTCTCCTGTGAGGTACTTCAGTTCAACGTTTTCCGCGGAGCCAAGAAGTCTTGTTCACTTCAGCTCTTCGTAGCCTTCTCACACCGAGGCTTTGATATTTTATTTCAGTCGCTGTGCCCACGCGTTTTCTATCTTTTCTCCTTGTATAAAAAAAAGTTTTTGTCTTTTTTCGGTTGGTGAACCTTGGGGCTAGGCCAGGCCGCCAACCTCGTTCCTTCACGGGACTCTCTTTTTTCTATGTCCCGGCCTCTTACCGGGTTTAAAAAGTGTAGCCAGTGCGGCCGGGTTATTTCAATCACCGACCCTCATCGTTGGGTTATTGTTTGCCTGGGTCCCGAACACTTGTTCACGCTGTGCTACCCTTCAACATCGAGCCCTTTGCAGACGCCGTGCTAAAATTCTTCAATTATTTGGTACTATGGAGCAGTCTGCTGAGAGGGTCTCGACCTCGGCTTCAGGGACAGCCTCGACTTCCAAGACCTTGACCTCGACCCCCGTGGTTTCTTCGACCAAGGCCTTGACCTCGGCCTCTACAACTTCGGCCTCGACTGCAGTCCCTTCTAAGTCTTCATCTGCGGGTAAGTCTCCTGTTTCTCCTTCAGGTACCCTTCCTAAGAAGCCTCCAGAGTCTCAGGCATCCCAGGCCGTGCCTACGGTCCTGCCAGCCTCTACGAGACCTCTAGCTAAGCATGCCTCCAAACATAGGGAATACTCATCCTTGAGGTCGCCCTCTTTGGAGCACATTGTTGCACCTTCGAGACCTGATCTTTTCGTTTCGGTGCCTATGTTTGAGGACATGACCACTCAGATTTCCTCGGTCATGGCTCAACTTGTCCTGGCCTCGACCCTGCTTCCTATGAGCCAGCCTGAGCCTCCTGTCGAAGTCTCATCACTTATCATCCAGTGACTCTTCGCCTCCTCCTGGGGCAGAATCTCCTGAACCTCGATCGAGGCATCACTCAAGGCATTCGAGGCATTTTGCTTCCAAGCGGAGTCAGGAGTCTTCTCTCAAGCAAAAGGGCTCTCCTCCTCCCAGTACTGAGTCTTCTATGCCTCATTTAATCGAGGGCCATCAAGGCTCCTTCAAAAACTAAACATAAGTCTCGGTCTCGCAAAGCTTCTACACCTGTTGCTTCGCCTCGAAGCCTGTCCAGGTCGAAGACTCCTCCATCGAGACCGCCTCAGAGGGAGCTTTCTCCTCCTGCCTTGACCCACTCTGTTCCTCGGACCCTGGGGACTTCACCATCGAGGCTTCTCAAACGCATACACTCTCTGACTCCTCCTATCACAGGTAGTGGAGCTTCCTCAGTGACCATGGTGCTAGACTCTGAGCCTCCTTCTCAATATTCCAGAGAGGCTTCTCCATCCTATTCTGCGGCTCCTAGGTCTCATTCTCCTTCTCCTGAGGAACCGTCTACCTCCAAGTCTGCCTCATTTGCGAGATTTGTCTTTGACATGGGGAAAGCTGGATCTCCACTCTGACTCTAAGTACACTCCTGAGTACTTGGCTGACATGGAGTTGCCTCATCCACCCAAGGAGACCTTGAGGCTTCCCATGACTCCTGTCTTAAAACAAACTTTCCTTAGGAATATGGAAACTCCTTACTCTTATTACGGCCATACCTTCTAAACTGGAATCCAGGTATCGCACCGTCCCTTGTAAGGGGTTTGAGAAACCCCAATTATCTCACCAGTCCTTAGTTGTGGAATCTTCATTAAAGAAAGCTCAACCATCTAAGATCTACGCTATGGTCCCTCCAGGTAGGGAGGGCCGTAAGGGCCGTACCATGGACAAGTTTGGCTGCAGGCTATATCAGAATTCCATGATGGCCAATAGAATTCTCAACTACAATTACATTTTCACTGCTTATTTTAATCACTTCCTCAAAATAACGCCTAAGTTTTTCCCGGTTCTTGAGGAGCAGTGTCTTCCTGAGTTCAAACAGATTATTCGTACTCTGTCACAACTGTGACTCTTCATGCTACAAGCCACGTACGATGCCTTTGAGCTCTCATCCAGAGTTTCTGCCTTTGCGGTGGCTATGCGTTGCTTCGCTTGGCTCTGCATTGTGGACATGGACCCTAATTTACAGGATCGTCTAGCGAACTTGCCTTGCCAAGGGACTGAACTTTTTGATGATTCTATCAAGGCTGCTACAAAGCGTCTCTCTAAACATGAGCACTCTTTTGTCTCCTTGATTCAGCCGAAGCCTAAGACTCCTGCTCGGCCTTACAAGCCTCCACTGCGTTGTTATCCTCAAAAAACGACGCCAGCTTTCTCCAGGCCCCCGTCTAGATGTCTGCCACAGCAGCAAAGACAGCAGAAACCTCAGACTCCTGCTATGGCTAAACCAACTCAGTCTTTTTGACATTCTCAGTCTGAGCATACTAACCTCCCTCCATCAGACTTCTCTGCTGCCCATTGGAGGTCGACTTCACCATTTTTATCACCAGTGGAAGCTGATCACCTCAGATCTCTGGGTTCTCAACATCCTTCGTGAGGGATGTTCACTTCACTTTCTTCAAATACCTCCAGATCTCCCTCCAAGAGTTTCCTTTCAGTTCGTCGCAACTTCCCCTTCTCCTTCAGGAAGCTCAGGCTCTTCTTCACCTTCGAGCGGTCGAGGAAGTTCTCTTGAACCAATGGGACATGGGGTTTTATTCCCGTTATTTTCTAGTCCCAAAGAAGACGGGGGATTAGCGACCCATTCTGGACCTCAAAGCCCTCACAAATTTCTAGTCAAAGAGAAATTTCAGATGCTTTCATTACCAACTTTGTATCCCCTGATGGATCACGGCGATTGGTTATGCTCTCTGGATCTCAGAAGCTTACACTCGTATCTCAGTCCATCCAGTCTCTCACAGATACTTAAGATTTCAGATGGGGAATCTTCATCTACAATACAGAGTTCTTCCTTTCAGACTCGCCTCATCCCCAGAGTTTTCACGAAGTGTCTAGTGGTGGTGGCTGCAGCCCTCTGTACCCAGGGTCTTCAAGTTTTTCCATACCTGGATGACTGGCTCAAAGCCCCCTCTCAACAAAGGGTTATTGCAGCGACCCGACAGACTACGCCTCGAACTACCACGGCTTTGGCGGTATATAAGAATAAAATTATTATTATTATTATTATGTTCCTCCAATGTCTGGGGTTCAAACTCAATTTTCCAAAATCCCTATTGCACCCCTCTCAAACTCTTCAGTTCATTGGGGCCATTTTGGACACTGTCCGGCTCAGAGCGTTCCTCCCTCAACCACGCCAAGATGCTCTCATTTGCCTTTGCCATCAAGTGTCTCCTCTCGCATCAATTTCAGCAAGACGAATGATGATTCTACTCAGTCACATGGCCTCTACAGTTCACGTGACTCCTTTTGCCAGACTTCACCTTCGCATACCTCAGTGGACCCTGGCATTTCAGTAGCAGCAAGCTACTGACCCACTCTGTCAACACATTACAGTAACTCCTTTGTTGAGACAATCTCTCCACTGGTGGATGCTCTCTTCCAATCTTTCCAGAGGTTTGCTTTTCCACTCTCTTCCTCATCAGAAGGTTCTCACAACAGACTTGTCAACCTACGCATGAGGAGCCTATCTCGACGGTCTCCGTACTCAGGGTCATTGGTCCCCCACAGACCGTCTCTGTCACATCAATCTGTTGGAACTGAGCGATTTTCAATGCTCTCAAAGCTTTTCAACATCTTCTTCACAACAAAGTAGTCCTTGTCTAGACGGACAACCAAGTCGCCATGTACTATGTCAACAAACAGGGAGGCACGGGATCTTGCTCCCTTTGTCAAGAAGCTCTGAAGCTGTGAGATTGGGCAGTTCATCACATCTTTCTCAGAGCTGTATACATTCAAAGTCAGCACAACTGTCTTGCGGACAAATTGAGTCGTCTTCTGCAACCTCATAAATGGACACTTAATTCCTCGCCTCTACGTCAGGTGTTTGCTCAATTGGGGACCCCTCAGATAGACCTCTTTGCGTCTCCCCTCAACAAGCTGCCTCAGTTCTGCTCCCGGATATACTCGCCTCACCGCCTCAGGCAGATGCTTTCCTCCTGGAATGGACAGATCGGTTTCTCTTTGCCTTCCCTCCATTCCCTCTGATACTCAAGACCTAACATGCCACCATGATTCTGATAGCTCCTCGGTGGCCCAGACAACCGTGATACTCCCTTCTACTTCAACTCAGCACCAGGGAGCCTCTGCTTCTACCAGTTCTTCCCTCTCTGCTTACTCAGAGTCAAGGGTCCTTATTGCATCCCAACCTGCAGTCTCTACATTTAACAGCTTGGTACCTTTCAACCTAACTGCTTCTCTACAGTTTTCTCAATCTGTACAGGACATTTTAGAGGCTTCCAGAAAGCCGTCCACTGGCAGTGTTACATCAGAAATGGACTAGATTTTCTGCTTGGTGTACTACTCACAACATGGAGCCAATATCTACCTCGTCTTCAGTTTTGGATTATTTATTTCACTTATCGCACTCGGGTTTCAAGTCTACATTTATCCGAGTCCATCTTAGTGTGATTACTGCTTTTCATCAGCCTCTTGAGGGGAAACCTCTGTCTGAACATCCTGTGGTTTCCCACTTCATGAAAGGACTTTTCAATGTTAACCCACCACTCAAACCACCTTCAGTGGTCTGGGATCTCAATGTCATCCTGGCTCAATTGATGAAGCCTCCATTTGAACCAATTGATAAGGCTCATCTCAAGTATCTCACTTGGAAAGTCGTCTTTCTCATTGCCTTCATGTCCGCTCGAAGAGTCAGTGAGTTTCAAGCCTTGGTTGCAGTTTTCCACCATGACAAGGTGGTCCTCCGCACTCATCCAAAATTCTTGCCTAAAGTTGTCTCCAAATTTCATATTAATCAATCTATTGTTCTTCCAGTATTTATTCCAAAGCCTCATTCTCACCCTGGAGAAGTTGCACTTCATACTTTGGACTGTAAATGTGCCTTGGCTTTCTACTTTCAATGCACTCAACCTCACAGAACAGCCCAACTTTTCATCTTCTTCGATCCAAATAAGTTGGGGCATCCTGTCTCGAAGCAAACCATATCCAACTGGATGTCTGCTTGCATCGCCTTCTGCTATGCTCAGGCTGGTCTCCCTCTGCAGGATCGAGTCATAGGCCACAAAGTTAGAGCAATGGTGGCGTCTGTAGCTTTTCTCAGATCAAATCTGCAAGGCTGCCACTTGGTCCTCGGTTCATACTTTCACCTCTCATTATTGTCTGGATACTTTCTCCAGAAGGGACAGCCATTTTGGCCAGTCCGTTTTACAAAATTTGTTTTCTTAATTTGCCAACTCTCCCTCCATCCCATTATGCTTAGCTTGGAGGTCACCCACATGTTGAGAATATGCTGCCTGCTTGTCCTGGGATAAAGCACAGTTACTTACCGTAACAGTTGTTATCCAGGGACAGCAGGCAGATATCCTCACAACCCACCCACCTCCCCTGGTTGGCCTCTTAGCTAGTTATCTGAACTGAGGTACCTCACAGGAGATGCACGCCCTAACTCGGGCGGGAAGGCACTCGCGCATGCTTGGTGCAGCACTCGTAAGCTCTTAAAAGATCTTCAAGCAAGTCTGCTTGCGAGGCTGTCCGCTGCGGGGCTCCATTGGTGACATGTTGAGAATATCTGCCTGCTGTCCCTGGATAACAACTGTTACGGTAAGTAACTGTGCTTTCCCTCCACAGCTAGAGAGGAAGGGGAAGGGGAAGGGTTCTCTCTCCACTGCTCAGCAGCCTGCCAGACCAGAGCAACTTAATCTAGAGCTCATGGAGGTGGATGATTTAGCTCCATGCCAGGAGGCCGAGGCCATCCTTCAAGAGGAGGAAATGGAGTTTTTTGACCAGGTATTTCCAGAACCAGAAGCCATGGAAATAGATATTGCCTGCATGGCCACTAACTGAAAAACTGTGTTGTTTTGTGAAAAATTTCCAAAGCTAACTACTGAACTGTTTTGAATGCTTCTTTTGATTTTTGTGTGGACAATTAATGGGACTTGTGCTACAGCCTGTGACTTAATTTGATAGATTTTTTTTTTTTCTTTCTCCTCTTGCTATATGGGCTCACAGCACTGCTGAGCCTTATTGCAAGGCCCCAGGTGGGGGCAGGGCTCTTTGGCTGAGGTTTCATAAAGGACTTTTGCTGGTGCTTTCTCAGTTTATTTTGCTTGAAGAATGTTTTGCTGTATGGAGCTGTATTTTTGTTTTAGTTTGAATGCAGTAGTGCACAGGGACTGAGAACTGTACAAGTGGAAGAAGTTTGTCAAGATCTCAGGTGGGAATATTTGAATGCTGTGAATAGCTTGAAGACAAACTTGGCAGTTCTCCCACACCAGCTCAAGAGCAAAGCTGAGGGCTTCCTGAACATTTCCTTTTGCTTTGATGTTTTGGTGAAAGTACACTTCTCCCGATCATCGTGAGGAGGAGCTTACCCAAGTTGGCGGCTTGAACGTGGCCATGGAGATGCAATCGGAGTACCTGCACATAATTTCCTGACCGGTCTTCATGGTCAAAAGAAAATCGAAGATCTGGATTTTCCCAGATGAATCTGTTGTAGCGTCAGGCCCGATGGATGTGTTTGTGGCGTGAGGAGTCTGAACCCAGCAACAGGGAGGACCTTGGCAATGAGAGACACGCAGGCTGAAGCATGTGATCTCTCTCTCAAGGGTGCCACCATGTCCCCGGAGAAGCGAAGTCCTCCGATTCATCCCGAAGCAACGGGCCACCAGAGAGAGGAGGAACCGGCACAGGATACTCCTTTCTTGACCCAGCAAAGCGTGAATAGCTCTGCATGGAGGGTAGAGGAGGCTGTTTCTACAACTTTGCAGCGCTCGGAGGCTGAGATGCAGCAGGCTACTGGAACTTTTTCCTTGACAGGAAAGAAAGCGGCCGTGGCTACAGGTACATTTTGCTCTACAAAGGGCTTGGGGAATAGTGTTTTGCCCATGCAAAGGTCGAAGGAATTCAACATGGAAACACTTTGGGAGGCAATTTCAAATTTGCAACTCACTTTGGGAACCCAACTCCAGCAACTTTCACAACAGTATACAGCATTTTTATCTGAAAATTTGGAAATAAATAATAGTGTCATGTCTTGAAAGTAAAGTGGAAGAACATGGCTCCAGGGTAAAAGTAATTGAAACCCAGGCCTTAACTTGGATTAAGGACAGTGGGAATCTTCATTTCAAGATAGAAATGTTGGAGAATGCCACCAAGAAATGTAATCTTCGGATTACAAACTTTCCAAAAATATTTCTTAAGGTTCCAGAAACTTCATCCCCATCTCTCTCAAAAATTTATTACCTTCCTAGGAGACTTAAATCTCAACATCCTAACCAGCAGAATTTATCTGCTGATAGTTTGGATTTAACAAATTTCTTAGAGAGGTCAAAAACTGAAGCACAAGAAACAGCTAAGTTGCTGGTATAGTTCTCTATAGATTCAGACTGGGAATGAATGTTAAAATTATTTTTCAAATATAAAGATGTGCCCTTTATGACTATTGTTGTAAGAATATTCCCTGATGTATCTCGTACTACACAAAAGAGAAGGAAACAATTCCTCATCTTGAGACCCCAGGCATTGCAGTTGGGTGCAACATTTGTCCTGAGGTACCCCTGTAAATGTGTTATGGTCTGTCAAGACAATCAATGTTTTCTATGAACCACAGCAACTTTCTAGATTTATATCTGCACATTTGCAATCTGTAATTACCAAGTTGAACCTGTTTCATCTCAGTATAAGCTCAGAAAGGATATGTTCTGACACCTACTAGCTCCATCTTAATTTTCCTTTGTCAAAGTTTCCTTTTAAATTTTCAGTCTATTTACAGCTCCTCCATCTTTATTGAGGACTACCTATACATTGTGATTTATTATTTCATTGTTTAAATTTCCAAGAAATATTTCTGTTTAACACTATTTTTTCTTATTTGACTGATAATGTCAAAGTTTAAAACTTAATAAAGAATAAATTATATAAAAAAAAGAAAGTACACTTTTCCTTCTGTATTCACTGCAATTGGGGATTATCAGACCTATGACTACAGAAAAACCGCAAATAACTTTTTCATATGTTTGCTGTTTTCTATTAAAAACCATTGTGAATATGTTGAAACCGCAAATAACATGGTGGGAGACCTGGCCTGTTCCTGCAGGAGAGGCAAAACACAGTGAAGAAAGTGCTGGGACTGGGCGATTTTTCTCTGTAAACGCTTGGAATCTGCGATTTCTCTAAGCAAGCTGACATAATTGGGAGGTAGGGGCCAGCAAGATGAAAACCACAAATAATCGAAACCGTGAATACGGAGGGAGAAGTGTAATGCAATATGATAATTGAGCTGAAACTTTCTTTTTGAGTAAGGCCCGATTCTAGGGTCCGAATAAGGCCTAGGCCCAGGCGGGGCCTAGCTACAGAAAGCTGTGCTGCAATTGCTGAGGCATAGGGACTTTTGGGATATCCTGATTTGCTGTGCAGGATTTATACCTTGACTTGTTGGTTTTTTGGTTTGTTTCTTGTTGGTCATTCTGTTTTGGCACCATTAAGGAATAAAGAATCCTGAACAATAATCTGACCAGGATTGAATGCACCACAAGATGTTTTGCCTAATTGCTTGATTTTCTTTTTGATTATTTTGTTGGTGAATGTGCCTGTGGGGACTGTCTCCATATTGAGCAGCACGCCAGAGCAGTTTTGCTGTGAACCACCCAGGATACTATCAGCCTAGGTAAGGACCTAGTGGCCACAGTGTCAAAGTGGTGTAACCATGATTTTAGTACCAGGAAGTGGTGGTTGGAAAATACCGCAAATTACTGTGCAATTTGTGAACTCGTGGGGGTTTACTGTATTTATAAAGTGCACATACCTTTCATGACTCACCCTGCACACTGAACACACTTTATGTATAAGCACTGAACACACTTTAAAATATCACCACATATATTTTATGTACATATGCTGTGGGGCAATTTTAGAAAATACTTTCAATATGGAAGACTGCCCATAGCTACAACAATTTCTAAAATTACCTCTTTGTATAAGAGTTAACCATGGAAGACAATGGCCCCTTCCATCTATTGATTCTGTTTACCAGGGCTAGTGAGACTTTTTTAAATTAAGCCGGGAAACATGAAGTTAAACAGACATGGAGCTATTTGGAAGCCTTATGCATAGATTAGACAAGTTAGAATTAACAGGTGTGTGATTGCTCTTGATTGACTTTCTGGCTTGCTTCATTTACAATGCCTTTTTATCAAGTTGCTATCTTTACTCTTAATTGATTGTAATTGATAAGTGGAGATGATATACTACATGTCTGTAGATACAACTAAGAACATAAGAATTGCTGCTGCTGGGTCAGACCAGTGGTCCATCGCACCCAGCAGTCTGCTCCCGCGGCAGCCCCCCAGGTCAAAGACCAGAGCCCTAACTGAGATCAACCCTACCTGTGTATGTTCCGGTGCAGCAGGAACTTGTCCAACCTTCTCTTGAATCCCTGGAGGGCATTTTCCCCTATAACAACCTCCGGAAGAGCGTTCCAGTTTTCCACCACACTCTGGGTAAAGAAGAACTAACTTTAGAGTGCCCTCTCGTTCTTCCTACCTTGGAGAGGGTGAACAACCTGTCTATTTACTAAGTCTATTCCCTTCAGTATCTTGAATGTTTCTATGATGTCCCCTCTCAGTCTCCTCTTTTCGAGGGAGAAGAGGCCCAGTTTCTCTCATCTCTTGCTGTACGGTAACTCCTCCAGCCCCTTAACCAATGTAGTCGCTCTTCTCTGGACCCTTTCAAGAAGTACTGTGCCCTTCTTCATGTGCTGGATGCAGTAGTCTAGGTGAGGGCGTACCATGGCCCGGTACAGAGGCATGATAACCTTCTCCGATCTGTTCGTGATCCTCCTTTTTAATCATTCCTAGCATTCTGTTCGCCCTCTTTACCGCTGCTGCGCATTGCACGGATGGCTTCATCGACTTGACCAGTACTCCCAAGTCTCTTTCCTGGGGGGTCTCTCCAAGTACCGCCCCGGACATCCTGCATTGTGTATAAGATTTTTGTTACCAGCATGCATCACCTTACACTTATCCACGTTAAACCTCATTTGCCATGTTAGGGCCCATTTTTCAAGCGTATTTATGTCCTGTTGCAGGAATTCACAATCCTTCTGCGTATTCACTACTCTGAATACCTTTGCATCATCTGCAAATTTAATCACCTCATTCGTCGTACCAGCAAGTTATAAAATAGTACCAGCTAATGTGGGCAAGCGCCAACTGATGCTTGTGGGGGAAAAAGGAACTCTAACTATAGCTATGTGATGCAAGGTTCCACATTAGAAGTAACCACCCAAGAAAAGGTGTCATTGATGAGAGCTGAGATTGTCTGCTTAGTATGCAACAGCAGTATGCAACAGCAACTTAAAAAGCAAAACAAATATAATGTAGTATTAGTTAAGGAATGGAAAACAAAAATAAGAATGTTATGCCATGGTATAACTACACCTCAAACACTGTACACAATTCTGGTCACTGCATTTCATAGAAACATAGGCCATATGGTCTTTATTTGCCTTCATTTTTCTAGTTTGCCTATCCATGCCATTACTATCTCTTCCTCTCCCTTAGAAAGCCAACATATTTAGCACAAATGTTCTTAATTCAAATACCATTTTCATCTCAACTACCTTACTTCCCCATTCACCCTTTCCATGAAAAATGTATAGCGGAATTAGATAAGGTACAGAAAAGGGTACAAAAAAAAAATGGTAAAAGAGATGGGATGAATTCTGTATGAGGGAGGTAAGGCTAAAATGGCTAGGGCCCTTGAGTTTGGAGAAGAGACAGCTCTGGGGAGATATAATAGAGATCTATAAAATGCTTCCACTTTTGTGTAGTGGGACCACATCTGCCCTTCTCTAGTGCTCCGATACCACTCCTGACTCTACAGAAGCACTGAAAAGGTCCACCAGTGGAGTTGCCAGAATTTCCCTAAGTTTCTTCAGCATGCTTGGATGTACACCATCCAGCCCCATCGCTTTGTTCACCTTTAGTTTAAGCTAGCTTCTCGCAAACATAATCCATTCCTGGTTCAACTTATATTCAACAAGTTCCCTCAGAGGAACCTCTACTCTCAAGTTAATTGGTACCATCGCCTCTAGCATCATGGGGTCCTGGTACCTATCTGCTCTTCTCCGATCCAGGAGGTCACAGCCCAATGTCCTACCAGAGTCTGACCCTCAGCCGGGGCAGCCTATTCAGCTGAGCTCCTCAGAAGAGTATTCCTATCTGAAGTTTCTAGAGAAAGTTTCTTCTTTACTTAGCCTGAATGAGGCAGCCATTCCAACAGGTAACAAATATTTTCAAGCTATTCTACAATCTTGTAAAACTCCGGTGAAAGGGTTTGTCACTTTACCAGTCCATCAAGTTCTGCAGGATCTTCAATTAGAAAATTGGCATAAACCTTTTTCAATGTCTATAGCGTCCAAGCGCTTAGAGCTTAAATATAAAGTTCACAAGGCTCCTGGCCAAGATATTCAACAAATTCTTCGTCAATCGATAGTATTAGAGTCAACTATCAAGAAAGCTAAAGTATCAAAAGGACCTTCGCCTCCTTGATTCCTTGGGTCACAAGGTTTACCAAGGTTCTAACCTGTCTTCAAAAATAATTGCCCACCAGCTGCAAATTCTACATTTTCAACACTCTATTTTGCAGCAGTTGGATTCTGCATCTCTGGCAGAGTTCCTAAATCTTCTTGTCGCCCTTCAAGAATCGATGTTATCATCTCATCAAAACCAATTATGACATCTAGAACTGCAGCCGTAGCTATAGCATCCAGACGCTCAGTGTGGTTACGAGTGTCTGATCTCCGGGAAGACCTGCATGAAAGACTAGCAGATGCTCCCTGCTTGGGTGATAGTCTTTTTGGTGAAAAGCTGAAAGAAAATTCTTCAACTAGCAGGGAACTCTAAGCACATCCTTCTGAGCAGTTTTGCCAGTTTCAACAGCCCTTGTTTCTTTCCCTTACCGAAGGCTTTATCAGCAGTTTTTCCAGCAATATTACCCATAACGTAGATTTGTTCCATATAACCAACCTATTCTGCAAAGAACTCAATCATCTTCCTCCTGCCTACCTAAACAGCATTCAAGAGAGAGAAAGCAACCCTCAGCTTCCAGCTATAAAGCCTTTGTCTGTTTTTTGACCTTTTATCGGGGGGGGGGGGGGGAGGGAGGGCAACTAACTCATTTCCTTTCAGCCTGGCAGGCTATCACGTCCGATCAATGAGTTCTCACCATCATTGCCCAGGGCTATTTTCTCAATTTCCTTCCCAACCTAACTCCTTCTCAACCTCCTCCACCTTCTGAGGTACCTCATCATATTCTGCAACTTGCAGCATAAGTTACTCTTCTATTAAACACCATCAAGGAGATGCCTCCAATTCAACACAATCACAGATTTTACTCCTGTTTCTTCCTCGTTCCCAAAAAGACTCAAGGTCTACAACCCATTCTAGACCTCAGACCACTCAATGCCTTCCTCAAAAAAGAAAAGTTTCAGATGATATCGCTTCCAACTATCCTACCCCTTTTGAAATATGATTGGTCAGCCACCTTAGACCTCAAGGATGCCTATACCCACTTTCACATTCATCCTTCTCACTGGCATTTCCTACGGTTCAAATTACTGATTCAGTATTTCCAGTATAAGGTGCTACCTTTTGGCCTTTCATCAGCACCAAGAGTTTTTACGAAGTTCCTGGCTGTGGTAGCAGCACATCTGTGAAACCACCACCACATGGTATTTCCATACTTAGACTATTGGCTCCTAGTAGCTCATTCCAAAGACCAGTTGCTTCTAACCATCCATACCACAGTTAAAACCCTTCAGTCTCTAGGATTCATCATCAATTATCAAAAGTCCCAACCTCATTCCATCTTACTCTTACATTCATCAGAGCATTCCTGAATACATAAGCTGCAAAAGCCTATCTTCCTCCAAACAGACATCAGTCCATCATTACCATGGCAAATCACTTCAGACAGATTTCAGCTGTGCCAGTTCGGACCATATTGTGACTTCTAGGGCACATGGCAGCTTCTTTATCTCTAATACCAAATGCAAGACTACACATGAGACCGCTGCAGTGGCACCTAAAAATTGCATTGGAATCGACGTCGTCATTCTCTTGCCAGAATAATTCTGCTTCCAAAAGACATTAAACAATCCCTCCTGTGGTGCATTCACTCCCGGTCTATGAAGGAGGGTTGTCCTTCCCAGCCTCTTCCTCCTTACATCACAATAACAACAGACGCTTCCACACAGGGCTGGGGAGCGCATATCGACCAATTGTGCACTCAAGGGCAATGGTCAGTGAGCAAACAAAAGCTACTATCAACCACCTGGAGCTCCGGGTTGTATACTATGCTCTTCAAGCCTTCCACCCTTGGCTTGCCAACAAAAGTTCTGATTCAAATGGACAATCAAGTCACAATGTTCTAGGTAAACAAGCAGGGAGGTTCAGGATCTCTTCCTCTCTGCAGAGAAGCCTTTCATCTATAGGTTTATGCTCTAACTATAGGGGTCCATCTGCAAGAAGTCTATATTCCAGGAGAACACAACACCCTTGCAGGTTCCCTCAGCAGGAAACTCGACCCCCATAAGTGGACCCTTGACCCTTCCATTTTGCATCAGATATTTCTTCTTTGGGAAAATCCCACAGTGGATCTCTTTGCTTCCCAAGACAATGCCATCTGCAAAACGTTTTGCTCTCTGGCCCAACTTCTAGAGCAGTGGTTCCCAAACCCTGTCCTGGGGGACCCCCAGCCAGTCGGGTTTTCAAGATATCCCTAATGAATATGCATGAGAGAGATTTGCATATAATGGAAGTGACAGGTATGCAAATCTCTCTCATGCATATTCATTAGGGATATCTTGAAAACCCGACTGGCTGGGGGTCCCCCAGGACAGGGTTTGGGAACCACTGTTCTAGAGCAATAGCAAGGGATGCTTTCTAAATACACTGGGGCCACAACCTTCTCTGTTCCCTCTAATATCCAAGGTACTTCAGAAGGTCACTATGGACAGGGCTCACATTATCCTCATTGGCTCCATCATATCTTGTATTCACTCCTCCTAGACCTTCTGGATGCTCCCCCAATTCCTCTCGGCGACCATCCATCTCTTCTGTCTCAACAGCAGGGCCAGTTACTTCACCCCAAGCTTCATAGTTTCAGTTTGACAGCTTGGAAATTGAAAGCTCATTTCTAGCACTTTTCCTACTCTCTCAGCAGGTGAAACGTGTTCCAGCAGGAAGACGTCCTTCTACTAGAAAATCCTATCACTCTAAACGGAAATGGTTTCCACCTGGTCTCAAAATCACCATCAAAATTCTATAAAAACTGTTCAATGGAACACATTTTGTCGTATTTCCTGCATTTGTCGGAGTCTGGTCTTAAATCTAACTCAGTTCGATATCAGATGGCAGCGATCTCGGCTTTTCATATTCCTGTGGACGGTAAGCCTCTCTCACATCATCCCCTCATCTTCAGATTTCTCCAAGGTCTTCAAAATCTCAAACCTCCCATCCGTGATCTCCCTACAGCATGGGCCCTGAATTTGATGTTGGATGTCTTAATGCGTGACCCCTCTGAATCAGTGGGATCTGCTTCACTTTCTTTTCTTACTTGGAAAACAGTTTTTCTCAAAGCTCTAACTTCTGCCAGAAGAGTTAGTGAACTGCAAGCTCTGGTTACATATTATCCTTATCTTCAATTTTTTCCTACTAAAGTACAACTCAGAACTCATTCAAAATTTCTTTCTAAGGTTGCAATGGATTTCTATCTCAACCAAACTATAACTTTACCAATGTTTTTCCCTCCTCCGTATTCTTCTTCAGCGGAGCAACATCTTCATACATTAGACTGCAAACAAGCATTTCTTTTTTACCTCAGAGCAACAGCTTCCTTGCGACAATCTAATCAGCTTTTCATGTCTTATAATCCAGCTACCCAAAGAAAATAACTCATCTTGGATAGCACAGTATCAATTTTTGCTATGCAAAGGTAGATATGCAGTCACCTGGGAAAATTAGAACTCATAAAATAAGGGCTACAACTACTTCCATAGCAAGTTTAAAATCCATCCCAGTTCAGGACATTTGCAAAGCAGCAAAATGGTTCTTTACATATACTTTTATGAAGCACTACTGTTTGGACCAAAGTTTTTCACAGGATGTTCAATTTGGTCAATCAGTTTTAAGAAACCTTTTTGTGTTGTAAATAGTTCTCTTCCACCCATCTCCTTTTTTCAAGCTTGGGACTCGCCAACAAGTGTGCCTACATATCCTCTGCTTGTCTTCAGAAAAAGCAAAGTTGCTTACCTGTAACAGGTGCTCTCCATAGACAGTAGGGGAATGCAGCCACACTTGCCCGCCCTCCATTCCCTCTTTTTCAATCCTTTTTATTGCTAGGGACAAAACTGGCACTCAGAGGGGAGGAGCAGTGGGAGTACTGACTCCCACACATGCCCAGTAAGTATAAAGTTTACTTAGCTAGGGGAATGCACCGGCACATAGGCTGTCAGCGGACTTCACCAACAAGTGTAGCTGCATTCCCCTGCTTTCTACGGAGAACACTTGTTAGAGGTAAGCAACTTTGCTTTCTCCCCCTCACCGTTGAGTCTCTCAATACCACTAACATATCTTTAAAAAATCTTGTCACCCTGTTTTACCATGTCAGGGAGTTTTTTCTTTTGCATCTCTGCTTTCCTGACTACTTAACCAGCCTTTCAACTTTTCCAGATTTGTTTTACCCATCTTCCTCTTTCTGCGATCATTGTAGTTTTATGAAAGCTAACCTCTCTCTTCACCTTCTCAGCTACTGCTTTTGAGAACCAAAGCGACCTTCTTTTCCTTTGTTGTCCATAGAATAACTCTTTTCAGTTTTGCCCACTGCTTTCCTACTTCCAGATGTTCCCATCCAGACAATTCCTTAATGTAATCCCCCACCTGAATAAAGTTTTTTGTGTGTTTTTAAAGTCTAGCCCTCTACACCTGTCTTAATATTAAACCACACCATGCAGTGATTTACTGGATGCCAGATGATCACCCACCATAATATCAGAAACACTTTCTCCATTTGTAAGCACTGTGTCCAGTATGGCCCCATCCTGTGTGGGTTTCATTACCAACTACTGGAACAGCTCTCCTTGTAGAGAATCCAGGATCTCCCTACTTCTAGAAGACACTTGAATTTTGGTCGCCTTAACTAAAAAAAAAATATAGCAGAACTAGAAAAGGTTCAAAAAAGAGTGACCAAGATGATAAAGGGGTTGGAACTCCTCTCGTATGAGGAAAGACTAGAAGAGGTTAAGGCTCTTCAGCTTGGGAAAGAGATAGCTGAGGGGAGATATAATTGAAATCTACAAAATGTTGAGTGGTGTAGAATGAGTACAAGTGGATTGATATCTATAATTTTTTTTTTTTTTACTCCCATCAAAAAGTACAAAGATTAGGGGGACACTCGAAGTTACAGGGAAATACTTTTAAAACCAATATGAGAAAAAAAATTTTCGCTCAAAGAATAGTTAAGCTCTGGAACGCCTTGCCAGAGGATGTGGTAAGAATAGTTAATGTAGCTGGTTTAAAAAAGGTTTGCAAACAAGGAAACAAAACCCCACAACAGAATCTAGAACAAAGAAAGTGAGGATGGAACCCTATATATCAGGGATAAATACAGCTTTCAGATAAATAGTTTTAATGTAAAAGTTTAAAAAGTCTCCATTAAAATTAACAAATCAGACCTGTAAGGAATAACACAGAAGAGGCAAAGACAATTTCTTGCAATGAGAGAAGAAATGAGGAAGTTGAGAGCAACTTTTATGTTAGCCTACCCCTGAAAATACATCATCAAATACTTGGATCTAAGATATGTTTTATTATATTCCTGAACATCTAAGATCTTTTTTGGACCTTAAGGGGTTAACCAATGCAGGGGATGGAAGTTCTAAAATTTGAAGACAATAGTGTTTTTGCCATCTGAGACTTATTACTTTGAATTATACTTTGTAAAATTCTCCCTATAATTTCTATCTCCCTTTTTGCACTTTAAATATTGTGGTCTAAGGAAGAGCCTAGTTCCAACACTTAATTTTTCTTATATTTTTTTTTCTTGGTTTAGAATTGTTTACGGTTGGTTATGACTCTGTATTTTTTGAAGTAGTTTTACTTGTAAAGATTTGATAAATGAATAAACCAAAAATAAATAAAAAGTAAAAAAAAAACCCCACCAGGGCTTCACTAAGGTAGGACCGGTGGTGAGGAAGGAAGGTGTAGGAGAGAGATTGTGAGAAGGGTGGTTTGGTTTCAGTCAAAAACACACAAGCATTTTTGGCAAAAACTTTAAACCCGGATTTTGGGTCAGGTTTGCTGCCAAAACGGAAACCTCATCAGCCTCTAATCCTGATAAGAAAAACTGTGCAAACTCAGCTGTTTGACCAGGACTTCTGTATAATGGATCAGATTCATTCTGAACTTAGAAAAATGGTCTTGTACACACAAGTATCAATCAACTCTAAGAGACAAAATATAGCCTGTTAAACGTTTTATTTTTATGTAATTTTGAGGGAAAATTTTATCATACAAGTAAAAATACTAGAGTTGAACATCATACAAAAAATAAGTCCTGGTACTGGGCATTCTGTGCTAGAATATTTCCCCATTTAATTCTTTAGGGAAAGTGAGGATTTTTTTTTAATGCATTCCCCTGCACAAGAAATAAGAAGTGCTAAATAATTGCAATACGTTTCATTTTTTTAAACAGCTAAGGAAAAGAAAACAAAAGCAATATTAAAAAAGTGCAATCTACAGCTGAATACATTCATTCATTCAGAGTAAACAGAATAAGACTGCTTAAAAAGCTGGAAAACATGATACAAAAAAAGTAAAATTGTTCATCAAGATTAGAAAATTTGAACAGTTTGAGTACAACATGTAGGAACCATCTTAAATTTAGTCCCTTTTTTCTAAATTGAGAAACATGGGTATGCCTCACTTAAAAGTCTATTGGAAGATACCTTGCACAGAGCAGGATCAGATGCAGTGCAGAAAGTCAGCAAGTACTGAAAGGCAGATGAAGTCAGCCACTGTAGACAGTTTTTGCTTGTGTATTCAAATGAGCTATGTTTTTGTGGGGTGTTTATGAAGAGTGGGTAAGTTTGCAGAACATTTCAGATCAAATCCATTTCTTCCAAGGAATTACAGCAGCACATCTTACATCCCAAGTTAATATTTTAAACAAAAAAAACCTGTTGCAGTGACTACTAACCTTTTGCGGTAGGCTTGCATTACTGAACTGATATGTAATATCTTGTGACTGACTTCAGAATAAAAACTCTTGCTTGCCGATTTACCTCACTGAGGCTATTTTGTTCACAACATTGCTTTCCTGACACTTCATTGCTACACAAAGTGACTTTGAACCTCTAATCCAGAACTTGTTCACTTTGCTTTATTGCACTAGCTACTATAATCTTAATATTTTTCCTAACTACATCTAATTGGCCACAATGTTGACTCATTTAGATAATGAACTATATGAAATAAATAAAGGGAAAAAGGTGAGATGGTGGTCTTCTGAAGTCTTGCATTCTTGCCGATATGTTGAATATCGTATAACTTCTGAACAGTGTTTGGAGCACAATTCATTTACTTGATCAAAGTGTGAAATTTAACAATTCATTTTCTTTCTCAGAGAGCTGTTCAATGTTCAGGCTTCCTATAAAATTCCTCTAAATTGTTGTATACTTTGCAATTTAGAGACTTTAGAAAGTTCTTTACAGTGTGTTCAATTGACAGTCACAAAATATGCAGTCTCTGAACTCAAAGATGCAACATATTAAGCTGTTCCACTGGCAGAGTATGAAAACTGAGGAAAATGTGGTCTTCTCTCATTATCTACAAATTCCATATTGTCATCTGTAAAATAAAAATCAAATGAGCATGAATAAATTTGGTTCACTGACTCAGAAGACTATAGAAGTCTACAAAAAGGTCCCATGATATTGTTTTTACTCCCAAAATTTCCCCTTTTGCTGCTCCTACCCCTTTATTAGGATTAATTTTCCCCAGCCAATACTTGATGTCAATGAGTCCCAAACACAATACCTGTAATAAATGAGCATGAGAGATGTGCATACAGTGGACTGTTCTCATGCATTTTCTTTTTGGTAGTATAAAAACCATGCATAGGGGTGGCTCTAGGGTTGTGAAAGCACTGCTTTAGACTTTTTTTTAATTGGCTCTATATATAGCCCCTCCAATACATGAGTCCCAGTGTGCTATGCTATGAAATGTTCTACCAACTGAATTATGTAAACTGACTCAATGTTACAGTTTAGAAAACAATTGAAGGCATAATTTATGAAAGCTATTGCCTCCTATTGAGTGATATTTGGAGCTCCTTACACCGCTGTATAAATTGAAATGCCAATTATTGCTGATTTGTTTTATGGTGTTGCTTTATGTTTATTGTTGATTTAATTGTATTATCTTTATTTAATATTTTTTTTTATCATGCATTTATTTTTAAATTGTAAACCAGCTAGAATGATATGAAAGTGCAGATTATAAACCTTTTAATTAAAAAATACATAAAACAGTAATATTTATTTATTTCTATTTCTATCCCGTTCTTCCAGACTCTGAACGGGTTACAAGTAGACATTCACAATCGTTTGAAAACAGACTAGTCATGGCAATGAATAGGTTACAATAGACAATTACAGAGCTTATTCTAGAGACCAGACTGGTCATAGCGAAGAGTACTATGATAAGTATATTGAGGAGGCAGTTTTTAATGACCATATTGGCAGAAGAGGAAAAAGACATACAAATACAAAACATCCTAAAATCCTTATCAATTCACCCCATGCAAAACCTCTAAGACTCATACCTTCACTCAGCATTGTCAAAATCAATCACCAGGGGTCTTATCACAAAACAAAAGAAAAAATCAATTGCCTCTTAAAACCAAAATGATCCTAACCTGATGCAAGCCCTTTGTAAACTCATTCCATAATACAGGGACACCAACAGAAGATATGGATGTTACTTGCAATTGTCAACTAGGTAATACCTAGCCCAGGGACCATCAAGGTCTTCATACCATAAGAATAAAAATTCCTAGTAAAACAACTTAATTTAGCATTTAAAGCACTGTATGACTGGGTCCAACATATCTTTTTATCTAACAAAGCCTTAAAGCAAATTATTTGGGGACCAACCTTCAATTGGCTAACTTCCACTGGCTGCATAACCATATTCTGAATCAGTTGTAGAAGAAATGTCATCTTCAGAATTCCAAAGTAAGATTACTGTAATAGTCAACGCTAAAACTAACTACAGCATACAACTTTTAATAGCTAAGGCTTTCATATTGTGCCTCATTTTATTTTGTAACCATGAAGGTTCCTATTATGAAACTTAACTCTTACATTTCTCTATTTTATGTGTTAGAAGTTGGACATTAGGAGCCCTAATCTATGAACCCAATCCAGTTCATTATTCTTCAAGATTATTTATAAAAAATGCTAAGACTACTACAACATGCACATTAATTAAATGCACTGACAGGTCCTTTTCCTATTAAACCAATAACAAAAACGACATTTCACCAGAGCATCTTGAAAAAAACAACAGAAATTTGATATCTTTAAAATGAAAGATTAGGTTCTTACCTCTGCTAATCTTCTTTCTTGTAAATCTCCTCTGTAGTCTGAACGGTAGGGTGTTGTGCATCTCATGCAGCCAAAATCTGTAGGATTCTCAAATATCAAGCTCTGGCCCCTCCCCCTGGGTCCATCTCCTGTGACATGTTCCCTGAAGGTCAGTATCCAAGCCGGGTAAGTCTACAGGAGAGACAGGAAACAAAAGAGAGAGAAGGGGGGCACGGAGAACTCCCCGCAACACAATTCTGCTCATGTTAATAAATTCAAAATAGCAACTGCTATAAGGCGAAACATAGCAATAACATTCAACTGTAACACGAAACAATTTTGAACTGTACATATTTGGAAAAGGAGACACAGCCTGTATGGTCAGAAGGGGGCAGTCATCCGGGGACCCCTTAAAGCCTATTTTAGAAGGAAAGAATGGCATTCTCAGCGAGGCTGGTCAGAAATAGAAATCTAGCTTACCAGTTAGGCAACCTGCAACTTGGACAAAAAACAGGTGGTTGTTCAGACTACAGAGATTTACAAGAAGGAAGATTAGCAGAGGTAAGAACCTAATCTTTCATTCTTGTACAATCCCCTCTGTAATCTGAACTGTAGGGAAGTATCAGAGCAGTACCAAATTATCATGGGGAAGGACGATGAGCCCACCACCAGGATCAAAGCCCCAAAAGCAGCATCATGCTCAGGCATAACATCAATCCGGTTGAACTTGATAAAAGTGTGCAGGGAAGACCAGGTGGCTGCCCTGCAAATCTCAGGAGAAACAGCTGTGGATTCGGCCCAAGAGGCTTCCGTTCCTCTGGTAGAATGAGCCCTCACCCCAAGGGGGCTTTCTTTCCTGCAACCACATAAGCAGCAGAAATGGCTGCGTGGATCCATCTAGAGATGGTAATCTTAGATGCGGGACTACCCTGCTGAGCAGGACCAGAAAGTATGAAAAGATGGTCCAAGAGACAGAATTCATTGATGGCCTCCAAATATCTCAGAAGGAGACGATGAACATCCAGTGACTGCAAGATTCTATTCTTGGACTTGGGAACAAAGGCTGGCAGCCAACTTCCTGATTCACATGGAAGTTTCAAGTTTATTAAAAGTTTGTTGTACACGCATGTCAAGTATTTCAATGTGTATAACAATTTAAAAATAAAACAATTTTATTACAAATAAACATAAAGTATATACGTACAAATTTAATTACCGATACAAAAGGAGAGGGGGAAAGAATGGCACCGTCCTCAAAATGACTGCAGAATCTGTGATTCGAAGAAATGGCTCCCTACATGAGAGAGCTTTGAGCTCTGAGACCCTACCACAAGGAAGATGGACTTAATGGTGAGATCTTGCAGAGCAACCTGCTCCAGGGGCTCATAAGGTGGGTGAGCCAGAGCCAGCGAATGGAGAACCAGGTTCAAATTCCACGTTGGACAAGGCAACCTCAAGGGAGGCCGCAGCTGCCCTGCCCCCCTGCAAGAAGCGGACCATATCCGGATGGAACGCCAGAAAACCCCTGAGCGAAGCAGGACCTAGGCACGAAAGGCCCACTATCTGAACATGAAGGGAAGAGACAGCAAGACCCTTCTTGATGCCAGCTTGCAGGAAATCCAGAACCTGTGTTACGGAGGGAGCCGAGGGATCCACTTGGGATCTAGAACATCAGGCCTGAAAGCACGTCCAGGCTTTCACATAAGCCACAAAAGCAGTTACTTACTGTAACATTGTTATCCAGGGACAGCAGGCAGCTATTCTCACATATGGATGACGTCATTGACAGAGCCCAGATGCGGAAGCCTCACAAGCAGACTTGCTTGTAGAAACTCAGAAGTTTCAAGACAGCCGCACCGCGCATACGCGAGTGCCTTCCCGCCCAGCACTAGGCGAGTCTCCTCAGTTCAGATAGCTAGCAGAGAAGCCAACCAGGGGAGGTGGGTAGGTTGTGAGAATAGCTGCCTGCTGTCCCTGAATAACAACTGTTACGGTAAGTAACTGTGCTTTATCCCAGGACAGTATCTCCTGCAGTCAAAAATAAGACATTGAAAATATAACTAATCCAAAATCATCTCAATGTCATTGATGTTCCTTTAATTTTCTTTTAAACTTTTTTTTACTTTTTTTAGAACAATGTGAAAAAATATATAATGGGGCTAATGAGGATGTCATTGCCATAAGTTTGTTTGGTGACCATAGAAATGCATGGCACCTAACGGCTAGTCTTATCCCAGGACAAGCAGGCAGCCTATTCTCACATACGAGTGGCCTCCAAGCTAACCAGAATGGGATGGTGGGAGCGTTGGCAACTTAGGAGAATAAATTTTGTAATACTCTCTGGCCAAAATGGCCATCCCGTCTGGAGAAAACATCCAGACAATAATGAGAAGTAAAAGTATGAACCGAGGACCAAGTAGCAGCTTTGCAAATTTCCTCAATAGGTATAGATCTGAGGAAAGCTACTGAAGCTGCCATTGTTCTGACTTTATGGGCTCTGACTTGACTCTGTTGTTGTAATCCAGCCTGGGCATAGCAGAAAGAGATACAAGCAGCCATCCAGTTGGAGATGGTACGCTTAGAGATTGGATTTCCCAAGTTGTTTGGATCGAAGGAGACAAAAAGTTGAGGAGCAGTCCTGTGTGGTTTGGTGTGTTCCAAATAGAAGGCCAAAGCACGCTTACAGTCCAGAGTATGAAGAGCTGATTCTCCAGGGTGAGAATGAGGCTTTGGAAAGAACACTGGAAGAATAATGGATTGGTTGAGATGAAATTCTGAAACCACTTTAGATGGGAATTTAGGATGAGTATGAAGGACCACCTTGTTATGATAGAACACAGTGAAAGGTGGATCAGCAACTAAAGCTTGCAGCTTACTGACTCTTCGAGCAGATGTGAGGGCAATGAGAAACACCACTTTCCAAGTGAGATACTTCAGATGAGCCGTAGACATTGGTTCAAATGGAGGCTTCATCAATTGAGCAAGAACAACATTGAGATCCCAAACCACTGGAGGCAGTTTGACATTGAAAAGTCCTTTCATGAATCTGGAAACCACCGGATGAGCAGAGAGGGGTTTCCCTTCAATAGGCTGATAGAAAGCAGCAATTACACTGAGATGGACTCAAATCGATGTAGCACAGAAGATAGAGGAATGTTGAGGCTCCTTATCGCGAAATGCAGCACGTAGAAAATCTAGTCCATTTTTGGTGGTAGCATTATCTAGTGGTGGGCTTTCTAGAAGCCTCTAAAATGTCTCTTACAGGTTGAGAAAACTGAAGAGGAGTTATGTTGAGAGGTACCAAGCTGTCAGGTGTAGAGACTGCAGGTTGGGATGAAGTAGAGATCCTTCACTCTGTGTAAGCAGAGATGGAAAACCTGGCAGAAGATATGGCTCCCTGCTGATGAGTTAAAGTAGAAGGGAGTACACCAAGGTTGTCTCGGCCACCCAGAAGCAATCAGAATCATGGTGGCATGAGCATTTTTCAACTTGACAAGAGTCTTGAGAATGAAAGGGAATGGAGAGAATGCATAGAGGAAGAGATTCATCCATTCTAGTAGGAAAGCATCTGCCTTGAGGCGATGAGAATATATCCTGGAGCAGAATTGAGGCAGTTTGTGGTTTTGGGGAGCTGCAAAGAGATCTATATGAGGCGTTCCCCATTGTGAAAAAATGTGATGTAAAGGCGAGGAATGGAGTGTCCATTCGTGAGGTTGCAGAAGACGACTCAAGTTGTCTGCTAAGCAATTTTTTGCCCCTTGGATGTAGACAGATTTGAGGAAGGTGTTGTGATGGATGGAGCTTCTTGACATAGTACATGGCAACTTGGTTGTCCGTCCTAATGAGGACTACCTGGTCGTGAAGATGTTGAAAAGCTTTGAGAGCGTTGAAGATCACTCTGAGATCCAACAGATTGATGTGACACTGACGATCCGTACTGGTCCAGAGGCCTTCAATACGGAGACCATCGAGATGAGCGCCCCAAGCTTAGGTTGCAGAATCTGTTGTGAGGACCTTCTGATAGGGGGGGGGGGGGGCGGTTGAAACAGTAAGCCTCTGGAGAGATTGGAAGAGAGCATCCATCAGCAGAGACTGCTTCAAGGAAGGAGTGACTGCTATGGGTTGAGAAAGTGGGTCGCAAGCTTGCGTCCACTGAGATGCCAGGGTCCACTGAGGAATTCTGAGGTGAAGTCTGGCAAAAGGAGTCACGTGTACTGTGGAGGCATATGACCTAGTAGTGAGATGGAAGAGCGGGAAGACACTGAATGACAGAGTTGAAGGAGAGCTTCCAGACGTTGTTGCAGAAGGAATGCTCTGAGTTGGATAGTGTCCAGAACAGCTCCGATGAACTGCAGATTCTGAGAGGGCTGAAGTTGAGATTTGGGAAAACTGATTTCGAATCCCAAACTTTGTAGGAACCACGTAGTCCATTGGGTCGCTACAATAACCCCTTGAGATGTGGAATCCTTGATGAGCCAGTCGTCTAGGTAGGGAAACGCCTGAAGACCATGGTCCTTAGAGCTGCTGCTACTACTACCAGGCACTTGGTCAACACTCTGGGAGATGAGGCCAGGCTAAAGGGTAGCACTCTGTATTGATAATGCAGATTCCCCACCCGAAATCTGATATGGGATGAATGGGAATACGAGTATAAGCCTCCTTGAGATCCAGAGAGCATAATCAGGGTCGCTAGGGACAACATGCAAAATTTTTCTTTGACTAAAAATTTGTTGAGAGCCCTGAGATCCAGAATGGGTCGCAGATTGCCCATCTTCTTCGGAACAAGGAAGTAACGGGAGTAAAACCCCCTGTTCTGCTGTTCCGAAGGAACTGGTTCGATACATGGAGACGAAGCAGAGTTTGAGCTTCCTGAAGAAGGGCGGTCTTCTTCAGGAATACTTCAGGATACTCTCTTGGAGGAAGCTCTGGTGGAACTTGAGTTAAATGAAGAGAGTATCCTTCTCTGATGATTGACAGCATCCAGAGGTCGGATGTAATTATCTCCCATCGATGATAAAAATGATGGAGACGACCTCCAATGGGGGGGAAGAGAGGACAGAGACAGAACGGTGGAGGTTAAGCTCTGTTTTAATCAGTCAAAAAGGCTTTGTAGCCTTAGGTGCAGCAGAAGGTTTAGATTTCTGTTGCTTCTGATTCTGCTGTTTCTTGAGAGGCGGACGAATATAAGGAGTCGCTCTTGGAGCAAAACGCCTCTGGAAAATTGGAGGAGGGCATGCAGGCTTGGCAGGAGCTGGCTTAGGCTTTGGTCTGACAATAGACACAAAAGATTTTTCATGTTCAGACAATTTCTTGGTGGCAGCCTCGATAGATTCACCGAAGAGGTTGTTGCCCTGATAAGGAATATTAGCCAAGCGGTCCTGAAGATTAGGGTCCATGTCTATAGTACGAAGCCAGGCTAGGCGGTACATTGCTACAGAACAAGCAGTTGCCCTGGCAGACAACTCAAAGGCATCATACGAAGACTGGAGAAGATGTAATCTGAGTTGTGACAGAGTAGCTATGACTTCTTGAAATTCGAAGTGCTTTTGTGTATCTAAATAGCTGAGAAATTTTGGAAGAAGATCAATGAGGAACTTGAAATAAGTGACAAAATGAAAATTATAATTGAGGACTTTAGAGGACATCATAGCATTTTGGTAAAGGCGACGTCCAAACTTGTCCATGGTTTTCCTTTCCCTTTTAGGAGGACCAGTAGCAAACTCTGGAAGGATGGGATCTCTTCAAGGAGGACTCCACAAGCAGGGACTGATGAGACAACTGCGAATTCTCAAATCCTTTGCAATGTAGAGTTTTATACCTGAAGTCCAACTTGCCTGGAACAGCAGGAATTGCATAAGGAATCTCCAGGTATCATGTAAAAGTCTGAGACAAAAGCTTATGAAGGGGAAGCTTAAGTGACTCTGTAGGCGGTTGAGGAAGATGCATGACTTCAAGTTACTCCTTAGAGTATTTAGAACCAGCATCTAACTGAAGGTCCAAGTCAGCAGCCATCTGACGAAGAAAAGAAGAGAAAGATAGCTGATCCACTAATGCCTTGCCTCAAGAGGGACTCAAGGACCTCAAGGTAGCCTGGGTCAAAGATGAAGCTTCGGCAGTAAAATAGTCATCAAAAGAATAAGGCTTGGATGAAGCAATAGAAGCCGCTGAGTCCTCCAGGTCTGGAAGCGGAGACCTCAATCGAGGAGTTGGAGGTCTAGTAGAGCTGGAAGGTGTCAATCAAGGCTTAGTTGAAGAAGGATGCTCCTTAGAAGAGCTACGCCCGCAGGTATGCCTTGAGGTAGGTCTCGATCGATGATGAAAGTGGTACCTGGAAGCAGGTCTCGAGGATCGAGGAGACTTGGCTTCGGAGATGGAAGCAGACGTTGCCATCAAGGAATGGATGGGGCTAGAAGCTGTAGATCTAAGCTCAGGAGGCTTGGTGAAGGAATCTCGAGGCACTCCCAAAGACTCTGCTCCTTGTATGGAGTGTGAGGATTCCTGTCGAGGCACTTGCAAAGAATCTACTCCTTGCTTCAAGTGCATAGATGCCAGAGACTCTGCTCCCTGCATAGTGTGTAGCTTCAGCTGGAGGCATAGGAAGAGGCTCGACCTAGCGGGAGTCTGCAGAATGCCCAGGCTGGATTAGAGTAGCTAGCTTCGGTCCCATATTAGTTAGAAAATGAATGAACTGCTGCTCTAACATGGTCTGGAAAAAAGTTGGCAAGAATGGATCTGCATCTGAAACCAGACCACCTGCTTTGGTTGGAGGTTCCAAAGTGGTAGTGGAAATGTGCTTCAACTTGGAAGTCTTAGAAACCTTGATGACCACCGCTGGAACTTCAGCTGAGCTATCTGACCTGAGGAACCAGGGGAAGATACAGCAGGTGTACTCGAAGCAAGAGCCGCCGCAAACGAGGAAGGCTTGATGATACTCGAGGTCGGAGTCGTGGAGGCAGGAGTACCCTCGGTAGGTGGACCCGAGGCCACTTTCGAAGACGAGGGTGTGACTGAATAGTCCATCCCGACTCTTCACTCTTCCCGAAGCTTCTCCACTAAAATTTGGACAACGTTTACGGGCACGAGTTTGAAGAGTAGCACAGCGCTTGCACGACTTCGGTTGATGGCCTGGCCCAAGGCAGTTGAGGCACCGACAGTGTGGGCCCGTGAGGGAAATCGCACACTGGCACTGGCTATTCTTGAAGCCCGTTGCTGGCCGGGACATAGGAGGGAAAATAGCAGCCGCAAAGTCAAAGCCCCTGGGCTGCGGCCTGCCCCTCCAATCGAACGGAAGAAAATAAAATTTTTTTTAACTAGAAAGAAAAGAAATAAAATAACACAGGGACTTAAAGAAAACTAACACAAACCGTGGTGAGAGGAGGCACAAAGTAAGTTAAACGCAGAGAGTCAAAGACAGACTTCTTGGCTCCGCGGAAAACTGAGGAGACTCATCCAGCGCTGGGTGGGAAGGCACTCGCACATGTGCGGTGCGGATGTCTCGAAACTTCTGAGTTTCTACAAGCAAGTCTGTTTGCGAGGCTTCCGCATTCGGGCTCCGTCGATAACGTCGCCCATTTGTGAGAATAGGCTGCCTGCTTGTCCTGGGATAACAGTAGATTTCCGCTTGCTCTAGATATGACCGTTGTCAAATAGGTGCTGGCTGTCAATGCCGCATGCTCCATGACCAAAGCAGTCTGGATCTTAGAGCGCTATGGGACCCTGAGGTCATGCACCTCGGAAGCGGAAATCCATGCAGGACGTACTTCTTGAACGGAGAAACTTTAACTAGGACTTCAGCAGAACGAGATTTAGGAGTAATCATCAGTGCAGACATGAAAACTGCCAATCAAGTGGAGAAGGCTTCATCTAAGGCAAGGCAGATATTGGGTTGTATCAATAGAAGTTTCGTCAGCCGAAAGCCTGAAGTCATAATGCCATTGTACAGGGCCATGGTGAGACTTCATCTGGAGTACTGTGTGCAATTCTGGAGGCCACATTACAGTAAAGATGTGCGCAGAATTGAATCGGTTCAACGGACGGCCACCAGGATGATCTCGGGGCTCAAGAGTCTCTCGTACGAAGAGAGACTGAACAAATTGCAGCTCTACACTCTTAAGGAACGTGGGGAGACATGATCGAAACATTTAAGTACCTCACGGGACGTGTCGAAGTAGAAGATGATATTTTCTTTCTCAAGGGACCCTCGGCCACAAGAGGGCACCCGCTCAAACTCAGGGGCGGAAAATTTCATGGTGACACCAGAAAGTATTTCTTCACAGAGAGAGTGGTTGATCATTGGAACAAGCTTCCAGTGCAGGTGATCGAGGCAGACAGCGTGCCAGACTTTAGGAATAAATGGGATACCCATGTGGGATCCCTACGAGGGTCAAGATAAGGAAATTGGGTCATTAGGGCATAGACAGGGGGTGGGTAAGCAGAGTGGGCAGACTTGATGGGCTGTAGCCCTTTTCTGCCGTCATCTTCTATGTTTCTATGAGTGAGAAGCCGTGGATGGCAGAGGAGACATAGTCCCCTCTCAATGCTCAGCTGGACAAGGTCTGCATACCACAGCCTTCGTGGCCAATCTGGAGCCACCAAGATCACCTGGCCCATGTGAGCTGCCACCCTACGCAGAAGGTGCCCTATCAGGGGTCACAGTGGGAAGACAGAGGCCAAGGTTGTACCAGGGCATCCAAACCCTCGCTGCCGGCCTCTTGCCGGCGGCTGAAGAATCTGTCCACCTTCCTGTTCCCAGCAGACGCTATCAGGTCAAACGTTGGATGGCCCTACTGCCATACACCCGTCTGGAGAGAACCATTCTCCCGGATCCAGAGTCTGCCGATTGAGAAAGTCTGCTTGAACATTTTCTGTGCCTGCCACATGAGCTGCGGACAGGGCCACCAGATGCTTTTCTGCCCAGAAAAACAGCAACCGAGCTTCCAGGCTCAGAAAAGGGTCCCGGTGCCTTCCTGTCTGTTGACATATGCCACTGCCATCGCATTGTCTGAGAACACCCAGACAGCTCGACGATGGAGACACTGCTGAAAGCGTAGAAGGGTGAGGCGGATCGCCTGCAGTTCTAGGCAATTGATCGACCAAATGCTCTCTGAGGCAGACCACTGGCCCTGCACTGGGGCAGACATGCACACTGCCCCCCAGTCTGAGAGACTCGCGTCCATGGTGAGTCACTCAATCTGGGTAGCTCTTGTTCCAAGTTTAATGGGCTCAACAACCAGCGTATGCTACTGCGAGCAACCACCATCCAAGGCAGTGGCAATGTTAAGGATCTTGTTGCGGGCTCCACCGTGACAAGAGGGACTTCTGCAAGGGACATAGCCTGGCTCTGGCCCATGGAACATCTATCGTCGTGACCATGAGCCCCAGGACCTGCAGATATTGCCAGGCCATCAGTGCTGGAATTGCCAACATGTCCTGAATGGATTGATGTATCTTCATTTTTCTGGGGTTCAAAAGGAACACAGGCAGCATATTTTCACATGTGGGTGACGTCATCCACAGAGTCCCGATGCAGACAGCCTCGCAAGCAGATTTGCTTGTAAAATTTTAGACAGTTCGCGAGTGCCTTTCTGCCCAGAGCAGGGCACGTCTCAGCATCTCCTCAGTTCAGCATCAGGAGTTTGGTAATATGCTTGCCAAATACACTCCTGCCTCGACTCTGTCTTCTGCAGTTCAGCCTGAGCACTCAGCAGTATCACAAGGAGTCCAGTCCTTGGCAGTGCCTCAAGCTCAACCTAGTCACTCTCTAAAAGGAGTCGAGTCCTTAGGAGTGCCTCAAATGGAATCTACACACACTATGCAAGGAGTTGAGTCTATGCGAGTGTCTCGATCGGAACTACGCAATCTCTACCAGGAGCTGAGTCCTTCCGAGTGCCTCGAGATACCTCGACACAAGGAGCTGAGTCCTTTTTGGTGTCTCGACGTCGATCTTCAACTTCCAGCCCTCCTTCCTCACATAAGGCATTGCCCTTTTCGAGGAATAGGGAGAGGACTCCTCGACATTCATCTTCCAAGCTGGATCTGACTCAATCACAGGACCGTGATTCGAGGTACAGTTCTCCGCATCAGCTGTCGGGATACCCATCAAGGAACTGATCCTCTTCTCGAGACAGGTCTCGATTATCTAGGCATTGAGACTCTTCAAGGCCTCCAACTCCTCAGTCGAGAAGACCACCTGCAGAGCCTTACCACTCTCGCCACTCAAGTTCTCCTGCGAGGTATTTTATCTGTTCTCTCAGTGAGGTGTCTATACTTGCATATTCAGATCTCAAGTATCACTATTCCAGAGAAGCTTCACCTTCATTCTCTGCTATGCGAGGTGCCTTGAGGTCACCTTCTCCCTCAGAAGGTCATCCTCCTTCAGATCAGGTATCCTTTTCTAAGTCCCTCTACCAAATGAGTAAGGATCTGAACATCACATTGGAATCTGCCTCATCCTCAGGAGTCTCTCAAATTGTCCATTAATTGACTTCTCTCTCAGACCTTCAAACGCAATCTTGAGACACCATATTCTGTTCCTACTGTGCCAGCGAAGTTGGAATCTCGCTACAGGATGGTCCACTGCAAAGGCTTTGACAAGTCTCAATTATCCCATCAATGGAGTCGTCTTTAAAAAGAACCAATCCTGCCAAAGTCTATGAAGAAGAGAGGGCAGGACTATGGACAAGTTTGGCCTTGTATCAAAATTCACTTATTGCAACCAAAGTTTTGAATTACAATTTTGTCTTCATTTCTTATCTCAAGCATTTAGTTAACACCATGACTGATTTTGTCAAATACATTCCACAACATCGACTACCAGAGTTTCAACAGCTGTGTAACGCTCTGGCTCAACTCCCCATGCATCTTCTTCAATCTTCATATGATGCATTTCAACTTTCCTCGAGTGTCACTGTCTTCTCGGTGGCTATGCGTCGGCTTGCCTGGCTTCGCACTGTAGATATGGGCCCGAACCTTCAAGATTGCCTAGCCAACATCCCTTGGCAGGGCACTGAGTTGTTTGATGGCTATCGAGGCAGCTACCAAACGTTTGTCTCAACATGAGAAATCATTTGCTTCTATCATCATGCCAAAGCCTAAGCTTTCTACTTCTAAGGTTTCCAGACCTCTTCCATCCTACCAGAGGCGTTTTCCCCAGCGGGCGGCTCCTTATTCAAGGGCACCCCCTAAGAATCAACAGAAGCAGCAACAAAGGCAGCAAAAACCTCAGACTTCTGCTGCACCCAAGGCCTCTGTGTCTTTTTGACCATCTAATACAGAGCATAACCTCAATCGTTATACCTCTGTCCTCTCCTCTTCCCATTGGAGGTCATCTCCATCATTTTTACCAACGATGGGAACTTATTACATCCGACCTCTGGGTTCTCTCAATCATCAGGGAAGGTTACTCTCTTCATTTCATCCAGAATCCACCAGATTTACCCCCAAAAGAGTATCCTTCCAATCCATCGCAGACCACCCTTCTTCTTCATGAAGCTCAGGCTCTGCTACTTCTCCGTGTCATCGAGGTGGTTCCTCTGGAGCAGAGCAGGGGATTTTATTCCTGCTACTTCCTAGTTCCGAAGAAGGCAGGTGATCTGCGACCTATTTTGGACTTCAGAGCACTCAACAAATTTCTTATCAGAGAAAAATTCTGAATGTTGTCTCTAGCATCTCTATATCCCTTTCTAGATCAGAACGATTAGTTAAGTTCTCTAGATTTCAAAGAGGCTTACACTCACATTAGAGAATGACACGGTGGCTGTTACCCGCGGGTAACCCGCCAAAACGGTGGGGAAAAGCTGTGTTTACCGTGGCTATGGGAACAAGGCCATTCACCGCCCCGTGGAGCGGTAAATGACCTTGTTCCTGCAGTTAAAGGAGGGAACGCGCGCGGTTACCTATCACGCTCCCTCCCTCCTTACTGATTGTTGTTGCCGCCGCCCAGTCCAAACATCTCCTTACTCCCTCCCTGCCCCTTACCTTCGTGGCCAGCGGTTGAGTGTGGCTACCGTAAAAGTCATCTCTGACGCAACCGTAAGTTGCATCAGAGACGACCTTTACAGCAGTCACATGCAACTTCAACGCTCCAGCTGCTCGTACGAAGGCAATTTAGAAATCGCCGGCCATGAAGGTAAGGAGCAGGGAGGTTTGTCGGCAGTTGTGCGCTGCAAGCAGGAAACACTCTTTCTACTTTTAAATTGAGGACTTAATATTTAGTTTTTTTTAGTAAGACCGGAGCCTGTTGTCTAGGGGTGGTGGTGGTGTGCATGGCAGAAGCGGCTGAGAGATGTTCTCGCTGCAGGGGGGGTGAAAGGGAGGATAGGTGGGGTGCCGCCAGATCCAGTAGTCTGTGAACAGCGCCCTTCACTCGTAGTGCTTTCTTGGGATGCCCCATGGGCAAAGCCAGAAAGAAGTCAGACGGAAATCGGTAAAACTTCAATTTGAGACTGTCTTGAAAAATCTCTAGGACCCACCGGTCCAAGGTAAAAGTCTGCTACTCTGTCAGGAAGGCTGAGAGGCGCCCGGCGACACAAGGGAGAGGTACCAGAGGCCTGGCATCAGAACTTCTGGTCTCTAGGAGTTTGTTTATTAAATGCTGGTAAGAAGAGAGGTATTTCAATGGTATGTGTCAGCCATAACTTGACAATTTTTGGATGAGAGATTTCATATAAAATGTCATGTGGATATAAGAACATAAGAAGTTGCCTCCGCTGGGTGCAGGGGGTGCAGGAGGAAACCTATTTGAGGACTGCTGATGGTTTGCACCTCTGAAACGAGGTTTGGAAGAAGCTCCAAATCTTTGACCCGAGGTCGTGGGTCCTGCATACTAGTGAGGGTGCCGGAAGGGACGAAAATTAGGATGTCCTGCAGCCCTGACGGGGCAAGGTTTAGTGCTTGGGAGGACCTTAGGCTTATGGTCCTGCACACTGGCCATGAGGTCATCCAAACCCTGGCCGAACAAAAGCAGACCCTTAAAGAGCAGTGTGCTCAGGGTGGCCTTAGAGGAAGAATCCCCAGACCACTGACAAATCCAAAGCATTTGTTTTGCAGACACGGAATAAGATCCTAGCTTAGCAAAAGCCTTCATCATGTCATATAAGGCGTCCGCCAAGTAATCCACTCCAGAGACCAGAAAATCCAGGTCTCGGAGGACTACATCATCAGGATCATGGTGGAGCTTTGAATGACATGCTCAAGCGACAAAGGAGGCCGCTGTCGCCCTAACTCCAGCCGCCACCGAATTAAAGAGGCGCTTGAAGATAAAATCCACCCGCCTGTCCTGAACATCCTTTAGGACCACCCCTCCATCAGAGAGCAAAGTGTGCTTAGTTACCTGTGCCACTGCCGAATCCACTTTCGGTGAAGCTAGGCATTTTTTAAAATTCAGGGGCCATGGGGTAGTCTCGCCATGGCTCTAGCACATTTGAGGGGACCCTCAGGGGACTCCCAAACTTCTGACAGAATGCTGGCCAGATCCAGATTGTCCGGAAAGGAGACTGAGAGTGGACATTGGTCACTCATCCATGAGAATTCCGCCTGAGCAGGTTGAACCTAATTCAGGTTCAACTCCTCTAAGGATTCAGCAATAATATATGCCAGACAGTTTGTTTTAAACAGTCTGCGCAAGGACGGATCATCCACAAGATCATGAAGGTCCACCAGGTTAGCAACATCAGCGGACGCTGCTGAGGAACCCGGCAGCAGCAGCAGGATGGAAATAGAAGCAGAAGTGATGGCAGGGATCACTCATCTGCTCTCTGGGGTCCCTGAAAGGGAACACAGAGACATGCTGGAAACTGGCGGCTGCAAATCGGTAGTGCTGGATTCTGAGTTGAAGTCACAGGCATGGACTTTTTAAACTATGTACATCTGATACATCATATTCACAAATTCTTGGGGGAAGAAATCCCCGGCGGCAAGAGCCGTTCTATGTGCATCTGATCTAGAGTGCTTGGAAGATTTATGGGACTTTTCCCCTGAGTTGCATTTGTGTTTTGCAGAAGTGTCTTCCTTACCCTTTTTAGGGTCACCGGATGCACCTTTTGTGTCACTGGTAGAATCGGCGCACATGATATATGGCTGCAAATCCGACAGCCATCTGCCGTAAACAAAGCATGAATCCATGCCATCATGTCCTGAGGAGGCCATCTATCAAGTTTGGAGTGAAAATGAAGCTCCTAAGTGCAAAAAATATACTTTTGAAACTTTTAAAGAAAATCCAAGATGGCCACCGCGGGTGCCAATTTTGCCCTATAACGGCACAGGAAAAATGGCAATTATGCATTTTTACAAGTGGGGGAAGGGGTTTAGGGCATGCAGGGAAACCACCCAAAAACCTTTTTAGGACCCCCCAAAATTGTCAATCCAGCATGCCAAAATTGCCAATCCAGCACTCATAGTGGTATGTGCTGCTATGGAAATAATGGCAGGCAAGCTCAAAAACAGCATGCAAGGAGATCAGTACCTCAGGAAGCTGAGAAAACTGTATTTCAAGTCCTCTGACTGCCTCACCTGCCCAGTCACCCCAGTCAGTGACTATCAGGACTACCAGAACAATCAGGGAAGGTATGCAGTCCGGTCCCGATCCCGGGCACACCTCCATGGAACCAAGCAGCCTGCGCTTTACCACTTAGTGGATAAACCCGGGGTGAGTCAGCTCCCAATCCCAGAGCCCCGATCTGACAAGGGGTTTACTGCAGTAGCAGTAGCAGTGACCCCCCCACCCCAACTTTTTCATTAAAAAAAATCTACACTCTCCCGCTGAAAGATGTTCCCACAAGGTGAATCCGCTGCCCCAGGGCAAGACCCGTGTCAAATATTAATACACTACAAATTTAGGAAATAAAAACATGAACAGAAGAGATTAACTCCTATAGTTTGGCTGTAGGAAACAAAACTGATCTTCAGGGAGCATGTCACTGGAGATGGACCCGGGGTGAGTGGCCAGAGTTTGATAGTTGAGAATCCTACAGATTTTGGCTGCATGAGATGCACAACACCCTACCATTCAAACTACAGAGGGATTGTACAAGAATACTCTAATCTAAATCCTTTCACGGATTACAGATTGTTTAGAGGTTCCTTGCTCCTGTTTAAATGTTAAATCAGTAAGAAGAAAAAAGCTCAGTTAATCAAAGACTGGTTAGAGGAAAATAAACCCTTATTTGTATTTTTTGTAGAAACATGGCTTCTGGCAAATGATGATCGAATAGTAGGAGATTTGCTCCCACAAGGTTATAAGATCATTCCTTATTGTAGAGAGAATAAAAATGGTGGGGGCTTAGCGGTAATTATTTGTGAAGATTTTGAATTTGTAATTTTATATATATTTTTTTTTTAAATCTTTATTAAGTTTTCAAACTAACATAAGTGCGAACAATATACATATAGTAATAATCACAATCAGCACTTATATTCCATCAATTACAATACAGAAAGAATAAACCCCCCTCCCACATCAAATATTTTCAAACAGGGAATATAAAAGTGATATCCCCCCTCCTTCCACCCTCTCCTGGATGTGTGTTAAAACAATGGAAAATAAAGATAAAGACAATTATAACGAAGCCACAAAAGACATCAATGGACCCCAAACTAATTTAAATATCTTATTATGCCCCAACATGTCAGCGTTCATCTTTTTGTATTTATAACATAGACATAAATTTGCCCACCAAAAAGTAGAACCAAGGCGATTCCAATTTTTCCAATTACAAGTAACCATTTGCATGGCTATCCCAGTCATAATAAGGAAAAGACATTTATATCTGTCCAATGAGGGTTTAGAAAGCAATTTCATTCCACAAATGACAACATCATATGTCAATGGAATCGATGACTCCAATATGGTATTAATCTGTCCCCATATTGACTTCCAGAAGTTGAGTATCAAAGGACAATAGAACAACAGATGATGCAGTGTCCCTATGTCTAGATGACAGTGCCAGCACCTATTAGATTTAGAACTATCTAACTTTTGTAACCTAACAGGTGTCCAAAAAGATCTATGTAACAAGAAAAACCAAGTTTGTCTCATAGATGCCGACACTGTACATCTCATCCTCCAAGTCCAAATCTGTGGCCATTGAGAAACAGAATCTGCTGCTTAATCTCAATGCTCCAAATGTCTCTCAAGACTAGTTTTTGTTTTTTTTGTTCAAATACTCCGATATTAATTTATACCACTTGCAAGCCTGATGCCCTAGGAAATCTGTCTGAAAGCATAGGACTGGCAAGCTATACTGATTTTTTAGATTATGCCACTCAGGGAACCCCTTCTGAATAGCCTGCTTCAACTGCAACCACTTATACGTTTGAGACTTTGCAATTCTGAAAGATTGTTGCAGTTGAGAAAAATCAAGCATTTTCCCATTTCATATTACATCATCTAATGTGCATATGCCTGCCTGCATCCAATGCTTCCAGAGGATTTTAAAGTTGCCAATTTGAATCTTGGAGTTCAACTATAAGGATTGACACGTGGACTGTTGTATCGGTACAGATGTTAAGTTGTTGATAAATTTTAAGGTTTTCCATGTATCTAATAAAATACTATTGTCCTTATAAATACGTAGTAATTTGATCTCAAAACATGACATAATCTCAATGGGTTAAGAACAATAGGCTTGAACAATATTCTTTTACAAGGTGCTATTAATTATTCACCCAAGGTGATGTTGTAGATCACCCTTTATACCTTGTAACTAAGGTGTATCAATCAGTCTATATGGCCCTCAGAGATGCCACCCAGGGATCAATATGATCATATCCCTTGGCTTTACACACCCTATCGTCATCGGGTCAATATCAAATGTGAAAATGATATAAACTTTTTTTCTTTTTGCTTTTTACTTTTACTTATTTTACTCGTGTGTGTTAAACTCTCTTTGCTAATTTTAAAACAATAAATATGGCTAATGAGTTTAAGGTCGATACTTAGCTTCACCGGGATGGTTAGTAGCTGTTGGTAAGGGATACATATGCCAACATGTTTCACCCCTAAAAAGGGGGTTTCTTCAGGGCTACTATCCCTTTTGTGTTAATTTTACACGGCTGGCCACCCGATCTAAGTTTCACTAAGATCTTAGTGAAACTTAGATCGGGTGGCCAGCCGTGTAAAATTAACACAAAAGGGATAGTAGCCCTGAAGAAACCCCCTTTTTAGGGGTGAAACATGTTGGCATATGTATCCCTTACCAACAGCTACTAACCATCCCGGTGAAGCTAAGTATCGACCTTAAACTCATTAGCCATATTTATTGTTTTAAAATTAGCAAAGAGAGTTTAACACACACGAATAAAATAAGTAAAAGTAAAAAGCAAAAAGAAAAAAGAAAAAAAGTTTATATCATTTTCACATTTGATATTGACCCGATGACGATAGGGTGTGTAAAGCCAAGGGATATGATCATATTGATCCCTGGGTGGCATCTCTGAGGGCCATATAGACTGATTGATACACCTTAGTTACAAGGTATAAAGGGTGATCTACAACATCACCTTGGATAATCTCAATGGGGACATAAGTTGCCATTCTAGATAAAGCCAGTCCGGAAGATGTTCCATGAGCTTAGGAAGGATCCAATACATACCCTGACGCAGAATAAATGCTTGATGATATATATAAAAATTTGGAAAATTTATCCCACCCGCCACAATTGGTTTTTGTAACGATACTAAAGCTATTCTAGCAGTTTTACCCAGCCAAATAAATTTAGTAAGAATACCATTTAATTTTTTATAAAAGGACCCTTGAAAATAAACCGGTAGCATACTCATTTGGTAACAAACTACAGGCAAAATCATCATTTTTACAGTTTGGACTCTATCCCACCAAGAAAGATGTAATGGGTTCCAATGCTCACACATTTCTTTGACTTTCAGCAATAGAGATTTTTCATTTACTGCTATTGTGTCTTCCACTGTTTTCCGAATCATAATGGCTAAATAGTTTATACCCTCTTCCTTCCAAAGGAAAGGGAATTAATCAAATATTCCTTTTGTACAGTGCACATTTAACGGAAGAACCTCCGATTTGCTCCAATTTATTTTGTATCCAGAGAATTTACCAAACTCTAATTCATTCACTAATCATCTCTCATCTGGACTATTGCAATTCTTTATATCATGGGATCATTCAAAAGGAAATACGTTGACTACAGCTTATTCAAAACACAGCCATCAAACTAAAATACAAAGCTAAAAAATACGACCATGTCACTCCTCTTCTCCGTGAAGCGTATTGGTTACCTGTCTCACATTGCTCCACATACAAAATTCTTCTGCTCGTCTTCAAAACAAAACTTATGCGCTCTTTAGCATTCCTCGATAAACACATCATTCCATACTCTTCAACTAGGGCCCTTAGATCAGCAGATCAGAACTTACTAACTGTTCCTCCAATTAAAGAACTTTATTACACCAGAAATACAATTTTTTTCCACCACAGCCCCTGTCCTTTGGAATGCCATGCCTTCTCATTTTTGCCACGAAAATTCTCTCGATAAATTCAAAACCAAGCTTAAAACCTTTTTATTCCACAATACAAGATAGTAACCAACTCTCATCACAGCATCGTTTTATTATAAAGAACCACTTCTATGAAGCGGCCCCCATTCCATGCTGTTTTTCCTCTCCCCCCTTCCCCTCCTTTACTTTTATTTTTTTTGATGTAATTATCAACTTTCCTTACCCCTCACTCCTTTCATGCCCAGTTATGCCCATGTCTTTGTACTCATTTTGTTTAAATATTTGTCCCCATACATTTATTTTAATATTTTTAGCATTGTAAACCAGTCAGATACATGTAGATGGTCGGTATATTAAATTATAAATAAACTTGGAAACTTGGGATTCAGAGCTCTCAGTGGATGAGTCCAATGATATACCTTTGGATACATCTCATGAAAATCAAAAGTCACCTCAGAAAGTCTGTCGTTTAAAAGTTCATCAGATAAATGGGGCAAGCATAACCTATAGTCTGACTCAAAATCTGATGCAGAACTCAGAGATGCACTTGATTACAAACAGTGCCCTGCAAACTGCATAAAGGTTCCTCTCCATTATCTAATGAAAGGCCTTATAGAAAAACTGGGAAGCTCCACTTAATGTCCCAAGTGGCTCCACTCAAATTGTGTTCTTTATACCAAATTCAATCATTCTCTGTCTTTGACAAACCACAGCTGCAGTATCAATCTTTGGTTGTAGAGTCTGCTTTAAAGAGAGCAAATACTTCCAGACCTTATGCCAATACTCCACCAGGGAGAGAAGGAAGAGTGTTCCAAGGCTCTTTGCCGGCAAACAGAATTTTAAACTACAATATCATGAAGGGCGTAGAGAAGGTGGAAAGGGACAGTTTCTTCAGCCTATTGGAAACTACAAGAACAAGGGGGCACTCAGAGAAATTAAAAGGGGACAGGTTTAGAACCAATGCTAGGAAATTTTTCTTCACTCAGAGGGTGGTAGACACCTGTAATGCGCTTCCGAAGGATGTGATAGGTCAGAGTACATTAAGGGGATTCAAAGAGGGATTGGACAAGTTCCTGAAGGATACGGGGATTGAGGGATATAGATAGAGGTAGAGATAGGATTATGGAAGGGTATAGAGAGAAGAATAATGGGGATTGAAGGGTTTTAGACAATGGGGATTGAAGGGTTTTAGACAAAGGATCACTTACAGGTCATGGACCTGATGGGCCGCTGCGGGAGCGGATTGCTGGGCGCGATGGACCCTTGTCTGACCCAGCGGAGGCAACTTCTTATGTTCTTATATCCACATGACATTTTATATGAAATCTCTCATCCAAAAATTGTCAAGTTATGGCTGACACATACCATTGGAATACCTCTCTTCTTACCAGCATTTAATAAACAAACTCCTAGAGACCAGAAGTACACGATCCATTGTACTTTTGATGCTTTTGACATTACTTCTTGAACATCTGCAATTTCCATTGCTATGCGTAGACAAGCATGGCTATGAATCTCTGGTCTAGATGTCAACGTTCAAGATCGTTTCTCCAACATACTCTGTATAGAAGATAATTTATTCAGAGACCATATAGAAGAGGCAACACAGAAAATTAAGAGACATACTGACAGCACTTATCTTCATCTAAATTGCATCAATCTCAGATGCCAGGAAGATATTTCAATGCCTCTGGATGCCCTATGTACTACTCGTACGTAGGCAAAAGTATCACCAGTCTTTTGTTTCAAAACACAGAATGGCTCAAAGGCGACCCAGACAAGAGGAAGCAGAAAACTTCTGAACAACTTCAGTCCAAACAGCAGTCTTTCTTGACTTCCTCCTAGAGAGCTTAGTCAGTGTTTCCCAACCTCTACCTCAGACTCTACCTATTGGAGATTGATTCATTTACTACCATCAATGATAATTCCTTATATCAGATCATTGGGTCCTTCATGTAGCAAGTCACAGCTATGTCCTCCATTTACAAAGAGGCCTCCCATTCATCCTCCAAGAGAGATTACTTTCAACTCCCAGAAGAGGACCCTCCTTAATCAACAGCTCTCAGCCCTACTCCAGCTCAATGTCATAGAACAAGTTCCTCTGCAGGAGAGGGATCAAGGGTTCTATTCAAAATAATTTTTCATACCAAAAAAGACCAGAGGTAGCCATCCAACTCTAGATCTCTGAGCTCTCAAAAACTACTTGGTAAAGGAGATGTTTTGCGTGGTCTTGCTGAGAACTCTTACCACTTTTTGAGAAGAACTGGCTCTGCTCTCTAGACCTCAAAGATGCGTACACTTACTCCCAATTCTACCCCTCTCTAGACCTCAAAGAAACATACACTCATTCCCATGCTACCTGCTCACAAAAAATACCTTCGCTTTTGACTGGGAACACGCCGTTTTCAATACAAAATACTCCCATTTAGTCTAGCAACAGCCCTATTAGTATTCACGAAATGTTTAGTAGTAGTGGCAATACTTTGCTTTTATAGTTTCCATACCTAGATAATTCGTATTTTTGATAAAATCGCTTTTTTCATGGATTACAAAGCGATGACTGATTGATCAAAGCTTCCATGTCCCACCTGGCTCAACAAACCCTGAATGCAACTATTCATGTTTTGGAGCTTCTGGGATTTGCAATTAACTACAAGAAATCCCATCTAGAACCTACGCAAACTCTGGAGTTCCTAGGAACCCTCATGGACACAACTCAGACTCTTTGCCTTTCTTCCTCAACAAAGACTAAAAACTTTGATTAAAATTTGTCAAGAGGTTTCTTTTTGTCAGCACGTTACTGCACATCTAAAGCTACAACTCCTTAGTCATATGGCCTCTGCAGTGCATGTAACTCCATTTGCTACTTACACCTCAGAGAACCTCGATGGGCACTCTTATCGCAATGGTCTCAAGCTATCAGGTTATCATCTCAGCAAACAGTGACTTTACAACTCCAGAAATCTTTTTGGTGGTGATCATTGAAATAGTAGGCCCCTGGAAAGATGGGCAAACACCAATGTATTAAAAGGTTTCGACAACCAATGCCTCCATGCTCAGATGAGAAGTTCTTCATATAAATCTCCTCAAGCTTTGAGCAACTCAAAATGCTCTATGGACTTTTCAGGATCAAATCAAACAGATAGTACTCATTTGCACAAACAATCAAGTAGCCATGCACTACATGAACAAGCAAATCGGTACAGGCCCACCTACTTTGCAAGGAAAAATGATCCAAATCTGGTCCTGGGTGATTTCTCGCATCATTTTCCTGAAGGCAGTCTACCTAGCAGGAAAGCAGAATATCCTGACAGACAAGTTAAACAGAATCCTACAACCACAAGAGTGGACACTCCACTCCACCACTTTACATAAGATCTTTGTGAATTGGGGAACACCAGAAGAGGACCTCTTTGCTTTTCCCTACAATCAAGCTTCTACTCTTCTGTTGAGCCACTCTTGACTTATCTCTCAAGCTTCTCATATGGAAAGTAATCTTTCTCATAGTTCTTACTTCTGCAAGAAGAGTCAATGAACTTCTTGTATCAGATTCACCTTATACAACATTTTACCATAACAAGGCTATTCTTCGCACTCATCATAAATTCTTCCCGAAAGTTGTCTCAGAGTTTCATCTGAACCAGTCTATAGTTCTCTCCTTTTCTTTCCAGAACCACATTCTCATCCTGGTAAAGCAGAACTCCACAAACTGGACTGTGAACACGCTCTTTGTTTATTACTTGGATCAGACCAAACCTCATAAGACTTCCAACTCAACTATTCGTGTCATTCAATCCAAACAGAATTGGAGCCCCTGTCACCAAGAGAACTATCGCCACATGGCTGGTAGACTGTATCTCTTTTCCTATGCTTGGGCACAAAGTTTGAGCAATGGCCACTTTAGTAGTCCATCTACAATCCCACTAAGGACATTTGTAAAGCAGCCACACCTGGTCCTCAGTGTATACTAGTGCTGCCCAAGTCAGGAGAAAAAATTTTGATTCAGCCTATTGAATCCATTTTTCAATTTGATTCGATTTTCCTGCCCAATTGGGTGTTTTTTTCAAACATCCTGGTGGGTTTATTTTATAAGGGATCTTGGATACAAACAGGAGAAACTGCCTTCACACCAGTGAACAGCAAATAGAACAAAGGTGACCAATTGGTGTTCAGTCTCTTTTATTGAAATGGACTCGATATGATCATGTACAAAGGCCTGCCTCAGGAGTCCAAAGATATGTCCTCTTCTCTCCATCTAAGCCTGCTGCCATAAAGGAGTTTGCTGTTTTCTGGCTTCTAATGGCTGTGATCTGCCCAGTGCTGCACAGAAGTTTGGGGAGAGCAGATCACAGCCATTAAAAGCCAGAAAACAGCAAACTCCTTTATGGCAGCAGGCTTAGATGGAGAGAAGAGGACATATCTTTGGACTCCTGAGGCAGGCCCTTGTGGGCCACAACACGATCGTGTAGAATCCATTTCAATAAAAGACTGAACACCAATTGGTCACCTTTGTTGTTTTATAGCCTCTTCACCACCTTTGCCCTCTCCTACCCACACTGGCGCTGTGGTGTAAGCAAAATAAAACAAACAAAAAAGACTTTTCCTCTCTCTGTTAAATCCTAGCTCACGTTTGTGGTCCAACACCAGCTCTGGCAGGATACACATTTCAAATCCGACATATTGTAATCACAAAACAGAAAATAAAATTTTTTTCCACCTTTTGTTGTCTGGCCATTATTCAAATCATGTTGGGCCCAGACTCTGGTTGTCTTCTGATCAGAGTCTCCTCCTTTCTTCTTTCTCCGTGCTAACCATCCATCTTACATCTCTGTCCTCCTCTTCCTTCCCCCGGAGGTCTGGCATCTTTATTTTTTTTTTCATCTCCATCCCCGCAGCTGCAGTGATGGACCTCACCATCCCCAGATCCACCATCTCTCCTTTTTTCAACTACCCTTCATTCAGCCTCTCTCCCTCCTTCCCCACCACCCCAAGGTCCACCAGCTCTCCCTTTCTCTTTCCAACTACCCTCCTATCCAGTATCACTTCCCTCCACCCACCCCCTTGTGTCCTTCTCTCCCTTTCTATTCCTTCCCTCCCTAAAGCTCATTGTCCACCATCTCTCCCTCTTCTGTTTTTAGACCCATTATTTCTTCCCCCCCCAGTCTGGTATATGCATGTCTCTTTGAACCCCCTTCCCTCCCTCCCGCCGTGTACTTCTATACCAGGGCCCATCTCTCCCGAAGGCCTGCATGTTCCTCCCCGGCCTCCTGCTCTTACCCAAAGATAATCGTCAGCCTGCAGAGAGGATCGCGGTGCTGTAGCGATTTGCAGCACCACATTCACTTTACTGCTGTCCCGCTCCTCCTCTGAGGTCAGGGGCAGGATCACGGCAGAGCGAATGTGGTGCTGAGGATGACGGGAGCCTGCAAATTGATACAGCACCGTGATACTCTCTGCAGGCTGCCGATTATCTTTAGGTAAGAGCAGTGAGGCCATGGGGGAAGCCGGAGGACACTGCAAAGGGCCAAGGCAGCACTTCCCGACAGACCCTCCCCCTAGCCCCCTAAAGCAGTGGCAAGCCAGCAAGATTCAGCGTTACCGCTCCTGCTTTAGGGGCAAGAGGGGAGGGTTGGTAACTGAATCGGCGAGGCTGATTTAAAAAACAAACAAACCCAAATCGATTCGAATCAATTCACCTGCTTCGAATCGGTGAATCAATTTGAATCGGAGAATCAATTTGAATCGGAAATCAAGCAGCACTAGTGCATACCTTCACATCCCATTACTGTTTGGAAAATCATTCTAAACAGAATAGCCAGTTTGGCCCAGCATTTCTACAGAATTTATTTGCCAATTAGAAGCCAACTTCCCTACAACCCTGTTGGTTTTGCTAGGATCGGAGCAGCTTTCAATAACCCTCTTCTCAGAGGCATGATCCTGGCAGTTAGGGAGTCCCACATGTGAAAATATGCTGCCTGCTTGTCCTTGGATAAAGTGAAATTACTTTGTTGTCCAAGGACAGCAGGCAGATAGTCTCACAACATTCCACCTCACTTAGTCGGCTTCATAGCTTTGTTACTAGATAGAGAATGACATGGTGGTTGTTACCCGCGGCTAGCCGTGGGTAACCCGCCGAAACGGTGACAAAAAAAAAAAAGGTCCCCGTGAGTACGGGGAAACATCCATTCACCGCCCCGTGGAGCAGTGAATGGTCTTGTCCCTGCAGTTAAAGGAGTGAGCACGCACGGTGATAGAGCATGCAATCCAGCCGTGCATCTCTTTCCCTCCCTTTCCTTCTCTTCGTGGCAATTTCTATAAGGCTATGTGTTGTATTGCAGCCAGAACCTTGAAGTCGCATCATGTGTGGCTGCTGGAAAAGTCTCCTCTGACGCAACTTTTTGTTTCCGGTTGTATCGGAGACTTTTCCAGCAGCCAACGTGACGCGACTTCAAGGCTCCGGCTGCAATACAATGCACAGCCTTATAGAAATCGCCATGAAGAGACGGTAAGGGGAAGAGAGGGAGGAAGATGCACGCTGGCCTGCGGGAGGGAGCTGCTGGACCGCGCGGAGGGTGCTGGGGGTGGGGGGATGGAGAGAAGAAGCTGAAGCAGCCTGAAGGGAACTGGGGAAGAGAGAGTGGGGAGAAGACGCTGGGAAATGGGGAAGAGAGAGCGGGGAGAAGACGCTTCCTTTTCTCCTTACCTCCCCACCTCTCTTCCCCAATCTCATCCACTTTGGTTAACTCCTTCTACTTAAAGAACAATCTTCTCTCTAGATTTGTGGGGACGGGGACTGAACTCGCAGGGACGGGACGGTGACCAAGCCCACAGGGACGGGAATGTGGTGAGCTCGCGGGGACGGGGACAAATTTCTCCCCGTGTCATTCTCTACTACTAAATTGAAGGAGCTATCTGGGATGAAGGCACTTGCACATGTGTAGCACAAGCAGTCTTCAGACTTTGAAGTTTCTAAAGTGACACTGCACTTTTGGACTGTCCATACCAGGCTCATGAAGGACATCATCCGCATGTGAGAATATCTGCCTGTTGTCCTTTGATAACACCTGTTACAGATAAACTGCTTTATATGATGGAAGCTCTAAGGGAAGATTAGGTTCTTGCCTTGATAATCTTCTTTCTAGTAGAAAGGCATACAAGTGTTGAACCAGTGGATTATTCTCCTCTAGTCAAGAGTTATGTAGAAGGCAACATTTTTTTCTCTTGGCTCCACTTCTTGTATCACTGGGCAATGCTCTAGCTCCTCACTTTGTACCATAGCAGTTGATAATCACTATAAGAGTGTTTTCTTTCATCTCTCCTAACTGCTGCTCTTCCTGGGGATTCTATCAGCTGTCTACTGGTGCCAAGTCACTTGAGAAAAAGCACTCCAGGTTCTGAGAACTGTGTTTTTTTCCATCCCTCCTAACTGCTCTTCTTGGGAATTCTATCAGCTGGTTCAACACAGCTTTCCCTTTCCGGGCTCTTGTCCAGCAGCAGAAGGGGGAAGCCATCGGCGCAATGTAGCACAGCCCCAACTGTAAGGATTGTTAGTGGCCCCCACAATGTATGGTTGGTGGGGTTATATTAGAGGCGCCCTTACATACGCCAGGTCCCAGGTTCAGTTCCCTCACTGAAGATTCACCAGGAAGTAGACTCAAATAAGAAATACAGCCAGAATGATTGCATAAAGAATATATTATAGAAATAGGCTTACAGGAAAGCAATATTTATAAGCATTACAATTAAGGACATAGCAAAGCAGTTTCCCTGCCTTACAGAGTTCAGAGGCAAAGAGACAGAGAGTCTGAAGTTCTAAGGAAAGCCAGAGAGAGAGAGAAAGGGGGATGGGGTGATGGTCTAAGTTTCGGGTTCCATAGATAAAGAGAAGGATAGACAGAGAGATAGACAGAGAAAGAGAGATCTTCATGTGTGTTGCAGGGAGGAGGTTTTTATAGTTTGGAAGCTTATTCTAAATATAGAATCTATTGAGCTTCAATAGAAGTTAAACTTCCCCCCTCCTTCGTAGACAGGAGAAAAATAGGCTGTAGTCATATATGTATTTCCAGTATGTCTCTGAGAATAGTTTCTGATTAACTTTAGTTATCTGTGCTCCTGGACCCATTGTCCTAAGCACCCTCTTAATCAGACATTAACACATTAACACCTTTTAGCTAATCATGATTTAATCAGGGCTACTTGAAACCGTCTTCCTGGATGCTTTCTGTGAATAAGCATTCAGGATCTATTTGCATCTACATTCCAGAGTGAGATTGATATAATTTCCCATAGGCCTTCGCTGACATTAGTTATGCCAACTGAAAATGCTGAATGCTAGCAATAGCTATGCTGACACCGACATGGTCACCAGAGGTGGATCGGAGGATCTCCTGTGGCCTGCCCTCTCTCCCCGGCGGACTTGCACTCCTGCAGCTGGACACATCGAAGGGAAACTGAACTTCACTTCAGGGCTCTGCTGTTGACGGCGCCTGGCCTTCCATGTCCGGTGATTGGTGTCATGGTGGTCTTCAATGACGTGGTTCCTGGTCCTGCTTCTTTGGTGGCTGCCGGTTGACCTGGTTTTGCAGACTAAACTTACTATCAAGCCACCTCAGAGACTTTTCTATCTCTTAAATATGTTTTATTTTTAATTTTTTATCTTCTTTCATTATTTCTATTTCTTTAATTTTTGATCTTGGAAATTTATTACACATTTTTATTTTAATCAGGTACTTTAGCTAGATTGTGAGCCTTCGGGACAGATAGGGTAGTTTTTCTCAAGTATCTAATTTCATTTTAGTTTGATACATTGTAAACCGCTTAGATCAGTAAAATGCAGGAGCGGTATATCAAATCTTAAATAAACATAAATAAAAAGGCATGATGTTGGGAAACTTCCTGACCAAGCCGATTGTGTTCTGCAACGATTAAAATAAAACCAATCAAAGCCAATAGGAACATAACTTAAAACAATGTGGTGACAAACAAGCCACCTATCTGAGTGTACTCAGCACTAACACTTGTGTAGCTCTCCAGGTCTCTCACTTGCCTTTTTGCAATAGGATTAACTCATTACTCTTCTGGCCTATCTGGCAGGGGAAAACCACACAAATGGAAATACATACCTATCTGAGACAGTAAGCAGGCAAAATGAAATCTGACAGGGCAGGCCTTCAAGATTCATGCCTTTCTACTAGAAAGATTATCTAGGTAAAAACTTAGTCATCCCTTCTAGTGCAAAAAAATCATACAAGTCTTGAACCAACCAAAGCAGACCCGAGTCTAGGGCAGAACAGATGTGGCAACAAGAAGGACCCAAAAGGGGTGTCCATTTGTTTTGCTACATCCACCCTGTGAACTTTGTAAAAATATGGAGGGTGGACCATTTAGCTGCCCTACAAATCTCTCTGGATGGAACTACCCGGGACTCTGTCCATGAGGAAGCCACACTCCTCGTAGAGCACGGTTTCTCAACCTGCGTACACCGCCTGTTGGGGAGTATGCGGGCTGACTGCCACCCTCCCTCCCCACCGCAACTCTGGGTAGGGAAGGGCCAGGCGTGTGCAGTGATTGCACGCTGCCAGCCCAGAAGCCTCCCCCCCGCCCCCCAGAGAGAAGGTCTGGGAAAGAACAAACAAAAGAAAGAATGAACGACTCATGAAACCACCAGACAACAAAGGTAGGAAAAATGATTTTATTTTCAATTTAGTGATCAAAATGTGTCAGATTTGAGAATTTATATCTGCTGTCTATATTTTGCACTATACATTTGTCTATTTTTCTATAGTTGTTACTGAGGTGATACTGCATATTTTAAAGTTATCTGCCTTGACATCTTTGAAAAAAACCCTGCTCTGAGTCCATCTGAGCAGTTTTTTTGCAGATTTGAACTGTTTAGAGGCAGACATAAGCTTTTATTTAAAACCTGGGAAATCCAAGATGGCCACTGCAGGAGTGATTTTCAGCTAAAAATAGCCAAAGAAACACACAGGAAGGACTAAAACAAGGCGATTTTAGGCATAGAGGGACCTAGGGCTAAGTGCTAAACCACCCAAAAAAAGAAAATTAAGACCCTCCTAAAATCGATCTCTTAGGCCAGGGGTAGGCAATTCCGGTCCTCAAGAGCTGGAGCCAGGTCAGGTTTTCAGGATATCCACAATAAATATGCATGAGATAGATTTGCATCTTGAGGCAGTGCATGCAAATACATGTCATACATATTCATTGTGGATATCCTGAAAACCTGACCTGGCTCTGGCTCTCGAGGACTGGAATTGCCTACCCCTGTCCTAGGCTGTCAGCCTGGTATTCACTGTGTGATGGGAGATGCAAGATGGAAGCTGAAACAGCTTATAGGGATATCCTCTGCTTCAGTAAACCCTGGACCTGGCCTCAGCCAGAGACATCCACCTCGCCTGTAAACGCCGTGCACATGAAGAGGTGGAGGAACGCAGTTGGCTCTGATCCCAGGTACACTTCCATGGAGCCACCATAGACTGCGCTCCAGCCCACTAGCGGCCAAACCTGGGGGGCAAGCAAAGCTCCCAAGGGAACAGTCCCTGAGCCCCGATCAGCGAATGCAGGCTGTCAGTGCAGAGCAGCCAACCCCCTGGAAGTAGACAAACCAGACAACCTGAGATCTCTCGCGGCCAGAGCTGTCCCTGCAAGGAACCTCTGCAGCACAAACATCGAAGCTGTGAAGAAAGAAAGAGAAAAAACCGAGCAGAAAAGACTAGCTCCTACGGTCTCGCTTATATGAAAGCAACTGGAAGTCAGAGGGCAGTCCTGAGGTAGAGGGGAGGGTCAAAAAATATGTAAATGAAGCTTCCTACAAGTGATCTTGTGAGATGGGATGCATAACCCACTTGTCCAAGAATAGAGTGGGATTGTACAAGAAGAGATGAAAACTAGATAGATTTGAGATAGGGAAAGAGAAATGGAAGAAAGTTTAATACGAAAGATTGATATAAAGGTCAGGAAGTGAAGAAGGAGAAAAAAACGAAGCAATGAGTAGAGATGAGGCACTGGAAACAGAGTTCACAGCACAGAACTGTGCTGCACACAAAGGGAAGCAGCACCAGAGCCAGGGAATGAGAAGTTAGAAAGATAAAATTACCAGACAACAAAGGTAAGAAATGATTTTATTTTTAGTTTAGGAATTGAAATGTCAACTTTGAGAATTTACATCTGCTCTCTCTATAGTGCACTGTACAGGAGGTACTTTATGCGATTAATCATTTGATTAAACATTTTGATCAATGTACAACCCTAATAAAGAATGAAACTCTTTCCCAATAAAGCCTAGGGTTTCAGACATAAGCAGATAACAATATATCCCAATATAGATAAAATGTTGAATTCATAGTTTTTATTAGCTTTAAACAACCTTATGGCAAACCACAAGATCTACCTCCACAAAAAAAGCCATATTGACTATTAAAAGAAACAAGGCTATTGAGACTAATGGTTCAAAATTGTGACTTTACTACTGCCTTTAAAACTAACCTAGTGACATCTAAAATGGTGAATTAAATTAAAATAGCTACATACTTCATTCCATCTTCTAAAAATCTAGAAGGGAAAATCATTTTTTGCTCCCATTTGGCCACTATGCCTTTGCTGTTCCTGCTACATTTAGATTTTTACCAATCCCAAAGTAGACTTCAAAGGCTGAAGAATTTTGCCACAGGACACTAGAATGCAAGTTTCCTTTATGTTCCTGGTGGGAAAATATATACCAGGCTTGTCCAACCTATGGCCTGGGAGCCATAATAGTGGAAAGTGCTTTCTTCTGGCCCTCAGAAACTTGTCAATTATTGTAGTGCTTATAGATCTTATGGTTTCAAGTCTCATGAGACCAGTATGGTTAAAGTTTGCAGAAAGCCAAGTTGGGGCGGGGAAGCAAGAATCCTATTGTTTCTTCTGCAACTGAAGCCAGCTGATGAAAAGAAGCTGAGGATTATATGAGCAAGAGAGACTGGGTGAAGGCTAGGTGGGACAGATGTTTAATGAAAGGGATTGGGACTGTATACCACCTTTTTTGTAGTATACAACCACACTCAAAGCGGTTTACATATATACAGGTACTTATTTTGTACCTGAGGCAATGGAGGATTAAGTGACTTGTCCAGTGTCATAAGGACATGAGCGAGAGTCTGGGTGAAGGCTGGGGTGTTTTTTTTTTTGGGGGGGGGTTAACGAGTGAGAAACTGGGTGAAGGCTGGGAGGGGGGTGTTACATGAGTAAAGAAATTGGAAAGGGAACAATGCATCATTATATTTTGCCACTATTTGATAAAACATGTAGCAAAATATGGATGGCTCATGTTTTGACCTTCCAGATGTAACAATACATAAAATGTGGCCCTAAATAAAAAAAAGGTTGTACAAGCCTGATGTCTACCCATGTGTCTGGACTGGTTTGAAGTGACAATGAGGAAATAAATTCTAAACAACCTTGCATTTTATGAATAAGGTGCTAAAGATGACTATTCCAGGATCCTTTGCAAATTATTTCCACATCACCCTTAACATTTTTTTTTTAAGTGTTAAAACTCAAAGGCAAAATCTGTTACCAAATTAATGAAGATAGCTTGAACATCTTGAGATGTGTATATACCTTGATCAGGTGGAGTTATTGTAATCATCTGTGCTGTAAATTCTTCATCAAAATATCTTGTGTCAGTCTCTGATGTAACCTGTGGCTTAAATGGTGGTACAAGCTGTGAAAAGTAAATTAGCATACATTAAATATGAAATTAAGCAAATTGGCTTATTACTCAGAAAGTCTACTGGAACTGTTCACTGAACATGTACACAGACACAATTACACACTTGCAAGAGGAAGTCAGCCAAAACAATTTCCATAGGTGTAACACTTGAACCTTAAAATTAAAAAAAAAAATTCTCCTAGCTTTAGCCACATCATGAAAGGGAACATGAGGAAATAGTTTGTTTAGAAGTCATCTTTCAAAATGGTCAGTCTTCACCATAGCAACCCTAGGAACCCTTTTACTAAAGAACGTTAACAGACATTAGTGTGCGCTAAGTGCCACATGACCCGCTGGTATAAAATTGGACATGCAACATTTAGCATATGATAAGCTTTAGTAAAAGGGCCCTTTAACTACTACTAGTTATTTCTATAATGCTGAAAGGCGTATGCAGTGTTGTACATTTAACATTCAATTGAAGGTCCCTGCTTATAAAAGCTTACAATCAAATTTGGACAGACAGGGTATCTTAGGGTTGGAGAGTTTCTAGAGGAAGGAATGATACAATGGGTATAGGTATTTGATGGCGAGTTAAGAGTTGCAGAAGCTTCAAAAAAGTGGGTTTTTAGCTTGGATTTGAATACTACTAGAGACTAAGTATGACATATTGACTGACAGCCTGTTCCAGGCATACGGCACAGCAAGAGGCTGAAGTTGGCAGTGGAGGAGAAGGGTACAGATAAGAGGGACTTACCTTAAAGCACAGTTACTTACTGTAACAAGTGTTATCTGGGAACAGCAGACAGATATTCTCACATAATGGTGACTGTCATCCATGGAGCCCAGTACTGACAGTAGTAAAAGTGTATTTGCATTAAGTTTTTTTAGAAACGTAGTGATTGCCTGTACTGTGCGCAAGTGCCTTCCTGCCCGATGCTGGCTCACAGTGCCTCAGTTCTATAAGCAAGCTAAGAAGCCAACCAGGGGAGGTGGGAGGGATGTGAGAAAATGCTTAAGTATCTGAATAAATTCATGTAAACCATTCTGAGCTCCCTTGGGAGAAGAAAACTGAATAAATAAATATCTGCTTGCTGTCCCTGGATATCACCCGTTACTGTACGTACCATATTTACTCGAATATAGGATGAGATTTCTGGCCCAAAAAATGGGGTCTCGTCTTATATTCGAATCAGCGCCCACCCACCCCCACCCCCCTCCTGGACTTTGATGTGTGACCTGGTGGGTCGGGACAGGAAGGATCCCTCCCGTCTCCTGTCCTGGTTGACTAACAATTTTTTTTTTACCTACCCCCGCGTACATATCTGAGGATATACGGTAACTGTGCTTTATCCTAGGACAAGCAGGCAGCATATTCTCTCACATGTGGGACTCCCTAGCTTACTGTAATGAGATGGAAGTAAAGTTGGCCATTAAGAAAATAAATTCTGTAAAACTGCACCAACTACTTCTGACAGTTTTGATTATTTTTTTAAGTCTTAGTTTATGTTTAAATAATTTTTATTGAGCCAAGGTACACACACAGGTCCATCAATCCTCACAGAAAACAGAGCTCAAGCAATTTTCAACTTTCAAACTCCCCCCCCCCCCAATCTACTTTCCGGAGTCCCTCTATGATTAACAAAGCAAACAATATGCAAAGGCAGAACCTATAGGGAAAGCACCAGTAGTTAGGATTACACAATCAACAGTTCAAAATCCGACTCCTGGCCACAGGAGTCATAGTGTTCCAGAAGGGCTCCCAGGTAGCCGCAAAACGAAGGTCAGGCACAGAGGAGTGGTCCAGGATACTCCGATGTTTCCAAGCAAGCAGGTTAATCATCTGGACCCTCCACAGGGAAAGCGTGGGAGCTGTTGGCTCCAACCAGTGCAATAGAATACATTTGAGAGCAGACAGAATAGACCACCGCAAGAAAGCCCTAGTGCCAGGCTGTCGAGGGTGATGAGGAGGTGGAATTCCAAAAAGAAGTTCAGGTGTGAGTCGAACAGTCATCTTCCAAATGCGTCCGATAAATGCAAACAGGCCAGTCCAGAAGACCTGAACATCCGGGCAAGACCAAAACATATGGCCAAGCGTAGCTTCCAAATGTCCACATGTCTCAACATGCAGAAGGGCGGAGCTTAGCTCGATAGGCCCACTTGGGCAAAACAAAAAGTCAAAATATCAATTTACAGTGGTACCTTGGATTACGAGCATAATCCGTTCCAGGAGCATGCTCGTAATCCAAAATGCTCGTTTATCAAAGTGAGTTTCCCCATAGGAAATAATGGAAACTCGCTTTGATAGGTTCCCACCCTCCCCCCCCCCCCCCCCGAGGCCAGCAGCACTGCTCCCCCCCCCCCCACGAGAATCGGCATTGCTCCCCCCGAAGGCCCCCCGCAAACCGGCACCCTCCCCCTGCGATCGGGCACCCCCCGCCACCTTCGGGCGCCCCCCGCCGCGACCTGAGATCCCCCTAACCCACCCGAACCCTCTTCTTACTTTGATGTAGCCTCTGCACCTGCACCAGCATGTCCTGTGCTGTGCTGTGCCGGTGCCCGAAAATTTGCCTCCGGTGCTGGGCCTTGAGCATGTGCGCATGCTCAAGGCCTGAGAGTTCACGTTGGACGAGAACTGAGGCAGCCATTCACGCAGCGACGCAGGACAAGGCAGGAGCGTGAAAAGCTCGTGCCTGCCTTTTACCTACGCTGACACTGCTGCAGCTAGTTTGGGAGTCAGTCGGAGGGAAGGGAAGGACCGCCGAAGGAACTACATAAGGTAACGGGGGGTAATAGGGGGTATTTGCTCCATAAGACGCACCCTTATTTCCACCCCCTTTGGGGGGTCAAAAAAGTGTGTCTTATGGAGCAAAAAATACGGTACTTCTATGGCATTTAGTTTAAGTAGAGCTTCAATTTCCTGAAGAAGGGATGCCTGTTGAGATCTGAAAGAGTCTTGGAGAGTGGTCTGGGGGAATGGTTACAAAACGTGGAGAGTAATTTGAGGACACAGGAGACCGTGTTGAGAGGACAGCGCCAATGATATAACTGATATAACTGAAGTTGACCTTCGATGGGTAGGGGAAGAGGCTGAGAAGGAAGAATTTTGGCTATACTCTCTAGAAGCACATCAAAAAGACTGAACTGGCTTTTGAGAAGCCAAAAACTGGGGCTTCTGAGATCTCTGTTACTTCTGTCTCTTTTGTGGTGGAGGCTTAGAAGAGGATGTTGTAGGATACCATTTCTTATAGGAATAAGAAGTAGATTTTTGAGGAGGTTAAGATGGTTGAGCCTTGGGAAGGATTCAAGATGGTGACGGAGCTAGTCGCATAGCTGGAGGCTCTCCCTGCATCGGCAATTGAATTCTCTTTTACCTTTTCACGTCTTGTTCTTCAGAATGCCCAAGCGCAGAGGGAAACAGAGGGGTGGATTTCCTGCCTCCTCCGCCACCTTGCTAACGCGCCAGACAGCATATCATTTGCTGTCCCGGTTGTTCAGGGTGTTCCGGCTCGTTGAGAGGGGTCGATCTCAACTTTGGGAAGCAAAATCTCGCTTAGCCTAGTTGGTCCGGGAGTTCCCCCACGCCCAGGGAGAATGTCGGGGACGCCGACTGCGTCGCAGGAAGCGGCGGGGACATTAGCAACCCTGCCAGCGCTGTCTAGCTTACCCCTGACCCCAGAGGCAGTTCCAGTCTCGCTGGATCTATTACATCAATCGCCAGCGACTTGGGGACTAGGAGTTCATGGCGGTTCAGGAAACGGAACATTTAATCCTGATTTGGAGATTTCAGTTTCATCGATGATTCCTGCTTCTCTCCTGACCCCGCTGAAGAAACCACTGGTGATTGACTTGGAAGCACTCTGAGAAGCTATTGAAAGCCTTCATAAGGTATGCTCCTATTCTATTACAGCCTTGCAAACTTCTTCATTACGATTGAAAAATATTGATGGGAAAATTCAACACCAAGACCAGAGACTAGACAAATTTGAGAAACAGGTCTCTGATTTACAGAAATTTTCTAATCTTCAAGTTAAAGATAAAGCAATGTTGTCTAGCAAGATTGAAAATCTGGAAAATGCCAATAGAAATTTAAATTTAAGGCTAATTAATTTTCCAGTTACCAGATTACAATCACCCAAGGAACTTTTTCATCAGTTCTTAACTTCAGTTTTAAAGTATCCAGAGATTTCAATGCCTCCTTTATAGAAATTATATTGTCTAAATACTTCTAAAGCAAAGAACCAGGACTTAGAAAATCAACAGACTGAATTAGACATAACAAATATTCTTGAGTCCTCATATTCTGAAATTTCTGAAAGGGCTACATTGCTTGTGACCTTTGTTTTTTTTTACAAGACAAAGAAGCAGTTCTTCGTCTATTCTTTAGGACTGAGAATGTTGAATTTTATGGTTTAAAAATATAGCTATATTTCCTGATGTTTCCAAATGGACGCAATTGCGTCGTAAAAAATTTCTAATGTTACGTCAATCTGTATTGGGGTTAGGTGCTACCTTTCAGCTGCGCTTTCCATGTAAATGTTGTATTAATTATCAAGCAACAGATATGTTTTTTATGAATCCGATCAATTACAATTTTTCTTGGAGGGTAAAGTGGCTTCCGTATCCCCTCAGATGCCCAATGAAGTCACCAACCAGATCGTATAGTAAATATACAATCGATGTGCTCTGTATTTATGTTATGAAATATTGATTGTTTCTTGTTATAATCAGCTACCCCTGATATCTGCTTGATTCTCTCTCCTCAGTTGTGGACTGCTATCATGGTATTGTATATGTAATATTTAATATATTATTACCTATTATATATTGATATGTTTCTTTATCAAAGAATTTCTTTTGATGTAAAATAAAGGTAAATAAATAATAATTAAAAAAAAGATGTTTGAGCCTTAGCTTTAGATCTTGTTAAAGAATTCCAATTCTGCTCATGCTAAATTTTTGAGTAGCAGCCTCACTGAGTAGAGCTCTTCATCGAGACAAGGGATCTGGAAGACTGATATCCAAGTTGGAGATTTGCAACCATGCAAGACGCCTCATAGCAACAGACATGGCGGATGCTCTGGATGACATTAAAAATGCATCAAATGCCATACTTGCCATATATTTTCATGTTTGAAGTAGACTGTTGAAAATCTGCGAGGCAGTCTGAGGAAATATGTTGCTCAAAATCAGCAAACTTCTTTATGAGATGTTTAAGGTAAAAAGACATATAAAAGTTGTAATTAAGAACTTGGTTAGCCAAAATAGAGTTCTGGTAAAGACAGCGACCAAATTTGTCCATAGTACAACCCTCACGCCCTGGTGGTGCAGTAGCATAAACCCTGGAACTGGAAGATTTTTTAAGCGTCAATTCCACAAGCAATAATTTATGAGGTCAAAGCCAGGACAAAATATTATTCTGTAGAGTGAGTCAATCTTTCTTGGAGCTATACTGACAAATAGGAGTCTCCTAGCTTTTATAAAGCGCTTCTTTGAGGAGATTGTGTAAAGCCAACTTAAGAAGCTCTTTATGAGGTTCATCAAAATCCAATGCATCAAGGAGTTCCGCTCTGGGCTCAGCCTCCAATTTCACAGGGAGAGCTTTCCCCAACTGTCTAATATACTTAGTAAATGAAAGTCCTTCAGGAGGAGATAATGTAGGCTCACACTCAGTATGGCGATGAGAGAGGTCAGAATCAACTTCTTGAACCCCAGGAGAGTCTCTGTAGGATGAATATTTCCTAGGTGGCAGAGACTGGTGAGAGCATTAAGAGGAGCTTCCTCGGTGGCGTTGGTACTGATCAATGAAGATGAGGATGAACAACGTGAGGATCTTATGGATCTAGAAGCATTGTCTAGATGAAGAGTGCCGATAAGAAGTAGAACAGCATCTCAATATAGACCTGGAATTGGTACCATGTGGTCTTGGAGTGCTATGCTTACCCTGGGCCAGCACCAGTGTCAAGTGCAACTTAAACAAGTCACTGATCATACTCTGGAAAAACTCATTGAGTTGTTCCCTGAAGATTTGCACTGGTATCCTTGGCTCAACAGCCAGTAGCATCGGTGCAGCAGGGTGTCAAGGGATGGGAGACCTTGATGAGGATGCACACCCTAAAAAAACAAACAAACCCAAACACAGCCTACATCAAAGGACTTGATGCCGTAGAGGCCTGCAACACTTGCTGGGAAGAGGATGGCTTCTTAGCAAGCTTGCCTAATGCAGGAATTACATCTGATGCTGGTACCGAGGACTCGGATTTATCACCAGAGTCCATGGTTGAGTCAAAGAGCTTCTCCTGCTGGATACGACAAGCCTTCAGCAAGTGTTTCTGCAAGATAGAATGAGTCTCCTCGATGTTCAAGGCCCGAACACTGCAAACACCAACTGTGTGGGTCAGTGACTGAGATACGGCACTGGCACCCAACAGCACTTTTTAAAACTGCTCAAAGGTTTAGACATTGATAGAAAAATCTTGGCAACGAGGTCAAACTCAATGATGAGAAATGAAGAGGAAAAAACCGCCGAGGGAGGACAGAGGGCTGAAAGGCCAGACTGAGGTATAAAGAAAAGGGAATTATATATACTGTAATTATATATTTTAGTTTTTGCACAGAAAGAAGGATATAAAAGTAAAACAAGAAAGCAGAAGGGTCAAAAATAGAAGAATGTTGATGGGAAGGCAACGCGTGTTGGACAGTCTAGAAAAAATGTACTTTTTGCTCCACGGATAATGAAGAACCCAGGTACCACAAGTCGGCGTCAGGCAGAAAGGCACTAGCGCATTCGCAGACAGTCGCAAAGTTTCTAAAAAAAATTAAAAATGTAAATACACTTCTACCACTGTCCATATTGAGTTCCGTGGATGACATCACCCACATGAGAATATGCTGCCTGCTTGTCCTAGGATAAAAATTCAAACATGTCAAGGTGATACATGATAAATATTCAAAGATTGCCAAGGTATACATAAATACACAAGGCTGCCAGGCCCTTCAATGAAAAGGAAGCTCTAAATAGGTAGGTCAAGGCAAAAAGGGAAGAATCAGGAATAATCTAAGGAAATATTTCCTCACAGAAATGATGGTGGATGCATGACATGACCTTTTGATGAAAGTAAAGGACAGGCAATGTCAGTTCAAGAAAGCATGGGACAAACAAATGTTCTCTGAGGGAAGGGAATGAATAGTAGACTGTATGGTCCTCATGGAGAAAAGTGTGGCGTAGTGGTTAGAACTATAGCCTTACCACCTTGTGATTGTGTTCAAATCCCACGCTGCTCTCTGTGACCCTGGGCAAGTCAAAATCCTCTACTGCCCCAGGTACATTAGACAGATTGTGAGCCCACTGGGATAGATAAGGAAAATGCTTGAAGCCTGTATGTAAACTGCTTTGAGTGTGGTTATATAACTACAAAAGGTGGTATACAAGTCCTAATTCCTATCTCTTTCCCTCTTTCCATCTATGACATATACCCTGCATCTCTCAGGCAACACTAAATTAGAGCAGAGAGCTTCATAAAAATTAATCAGGATAGTCTCTACTGCAAAAGTTGCAATTAGTACATGAAACTCCAGATTTTACTCCTTTGAAATATGAGGAAGACATTAAAGTGTCAAGACAAACTATAAACCAGGTATCCAAGGCCCCTTCAGCTCTTTTTCAACAGTGGAAAATGTTGTATTAGATTGCTTTCACATTAGATGGACTGATTTGAGACTTGAGATTTATATCATATTTTCAAGTTACTAAGCTGTCAATATTGTTTCCACAAAAGGCTTTAATAGCCAAGACTACATAAAGCACAGTTATTTACCGTAACAGGTGTTATCCAGGGACAGTAGGAAACTATTCTCACATATGGGTGACGTCATTGACGGAGCCCGGATGCGGACGCCTCACAACCAGACTTCCTTGAAGAAACTCGAAGTTTTGAGTTGCCCACACCGCGCATGCGCGAGTGCCTTCACGCCCAGCGCAGGGCGCGTCTCTTCAGTTCAGATAGCTAGCAGAGAAGCCAATCAGGGGAGGTGGGTGGGTTGTGAGAATAGCTGCCTGCTGTCCCTGGATAACACCTATTACAGTAAGTAACTGTGCTTTATCCCAGGACAAGCAGGCAGCCTATTCTCATATATGGGTGACCTCCAAGCTAACCAGAATGGGATGGTGGGAGTGTTGGCAATTTAGGAGAATAAATTTTGTAATACTGTTTGGCCAAACTGTCCATCCCGTCTGGAAAAATATCCAAATAGTGAGAAGTGAAGGTATGAACCGAGGACCAAGTAGCAGCCTTACAAATTTTCTCAATAGGTGTAAATCTGAGGAAAGCTACTGAAGCTGCCATAGCTCTGACTTTATGGGCTGTGACTTTACTGTGAAGGGGTAATCCAGCCTGGGCATAGCAGAATGAGATACAAGCCGCCATCCAGTACGCTTGGTACGCTTAGAAATAGGATGTCCCAACTTATTGGGATCGAAGGTGACAAAAAGTTGAGCAGCAGTTCTGTGTGGTTTGGTGCGTTCCAAATAGAAGGCCAAAGCACGTTTACAGTCCAGAGTATGAAGAGCAACTTCTCCAGGATGAGAATGAGGCTTTGGAAAAAACACTGAGATGAAATTCCGAGACCAATTTAGGGAGGAATTTAGAATGAGTACGAAGAACCACATTGTCTGATGGAAAACTGTGAATGGTGGGTCAGCAACCAAAGCTTGCAGCTCACTGGCTTGTCGAGCAGAAGTGACGGCTATGAGAAACACCACTTTCCAAGTGAGATACTTCAGATGAGTCTTATCAATTGGTTCAAATGGAGGCTTCATCTGTTCAGCAAGGATAACATTGAGGTCCCAAACCACATGAGGCGGGGATTGAGAGGAGGTTTGACACTGAAAAGTCCTTTCATGAATCTGGAAACCACCGGGTGAGCAGAGAGAGGTTTTCCTTCAATAGGCTGATGGAAAACCGCAACTGCACTGAGATGGACTTGGATAGATGTAGACGAGGCCAGAATTGGATAAGTGCAAAAGGAAGCCCAAAACAGAAGATAAGGAGGAATGTTGAGGCTCCTTATGATAAGAAAAACACCACGTAGAAAATCTAGTTCATTTTTGGTGATAGCATTGTCTAGTGGTAGGCTTCCTAGAAGCTTCTAAAACATCTCTTACAGATGGAGAAAACTGAAGAGGGGTTATGTTGAGAGGTACCAAGCTGTCAGGTGTAGAGACTGCAGGATGGGATGAAGCAGAGATCCTTAACTCTGTGTAAGCAGAGAAGGAAAAACTGATAGAAGGTATAGCTCCCTGCTGCTGAGTTGAAGTAGAAGAGAGTACCTAGGTTGTCTTTGCCACCGAGGAGCAATTAGAATCATGGTGGCATGATCGTTCTTCAACTTGACCAGAGTCTTGAGAATGAGAGAGAATGAAGGGAATGCATAGAGGAAGAGATTCATCCATTCCAGAAGAAACGCATCTGCCTCGAGGCAATGAGGACAGTATATCCTGGAGCAGAACTGAGACAGTTTGTAGTTGTGAGGAGCTGCAAAGAAGTCTATCTGAGGCATTCCCCACTGTGAAAAAATGTGAAGAAGAGGCAAGGTTCGTGAGGTTGCAGTAGATGATTCAAGTTGTCCGCCAAGCAATTCTTCGTCCCTTGAATGTAGACAGCTTTGAGGAAGGTGTTGTGGCGGATTGCCCAGTCCCAAACCTTCAGAGCTTCTAGACAAAGGGAGGCAGACCCTATCCCTCCCTGTTTATTGACATAATACATGGCAACTTGGTTGTCCGTCCGAATGAGGACTACTTGGTTGTGAAGCAGATGTTAAAAAGCATTGAGAGCTTTGAGGATCACTCCGAGTTCCAACAGATCGATATGACACTGACGATCCATACTGGTCCAGAGGCCTTGAGTACGGAGACCATCGAGATGAGCGCCCCCAGCATAGGTCGAAGAGTCTGTCGTGAAGACCTTCTGATGGGGGGGGGGGCGTTTGAAAAAGCAAGCTTCTGGAAAGATTGGAAGAGAGCATCCACCAACGGAGAGACTTCTTCAAGGAAGGAGTGACTGATATGTGTTGAGAAAGAGGGTCGTAAACTTGCGTCCATTGAGATGCCAGGGTCCACTGAAGAATTCTGAGGTGAAGTCTGGCAAAAGGAGTCACGTGTACTGTGGAAGCCATGTAACCCAAAAGTACCATCATGTGTCTCGCTGAGATGGAAGAGCGGGAAGACTCTGTATGACAGAGTTGAAGAAGAGCTTCCAGTCGTTGTTGTGGAAGGAATGCTCTGAGTTGGACAGTGTCCAGAACAGCTCCAATGAATTGTAGATTCTGTGAGGGCTGAAGTTGAGCTTCGGGAAAGTTGATTTCTAATCCCAAACTTTGTAGGAACCAGGTAGTCCATTGGGTCGCTACAATAACCCCTTGAGATGTGGAATCTTTGATGAGCCAGTCGTCGAGGTAGGGAAATACAAGAAGACCATGATTCCTTAGAGCTGCTACCACTACCAGGCACTTGGTGAACACTCTGGGAGACGAGGCCAGGCCAAAGAGTAATACAGATTCCCCACCCGAATTCTGAGGTACTGAAGGGAGGCCGGATGAATGGGGATATGAGTGTAGGCCTCCTTGAGATCCAGAGAGCATAACCAGTCGTTCTGCTCGAGAAGGGAATAAAGGGATGCCAGGGACAACACTCAAAACTTTTCTTTGACTAGAAATTTGTTGAGAGCCCCGAGATCCAGAATGGGCCGCAGATCGCCCGTCTTCTTCGGAACAAGGAAGTAAAGGGAGTAAAACCCCCTGTTCTGCTGTTCCAAGGGAACTGGTTCGATGGCAGGGAGACGAAGCAGAGCTTGAGCTTCCTGAAGAAGAAGGGGGTTTTGGATGATTGGAAGGATACTCTCTTGAAGGAAGCTCTGGTGGAACCTGAGAGAAATGAAGAGTATCCTTCCCTGATGATGGTAAGAACCCAGAGGTCGGATGTAATTGTCATCCATCGATGGTAAAAAAGATGGAGACGACCTCCTATAGGGGGAAAAGAAGACAGAGTCAGAATGGTGGAGGTTATGCTCTGTTTTAAACAGTCATAAAGGATGAGTAGCCTTAGGTGCAGGAGAAGGTTGAGGTTTTTGTTGCTTTTGAGGCTGCTGTTTCTTAAGAGTAGGGCGATTATAAGGAGCCGTCCTCGGAGCAAAACGCCGCTGATAGATAGGAGCAGGGTGTGCAGGTTTGGCAGGAGATGGCTTTGGCTTAGGTCTGACAACAGAAGCAAAGGATTTTTCATGGTCAGACAACTTCTTGGTAGCTGCCTCGATGGATTCATCAAAGAGGTCATTGCCTTCACAAGGGATATTAGCCAAGCAGTCTTGAAGATTAGGGTCCATGTCAATGGTATGAAGCCAGGCAACACGACGCATTGCTACAGAGCAAGCAGCTGCTCGGGCAGACAACTCGAAGGCATCATAAGAGACTGGAGGAGATGTAATCTGAGTTGAGATAAAGAAGCAAGGACTTCTTGAAATTCAAAGTGTGTATCCAAATAAGTCAAGAACTTTGGTAATAAAGAAATGAGGAATTCAAAATAAGTAATAAACTGAAAATTATAATTGAGGACTTTAGAAGACATCATGGCATTTTGATAGATGTGACATCCGAATTTGTCTATCGTTTTCCCTTCCCTTCCAGGAGGAACTGTGGCATAAACCTTGGAAAGATGGGACCTCTTCAAGGAGGACTCGACAAGCAGGGATTGATGAGATAACTGAGTTGTCAAACCCTTTGCGATGCACAGTTTTATACCTAGAGTCCAATTTTCCTGGAACAGCTGGTATGGAAAAAGATGTTTCCATGCATCGACCAAAAGTCTGATTCAAAAGCTTATGAAGAGGAAGCTTAAGTGACTCTGCCGGAGGTTGAGGAAGATGCATGACTTCTAGAAACTCCTTAGAGTATTTGGAGCCAGTATCTAATTGAAGATCCAAGTCCACAGCCATCTGACAAAGAAAAGTTGAGAAAGATAGCTGATCTGCCAATGCTTTGCCTCGAGAAGGACTCAAGGACGTTGAGGCAGCCTGGGTCGAAGATGAAGCTTCGGCAGAAAAAAAGGCATCAAAGGTATATGGTGACTTGGACGAGGCAATCGAAACCGGGACATCCTCGAGGTCCAGCATTGGAGACCTTGAACGAGGAGTCGGTGGTAGATCGAGGCTTAGTTGAAGAAGGTCTTTCTTTAGAAGAAGAACTATGCCTGGAAGGATGCCTCGATGAAAGCCTCGATCGTCGATGAGAACTGTTCCTAGAAGCAGATCTCAAAGATCGAGGAAACTTCGCCTCGGAGATGGAAGCAGCCGATGGTATCAAAGAATGTATAGGATTGGAGGCTGTAGATCGAAGCTCCAGAGGCTTGGTGGAGGAACCTCGATGCACTCCCAAAGACTCTGCTCCTTGTATAGAGTGTGAGGATTCCTTCCGAGGCACTTGCAGAGATTCTGCTCCTTGCTGTACGTGCTTGGATGCCACACTCGCAGAGACTCTGCTCCCTGTAAAGAGTGTGTAAGCTCAGACTGAGGTAGGGGAAGCGGCTTGACCTTGCGGGATACTGCTGAATGCCTAGGCTGGATAAGAGGAAGAAGCTTTGGTCCCATAATAGTAAGGAACTGAATAAATTGCTTCTCCAACATGGTCTGGAAAGAAGCCGGCAAGGATGGATCTGCATCTGAAACCGGACCACCTGCTTTGGCTGGAGGTTCCCTCAAGGTAGTGTGAGTGTGCTTCGACTTGGAAGTCTTAGGCACTTTAATCACTACCGCTGGAACTGTCTGATGAGCTATCTGACCTGAGGAAACAGGGGAAGATACAGCAGATGTCGTCAAAGAAAGAGCCGCTGCAAACGATGAAAGTTTGATGAGGCTCGAGGTGGAAGCAGTAGAAGCAGGAGGAACCTCGGTAGGAGTCAAGGCCGAGGTCGCCTTTGAAGTTGAAGAAGAATCCATCTCGAAGAGCTTGTCCACCAAAATACAACGATGATTGAAGGCTCGAGACTGAAGGGTAGCACAGCGCAGGCACGACTTCGGATGATGTTTCGGCCCAAGGCACTTGAGACATCGACGGTGTGGGTCCGTAAGAGAAATGGCACGCTGGCACTTGCTACACTTCTTGAAGCCCGTGATAGGCCGTGACATAGAAGTAAAAAATAGCCGCTGCAAGATCGAAGCCCTCGGGCTGCGGCCGAGCAGCCTCTCCCGGGAAACGGACGGAAGAGGAAAAAAAGAATTTATTTTTTATTTTTAACTGAAAATGAAAGAAATAAAATAATAACAGCGATTCGTGAGGAAAAAATACAAACCGCGGTTCAGAGAAGGCACAAAGTAATGAAGTTAAAAGCAGAGAGTCAAAGACAGACTTCTCGATTCCGCGGAAAACTGAGAACTGAGCAGACGCGCCCTGCACTGGGCGGGAAGGCACTCGCGCATGCATGGTGTGGGCGACTTGAAACGTCGAGTTTCTTCAAGCAAGTCTTCTTGTGAGGCATCCGCATCCGGGCTCCGTCGATGACGTCACCCATATGTGAAAATATGCTGCCTGCTTGTCCTGGGATAAAATAAGAAACTTAAAAATTTAAACAAACATTTATGCACAATAGGCAAATTGATATTTTGAATAACTTCATTACTACTGCTGCCTTCCTTATTTTTTCAGATGCAGCATTAAGGTCCCTGCAGGTCCAACAAGCTTCTAGAGCACCTGCTGCCCAAATGCCTTCTTGAAAAGCCAAAACCTCTCAAAGGATATACCCAAATCTTAAAAAAACATTTGAGTTTATAGTGATCAATACAATACCTTCTTCTCATACACATCCTGCCATTCTATGCCAGCAAAAAATTTATGCTGCATGATCTCTTTAGCATCATCAGGACCACCACCTAATCTGTTAGAAAAAAATATATTTTTAGTAAAATGTTTTGTCATAAGTTACCAGAGCCATATTGCAAGCAGAGGGATATTCACAGCTAGAGTCAGCCATTAACATGCATTAGTAACTAGACCACAGGGTTAATGTACACCATATATTAGTGTACATTAACTGTCAGTTTCTTCAATTTCAGAACACCTCAGGTAAAGTTGTGGATGAAACACCTAAAGTGAAATCTGAACATCTAACAAATTAAATATTGAAGTTTATCCTGCTCACTCCATTCAATGCATATGCACATAGACTTGTATTTTGCATTTCCTTAACAGCAAGGCTACACCAGACTGTTCCACCCAAATGAGCCCTACTCCCAAATTACAGAGTTACTTATCGTACACAGGTATTATCCAGGGACAGCAGGCAGATATTCTCACATATGGGTGACGTCAGTCATGGAGCCCCGGTACGGACAGTGAAAAAGTGCACTGGCACTTTAAGAATTCAAATAGTAACATAGTAACATAGTAGATGACAGCAGATAAAGACCCGAATCGTCCATCCAGTCTGCCCAACCTGATTCAATTTTAATTTTTTAATTTTTTCTTCTTAGCTATTTCTGGGCAAGAATCCAAAGCTTTACCCTGTACTGTGCTTGGGTTCCAACTGCCGAAATCTCTGTTAAGATTTTAAGATTGACTGCACCGTGCATGCGCGAGTGCCTTTCTGCTTGACGCTAGCTCGCAAGGTCTTCAGTTCTGTGCCCAAGCAAAGAAACCAACTAGGGGAGGTGAGTGAGATGTGAGAATATCTGTCTGCTGTCCCTGGATAACACCTGTTACGGTAAGTAACTGTGCTTTATCCTAGGACAAGCAGGCAGCATATTCTTACATGTGGGACTCCCTAGTTTCAATAAAAGGGATGGAGGAAGAGTTGGGTTCCAAGAACTCTGAAAATTTCAAGTTGCCTCGCAAAAACCTAGACCTAATGTCTGATACGAGAGCGCGACGGCAAGGGAAGGAACCTAATGGGTTTCTCGGAGAATCTCATTAAAATCTCAGAGAGAGCGGGAGCCAGGTGGCCTTGAGCATGTGTAGATGCTCAAGGCCAAGCAGAGATCACTAGAAGGCTCCTTCAGCACCGGCACATCCTGTGGATTGCTGCTTTGTGCCGGTGTCCAATTACGGTAAGGGTTTGGGCGGGCGGGCTCACAAATCGAGTCAACGTTCGGTTGTGAGGCAAGATTTGTGAGAGTGTTTTGCTTGTCTTGCAAAACACTCGCAAACAGAGGCTTGACTGTATTCTGTTACATCTCATGAAGGCTGAAAATATAATGTAATAAGCCTTAAAACGAGAAAATCAGTAGAGAAGAATATTATCAAAACAATATGGCAGTAAGAATGAAATCCCCTTAGAGATTTAACAAAGAAAGTATGTACGGATTTGTTGAATAGCCTTGTAAAAATTCAAGTTGGTTTAGCGTTTTTGATTGTTGGGTTTTTTGTAAAGTCTCCTTAAGAAGAGCTTAATAAAGATAGAACACTACTAAAAATGGAATCTAAATCCATGAAAGCATATGTCTAGAAGGAAAGTAATAGAACTTTTAAAAACTACTGCCCCAGTAATAGCTTGCTAAAAACTAGGTAAGCAAAAAAAAAAAAAAATCAAAATTTTCCCAAATAAGGAACAGAGAAACGAGCTATGATAGATATGGCCCCTAACATAAATGCCACATGAAACATGAGAAAGCCAAAGTAACAAACCCATGTGATTAAACTCCTGTACCCTCTTACTTTAATATAGAAGAGGAAACATGAGTAACCTGAGCTTAGTCACGCGCTCCCCTCCAAAAATCAAATAAATTGCTCTCGAGCCAGTGGCATCAACTGAAGGTGAGGAGATAATGTAGCGCTGAGCGACCCAACTAAATGAACAGAGGCAATGTGCCTGCAGAGTTAAGGTGCTGATTTGAATCTTCAAGAAAAGTTCTGATTAGAATCTTCAAGAAAGGTTCGAGGGGAGATCCGGGAAATTACAGACTTGTGAGTCTGATCTCGGTACCAGGAAAGATGGTAGAGGCGCTGATAAAGGACCGCATCATTGATCACCTACATGGACACGGCTTCAGCAAAGGAAGATCTTGCTTAACGAACTTGCTACACTTCGAGGGAGTAAACAGGAAGATAGACAAGGGTGACCCGGTCGACATTATATATCTGGATTTTCAGAAGGCGTTCGACAAGGTCTCGCATGAACGACTACTTCAAAAAATTGCGAGCTATGGAATCAAGGGTAAAATACTCACATGGATTAAAAACTGGTTGGCGGCTAGGAAACAGAGAGTGGGGGTAAATGGACAATACTTGGACTAGAAAAGCGTCACGAGTGGAGTGCCGCAAGGTTCGGTGCTTGGACCTGTGCTCTTCAACATATTTATAAACAACTTGGAAATTTGTACGATGCAACGAGGTGATTAAATTTGCAGACAATACGAAGTCATTCAGAGTAGTGAAGAAGCAGGATTGCGAAGATCTGCAACGTGACAAACACGCTCGAGAAATGGACCGCGACATGGCAAATGAGGTTTAACGTGGATGTCGGTAATAAAAATCTTTTAAACGAATACAAGATATCCGGGGCAGTACTCGGAGAGGCCCCCTTGGAAAGAGACTTGGGAGTACTGGTTGACAAGTCAATGAAGCCGTCCTCGCAATGTGTGGTGGCGGCGAAAAGGAAGAACAGAATGCTAGGAATGATTAAGAAGGGGATCACAAACAGATCAGAGAAGGTTATCATGCTGCTGTACCGGGCCAAGGTACGCCCCCACCTTGAATACTGCGTTCAGCACTGGTCGCCATACATGAAGAAGGACACAGTACTACTCTAAAGAGTCCAGAGAAGAGCAACTAAAATGGTTAAGGAGGTTGGAGGAGTTGCTGTACAGTGAGAGATTAGAGAAACTGGGCCTCTTCTCCCTTGAAAAGAGGAGACTGAGAGGGGACATGATCGAAACATTCAAGATAATGAAGGGAATAGACTTAGTAGATAAAGACAGGTTGCTCACCCTCTCCAAGATAGAGAGAACGAGAGGGCACTCACTAAAGTTAAAAGGGGATAGATTCCATACAAATGTAAGGAAGTTTTTCTTCACCCAGAGAGTATGGTAGGAAACTGGAACACTCTTCCGGAGGCTGTTATAGGTGAAAACACCCTCCAGGGATTCAGGACAAAGTTAGACAAGTTCCTGCTGAACCAGAACATACGCAGGTAAGGCTAGATTCAGTTAGGGCACTGGTCTTTGACCTAAGGGCTGCCGCGTGAGCGGACTGCTAGGCACGATGGACCAGTGGTCTGACCCAGCAGTGGCAATTCTTATGTTTAAAGGAAGCAATAGAGATACTTCTAGAAAAGTGGTCACCAATATCAGAAAACACAAGAGAAAATGGCAAACAGGAGAAATCTCAATGTTGCACAGAGAAGTATGCAATAGAGAAGTACGCAATGAAGAGAAAACAAAATGAAGAGCGCTAAAATTGCTGGAACAGAAGTGTAATACCAGAGGTCCAGCAAAAACAGACTCAGAATAAAGTCTTGTGTGTAGATTTTAGAAATAAAACCCAGAGAAAGTGTGTGAGAACATTTCCCATACTCAAACCCATTGAAGGAACTACAAGTAGGATGAAAAGTACACCATATTTCCTACAGAAATATAGAAGCATAATTGCAGATAAAGTCAAACAGACCAACCACTCTGCTCCTCCACAGTAGCCCTTAACTCCTCTCAGTAAAAGCAAGAAGTAAAATAACTGCGAGACCATAAAGAAATGGTTGTAGCAGAAGATCACATTTCTCTTTTTTTTTTTTTTAAGTAAAGACCTCCAGGTTACTTAAAATAAGTCTAACAGTGAATCATGATTACAGGTTTTCGGTACCTTGAGTGTTTTTATGAGAAAAGAGAAAATTGCAAAACAGGAATGAGTCTTACAAAGACGTAACTGTACTATATTAGCAGAAACGAATATACTAACGATAAAAGAGGTAAATATAATGTAATGTAATTTATTTCTTATATACCGCTAAACTCCGTTAGGATTCTAAGCGGTTTACAGAAAAATAGACAATAGGGTACATTAAAATTATAAGTAAAATAGGTACTTAGATACTTAGGAGGTGACCTAGAAATAGTCTAGACCAGTGGTCTCAAATTCAAACCCTTTGTAGGGCCACATTTTGGATTTGTAGGTACTTGAAGGGCCTCAGAAAAAAAAAGTTAATGTCTTATAAAAAAAAAATGACAATTTTGCATGAGGTAAAACTCTTTATAGTTTATAAATCTTTTCTTTTGGCTAAGTCTTAATAATAATATTGTAATTTATAGCTAAAGAGACATATGATCAATAAACTTTTATTTTAATTTTATGATTATGATAAACATACCAAGGGCCTCAAAATAGTACCTGGCGGGCCGCATGTGGCCCCCAGGCAGTAAGTTTGAGACCACTGGTCTAGATGTCACAACATGTTAGACAAGATCCCAGCATACTATAGAGAAGTGAAACTTATCAATGACAGATCTTGTATCCAAACTAGTATCATCCTCCTTCTACTACCTCCGCCAGCTAAAAACCAAACGTGCATACTTCTCAGAACCTGAATTTGCCCAACTACTCTATGCTTTTGTACTATCCCGCTAGACTATTGTAACACTCTACTAGTGGGCCTGCCTACCAAAACTCTTTCCTGCCTCCAAAGGGTGCAAAATGCTGCAATCCGCCTTCTGAAAAACCTAGGCATCTGCGACCATGTTACCCCTGCATTAGCTTCCATGCACTGGCTGCCCATTCAAAAACGCTGCATCTTTAGGACCTGGTCCTCGCTTTCAAAACTTTCCATTAAACGATTCCGTACTACTAAACTAAACTAAACTTTAAGTTTATATACCGCATCCTTTCCATAATTATAGAGCTCGGCACAGTTTACAAGAGTTTAAATAAAGGCAGGTGTAGCATAGAGGGGTTGGATGTTGAGTCCAGGAAGGAAGAGAACATTACAATTTTGTGAAGAGCCTAGTTTTCAGGTGCTTACGGAATAATTGGAAGGAGCCCAGACTCCGTAGTAGGGCAGTAAGATTATTCCAGAGCTCTGTGATTCTGAAAAAGAGAGATTTGCCCAATTTTCCCGCGTAGAGGATACCTTTTAGCAAGGGGAAGGATAGTTTAAGTTTTTGGGTCGGCCTGGTGGTGTCAGGGCTTGAGGAGTTCCAAGAAAGAGGGATTAATGGAGGGAGGATGCCGTGTAGGATCTTAAAAGCTAGGCAGGCGCATTTGAAATGAACTCTGGAAATTATTGGGAGCCAGTGAAGTTTGGACAGAAGTGGGGAAACATGATCGAATTTGTGTTTTGCGAAGATCAGCTTGGCCACAGTGTTCTGAATTAGCTGAAGTCTTTGAATACTTTTTTTAGTTAAACTTAGATAGATGGAATTGCAATAGTCTAGTCTGGAGAGGATGACAGATTGAACAAGGATGGCAAAATGTTGGCGGAAGCAGGATCTCACTTTCCTCAACATGTGGAGGCTAAAGAAGCATGATTTTATCAGGGAGTTGAGGTGGTCGTTGAAGGAAAGAGAAGGGTCAATAATGATGCCTAGGACTTTGCTAGAGAACTCAAGCTGCAGTGTGGCTCCAGAGGGTAGTGAGAAGAGGGTAGGTAGCTGTTCTAATTTTGGGCCGAGCCAGAGTAGTTTCATTTTAGACTCGTTCAGTTTCATGAAAACTAATCTACAAATCTACTTCCCAAAGTGACCACTGAGGTCCCAAGGAGAAAAACGACTGACGCTCCCTCAAAACTAAAATAGCCTGCAAACACTCCTACTCACATTTCATACCCAAACTATGGCACACAATCCCCCCATCTGTCAGATCACTAGATGGACTCTGGAACTTCAGGAAGGCCGTGAAAACTTTCCTCTTTATTAACCCAGCGCCTTAAAAGTCATTCACCCAGAAATGCAATTCAGTTAACACACCTACGCCACCTAATCTCACCAGATGCTACTTAGTGCATATGTTTTATTGTCTGTCTATATTGTAATTTATGTAAATTATGCCATCTTTGTTCTATCTGGATTATTATGGATGTACTTTGTAACTCGTTCTGGGCTCCTTTGGGAGGACGGGCTAAAAAATTGAATAAATGAATAAATAAATGATAAATATAAACCAAATATGGCTTGATTTAAGTACTAGAACAATACCCAATGGTACTATGCAATGTTATAAAAACTTGCATACACTAAATCGCACCTGAGCATATCCATGTTCTCTGCCCTGAGATTGAAAATGAAACTGAAAGATATGAATGTGACCTGTGTAGTTAGAATGTAGAGCAAGAAAGAACAGGTCTAGAACTAAAATCTTATCTATTAGAATTTGGATAGTGCGCACTGAGGTTCAAACATATAAAAACCAAAACAAAACTGCAGAAAATGTACACGGTACAGAAATTTATTCAATTAAAAGTTATAAAAAATGTATAATAGCATCAATAAAAGTAATAAAAATAATAACAGTAATAATAATTATATCCAAAGGCTGGTTCTTGTGGTAAGGCGTACTGGACTTGACATGGTCCATGTTTCGAAAAACACTTCTTCCTCAGGAGTCCAGAAAGCAATGTTACTTACCGTAACAGTTGTTATCCAGGGACAGCAGGCAGCTATTCTCACTAAAGGGTGACGTTATCCAACGGAGCCCTGATGTGGACGCTTCTTTGAAGAAAAACTCGAAGTTTCGAGTCGCCCGCACCGCGCATGCGCGAGTGCCTTCCCGCCCAGACCAGGGCGCGTCTCCTCAGTTCAGATAGCTAGCAGAGAAGCCAACCCAGGGGAGGTGGGTGGGACGCGAGAATAGCTGCCTGCTGTCCCTGGATAACAACTGTTACGGTAAGTAACACTGCTTTATCCCAGGACAAGCAGGCAGGTATTCTCACTAATGGGTGACCTCCAAGCTACCCATGGTGGGATGGTGGGAGAGTTGGCACTTAAGAGAATAAATTGTCCATCCCGTCTGGAGAAGGTATCCAGGCAATAGTGAGAAGTGAAGGTATGAACCGAGGACCAAGTGGCAGCTTTACAAATCTCCTCAATCGGTGTCGATCTGAGGAAAGCTACAGAAGCTGCCATAGCTCTGACCTTATGGGCTGTGATTTTTTTGTCAAGGGGCAATCCAGCCTGGGCATAGCAGAATGAGATGCAAGCCGCCATCCAGTTGGAGATGGTGCGCTTGGAAACGGGGCGTCCCAACTTGTTCGGATCGAAGGAGATGAAAAGTTGAGGAGCAGTTCTGTGAGGTTTTGTGCGTTCTAGGTAGAAAGCCAAAGCACGCTTACAATCCAGAGTATGAAGAGTAGATTCTCCAGAGTGAGAGTGTGGCTTCGGAAAGAATACTGGCAGAAGGATGGATTGGTTAAGATGAAATTCTGAGACAACTTTCAGGAGAAATTTCAGATGGGTGCAGAGAACCATCTTGTCACTGTAAAAGGTGAGTCCGCGACCAGGGCTTGGAGCTCACTGACTCGTCGAGCAGAAGTGAGGCCAATGAGAAACACCACCTTCCAAGTGAGATACTTCAGGTGAGCCTTGTGAAGAGGTTCAAATGGAGGTTTCATAAGCTGTGAAAGAACAACATTGAGGTCCCAAACCACTGGAGGCAGTTTGAGGGGAGGGTTGACATGGAAAAGTCCTTTCATGAATCTGGAAACCACAGGATGGGCGGAGAGAGGTTTCCCTTGAAGAGGCTGGTGGAAGGCAGTAATTGCATTGAGGTGGACTCGTATGGAGGAAGATTTGAGGCCAGACTGAGACAGATGCAAAAGGTAGTCCAGAACTGAAGGCAAGGAGGAATGTTGAGGCTCCTGGCGCTGAGAAACACACCAAACAGAGAATCTAGTCCATTTTTGGTGGTAGCATTGTCTGGTAGTAGGCTTCCTTGAAGCTTCCAAGACATCCCTCACAGGTTGGGAAAACTGCAGAGGGGTTACGTTGAGAGGAACCAAGCTGTCAGGTGTAGAGACTGCAGGTTGGGGTGAAGGAGAGATCCCTGATGCTGCGTAAGCAGAGATGGAAAAACTGGTAGAGGGTATGGCTCCCTGCTGCTGAGTTGAAGTAGAAGGGAGTACCAAGGTTGTCTGGGCCACCGTGGAGCGATCAGGATCATGGTGGCCTGGTCTGACTTCAGCTTGACCAGAGTCTTTTGAATGAGAGGAAATGGAGGAAACGCATATAGAAAGCGATTCGTCCAGTCCAGGAGGAATGCATCTGCTTCGAGGCGCTGAGAGGTATAGATCCTGGAGCAGATGTGAGGCAGTTTGAAGTTGTGGGGGGCTGCAAAGAGGTCTATCTGAGGCATTCCCCACAGGGAGAAGATGTGATGAAGGGGCGTGGAGTTGACGGTCCACTCATGAGGTTGTAGGAGACGGCTCAAATTGTCTGCTAAGGCATTGACCGCCCCCTGAATGTAGACCGCTCTGAGGAAGGTGTTGTTGCGAGTCGCCTAATCCCAGACTTTCAGAGTGGAAATAATTGTGCAAAAAAAAAAAAAAATCAGGTGAGCAGCTCTCCTGAATGTAAAGCTGCACTGAGTAACACTGAGTGCAGCTTTACATTCAGGAGAGCTCATCTGATGCCTTTGGATATAATTATTACTATTATTATTATTACTTTTATTGATGCTATTATACATTTTTTATAACTTTTAATTGAACAAATTCCTGCACCTTGTACATTTTCTGCAATTTTGTTTTGTTTTTATGCGTTGCATTTTCACTGCAGTACCTGTTATTTTTCTTTGCCATTCGAACATATAACCCTGTAACTTTAGACCGTGTACTGAAATCTTCGGTCCAGAGAGACTTTGTGAGATAAACTGGAGGAAATGAAAAAAAACATCCTAAAAAGGATATAGTGGCGTCCTCCTGCCTATAGCCACTCCCAAACCTCCGGGTTCCTTTAGAATAAAAAAGGAGATGGAGTAAAGGGTGTTGTGTATAATGTCCATTAAACAAAAGGAGAAAAAAATGTAGGAGAAAAAAATTTGGGGAAAATATTTTGAAGTAATTATATGAGCCTCCTGGACACTATTGTATAAAACATTTATGGTACAGTGGAAGGCGTGTTTCAGTAAAAAACCTGTTTGATCCTGCTTAGAAGTTAAAGCAGAGAACCATCCTGCTTCAGTGGTTAATATAGAACGTCTATTGATAGAGCATAAGCACAAAAGTAAACACTGCTCGTCTTCATACTTTTTTTTACTCGGTAAGGAAAACTAAATCTAATCTAATCTAAACCCTAGATTTATATACCGTGTCATCTCCACAAAAGGAGCTCTACACCCATGCTAGATTCTGCCACTTGTCTTTGCATGTTTGTATCCAGACAACAGGAAAAAGACCACCTTACAGGCTCTACACCCATGGTGGAATTCTGTAGTAGTATGGAAAGGCAGTAGCAACATGGATTGATGCTGGTTAGAGGATAAAACAGAGAACCATTTAGCTTCACTGGTTAATATGGAGAAAGAGAATGTCAATTTGATAGTGTAAAAGTACAAATGCAGACACTGCTTCTTCTTACTTTTTTTAACATGGAAAGGAATCTGACTTAGGCTCTATACCCATGTTAGATTCCCTCACTAGTCTTTGCGTGATCAAGTCCATACAAAAGTCTCTACACCCATGGTGGATTCCTGTCACAGTATCCCACTGAAAAATGATTGATGTCGATGTAGAATCTCAGTTTGATGTCTTTAGAACCCATACTGAGGCTCCAAGATAAGCAGTGATGCCATCTGTAACAAAACATTAATTTCCTTTCTTATGCGACTTTGTGCAGCGGAGTCCATAGGAAAAAGTTCAAAGACTGCTGGAAATTAAGAAACCTGAGCTGGAATGCTGTGTCATGGCTAAAGGCGAATTAAAATTTTTGATAAAAGCTTTTGGTTGAAAAACCTCAATGCAGAGCCTTGATGTAAAGAAGAACAGTGTTTAGATTTAGAACGTCGACGTTTTGAATTGTCTCAATAACGATTTTCAATTCATTGATGCAGAATCTCAATGAGAAAGTACGTTGATGCAAAAAAAAATTTTTTTTTTGGCCTTACGAGGATGCTTCAACTATCCTCAATGCTTTGCTGATGTTTGGATTGGGAGTGTTGTCTTCTGGATACAGACAGATGCTCTGAAGATGAATGTCGACAATGACTAGAAGAACAGAGGCTGAAATGGAACCGATGTCTTCGTGAAACACTCTCTCAAACAGCAACTGATACTCTGGTAAGAATAAGTTTCTTTTTTTATGCTTTGAAGTAGTGGACCGATACCTCGATGGAGAACGTCGATGTGAAGATCGATGCCTGGACGTAGAACGTCATCGAGATGGGACAGTGATGATGCCTCACAGAAGATCCATGAGAAGTAGCTCAATGCTATGATGGGATAGCTGACATCAGTTCCTTGAGGCCTCGTAGTGCTATACTAAGGCTGGGCCAGTATCAAGGGAGATGCAGTGCAATTTTAACATATTATCGAGCTCCCTCTGGAAGAACTCATTGAGATTCTCCCTGAAAGTATGCACCGGTACCGATGGCTCATCAACCAGTACCATCGGTGCAGCAGGTTGTCTCGGAGTGGGTGAGGAGACACACTGCACAAAAAATCTGTATCAGTGTCCATCAATAAAGAGGCACCATGACCATGTAACATCAAGTGGTACACAAGGTGTCACATGTGTTGAAGCGCAAGTGCCTAAAAAGGCGATTCACTTTAGAAATGACAACCTGTATCGCCCAGAAAGCCATGCTTCAAATGGACTCTATGCTTAATGGGAGGGCACTGTCCGCTGCGATGCATCTGCGTTGACATGGTACAAACATAAGTTACAGGAAGGCATGCATCAACTAGACTCGATGCTAATATGCCACTAATGCAAGTAGATTGAGGTATTGATGTATACTGGAACTGGCAAGTCCCAGTTGTTGAAAGTCCAACTCCAGACCTATATGTTGAAATAAATAAACAAAAGAACAACATTTTTGACATTAATCAATAGCATTTATCTTCTAATGTATAGCCCCAGAGTTATATACAATTGGAGAGGGCATACTGAGTTAGAGTAGAAGCAAGGCTGAAAATCCATTGATGATCATGGTATGAAGGACAGAATTTCACATTGAACTTTGAAAGAAGTTGCTTAATAAAGAAAGACCAAAATTTCTTTCTACCATTCTACTTCACTATTTTTATAAGAAAAATAAAGAAGAAGAAACTGAAATACTGGAAAAAGTTTGTTAAAAAATTTAAACGGGAAGGAAACTCGGAGAAATGTGATAGTTTTTTGTTTTCCGCAGAGTGAAGAAGATGTGACAACTTAGCGAGCTGGCACCGGGCGGGGCGGGAAGGCACTCGCATGTACAGTGTGGACAGTCTTAATTCTTAAAGTGCCGTGCACTTTTTCACTGTCCATGTTGGGACTCCTTGGATGACGTCACCCACATGTGAGAATATACTGCCTACTTGTCCTAGGATAACAAGAATTCCACAGTTTCTAATTATGTAGAACTTATCTGCTTGATAGGACTTAAATCTCCCTATCCCCCATACACATTTAGCAGTCAAAAACGATTCAATCTGTAAATGTGATTCAGGTTACAAGACATGCAATAGCAATGTTTTTGGTAAAATTTCAGTGCAGAAGAAATGTAAAGAGTTCTACCAGTAATCTCTATGAACACAAACCTGCAGAGGACCAGCAAATAAGACACTACCAGCTATAGCCTCACTATTTATTCAGAAATAAACTTCACTAAGGAATTTCAAAATAGAACTAAACATCGGATTATTTGACCAAGTGTTTGTGCATTAGTTTGGGTGGCATTGAATTCCTTCAGTTCCTGAATTCCCCTCCCTTTTTATGTTCTCTTGCTGTGGCCTCTACTTTAATAGTACCGTATATACACAAATATAAATTGAGATTTTTGGGCCAAAAAAATGACCCAAAAATGGGGATCTTGGTTTATATTTGGGCCAGCACTGACCTGCTCACCTCCCAAACCTGTTTGCAGGCCTCTGCTGGGCTTGCCATGAGACCTGGTGGATCAGCGGTGGCTAGGAGAGGAGGGATGCCTTCTGTTCTAACCTGAATCAAATTATTTATCTCTCTCGCGTACCTTAGGTCAGTGTTTCTCAACATGCAGTACACATACCCCTAGGGGTACATGAGCCGCTTGTGGGGGTGTACGCGACACTGTGCGAGTTTCCGATCCCCCTTCTTTCATCGCCACTGAAGCTGGAGATCCCATGCCCTGCTTCCTGCCCTCCAGATGCATCACCAAAGCCAACCCGGAAGGCTTCCCTCCGATGTCTGAGGGAAGCCTTCTGGGTCATCCGGGGATCCCAGATACCTCAACAGTTCTTCCTGCCTTCAGCTGCACTTGTTTGCTGGGACGCAGGCAGCAGCTCTTGCACACAGCTGACATGGAAGCCTTCTCTCTGACACTAGAGCTGACATCAGATGGAAGGCTTGAAGGTCAGCAACGTGCAGCGTGCAAGAGCCGCTGCCTGTGTCCCTGCACACAAGTGCGGCTAAAGGCAGGAAGGAGCAGCTCAGCTGGATGGCCCTGAAGAGAGTGTGTCCCTAAAGTGAGCAAGTAAGGAAGAGGGGATATCAACGTGGAACAGAGAAAATGGAGGGGAGGATGGAAGGAGCGAATTTGGACATGGAAGGGGCACAAATTTGGGACATAGGAGGGAGAAAGGGAGAATTGTTGGGTATGGGTGTGAGAGAGAGCAAAAGAGATGGTGCACATGGGGAAAGAAAGAGGAAAATTAGGCATAGAGAGAGGAGTGAGACATAGATGCATGGGGATGAGAGAAAGAAATGTTGGATATGGTGGTGGAGAGGGACAAGAGGGGCAGATTAAAGGGGATGCAAGAGGGAAGAATGCTGGACATAGTGATGGAGGGAAAGATGTGACATGGTGCTGGAGAGGGGTGATAGAAAGAGAAATGTTGGGTATGGGGCTGGTAGGCAGTGGTGAAAAATGTTACATATGATCTGGGGGATGAGAGAGGGAGAAATGTTGGATATGGCAGTAGAGCAGTGTTCTCAAACTCAAACCCTTTGCGGGGCCACATTTTGGATTTGTAGGTACTTGTAGGGCCGCAGAAAAAATAGTTAATGTCTTATTAAAGAAATGACAATTTTGCATGAGGTAAAAAAAACTCTTTATAGTTTATAAAACTTTCCTTTAACAGTTAAAAGGAAAGATATATAAACTATAAAGAGTTTTACCTTATGCAAAATTGTCATTTCTTTAATAAGGCATAAACTATTTTTTTCTGTGGCCCTCCAAGTACTCTATTTTTTTCTGCAGCCCTCACATTTAAAGTTGAATATCTTTTCTTTCTCAAAACTGACACATTTCAATCACTATATTGAAAATAAAATCATTTTCTCTACCTTTGTTGGCTGGTGACTTTATTTTTCCTGTGCTTTTAACTATGTTTCCAGGGCCTTCTTGTCCTTTGACTGTTTTTCTCTCCGTCTTCACTTTCTGCTTTGCATCCATCTTTGGCATTAACTTAATATTCAATTTTTCTGCTTTCTTTTCAAAATCTACGTTTCCATGTCTTCCCTTCCCTTCCTATCTCTCTCTTCTTCTGTCCTATTTCCATGGTCTGACATCTCTTTCCTTCCTTTCTCTCCCTCCCTCCTTCCTTCCTTCCTTTCCCCTGGTCTGGCATCTGTCTCCTTCCCTCCCCCATATCCTGGCATCTCTCCCTCCCCCTCCATGGTCTGGTATCTCCTTTCCTTTCCTTCCCTCTCATGAACTTGGCACCTCTTGTTCCTCTCCTCTCCCTTGTCTTCTTTCTCCTTCCTTCCCTCTCTTTCCCCAATTGGGTGCAGCAGCAACAGAAGCAGCATTTCCCTTCCCCCTTTTCCTGTGCAGCAGAGGCATTTCTCTTACCCCTTCCCTCCCTCTCCCTTTCCCTGTACAGCAGCAGCATTTCCCTAGGGTCCCCCTTTCCTATGCAGCAGCATTTCTCTTTCCCCTTCCCTTCCTTGTGGAGCAGCAGCGTGTCTGGCCAGCTCAGTTGATCGTTCCATTCAAAGTCTCGGGTGGCGGCTCCTTGCGAGATCTGCACCTGCGTCTGAAGCCTCTCTGATGTTGTGACGTCAGAGAGGCTTCCGATGCAGGACTGGATAGCGGGAGGAGCCGCCACCCGCGGCTTTGAACTGAACGATCGACTGAGCTGGCCAGACACACTGCTGCTCCACAAGGAAGGGAAGGCGAAGAGAAATGCTGATGTGGATTGATCCAGGAGCCGTCGCCAGCCGCAGCTTTGATTGGAAAAATCAACTGCAGCAAGGGAGCAGTTGATTTACACTTGCAGACTGCGGGCCGCAAAATAGCACCTGGAGAGCTGCATGCGGCCCGTGGGCCGCGTGTTTGAGACCACTGCAGTAGAGGGATTAGGAGAGATGCACCCTGGATCTATCTCTCTTTGCAGCAAGGGAGGAAATGAGAGGAGGACAATGAGAACTCATGGCAGCCTTGTTCTGCAAAGGCAGGAGCGAAGAAAGATCGCTTCTACCGTGATTCACTGCTGGACTACCAGGGAGGCCGAGGGGGGGGGGAAGGGAGATAAAAACAATTAGAATTGGGCTGGGACATGAGGTGGGAGGAATCTCTCTTGTCCCAGCCACTGCTGAACCACCAGGGATCCTTAATGTATACGGAGGAGGTGGGATGGAGATAAAAGTTAGAATTGGCCTGGGACAGGAGACGGGAGGGATCCCTCCTGTCCTGACCACTGCTGAACCATCAGGTCTCACGGCAGACCTGGTGGAGGCCTGCAAGGCATTAGGGAGGGGAAAAGGGTACCGACCCTGGCAGGGAGGGAGGGGGGCTGGGTGCAGAGACTGGTAGGGCGTGGGGGCTGGATGCAGAGCAGCAAGGGAGGGGGAACTAGCCTGGCAAGGCATGCACTACACTTGAATATAACAACCCCCACCCCCCGGGGTTTATATTCGAGTCAACCTTTTTTCCTCCTTTTTTGGGGGAAAACGTTCTCGGTTTATATTTGATTATATATGGTATGTTGAGTTTTGTATGAATGAAGCTATCCTGTCCAATTATTGTAGTTCCTTTCTGATATTACATTTTTTTGATTGTACACCATCTTGCTCTGTTTGTGTGGTCAAAGATGATATAGTAAATACAGTGGTATCTTGGTTTACGAGCATATTTCGTTCCAGAAGCATGCTCGTAAACCAAAATACTCGTATATCAAAGCGAGTTTCTCCATAGGAACTAAGGGAAACTCGCTTGATACGTTCCAACCCACCCCCACCTCCCCGAGGCCAGCGGCGCTGCTATACCCCCCCAAGAACCGGCATTGGTCCCCCCAAAGGCACCCCCCCCCCCGCAATCCGGCATCCCCCCGCTCGCGTCGCACCCCACCACCGATATCTGAAATCCCCCAGCACCCACCCGAACATGCTGCTTACCCCCATCTGGCCACTGGCACCGGCACCAACGCACAGGACAAGCCGGTGCCCTAAGATCTGCATCTTCTTCTTTGCTGAGCCTTGAGCATCTGCGCATGCTCAAGGCCTTTGAGTTCATGCTCTCTCCGAGATTCTACACATTGGTTCAAATGGAGGCTTCAACAACTTAGCGAGAATCACATTGAGATCCTATGCCACTGGAAGTGGTTTCAGAGGTGGTTAACACTGAAAAGTCCTTTCATGAATCTGGAAGCCAATGGGTGAGCAGTGAGAGGTTTACCATCCACTGGTTGATGAAAGGCACTAAGATAGACTCTGACAGATGTAGGCTTGAGACCAGAGTCAGATAAATAAAGACGGTAATCCAAAACTAGTGAAACTGCAATGGATTTTGGAAGAAAAGCATGCACACTTTTGTTGATAACATTGTTGAGTGGCTGGTTTACTGGAAGTTTCTAAAATCAATTGAAAAGGCTGAGAGACACAAAGATCAGCACAGCTCAGCCCGAAAAATACCAAGCTGTTAGGTGCAGAGACTGCAGGTCAGGGTGCAGAAGCAATCCTTGACTTTGCATAAGAAGCGATGGAAATATTGGCAGATGTATGGGCTCCTTGATACGGAGTTGAAGTAGAAGGGAGAACCAAGACTGCCTAGGCCACTGAGGAGCTATAAGAATCCAGGTAGCCGACTCATGCTTGGCTTTGACAAGCGTCTTTAGGATGAAAGGAATGGGTGAAAACACATAAAGGAAGTTGTGCATCCAATCTAGAAGAAAAGCATCCGCTTACAGATGTTGAGGGGGAGTCTGGAGCAGAAGCGGGTTAATTTGTTGTAGTGGGGAGCTGCAAACAGATCCCTTTATAGAGTTCCCCAATGAGAAAAAACAGTATGGAGAGCTGCAAAATTGAGTGTCCACTCTTGAGATTTTAGAATTCTGCTGAGTTTGTCTGCTAAAAAATTCTGATCTCCTTGAATGTAAACAGTTTTGAGAAAGATGTTGCAAGAAATTGCCCACATCTGGATCTTCTGAGCCTCCCGACAGAGGAGAGAAAGCACAGTTACTTACCGTAACAGGTGTTATCCAGGGACAGCAGGCATATATTCTCACATGTGGGTGATGTCATCTACGGAGCCCCGATGCGGAAGCATTTTCAAGCAAACTTGATTGAAGATTTAAGTTTGCTCTGCTGCTCCACGCATGCGTGCCTTCCTGCTCCACTAGGGGGCGCATCCCCTTGTGGTCTCCAGTTCACTTAACTAGCAAAGAAGCCAACCTCGGGGAGGTGTGCGGGTTGTGAGAATATATACCTGCTGTCCCTGGATAACACCTGTTACGGTAAGTAACTGTGCTTTATCCCAGGACAAGCAGGCATGATATTCTCACATGTGGGTGACCTCCAAGCTAATTGAAAAGGGATGGAGGGATGTTGGCAATTTAAGCAAATAGATTTCGCAAAACCGATTGGCCGAACCGGCCATCGCTCCTGGACAGTGAGTCCAGACAGTAGTGGGAGGTGAAAGTATGAACCGAAGACCACGTGGCAGCCTTGCAGATTTCTTCAATAGGTGTGGACCTGAGGAACGCTACGGAGGCTGCCATCGCTCGGACCTTGTGTCCCGTTACTCGACCATGCAGCGCGAGACCAGCCTGAGCGTAGCAAAAGGAGATGCAATTGGCCAACCAGTTGGACAAGGTGCGTTTGGAAACTGGGTGACCTAACCGGTTTGGGTCGAAGGACAAAAACAGTTGTGGGACTTTCCGGTGTGACTGAGTGCGTTGGAGGTAAAAGGCCAACGCTCTCTTGCAGTCAAGAGTGTGGAGCGCCACTTCTCCGGGGTGAGAGTGGGGCTTGGGAAAAAACACAGGCAAGACAATGGACTGATTGAGATGAAAATCAGACACTACTTTAGGCAAGAACTTTGGATGAGTGCGGAGTACCACCTTGTCATGGTGGAATACAGTGAAGGGTGGGTCCGCTACCAGAGCCTGTAGCTCACTAACCCGCCGAGAGGAAGTGAGCGCAAGCAGGAAAATCACCTTCCAAGTGAGGAATTTTGGATGGCATTTGTCTAGGGGCTCAAATGGAGGTTTCATTAGTTGAGCCAGGACCACGTTAAGGTCCCAAACCACTGGAGGAGGTTTGAGAGGAGGGTGGACATTCAGAAGACCCTTCATGAAGCGAGAGACTAAGGGATGGAGCGAGAGGGCTTTCCCTTCCAGGGGCTGATGAAAAGCCGCAATCGCACTGAGGTGTACTTGAATGGAGTTGGTCTTTAGGCCAGAGTGAGATAATTGAAGTAAATAGTCAAGGACCAGAGGGACGGGGACCGACACCGGGTCCTGGCTGTGAGAGGAGCACCAGGCTGAGAATCTGGTCCACTTTTGAGCATAGCAGGTTCTCGTTGAGGTCTTTCTAGAGGCCTCCAGTATCTCCTTGACTGATTGAGACACAGGGAGAGAAGTCAGGGGGAAAGAAACCAAGCATTCAGATGAAGAGATTGAAGATTGAGATGTAACAGCGAACCCTGACCCTGTGATAGTAGAGAGGGAAACCGAGGCAGAGGTAGTGGATCTCTGACACTGAGTTGAAGTAGAAGGGAAAACCAAGGCTGGCGTGGCCAGCGAGGAGCAATCAGGATCAGGGTGGCTTTCACCTTTTTCAGGTGGACCAGCGTCCGCAGGATCAGAGGAAACGGCGGGAACGCGTAAAGAAACCTTTCCTCCCAGTCGAGGAGGAAGGCGTCGGCCTCAAGTCGGTCCGGGGAGTGTATCCGGGAGCAGAAGAGAGGCAGCTTGTGATTGTGGGGGGATGCAAACAGATCTATTTGAGGCGACCCCACTTTTCGAACACCTGTCGTAGGGTCTGAGAGTGCAGTGACCACTCGTGTGGCTGGAGGAGGCGGCTGAGTCTGTCCGCCAGACAGTTTTGTTCTCCTTGTATGTACACTGCTCGAAGGAAGGTGTTGTTGGAGATTGCCCATTTCCAGAGGCGCAGGGCTTCCCGACAAAGGGACCAAGACCCTGTTCCTCCTTGTTTGTTTACGTAGTACATTGCTACCTGGTTGTCGGTTCGGATGAGAACCACCCGGTCGTGGAGCAGATGTTGAAACGCTACAGCTGCGAGATAGATGGCCCGAAGCTCTAGCACGTTGATGTGGCAGCGACGGTCCTCTGCTGACCACATCCCTTGGGTGCGTAGGCCGTCCAGATGGGCTCCCCAAGCGTACTCCGACGAGTCCGTGGTGAGTACCTTGCTGTGAGGTGGGGCGAGGAAGAGCAAACCTTTGGAAAGATTTGAAGAGTCGGCCCACCAGCGGAGCGATCGTTGCAAGGAAGGAGTCACTGTCACGGGACGGTCGATCGGGTCCCGGTCTTGACGCCATGGAGAGGCCAGTGTCCATTGAGGGATTCTCAGATGGAGGCGGGCGAAGGGTGTGACATGGACGGTGGAGGCCATGTGGCCCAGGAGAGTCATCATCTGTCGAGCTGATACCGAGGTCAGCAGGGAGATCCTTCGACTCAGACTTACTAACGCCTCTAGGCGTGGAGGGGGGAGGAAGGAGCGGAGGCGAACCATGTCCAGCGTTGCCCCGATGAACTGTAGGGACTGCGAGGGGCATAGTTGGGATTTTGGGAAGTTTATCTCGAACCCCAGACTCTGTAGGTAGATAATAGTCTGTTGGGTCGCTGAGATAACCCCTTCCCTGGACGGGGCTTTGATCAGCCAGTCGTCCAGGTAGGGGAATACCTGAAGGCCCTGGGAGCGCAAGGTAGCTGCGACCACCACGAGGCACTTGGTGAAGACCCGAGGTGATGATGGTAGGCCGAAGGGGAGGACACGGTATTGTAGGTGCCAGTCCCCTACCTGAAAACGCAAGAACTTGCGGTGAGCGGGGTGCACTGGGACATGTGTGTACGCCTCCTTCAGATCGAGGGAGCAGAACCAGTCGCCCTCATCGATCAGGGGGTAGAGGGTCGGTAGGGAAAGCATCCAAAATTTTTCCCGTACCAGGAATTTGTTGAGGCGTCTCAAGTCTAGAATTGGGCGTAGGTCTCCCGTTTTTTTCGGTATCAGGAAGTAGCGGGAGTAGAAGCCCTTCCCCCGTTGGTCGGGGGGGGGAACCTCCTCCACTGCTCTCAGGTGAAGCAGGTCTCGAGCTTCGGAGAGGAGTAGGGGTAGCTGCGTCCGGTTGGGAGTGCAATTCCTTGGAGGGTTGTCTGGAGGGATGGCCCGAAAGTTGAGAGTATCCTGATGAGATCACGCCAAGGACCCATGCGTCCGACGTGACTTGTTCCCAGCGCGGATAGAACGCTTTGAGGCGACCCCCGATGGGCAGGGGGTCTGGGACTATGGCGGAGGGGGCCCGCCCCCTTCCGCGCATCCCGTCAAAAGGACGGGGATGGTTTGTTAGTCGCAGGCGGTTGGGACTTGGGCAGAGCCCGATGATGGGCTTGCGGGCGCCTGGGTGGAGGCCTCGAGAAGGCAGGAGTGGACTTTTGTGGGTAGCGGCGCAGAGGGGCCCTGAACGGCCTGGACGCGGGTGGTTTTGGCTTTTGCCGGACGAGGGAGGCAAACGAGCGTTCGTGTTCAGAGAGGCGTTTTGTAGCCGCCTCGATAGTGTCATCGAACAGTTCTTTTCCCACGCAGGGGAGGTTAGCCAACTGGTCCTGTAAGTAGGGGTCCATGTCGACCAGGCGCAGCCAAGCTAGTCGGCGCATGGCGATAGCAAAGGCTGCCTCTCTGGAGGAGAGTTCGAAGCCATCGTAGGCCGCGTGGAATAGATGGAGGCGTAGGTTGGAGAGGGACTCTAAAAGCAGACTAAACGCTCCCTGGCGGGGGGCCGGTAGGTCAGTCTCAAAGGCTCTCAGTAGTCCAATGAGGTGTTTGAGGTAGGATGTGAAGGTGAAAGTGTAACTTTGCACCCTAGAGGCCATCATCTCATTTTGATAGTCTCCTGCCGAACTTGTTCAGTGTTCGGCCTTCTCGGCCTGGGGGGACCGCCGCCGAGACCCGGGAGGGGTGAGCCTTTTTTAAGGAGGATTCTACCAACAGCGACTGGTGGGAAAGCTGTGGTTGTTCAAATCCCGGGAAGGGTACTGTACGGTACTTGGCCTCCATTTTGGAGGGCACAGCTGTGACCATATAGGGGGTCTCCAGGTTCCTGAAGAGAGCCTGTTGGAGTACCGGGTTAGGTGGTAAGCGAAGGGACTCTCTGGGCAGTGATGGCATATCCAGTTCCGCTAGGTACTCTTTAGAGTATCTGGAGTCGGATTGGAGGTCTAAATTCAACGCGTGGCCCATGTCCTGGACAAAGCGAGAGAAAGATGGGTGGGATGTTCCCGAGGACCCGTGCGGTGTCGGTGAACGAGACCTCCGTCGGGTGGAGAAGGAAGGGGAGGCTTCCCTTGAGTATCGAGGTTCCTGCTCCGATCCATGCTCCAAGACCGGGGAAGCACTGTGAAAGTGTTCTGGGGTCGTCGATCTTTGGCGTCTCGAGGAGCCCCTCGGAGACGATGCCGGGGTTCGGGGTACCGATCGATGTCGAATCGGTGACCTCGACCCGGACTCCCTCGGTGAAAACCCGAACCCTCGGATCGGCGCCCCGGTCCGAGGGGGAGTTCGGAGGATGCGTGGGTTGGAGAGTGATAGCTCTGTCACCCTCAGCGGTCCCGTACGAGGTGTAGGCGAACGGCCTCGTAGAGTTGGTGAACCTCGGGCCTTCTTGGAGGTACGGCGGTTCGAGGTTTCTGTCGTTTTAGCACGACGTTTTGCCCCGCAGCGGTCTGCGGAGGGAGAGCGTCTCGGGCGCCTCGGCGAGGAGTCCGAGGAGGATGGGATGCGGCGAAGCTTGCGCATTTTTCCCCGAGGTTGCTCGACGCGAGGCTCAGGCTGGTCTGGCACCTGCGGGGTCGAGGTCGAGGCTGGTTGTAACTGGGCCATTGCAGCGGACAGGTCCGACGAGATCATCGCTCGGAGTAGGTCCTGGAAGACGGGAACGGACAGCATCGAAGGCATGTCCACTGCCTCGGTGCACTCCACCGGGGGCGACCTCGTATCAGTGTATTCCCGTGTGGTGGAGGCACGGCCCGAAGGCTTGGAGGGCTTAGCCGGGGCTGTAAGCATGGGGCTTCCGCCATGCGTCGCCGGTGTCCCCGAGGCTGGCTTCTTCGATGTAACGGAACCTGAAGAGGGAAGAGGGGACTTACCCGGAGCCGAGGCTTTCTGCTGTCCCGAGGGCTTCGGATTCGGGTCTCGGGGCGATGCCGAGGTATTCGGGGCCGAGGTCAAGGCCGGGGCCGACCTCGAGGCCGAGGTAGAGGGTTGGTCCGGGGCGAAAAGATCCACCATGCAGGCTTTTCTTCGACGGAGGGCCCTGTTCTGGATAGTAGCGCACTGGGGGCAGGAGTCGGTTGGATGAGCTGCCCCCAGGCAGAGGATGCACCGGCGATGCGGGTCTGTGATGGAAAGAAGCCGCTCACACCGGGTGCACTTTTTAAAGCTGGTCAAAGGCCGGGACATAGAATCGAAAGTGGCCGCGGCTCGAGTAGCCACGCGGCCACGGGTCGGTCAAAAACGAAGCAGGAATCAAGTTGAGAAGTAAAAAATTTGCGCACAGCAACTTAATCGAGAAAAATCAAGAAAAAATCGCGGTGCTAGAAGGCAGTTGGGGCAGAGCCTGAAAAACACGACTTCTAGGCTCAGCGGAAAATTTTTAACTGGAGACCACGAGGGGATGCGCCCCCTAGTGGAGCAGGAAGGCACGCATGCGTGGAGCAGCAGAGCAAACTTAAATCTTCAATCAAGTTTGCTTGAAAATGCTTCCGCATCAGGGCTCCGTAGATGACGTCACCCACATGTGAGAATATCATGCCTGCTTGTCCTGGGATAATCTGTGCTTCCTTGCATGGTGATAAAGTACATGGCTACTTGATTATCTGTGCGAAGCAGAAGGACATAGTTGATCATCAAATGCTGGAAAGCTTTGCGAGCATAATAAATCACTCTGCGTTTCAGGAGATTAATGCAAAATTGTTGCTGTTTGGATGACCAATGACCCTGAGGTTGAAGGCCATCCAGATGAGCCTCCCAAGCTAAGTTGATGCATCCATGGTCCGAACTTTGTGATGAAGAGGCTTGTGGAAAAGAAGACCTATAGACAGATCGGAAGAGTTCATCCACCCTTGAAATGACTGTCAAAGAAAAGAGATGACAAACATGTGCTGCGAGAGAGGATTGATCGCTTGAGACCACTGAGAAGCTAGAGCCCATAAGGCATCCTGAGATGAAGTCTCGCAAAAGGAGACTATGTGGCCCAGAAGAACCATCATTCGTCTGGCCAAGGATGATTGGTGCCTGGCCTTTTGATGACAAAGCTGAAGCGTCCTGACATCCTTGAGGAAGAAACGCCCTGTAGAGAACCCTAATACGCTTTGCTGAGAGCAATTAAAACTGAACACCCGAAGAACCAAGTTGGATAAGGGTGCTCTGAGACTTCTGAGGGAGGCACACCCTGTATCAAGCAGAGCTCCTATAAATTGAAGATTTGGAGAAGATTGAAGTTGTGATTTGGAGAAGACTGAAGTTGTGATTTGGGAACGTTGATCTCAAACCCCAAATATTGAAGAAACAAAATGGTATGATGCTAAGACATACCCTATGAGCGAGGATCCTTGAAGAATCAAACTTCCAGAGGAGAGACTTGAAGGTCCAGAGACCTCAAAGTTGTACTATTAGCACCAGGCCCCATTGAAAAACCTCTGGAGAGTATGCCCAGCTGAGAGATCAAAGCTTGTATTGATAGTGGTAAATGCCACTTGAAATCTGAGGAACTGCAACTTAGCCCTTAATACCCTAAAAAGGGAAGCAAAGCTGAGCAATGTAAGAGGGTAATGGTGATGGTACAAAGCAAATAGGAACTGAGGAATGTTCAATATGAAGGGTGCACCAGAAATCAAAGATAAAACCTCTAGCTCAGGGGTAGGGAACTCCGGTCCTCGAGAGCCGTATTCCAGTCTGGTTTTCAGGATTTCCCCAATGAATATGCATGAGATCTATTTGCATGCACTGCTTTCAATGCATATTTATTGGGGAAATCCTGAAAACCAGACTGGAATACGGCTCTCGAGGACCGGAGTTCCCTACCCCTGCTCTAGCTGATTGAGCAAGCATATTCTGCAATCAACAAGAAAAGAAAAAAATTATATATGGAGTAAAAAAGGGAAGCAAACATTCTAAAAAGGATGTAGTGGCCTCCTCCTCCTCTACAGCCACTTTCAAAACTCCGGCATGAAGAAAACAGGAGCATAGGAGAAAAATGGATGCCTGTTGGAAGGTACCGGCTAACATTGATGGTACATGAAAGGCATATTTGAAGAAAAAACACCCAGTTGATCCTGCATTGCAGTAAAAACCCAAAGGAGGATCTGAAGTGGAGGGAAATCTAACTTACAGGCTCTACACCCCTGTTAGTTCCCGCCATAATATGCCAAAATGGTATGAAAGCAACAGGAAAGAAAAGAAACACCTTACAGACTCTACACCCATGTTAGATTCCCCATTGTAGACCTTGAAAAGCAAAAGTGGTGAGATGTCTGCTATGTAAGGTAGTTTGTTAAAAGAGATGGAGGAATCTAACTTTACAGACTCTACACCCATGAGATCCCCCACCACAGTCCAGTCCAATATGAAATTTAGCAAAAAGGCAGACTGAATGGTGATGGTGCTGCCATGACATGCTAGCAGACAATGACTCTGTCCGCCAATAACAGATACTGATAGAAGGCAAATCCGTCCATAGTATGGCCCTCTGCTCTGTCAGCGGTGAAGCATAGACCTTAGGTGGATAATATCAGGGCTGATTGATAAGAAGGGTCTCCCATTGGAAGAAACAGCAGGAACAACTGCTTTTTGTAGAGGGTTTCTCTTAAGAAGCCATGCAAAGGCAGTTCTAAGAAGCTCCTTAGGAGGATGATCATAGTCCAAAGTTTCTAAAAAGTCTGTATTTAGAATCTGCTTCCAACTGCAGTGATAGAACTGTCCCCAGCTGACGAATAAAGCAGGTGAATGAAAACTTCTCTGTGGGAGAGGATGCCTTTCCAGGTGAAAGTCTTAGAGACTTGGAAGCAGAAGAATCCTCCTCAGTAGCAGAAAGAGAAGGTGCTGGATTGGAATTGTCCTGTAGGTCAAAATCCACTAGAAGAGAAGGAGAGCAATTCTTTGACCGGTACTGGTCTGGTGTCGAAGGTTCTTTGGAATGTTTACATTTGAGAAACTTTTCAATGTGGAACCATGTTTGATGTAGTTGAGCTCCTACTAAACTGTCTTGAAGATGAAGACCAGTGCTTCAAGGAGATAGAGCAATTTCTAGATGAGCGATGCCTTGATGAAGGACTGGATGGATGTGATGACTGGTGTCGAGAATCCTATCAGTGCATCGATGGTACCAGAAGGCCTTGCAGTGTCATAGTCAGGCTGGGTCAGTACCAGAGGAGTCGACGTCGGGGTAAAAAGATTAAACTTTTCCCCATACTCCTCATGGAACAGAGCATCAGGCCTCTGTTGGAAAGTTAGAACTGGTACCTTTGATTGCTCACCAGTACCACTGGTGCTGTCAGCTGACGTGACATGGATGGGAAGACCACCTCAGAAAACCTGTCAGATGGCTGAAGACAAAAAGAAAACTTATAAAAAAAGTTTAAACAAACAAAATCAACGAAAAAAAGAAAAATGGATGCGAGAGCGGGAAGGCAAGGAAAAAATTTCAACAAACGTGACTTCTTAGCTCCACGAAAAACTAAGAACTGAGGAGCCACACACCTACGTTGGGCGGGAAGGCACTCGAACAAGCGCGGTGCGGGCTATTGCAAACTTTCTAAATTTCTTAAAGTGGCGATTCACTTTTAAAGTGTCCGTACCAGGAGGCAGAAAGTGTTGGACTCATGGAAAGAGAGAGAGAGAGAGAGATTGATGGGGAGAGAAGGAGAAATGTCAATTGGGGGAAGAAGGAGCGGGCAGAGAGTAAAAAGTTGAACTGATGGAGGGGGAGAGATATGTTGGCTGGGGGATGGAATGAGGACTGGAGGAGAGGAAGCATGCAGGAGGCAGAGAGAAAGATATTAGACTGGTGGAAAGGAGAGAGAAATGTTAGATGTGGCAGTAGTGGGAGAGATGCAACCTGGATATCTCTCTTTCCCCACTTCCTTCACTTCCTTTGCAGCAGGGGAGGGAAAGAGAAAGAGGACATATTGCCAAAGGGGCGGAGAAGAGAGGAAGAAAAGTTGGGCTCATGGAGGGACAGAGAGATGTTGGTTGGGGAATGGAATGAGGTCTGGAGGAGAGGAAGCATGAAGGAGACAGAAGGAAATATTGGATACACATCAGAAGGAAGTGCAACCAGAGACTCATGAAATCACCAAACAGGAAAGGTAGGAAAAATGATTTATTACATTACATTACATTAGGGATTTCTATTCCGCCATTACCTTGCAGTTCAAGGTGGATTACAAAAGAATTATCCAAGATGTATTACAACAAGAACTTACAAAAAAAAAAAAAAAATTGGTCATTTTCAAAAAGAGTAAGAAATGGGTAAGGTTATTTGTTTGGGGTAGTTGGCTTTAGTGAGAGGTGGAGTTTGAGACTTGCGGTATTATTTCTTTTTTCAGAGTTTTCTTGAAGAGTATGGTCTTTATTTCTTTTCTAAAAGACTTGAAGTCGAGGGATGCCGTCAGTAGATTGGCAATTTGGTTGTCTAGTTTGGCTGCTTGAGTGGCCAGGAGACCATCATATAGTTTTTTCCGTTTGACCTCCTTAATTGGGGGGGTATGAGAATGGGGTGTGAGTTTTCCTATGTCTGGTTGCGGTGTTGTGGATGAGGCGGTTATTCAGGTAGTTTGGACTGTCTCCGTATAAAGTCTTAAATAGTAGGCAGTAGAATTTAAATTGTATTCTTGCTGGGATCGGAAGCCAGTGCGATTGGAGATATGCTTCTGTAATGTGATCATGTTTCTTTAATGAGTAGATGAGTCTTAGTGCTGTGTTTTGGATAGTTTGTAGTTGTTTTGTTATGGTTGTAGGGCATGGGAGGTAGAGGATATTACAGTAGTTAAGTAGGCCTAGTATTAAGGACTGAACTATGAGCTGGAATTGAGTTTTCTCGAAGAATTTCCGAACTTGTCTTAAGTTTCTCATGACTAAGAATGACTTTTGTATTGTTTTACTGATTTGCGGTTGCATGGTGCAGCATCTGTCGATAGTTATTCCTAGCAGTTTTAGGGTGGTTTGTATAGGGTAGTTGATTGCGTTGATTTCAATGTTGGTTATGGTTGGTATTTTGTTGTTTTCTAGGAGGATGAATTTTGTTTTATCTGGGTTCAATTTCAGTTTGTGATCTTTCATCCAGGTTGCTATTGATTTTAGTGTTTGGTATATTGTGTTCGTCATGGAGAGTTCAGGTTGATCGAAGGGTATGAGAATGGTAATGTCATCGGCATAGCTGTAGGAGGTTATGCCTTGTTTGTCCAGGTGAGAGCTGAGGGAGGCTGTATAGAGATTGAAGAGAGTTGGGGATAGAGGGGATCCTTGGGGAACTCCGCAGGAGTTTGACCAAGGTTCAGATTTTTGTTTGTCTGATTTTACTCTATAGGTTCTTGATTTAAGGAATCCTTCAAACCATGTGTATACTTTATCTGTGATACCTATTGTATTCAGGATTTGTAGTAGAATGTTATGGTCCACCAAGTCGAATGCAGCGGTAAGGTCTAGTTGTATGAGCATCATTTTTTTTCCTGTGCTGAGATGTTGTCTGGCTGTGTCCAAGAGAGATCCTAGTAGTGTTTCCATGCTGAAGTTGTTTCTGAAGCCGGATTGTGTGGGATGGAGTATGCTATGGTTTTCTAAGTAATTGGAGAGGAGTTTGGCAAGTCCTTCTATTATTTTGACGTAGAGTGGAATAGAGGCAATGGGTCTGTAGTTGGCTGTTTGGTCTATCGGTCCTTTGGGGTCTTTGAGGATCGGGGTGATGATTTCGCTGAGGTTGGTAGGGAAGTGGCCGTTTATTAGCGAGATTTATTTTCAATTTAGTGACCGAAATGTGTCAGTTTTGAGAATTTATATTTGCACTATATTTGTCTATTTTTCTATAGTTGTTACTGAGGTGACATTGCATATTTTAAAGTCATCTGTCTTGACCTCTTTGAGAAAAAAAAAAAATATAATTAACATTTTCTCTGTATAGTGTGCTTTGTGTTTTTTTTAATTTTGTGGTTGCCATTATGTATTAAGATAATTTTGAAGGAATATGATAGTTTTAATGATTGTATAGAAAGATGGGAGGGTGGAGGGTTTTTAATTAATTTACATATTAAGAATATAATGTATGATGTTCAAGTGTTATATGATAGTATTTCATGTTGTTCTTTTTGTGCACTTGATGTAAGTTTGAAAAAGAATAAAGAAATAAAAAAAAAAAAGATAATATTGTGTGTATATGAAAAATGGATGGAAGAAATTGCATTACAATTAGTACTATTATTATGGGAGCGGGGTCAGGAGCACAGCTTGGGCGGAGGTACTCGGTTGATATTTGTTAGACTTAGGGGGTACTTGGCTTGAAGATGAGAAAAATAGGTCTAAAGTCTACAAATATTCAGCATGGTAGGCAGAATCAGAACTTGACTGGGAGCTTTTTGCTTAATTGCCGAATAAATTTTGTAAAAGAAAGTCTTTCAGTAGGAGACTTAGCTCTTTGTGGAGACTTCTGAGGAGACTTTTCGGAAGAAGTGTCATAAGCCTCTGAGATAGACGCAGGGAAATCATGCGCCAAGTCAGACTGTAAGTCTAAGTCATAAAAGTCTTTTAGTGAGGGAGTGCGTCGGGATCAATGGTGGTGTTGATCCGACAAAGACGACAATGTATGATGGGACTTCTTTTTATGCTTTGTAGAGCAGGAAGGAGAGCAATGCTTGCGCTTCAAAGTAGCTGAAGATGAGCGATGCTGAGCAGACTTGGATGGTCGAGATGATGAGGAAGAATGGTGATGCCTCGAAGAATGGGCTCTGCGATTAGACAAGCTGTGCTTGGTCGTCGATGCTGCACCAGAGATCCAGTATTGGAACCGCAGGACCTGATGGACTTATGCTCAGGCTGGGTCAGTACTGATGGAGTCAGTGTTAGAGTAAAGAGTTTGAACATGTGCACTTCAAGCTTTTCATGGTACGAGAGCACTGGTACCGTTTGGCGTTCTGCCGGTACCATCGGTGCCTTGTCTGGCATCAGCGAGGGTGACCGTGAAGAGGATGCACACCTCAATGGAGGAGAGGCCAGATGCAAGCGCGGTCAGCATCAAGGGATTCAATGCAATGTTAACCTGCGAGACCTGTTGGGAAGCTGGCGGCTTTTTAACTGGCTTACTCGATGGAGCGATGTCCCCTGTCGCCAAAATCGATGTAGATGCTTTCGACGTGAAAGGCTGTGATGTCTTCTCGGTGTCCATACTGGTGCTGAACAACTTTTCTTGTTGGAGCTTTCGACTATTAATTGTACGTTTTTGCAGGGTAGAACACCGTGCACAGCATTCAACATGGTGTTCTGGGCCAAGGCACTCTAAGCACCAACTATGTGGGTCAGTGATGGAAATCTGCCATTGGCACAAAAAACACTTTTTAAAACTGGTTAGCGACCGGGACATAGATGGAAAAACCGTGTCAGCCAAATTGAATCAATGGCTGAGGAAAAAAGAGGCCTCAATGGGTGAAGCCCACAAGGTGAAAACAGCGAGGAAAAAAATGTCCCTGACTGATTTTTTTATTAAACAAATTAAACGAGTAAAACAAAAACAAATAAGAAAAAAAGACACGTGAGCAGGAAAGGCAAGGCAAAAACTGAACAACGTTCAAAAAGCACGACTTCTTAGCTTCGTAGAAAGCTAAAAACTGAGGATGCGCTAGCAGCGTCAGGTAGGAAGGCACTCATGCATGCGCTGTGTGGGCAGTTCACGAACTTTCTTAAGTTCTTAAAGTGGCGATACACTTTTAAAGCTGTCCATACCGGGGCTCCGTGGATGACGACACCCACATTTGAGAATATGCTGCCTGTTTATAATAATAATACAGTGGTACCTTGGATTACGAGCATAATCCGTTCCAGGAGCATGCTCGTAATCCAAAATGCTCGTTTATCAAAGCAAATTTCCCCATAGGAAATAATGGAAACTCGCTTTGATACGTTCCCACCCCCCGAGACCAGCGGCGCTGCTCTATTCCCCCCCCCACGAGAACCGGCATTGCTCCCCCCCAAAGGCCCCCCTGCGATCCGGCACCCCCCCCCCCCACAATTGGGCACCCCCCGCCGCTTCTTACTGTCATCTGGGCACTGGCATCGTCATGTCCTGTGCTTTGTTGCCGGTGCCAGAAGATCGGCATCCTCTTCTTGCTGGGCCTTGAGCTCTGCGCATGGTCAAGGCCTGCGAGTTCACGTTCTCTCCGAGATCTCTCTCGGAGAGAACGTGAACTCGCAGGCCTTGAGCATGCGCAAATGCTCAAGGCCCAGCAAGAAGAGAAGGCTGATCTTCGGGCACCGGCACCAACGCACAGGACATGCCGGTGCTGATGCCCAGATGACAGTAAGAAGCAGCGGGGGGGTGCCCAATCGCAGCACGGGGGGCTGCCCAATCGTGGCGGGGAGGGTGCTGGATTGCAAATCAAGGCACGCTCGGTTTCCTAGAAGCCAGCCAGTGCATTGAGTAGGAGTGATCTTCCTGCCCTTCTGTTCCGTTCGAGGCCGCTGGCTGATTGGCTGCTGCAAGTTAGAACTCCTGTCCTACCCACTGCAAGGCCGCCAAGGAGTTGGAAGGGTGTGCGGGTTTTTTGGGGATTCGGCCAGGACAGGAGACAGGGATTCCTCATATTCCGGCCCACTGCTGGACCACCAGGTCCTGCGGCAGGCCCGGTGGAGGCTTGCAAGGCATAAGAAGGAGGGAGATGGTACAGGGCAGTGAGGGAGGTAGGGGGAACAGGGTGCAGAACCTGTCAGGGAGTGAAGGAGGCTGGGTGCAGGGCCTGGCAAGGCAGAGAGGAAAGGGGGCTGGATGCAGAGCCTTGCAGGGGAGTGGAGGGAGGGGGTGCTGGATGCAGAGCCTTGCAAGGGAGTGGAGGGAGGGGGCGCTGGGTGCAGATCCTTTCAGGGCAGGGCACTTGTATAATAAGCCCCTGTCTTATATTCGAGTCAACCATTTTTTTTCTCCTTTTTTGGGGGAAAAAATGGGTGTCTCAACTTATATTCGGATTGACTTATATTCGAGTATATATGGTGTTCAGTGACAAACAGCATCATTGGCCTAATCTACATAGAATCTGCAAGTATGTTATACAGCATTCACAATAAAATACGACAGAGTGAGGATCAAGCATTAATAAACCACCCACATTCACCTTTCCTTAGGATCCTTTTTCAGCAAACCTGAGAGAAGAGATTTTGCTTCAGGTGACAGAGTACGTGGGAATTTGATCTCCTCTGAAAGAATAAGCTCAAAGAGTTTCTCATGGTCCTGGTTGTAGAAAGGGAGGCGACCACACATCATTTCATACATTACCACACCTAGGCCCCACCAGTCTACCGCACGACCATAATCATTATCTTCTAAAACCTACAGAAGAATAGACAGATATTACTTTTCATTTCATTTGTTTGTTTGACACTTATCCCACATTATCCAAACATAATTCAGTTCAATGTGGCTTACATTCGCATCAACAAAGACAGTTACAATGAGAATACCATTCAGTTGAAGATGCAGTATTGGTATAAAAACAGGCTTAGCAAAATAAAATCTAAATATCAGTCAGAGCACCCATCAACCTAATACTGTACTAGGTCATAATAATGAAACTATAAGACTGGATTTAGAGCTCAGCTGACGTTCAATAACACCACAACAAAAAGAAAATTGATTCAATCATATTGATAAATATCTCTTAAATAGTTGTAATGATTCTTTTTTTTTATTTATTTTTTTTTAAAGAAGCATTAAAAAATAGACATGACAAAAGAAATTTGTGGAACGCTAGATAATTTCCCTGTTTCCTAATTTCTAGTGGGAGTGAATTCCACCACTTACAGTAAATAGCTCCTTGGTAGGCAAATCCAGAAAGGGTAAACAGATTTATATTTTGCACATAAAATGAAGGCTAAAATAGTCTCTTGAGCCTACTATAGCATTTCATTCAGGAAGAACAACCATACCTTGCATATAACCAGGGGCCATATCATGTTAAGATTTGGTAGATTAATACACAATTTAAAAAGGAAAGACTCAAACTACACATTCTTAAACATGAAGTTAGCATGAACAAATCCTTTAAGCAGACTGACAAACACACAAATACTTGGCTTCCAAAACAAAAAATCCCTGGTGCATGTATTGAGATTAATATAAAACAAAAAAAGAGCAGTGCAAGGGCATTATAACATCTTTGTTTTCCATTCTTTTCCTGATAATTCCTAACATTCTATTTGCTTTCTTAGCCGCTGCTACACATTGAGCTGAAGGTTTCAATGTATCCTCAACAAGGAAAAATTATGCCTTAACTGTTAACATATTTTTCACTCCATAAGAAGCAACCTAGATTTAGAGGAGGAAAAACCAAGAAAAAAACCATTCTGAACCAAATTGTGCCTCTGAACCCAGCCTCCTAGAAAAATAGACAAATATACTGCAACAGACAGATTTTGATCACTAAATTGAAATCCTACCTTTGTTGTCTGGTGATTTCTGATTGCACTAGATAGTTCTCTTTCTTTCTTTTCTTCCTTCCTTCATCAGGCCCAACAATTGTCTCTTTCTATTCCCTCCCTCTTTCCCTCCTTCCTTCCTATGTCCCGAGTTCTTGCCCCTGCCTCCTCATTGCCTTCCAGCCTTTGTCCTTCCTTCCTCTCTCACCGGAGCCTGCCTGCCTTCCTCCCTGTTGTGCCGATTCCTCCTCCCTGGTCCGCCGCTCGCTCACTGCTGCCGCAATTCCACGAAGCCTACCCTCCTCCCTGGTCCACCAACAGGCACTGCCACCGCTGCAAAATGACCACTCCCTCCCCTTGAACCAGACTTTTTAGTAGGCGCCATAAGGAGCACAAAAAAAAAAAACCCTTCACCAAACCCTGGTAAATCCCAACCTACCAACACCCCACTACCCCACTACCCCAAATAACCAGAGGCTCACCTCCCAGACCCGCCCCATCGGTGCCACTAGCACACCCGCACCAAGCTACACTCCCCCCCCACACACACACACACTGAACACACACACATCCCCTCCCTGAACTTGCCAGAGTCACAATCCTCAAGGCCACACTGCAGGAACTGGAGCATTACTGACGTCTCAGGAGCCCGAATATCCCTTGACAGAAGTCCAAAAAGCCGGCTCCTGCACTCCTGGACTGCAGCGCACTCAAAATGAGGTTCCTGCATTCCTGGACCGTAGCACACTAAACACGCACACCCCACGTCGCTGCTGACATGGCAAAGTGGCTGACTCGTGCTGCTGCAATTCCACGAAGGGGTGGTGGCGTGCAATCGGGCCCACAAGCCTTCCCCCGATGTCAATTCTGATGTCAGAGAAAAGGTCCGGGCCAGCGATTGGCTGGCCTGGACCTTTTCTCCGACATCAAAATTGACATCAGGGCAAGATTTGTGGGCCCGATTGCATGTTGCCGGCCCTTCTCTTCCTGCAGCGGCGAGCAGATAAGAGGGTGGCAAGCAGCACCAGCGGCAAGGGAGGGCCACGAGCAGCAGTAGAACGGCAGGGGGGGAGGCAACGAACATCATCAGAACGCCAGGGGGGAGGGGAGGTGTATTCGCTCCATAAGACGCATCCCCTTTTAGGGGGTGGAAAACGTACATTTTATAGAGTGAAAAATACGGTAATTTTCTTTCCTTTAGACACAGCAGGTGAAGATAGAGAACTGAATTGCAGGTGCTCCTCATGGATGAAACCCCTTCATGCCATTTAGTATCGCTCCAACCATAGACCAACAACAACCAACCGCAACGACGACACATAAAAAACAACCACCAAAAAATACCCTCAATGGGAAGCAACCACAGAAAAATCTCAAATCCTGAATGGGTGGGGCTCTGGATTCATCTGCTGTGTGTAAAAGAACGAAAATTAACAGGTAAGGCATCATTTTTCCTTCCTTAGCAACAGCAGCAGATGAATCCAGACAAAGCAATCCTCAGCAGTGTGGGACAGCCAACGCAGACTCCGCGATAACCAAAGCATCAAATGCAGTCTCCCCACATGTGGTCACATCCAAATGGTAATGCTTGGAGAACAAATTTGAGGAAGGCCATGTCGCGGCCCTACAAATCTCCTCTAAGAAAAAGCCTTTGGACTCCACCCAAGAAGTTGCAACCGCTCTAGTGGAGTGCACGTACAAATCCAGTGGAACCGGCTTACCAGCCAGCAAATACGCAGAAGAAACAGCCTCCCAGACCCAATAGGCCACCAAAGACTTGGAAACCTCCAAGCCCTTATTAAAGACCGAGAACAAATTCCACTTTCAATAAACCCCCACTTTATCTATAGGTGTGGATGTGCTTTGATGTTGTATTTGTTATATTTGATGATGTTTGCATCAATAAAAACTGTTTGAATCTAAAGACCGAGAACAAGACAAAGAGGTGATCTGACCACCTGAAATCATTAGTAACTGGAAGATAGTATAACAGCATCCTTTGCACATCGAGAAGGCGTAAAATCTGGAAGCGCGACCCATAGTCCACCTCCCTGAAAGAGGGGAGAAAAAGACTGACATGAAAAGAAGAAACTACCTTAGGAAGAAAGGAAGTAACTGGCCGCACTGACACCCCAGCTGCCATGAAATGCAGAAAAGAATTCCTACAGGACAAAGCCAGCAGCTCAGATGCCTGACACGCCGATACCAGAGCCACCAGAAAGACCACCTTCAAGGTGATATCTTTGAGGGAAGCCTTGCTCAAGGGTTCGAAGGGAGCACCCTGCAAACCACGAAGCACCAGGCAAAGGCTCCAGTCTGGACAGGGACTCTGCTTAGGAGGATGAAAACACTGCATCCCTTTCAGGAAGTGTACTATCTCAGAAACAGAAGCCAAGGAAGAGTGAGACATACGGCCCCTGTAATAGGCAAGGGCCACCACCTGAACCTTGTATGCCAACCCTTTAGATCAGGGCTGCACAATTCCGGTCCTCAAGATCTACTGGCAGGCCAGGTTTTCAGGATATCCACAATGAACATGCATGAGAGAGATTTGCATACCAAGAAGGCAGTGCAGGCAAATCTCACTCATGCATATTCATTGTGGATATCCTAAAATCTGGCCTGCCAGTAGATCTCGAGGACCGGAATTGGGCAGCCTTGCTTTAGATACTCCGTTCTGTAAGAAATCTAGAATATGAGACAGAGAAGCCTGGAAAGGGGAAAGACCCTGTTGACTACACCATGACTCGAAAACTCTCCAAACCCGGGCATAAGCCATGGATGTAGCCCTCTTCTTTGCTTGCAGCAGAACAGAAATAATAACCTGTTCCAAAAAATCCCTTATGCCTCAGCCTCCACCGCTCAATAGCCAGGCCGTAAGACCAAAGTGTATCGGACCCTGCGTTAGCACATCTGGCGTTACCAGCAATTGGAGAGGAACCCCCATTGCCAGACCCAGCAGATCCACATACCACAGATGGTGTAGCCAATCCAGAGCAACAAAGACTACTTTCACCCTGAAGCGAGCAACCCAAAGTAACCCTTGGCCTATCATCGGCCAGGGCAGAAAGACATACAGAAAGCTCCATGGAGGCCACGGGGGAGCCAACGCGTCCACCCACTCAGAAGACTGTTCCTGATGTCTGCTGAAGAAACGAGGAAGTTTTGCATTTCAAGCCGAGGCCATAAGGTCCAACACCAGATGCCCCCATCTTTGAATTATGAGCTGGAACGCCTCCTGCGACAGTTCCCACACTCCTGGTTCTAGAATATTTCTGCTGAGGAAGTCTGCCTGAATGTTGTCCGACTCCACAATGTGAGCCACCAACAAAGGCGGAAGTCAAGACTCAGCCCACAGAAGCAAAGTCCAAGCCTCTTGAGCTAGTTGAGGGCTCCTCGTGCCCCCTTGTCTGTTGATGTAGGCGACTGACATGAGACTGTCTGAGAGGAACCTTGTCGGCCTAAAAACAGGTTTAGCAGTGGGCCTCCCTTACAGTTCAGGTTGCAGGCCTTTCATCTTTTAGAGTGTGCAGAGGCACTAGTTCACTTTCTGATCATCTAGCTGTGTCCAGGATTCTGAGAGAGGCACTTCATTTGCAACCTTCCTTTCCCTTTGTGGTCTCTTAACATTGTTCTGCAGGGCCTTGAAGAGGACCCGTTCCAATCACTGAAGGATGCATCTCGTCTGGATCTGACAGTCAAGACTGTCTTTCTGGTCGCCATTGTCTCGGCATGACATTGTTCAGTGCATTAGGCTCTTTAGTGCAGGGTGTCTTTTGTCCGTATTCTGGACATGGGGATTTCTCCGTACTGTGCCTTCCTTCCTTTCTGCCGAAGGTGGTTTCTGCCTTCCATGTCAACCAGAAAGTTTGTTTCTGTGTTTCTTTCTGCAGGCTCGGAGAAAAAGGATCTTGCACAAGTTGGCTATCAGGAGTGTCTTGTTCAACACACGGCCGCATCAAACAAGCGGGGTCTGAAGAATACGCCTTTTAGAGCAGCCAAATAAAATCTAGTAAAAAGGTCCACCCCACAACCATGGTAGGGCTCTGTTGAGGTACATGTGCCATGCCAAAAGAGTCCCCAAACTCAGAAAGCAGGTGTTTTATGCCAGATTCCAGGATGGCTTCTGGGTGAGATTTTCTTTGGAAGGCACAGACCCAAGCTACCCTATGTTCAACATTTCTCTTTGTCTCTTCTTCATGCATGTCTCCCTCTCCGCCACCATATGCAGGCTCTCTCTCTTCCTCTCCTCCAGTTCTTCCTCTCTCCTCTCCTCCCCTTCCCATGTGCAGCAGCTTTCTATCCCTCTGTAAACCACTATGAATTGCTTGTGGTATTGCGTTATATAAAAATAAAGTTATTATTATTATTCTGTGCAGCAGCTTTCCTCCTTCCTGTTCCCTTGTGAAGCAGCTTTTCAACCCTCCCTTCCAGCACCCTGTGTAGTAGTTTTCCATCCCTTCTATTCCCCCTGCGCAGCACCTCCTGATCGACATCCCACCACCACCACTGGGCCTCCTGGCAGTGATCGGCTTGGCAGAGGCAGTGTGGTGAACAGTAGTTGTCATGCAGATATTATGGCTCTTCTGTCTCCTATCACTATCTTTATTTTGGATCCGGATGATGCCTTGGCTGGGCACAGTCATCTCGGACACCCTGAGCTAGATTTGGGTGCTGACCTTTTAGATTTTTGAGCAGGCTTCTGTTTGCCTCTTTATTGCTGATGTTCTGGAAAAGCTCCATTTGGATTTTCCACCTTTCACTTCTCAGGCTTCAGTCCTAGACTGTTCTCAGTCCACAGCTCCTTGGTCTGGTTTCAGAACAGTGCGATATCCCAGAAAGCTCTTTCCGACCTTCTAAAACTATGTCTAAGCTTTTATCACCTGGATCCTGATTTTCGGCAGGTTTAAACAGCCTGAGGTAGATTCTGCCATGGCGCAGGTTATCCAGTTTGCAGCCCTCCCTAGTGATGGTGGAGTGAGGTTTAAGGACCCTCAGGATCACAGGGTGGATATTATGTTGCAAAACGTTCTTTCACACAGAAAAATCTATTAAAACAAGTACCACCACAGAAAGATGGTAATTAAATAAATGCAGTATTCTCCCTAGCGCCTTTTAGCAGGGAGCTTTACCCGACTAATTTCGGTGAGTGCCCGACTGTCATCTCGGTCATAAATTCGCCTCAGCCTCTTTTTTTTTTTTTTTAAGCGCCAGCAAGCGGGTTTTCAGCTTTATTTTTAAAAAAAATTTTCCTACTGCTGGTCGGTTTTTACAGTCGCAGTTGGAGGCAGGGGCTGCAGGCTCATTACAACCAAGTGCGCGAAACAGGGAGATCCCCAATGCCATGTTTGCTTTCATTCTGCTGCTGATCCCGCATGACAGGCTGATCTGTTTTTGCAGGACATTGGTTTCACTTTGTGCGGGAGAACCAATCAGAAAGAGGAGAGGTGGAAGCTAGCAGCTGCGTGCTTAAATAACTGTCGCTGGGGATACTCCCCCTTATCCCTTTGTCATGGATTTGTTCAGGTATGTTGCTTGGCTTTGGGACTTAACTGGATATGTTTGCTAACTCGCAGGCCAAGGGATTGGAGCATGTGCTCAGAAAAGTTTGGGGATTTCTGCGAATCCCGGATTGCGGGTTGGGATTGAATACCTAACATATAGAATCCTACAGGGACTAACAGAAGATTATTGAAGATATAAACCTAATCTTCCATTTCAATTTTTGATTTGAAGTGGTTTACAACATATTTTAAGTACCGTATGTGATTCTAAAAGACTTATTGAGGAGCCATGAGTTTGTCAGCATTGTCAAGAAATACTGCATGAGTGTTTGGTCTGTAGAGCCAGTTGTCACTTGAATCATGCAGCTAGAAATGCTGTAAATAGACCTGTGTGTGGTAATCTAATATGTGATGCTATTGATGTTTTCAGCTGTTTTAATAAGTATGAGTATGCCTCAGCCCCACCACTCCACCGCTGTGCTATCTCTTGACTGCGGAGAGAATTATGTGGCACTTCATTGGCTGCTCATAACCATATTTTATATGCTACTATTCATTTGAAATACTTTTAAATATTTTTTTAATTTTAATATAGTGAGTGTACTTAACTTGTATGCTTAGGTGTTATCAGCCAACGCCTGGGGGGTTAAACTCCCAGGCGTTGGCTGATAACAGCTAAGCATACAAGTTAAGTACACTCACTATATTAAAATTAAAAAAATATTTAAAAGTATTTCAAATGAATAGTAGCATATAAAATATGGTTATGAGCAGCCAATGATGAAGTGCCACATAATTCTCTCTGCAGTCAAGAGATAGCACAGCGGTGGAGTGGTGGGGCTGAGGCATACTCATACTTATTAAAACAACTGATTTTAACATATACCGGTTTCTTGTATTATTATATGATACAGTGATATTTGATCCCGGTAAAACAACAGTCATTAAAATAGCCATATTTTTTTGGAGGCTAACAATTGATGTTTTCAGCGGCACTTATTGCTTTTTCCTTGGTAAGGTCATTTAATAATAATAATAGCTTTATTTATATCCCTTCATACCTTTCAGCTTGAGATGGTGTACAATAATAGGTGCTGATAACAGAAGGCAGTGGGTGTGAGGCATACAATTTTTAAGCTTTTAATGAAAACCCATCATTCCATCATTCTCTTGATACCTTGTCAAATTCTTAATTTCATCAAGGGATCTATTGGTGTTCTTGTTTATGGATAAGAATAGTGGAACAGATTTGGTGATAATGAGCTATGTTCAATAGTTATGTGAACTTAATTGCCCTTCCAGACGTCTAGATTCACGAGCATATACTCTCCTACCTATGCTGTCACTCCTACCTGTGCAGGCCATAGCTAGCTAGTTTTTCCACTCTCCAGCAGATGGTAGGTGAGAGATCCTACGTAAAGAATGATATGGGGACAAGTTTTTCCCCGTCCCATGGGATCTCATTGTCCCATCCCTGTCCTATTCCTCCAAGCTCTGTCTTCATCTGCACAAGTCTCAAACACTTTAAAATCATAAGCGTTCAAGTGTGATTAAGGCAGAGCTTACAGGATTGAGACAGGGACAGCAACAAAAATTGCGGGGACAGGACGGGGAAATTAAGTTCCTCATAGCACACAGAAAAGGAGGGAGAAGGTGCCTAAGAGAAATAAAGCAGGTCCAAGAAATAGATTCATTACAGGCTAAGGTGGGAGATAGGGCAGGGAGGGAAGCTTACAACTTGGTGTTATTGCTTGATTCGGGCCTTCCTCGCTGCCGGGTCCTGCCTACTTTCTGTTTCCGCGAAGGCAGGACCTGGCAGCAAGGAAGGCCCAAAGAAAGCAAGAACACCAAGTTGTAAGCTTCCCTCCATCTCTGATCTATCTCCTGCCATAGCCTGTAGCGAATCTGCCGACTGCGGGGGGAAGTGGGACGGGATAGAGAAATGCTGCTGCTGCACCCAATTGGAGGGGGAAGGGAGAGGAGAGGAAAGAGAAATGCCAAAACCATGGGAGGGAGGGAAAAGAGATACCAGACCATGGAGGGGGAGGGAAAGATGTCAGGGCATACAGGGGGGAGGAAGGATACAGATGCCAGACCAAGGGAAAGGAAGGAAGGAGGGAGGGAGTGAGGGAGAGAAAGGAAGGAGTGGAGATGGCAGATAATGGAGGGGGTGGAGGAGATAGAAGGAGAGAGATGCCAGGGCATGGGGGAGGGAAGGGAAACTAAGGAGACAAATGCCAGACCAGAGGGAAAGGAAGGAGAGGAGGTGCCAGAGCAAGGAGGAAGAGGGAGAGATAAGAGAAGAGAAAGATGCCAGGGCATGGGGGGAGGGAAGGGAAGGAGATAGAGATGCCAGACCATGGGGTGGAATGGGAAAGAAGGAAGTAAGGGAGAAGAGAGAAATGCCAGAGCATAGGGAAAAGGGTGGAGACAAAAAATTGGAGAAGGGGTGAAGCTGAAATGAATCATGTAAGGAGAGAAACGGCACAGGATATACAATTTATTGAAGGGACATAGAAAGAGGAAAGATACCATATGGAAGAGAGAGAGAGAGAGAGGGCGGACACTGGATGGAGAGTGGACAGTGGATGGAAAGCATAGAGAGAGAGGGCAGAGGCTGGGTGGAACGGGCAAAGAGAGAGTGCAGATGTTGAATGGAAGGGAGAGAGGACAAACGCTGAATAGAAAGAGAGTGAAGAGAAGGTGATTAAAGCAGAAACAACAAAAGGCAGAAAAAAACTTTTTTTGTTGCTTTACGTAAAATCAAGTAGCGTTGTAACTGTATTGATAAAAGCCTATAAATAGGAAATGGAAATAAGGCAATTTTTGGGGGACTAAACCCCTTTCCACAGGTCAGGACAGGATTCTACAACAGCAATATACTGTACTGTCTTGAAGAAAGATTTGGCCTCTGAAAGCTAATTGAAAAATGGATTAGTCCAATAAAATGGCATTTTCTTATTTCTCGTTATTTGTTTTATTTCTATTTGTTAATTTGTAAAGTGGTGATTGTTATGTATCAATTCTTTTCAAATTTACATTTACTGTCTTTATATTTTGCAAAGTATTAGGGGACATGTGTCACTGTTTCTGTGGTGTTGCATTGTATGCAAAGTCTGGTTTCTTGGCGGTTTAGTTTAATTTTTGTCTACATATTTCTATTTTTAGTTTGTGATTATTCCATATTGGGCGAGGGTGTGTATGAAAAGAACATGGTTTTCTGTAAGCATCGACCATACAGGATCAATTGGCTGTGCAGGATCTGGCTTGGTTAGTTTTACAATGCGTTGTGTTGGTGTTCTAGTGTTCACTGCACTGTTTAAGATGCTGCCTCTTCCTAGGTGCACCCTTGTTGTATGACTTATGGATTATTACTAAAAATAACTTTTTTTACATAGAAGAGGGGGTTGTTACAAAATGATCAGCACTGGCCGTCATATATACTACTGTGTTCCCCCGAAAAAGGCCCAAAAAAGGCACTAGGTTTTAATTTCGGGGAAGTCATTTTTTTCATGTACAATTATCTCTCCCTTCCTCTCCTCCACCCCAATTCTTCCTATTTCCTTTCTCTCCCCCAAATGTGCAGCATCTTTCCTTCCCTCTCACTTATCCTCTTGTGTAGTATCTTTCTATCCCTCGCCCCTCCTTCCCATCCCCCTGTGCAGCAAAACCCTTCCAGCCTATATACCTCCCTCATCTTGTGCAGCAGAACCCTTGCAGCTTCTATCCCTCCCTCCTTCCCATCCCTTGTGTAGCAAAACCCTTGCAGCTTATATCCCTCCTTTCCTTCCATCTGCCCGTGGAGCATTTTTTAAATCCCTCCCATCCCCTCCCTCGCACACATCCCTCTCCCTGCTGACCCTTTCATCTCTACCACCCATCCAAACCCTGACCGCGAGATTGAAATACAGTACCTTATAACAAATTGCATTGTCAGCAGCACAAGTTCCATTGTGGCTTTTTCACGCCCAGGCGTTCCTCTGCCGCGGTCGGGGTTTGGATGGGTGGGAGAGATGGAAGGGTTCTGGGGGGAGCGCTGCTGATGCCAGTGACTAGGGCTTATTGTTTGAGGTAGGGCTTATATTAAGACCTACCCCAAAAATCATGCTAGGGCTTATTTTCGGGGTACATCTTATTTTTGGGGAAACACAGTAAGTACACCACTGGATTTAATGACCCTATTCTAACTTTACTGTTGACATAAGTGCTGTCGTTCTCCCCCTCCCTGGGGATATAAATTAAAGTTGTATTAACATCAAGCAGCTTTCAAATGATATTATAAGCAAATAATAAAATAAAATATTTAATACATTGCTAATTATTACCTGCATCTTTACCTAAACTGTTTTGCCCTAGCTCTCACTATGATCTTATCTGCTTCTTTTTTATTTTGCTGTAGTGCAATCACACAGGAATCCTTCAAGTTTCAGTAACACCTCTCCATAAATTATGTGGAAGAGGTCTGGAAGTGGGTATCGCATCTACCATATTTTCACGCATATAACGTGCGCGTTATACACGATTTTACAAACCGTGCATAACAATGCGCATTGTACAAATTTTTTTTTACATAGTTCCCTCCCTCCCCCCGATTCATCATCCCGAAGGACCGCTCGCACCCCCACCCTGAAGGACCGCTTGCACCCCCACAGCCTCCCCCCCTCCCCCCTCCCCCCTCCTGCCTACCGTTGTTTCCGGATGCCAGTGAGCCCAGCTACTTCCTCTGCCGGCGGTCCTGCCCCTTCTCTGAGCCCTGCGCTGCGTTGCTTCCTCTTCCAGCGGTCCCGCCCTTTTTCTGACATCAGAGAAAGGGCGGGACCGCCGGAAGAGGAAGCAACGCAGCACAGAGCTCAGAGAAGGGGCGGGACCGCCGGAAGAGGAAGCAGCTGGGCTCACTGGCATCCGGAAACAATGGTAGGCAGCTTCTCCATGCGGGAGGGGGAGGGGGGGAGGCTGTGGGGGTGCGAGCGGTCCTTCGGGTGGGGGTGCGAGCGGTCCTTCGGAAAGGAGTCGGGGCGGGCGAAAAGAGAATCGGGGCAGCGAGAGGAGAGTCGGAGAGGCGAGAGGAGAGTCGGGGCGGCATGCGCGGTATACACGTGTGCGCGCTATAGTAAAATTTTTTTACATAAATTTCTGTTCCCCGCGCGCTATACCCGTGTGCGCGTTTTACACGGGTGCGCGGTATATGGGTGAAAATACGGTATTTCATATCCTCCGTGAGACCTCAGGAAGTAACCTAGTGATCAAAACATTATTAGAGGTGTTGTAGAGCCAATTCTTGTATGACTGGATGAGCCATACTTATCTTTTTTTTTTAGTTTGTTTAAATTAATGCAGAAATAAATGGCTAGATTGAACCTATGACTTCATTAACGTATTTCCCTTTTTTAACCTCTATACCAGTGTTCTTCAACCTCTTGACACCTATGGACCGGCGGAAATAAAATAATTATTTGTGGACCAGCACCGGTCTGCAGATAAAGCAGTTGAAGATCACTGGGCTAAGTGGTGCCCATCTCCACTCAATCTCGCCCCAGACCCCGCCCCCATAATAATACTAATTGTAACACCATTTTTTCCCACTCATTTTTCATATACACACACAATATAATTGTATTAACAACACATAATGGTTAATCACAAAATTAAAATACACAAAGCACACTGTATGCTTTTCAACATTCATTCCTACCAGAAAACAGATAACCCCATGCAAATACAGGACCAAAAACTAAAAGTTCTAATATTTACAAACAAACCCTAAGATACAACACTCTGCAAGCAGTACAACCCCAGAGGAAAAGAAACAAATACATTTCTTCCTGAACAGACAAATCAATCATTAAATAAATATTGAGCATTAGAAAATAATTAATAATAATTAACTAATAAAAATAGTACACATTTAATTTTCCCCACCACCAAATTTCCACATCCTGTCCCACCCAACTACTTTTTCATGTCACCCGGCTGGAAAAAATTTCTGGGGAGAATACTGTAAACGGCAGTCACAGCATTAGGAAATAAGCCTAGCAGCAGTCTTATTTGCAATATCACATTATATATGTAGAAGAAAACTAAAAACTCTCCGAGTTTGTTTTATTGGAGTCAATATAGCAAGGTCAGTTCAATGAGGTGAATACAGTACATTCAAACCATTAAGAACAGCTTTAAACATGTGGGATGGAATTTACAAGGGACAGAAGAGGAGAGTTCAACATCTGTACATACTAACCTCAATGATATATTTTCTGTACATCAAAGCAAATGCTACTTGGAAATATTACTAACACAGATACCTCACTATCAGGAACCATATGCTTAATTCAAATTACAAGCAAAAAACTGTGCCAAGAGCCCAAAACACCACACAAAGCTTTAATATTCATTTTTGAAAATTTTACAAATCTGACACAAGAACTCTAAAGTAAAACAGGCATGGTTTTCTAGCCAAGGAACCTATAGTGACCTACAGATACCCGATGATGGACCAACAAATAGGAATAAAGCATTTAAAATATTTGGATGATAAATTTGAACTTTTATGCAATGGGAACAGCATCCCCATCATATTGCCCATGGCTTTACAGTTTCCCTCTAAAGTGCTGCATAACAAATATCACACTGAGAAAATCCATAAGAAACAGCCAAACGAAAAATCTTATCTAAGGAGCAATACCTCTGGTGCAAGATATTCTGGTGTGCCACAGAAAGTCTTCATTGTTGCCCCATCCTTTATACCCTCTTTACAAAGGCCAAAGTCTGTAATTTTAATGTGTCCATCTTTGTCCAGCATAAGATTTTCCAACTTGAGGGTTGAGGGAAAAAAAGATCACCATTAAATGTTGGTTACAAATTTGCCATACAAATTCACAGAAATTTAAAGTAGCATTTAAAAGTTCATAAAATTCAAATTCATTTGGCCATCTACAGTTAAAATATATGGCTGTAAATATCCCACTTAGATGCCTATTTATATATATAGATGACTAGAAAGGGAATTCTCTGGTTTTAAACATAACATAATAGCAGATTTCTAGACTGCATAACCATTAGTTCAATGCGGTTAACAAAAGACATGGGAAAATACAGAAATAATGTAATGCGAAGAAATTTACCTCTGCTCCACTAAGAATCATGCAAATGGTAGCTCATTTCCTCTATGAGCTCCAGAACAGGTAAGAAATATTTGTAAGATGTGTACAGCTGTTCTTTATTGATAATATATATATATATATATATATATATACACACACATACATACATACACACACAGTATGTCATTTATGTCTAAATCAATTGTTTTGTTAAGTCAAAAACTTTGCATTTCATGTTAGACAAGACAGCAATATCAGAAATACTGATTACAGGTTAAAGTTGTACAAATACAAAACCAAATTTTTTCTATTATTAGTGTCACCTCACAATTTCAATCCAAATTTACAAATAGTTGAAACTAAACAGATTAAATTAGAGCCTTATTTAAAACTATAGGGATCAGGGGTTGACAGGTATTTATTTATCTTTTGATATACAAAAAAAGCAATCACCAAGGTGGACATTTGGTTGTTTGTTGTTTTTTTTTTAAATTAAGGCACATCAGGCATTGTTTTCAACAGGATAACGAGATTATGTACTTACCCTGGTAAACTCTTTTCCAGTAGATAGGTGAGACATTCTATTGTGTCTCCATGGCTGTGTGCCATCTCCAGATTTTTACTCTGTGCCTCTGCTGTACTTCACTGGGCTCCTTAGCTCCATCTACAGTCAGTACTCAAGCACCAAGAGCCACTAAATAAATGAAGTAGAGACACCTATGGCAAAATCAAGTTCAGCAACAACTATTCTGCTCAAAAATTAATATGCAAATAGCCAACAAAGGTTTCAAAGGAACTCAGAAACTGCTCCATTCCTTTGACAAGTTTCGTGGCTCGCCTTTGCACTTTCTCCATCAGAGTTATATCCTTCTTGAGGTATGGAGACCAGTGTTGGACACGGTATTCTAAGTGCGGTATGACCATTGTTCTATAAAGTGGCATTATGACATCTTCCGATCTACTCGTGATCCCCTTCTTAATTATGCCCAACATCCTGTTTACTTTCTTCGCCGCCGCCGCACATTGTACCGATGGCTTTAGGGTACTGTCAATCAGTACCCCCAAATCCCTTTCTTGTTCGCATTTTGCTAATGTCACCCCCAACATCTTATACTCGTGTTCTTTGTTTTTCTTTCCTAGATGCATCACCTTGCATTTGTTTATGTTAAAGTTCATCTGCCACTTTGTCGCCCACGTTTCCAGCTGGTTCAGATCTTTCTGGAGGTCCTCGCAGTCCCTTTGAGAGCCAACCACCCGACATAATTTTGTATCATCTGCAAACTTTATTATATTGCATGTTGTTTCCTCTTCCAGGTCGTTTATAAAAATATTGAACAAGATAGGCCCAAGAACCGAGCCCTGGGGCACGCCGCTAGTCACTTTCTCCCAGTCCGAGAATTTCCCATTTATGCTAACCCTCTGCCTTCTGTTTTCTAGCCATTTGCCAATCCATCTGTGCACTTCTCCTCCTATTCCATGGCTTAGTAGTTTCTTCATAAGCCTTGCATGTGGGACCTTGTCAAACGCTTTCTGGAAGTCCAAGTAAATTATATCCACTGGATCTCCACTATCCATTTGTTTGTTCACTTTCTCAAAGAATTGTAGTAAATTTGTCAAACATGACTTCACTTTCCTGAAGCTGTGTTGACTAGCCCTTATTAGATTGTGATCCTCCAAGTGTTGTACAATGTTATCTTTAATTAGTGTTTCAATTATCTTCCCTGGAACCGATGTGAGGCTCACAGGTCGGTAGTTTCCTGGATCACCTCTTGATCCTTTTTTGAAAATTGGGATTACATTTGCTATCCTCCAGTCTTCTGGTATTTGCCCAGTTCTAATTGACATGTTAGCTACGGATTGTAATAGTTCGCCAATTTCCACCTTAAGTTCCTTTAATACTCTCGGGTGAATTCCATCCGGTCCAGGGGATTTGTCGCTTTTTAGTTTGTCAATCTGAAAGTATATCATGTCCAACGTCACATATACTGTTGTGAGGCTTTCCTCTATGCCCCCGGTGAATATCTTCCCTGTGGCTGGCACTGTTGAAATGTCCTCATTTGTGAAGACTGAGGCAAAGAATGAATTTAACCTATCGGCAACCTGTTTGTCCTCTTTAATTGACCCTTTCCTTCCTTGGTCGTCGAGAGAGCCCACTGCCTCTCTTGCTGGTTTCTTCCCTTTTATATATCTAAAAAAGGGCTTGAAGTTTTTGGCTTCTTGCGCTATCTTTTCCTCATAGACTTTTTTGGCGTCTCTTACCACTTTATGACACTTTTTTTTGGTCGATTTTGTGACAGTTCCAGGCTTCCGTCGTTTTTTCTCGTTTCCATTTTTTAAACGAGTTCCTCTTCTCTCTAACTGCATCTTTCACCTCTTTGGATAACCAAGCTGGTTCTCCTTTGTTCTTTTTTCGCCTTCCTTTGGATATCTTCGGTATGTGTAGATTCTGTGCTTCTATGATGGTGTTTTTCAGAAGAGACCATGCTTGATCAACTGTTTGGATGTCTGCTTTGCCCTTCTTGAGCCGTTTTCTAACCATAGTTCTCATGCTGTCGTAATTTCCTTTTTTGAAGTTAAAGGTCGTGGTTTCAGTCTTGATTGGTTTCCCCTTTCCGATGCCAATGGTAAAATTGATCATATTTTGATCACTTGTCCCTAGCGGGGCCGTAACTTCTACATCTGTTGCCCTTCCAGCAATGCCATTTATGACCAAGTCCAGGATTGCATTTCCTCTTGTCGGTTCTCCTACCATTTATTCAAGGAAGCAATCTCCTAACATTTCAAGGAATTTTAATTCCCTGCCGCAGTTTGACATTGCCAATTTCCAGTTGATCCCCGGAAAGTTGAAGTCTCCCATGATCGTCGTATTTCCCGATTTACATCTACGATTAATTTCCTCCATCATTTCTTTGTCTGTTTCCTCAGTCTGTCCTGGGGGTCGATAATAAAGTCCAATTTGTATGCCTGCTTCTTTTTGTCCAGGAATCTTTATCCAGAGTGACTCTAATTTACCATTTGCTTCTGTCTCTCCTTCTCTAACAGACTCTATTTCTTCTTGGACATACAGGGCAATACCTCCTCCTTTTTGCCCAATCCTATCTCTTCTGTATAGTTTATATCCTTTCAATGCCGTGTCCCATTCATTCTCTTCATTCCACCATGTTTCTGTTATTCCTATGATATCCAGCAACGGCACTAAGGTGGACTCGAATCGAAGAGGACCGGAGTCCAGCGCCAGACAAATGTAACATATAATCCAGGACAGCAGATAAGGAGGCAGATAGAGGCTCCAGCTGTCGAGCAGCATACCAAGAGGAAAAGCGGGTCCACTTCTGATGGTAACATTGGCGAGTGGACTCCTTCCGAGACGCTTCCAGTACATCCAGAACAGGCTGGGAGAGCTGGAACGAGGGCATCAAGTCTCGAGGAACCAAGCTGTTAAGTGCAGAGACTGGAGGTTGGGATGAAGGAGAGAGCCCTGACTCTGCATAAGCAGAGAAGGAGAAATAGGCAGAGAAAGGGGCTCCCTGGAACTGAGTTGTAACAGAAGGGAGAACCACAGTTGCCGGGGCCATCGAGGAGCTATCAGAATCATGGTGGCATGCGAAGACTTGAGCCTGACGAGAGTCTTCAGAATCAGAGGGAACAGAGGGAATGCATACAGGAACCTGTCCGTCCAATCCAGAAGGAAAGCATCCGCCTTGATCCTGAGAGGGGTGTAATCCCTGGAGCAGAAGCGGGGCAACTTGTGATTGAGGGGGGATGCGAATAGATCGACGTCCGGAGTCCCCCAACATGCAAACACCTGATGCAGGGTTACGGAGAGGAGAGACCACTCGTGAGGCTGCAGAATACGACTCAACTTGTCTGCCAGACAGTTCCGCTGGCCCTGAATATAGACAGCTCGAAGTAATATGTTGTGGTGAATGGCCCAATCCCAGAGCCACAACGCCTCCTGGCACAGGGATCTGGATCCTGTGCCCCACTGTTTGTTAATACAATACATGGCGACCCGGTTGTCCGTGCGAACCAGCACCACTTGGTCGCGAAGTAGGTGACAAAAAGCTTTCAGAGCAGGAGTGGATTTCTGTGGATACCTCCGGAGAGGAATTTTATATTGTTGAGCTGGAGGGACCTTAGGTTTAAGTTTCACCAGAGACGCAAACGACCGCTCGTGGTCCAAGAGGTGCTTCGTGGCTGCCTCGATGGATCATCAAAGAGTTCATGAACCACACACGGGAGCTTAGCAAGGCAATTCTGTAGATTCGGATCCATATCCACAAGCCGGAGCCTAGCGAGGCGACGCATAGCGATCGCAAAGGCTGTGACTCTCGAGGACAATTCAAAGGCGTTGTAAGAGGCCTGAAACATATACAGGCGGAGCTGGGAGAGGGTCTCCACGAGGAGACGAAACTCCTGATGCCGAGGCTCAGGTATGACCTCCCGGAACGAGCTGAGGGCATCAACACAGAACTGAAGGTAGGACGTAAAAATGAAACTGTAGTTAAGTACACGGTTCACCATCATCGAATTCTGATAAATGCAACGACCAAATTTATCCATCGTACGGCCTTCCCTGCCAGGGGGGATGGCAGCGTAGACCTTCGAGGGGTTAGACTTCTTCAAGGAAGACTCAACCACCAAGGATTGGTGGGAAAGCTGAGCACCTTCAAACCCCTTAACCAGGATAGTCCGGTAACGAGACTCCAACTTGGATGGAATAGCCATGACAGCATATGGTGTCTCCAGGTTCTGGAGAAATGTCTGCCGGAGAACCTGATGTAATGGAAGGCAAAGTGCCTCATGAGGCGTACTGTCATAGAAACATAGAAACAAAGAAATAGAAGGCAGATAAGGGCCACGGCCCATCAAGTCTGCCCACTCCAATGACCCTCCCTATCTATCTTTGCGGATAGATCCCACATGTTTGTCCCATTTGGCCTTAAAATCTGGCACGCTTCTGGCCTCAATAACCTGAAGTGGAAGACTATTCCAGCGATCAACCACCCTTTCGGTGAAGAAGAACTTCCTAGTGTCACCGTGCAGTTTCCCGCCCCTGATTTTCCACTGATGCCCCCTTGTTGCCGCGGGACCCTTGAAAAAGAAGATATCCTCTTCCACTTCGATGCGACCCGTGAGGTACTTGAATGTCTCGATCATATCTCCCCTCTCTCTACGTTCCTCGAGTGAGTAGAGCTGTCAACTCCCAATTTCGCCAGGTATTCCTGGGTAAAGCAGGAGTCGGACTGAAGATCCAGGTTCAGAGCTCTGCCCATGTCAGAGATGAAACGAGAAAAGGAGAAGGTCCGAGAAGAAGATTCATCCTCCAGGGGAGACTCCGACCGAGATCGTAATGCAGCCGAGAAAGAGGGAGAGACTTCCCTGGAATAGTAAGCCAGAGCCTCAGAGTCCCGTGAATGGGAGAACGAAGAGGTGCGACTAAGGTGAGTAGGGGGCATCAAAGAATGTCCCCGTGCCAAATGGACCAGGGAAGACCCCGGAGTCCAAGGAAATCGCTGAGAAAGCTATGGAGAAGACAGGGTATAGGAAAAATCCCCAACTGGCTTCGAAGTAGAAGCCTGCAAGCAGTAGAAGCCTGCAAGCGCCTCGATGGGAAACATATACTAGAGTCCAATTCGAGGACAAGCGTGTGTGTAGATGTTTTCGAGGTCGGAGACCTGCCCTGACAGGGCAGGGAACACCGGGGCCTTTTAGAAGAGGCAAGCCTCGCCCCAGTAGCGGGGGAAACACGGACCCCCGGCTGGGACTTCCAAAATGTCCTAGGCGCCTCAGGGAAGGAAGAATCGCTCGAGGGAACCCGACGAATCTTACGGTTGAGGCCTCCAGAGACAAGGGGACGCTCAGGCTGGTCAGACCATGACTGGGTCAAGACCTAGGTCACAGGCATCAAAGTCAGGACTAGTTGGCTGACCACCGAGGAAAACTGTGTGGTAATAATAGCCTTAAGCATGTCCTCGAACATAGGCACCGAGACCAAAGGAAGGTGGATCGGAGGTGCAGCAGTGCGCTCCATTCGGGGGCGACCTCGAGGAACAGTATTCCCTACGTGATGTCTCGAAGGCGTTGATGAGGCAGCGCTGACATGAGACTCCGAGGTAGGCTTCTTTGCCGGCACACCTGAGGAGGAAAGAGGAGACTTACCCGAGGCCGGAGTAGTAGAAGAGGCCGAGGCCGGAGCCTTCGAGGCCGATGGGGACTTCGAGGCCAAGGCGCCCAACGAGGGAGTCGAGGCCGAGGACTTCAAGACCGAGGCACCCAACGAGGGTGCCAAGGCCAAGCTCGAGGCCTGTCCCACTGGATCCATGGGGCCAAAGAGTTGGAGAATCTTGGCCACCCTTCGACGAAGAGAGCGCGGTTGTAGAGTCGCACAATGGGGACACGACTCAGCGCGGTGCTCTACACCCAGGCACTCTACACACCAACGATGGGGGATCGGTGATGGAGATAACCCAGTTACACTGAGTGCAGTTTTTAAATCTGGAACGAGGCCGGGACATAAGAAAAAGGACGGCCACAGCCCTGCGAGGCCAGGCGGCCAGAAGAAGACTGGGAACCCGGTCAAAAAGATACGAACGGAAAATAATAAAAGAAAATAAAAGTAAAGACGCGAGCACAGCGACTCAACAGAAACTAACCAAACAAGCTGCGGTGCAAGAGGAACAATGAGATCGCGCAAAGCAAGAGAGCAGTGCTTCTGGCTCCGCGGAAAACATTGAACTGAGGACACACTGAGGAGATGCATGCCCTAGGCAGGGCGGGAGAGGCACGCTTGCAGGCGCAGGCCAATCACAAGCCTGAAGGTCTTCAAGCAAGTCTGCTTGCGAAAATGTCCACTAGGGGGCTCCGTCAGTGAGCCAGAGAAGAGAAGAGCCAGAGAAGATGCCAGAGATGAATGTATCCTACGAAGTGGCGGATTCTGAAAAAGCCGAAATACTAAATGAATATTTCTGTTCAGTCTTCACCTGTGAGGCACCGGGACACGGACCACAGCTGAAGGCAAAACAAATTGCGGAAGACCCGTTTCAGAATTTTGAGTTCACACCTGAAGACGTCTACAGTGAGCTGACAAGGCTCAAGGAGAACAAGGCCATGGGACCGGACAATTTACACCCAAGAGTGCTTAGAGAATTGAGAGATGTTCTGGCGGAACCATTGGCCGTGCTCTTCAATCTCTCACTAAGCACGGGGAAAGTTCCGTTGGACTGGAAAACAGCCAACGTCATTCCTCTGCATAAAAAGGGTTGCAAGGTTGAGGCTGCGAACTATAGACCGGTGAGTCTCACTTCAATAGCGTGTAAACTCATGGAAACACTAATTAAGCATAAATTAGATACGGTCTTGAATGAGGGGAATCTCCGGGACCCCAGTCAACATGGATTCACCAAGGGTAGGTCCTGCCAGTCCAATCTTATCAGCTTCTTTGACTGGGTAACAAGAAGGCTGGACTCGGGAGAGTCCTTAGACGTCGTATACCTTGACTTCAGCAAGGCTTTTGACAGTGTCCCACACCGCAGACTGCTGAACAAGATGGAATCAATGGGGTTAGGAGTAACACTAACTGCATGGGTTAAAGATTGGTTAAGTGGCAGACTTCAGAAGGTGATGGTTAACGGCACCCTCTCCAAAACGTCGGAAGTGACCAGCGGAGTGCCGCAGGGCTCAGTCCTGGGTCCACTCCTCTTCAACATATTCATTAGGGATTTGACTCAAGGGCTTCAAGGTAAGGTAACCTTATTCGCTGATGATGCCAAACTATGCAATATCATAAAAGGGTACAATCTGCAGTATACTATGGAACAGGACCTCCGTACTTTAGAAAGCTGGTCCTCTGTCTGGCAGCTGGGCTTCAACGCCAAGAAATGTAAGGTCATGCATCTCGGAAATGGAAATCCATGCAGAACTTACACCTTGAATGGAGAAACTTTGACCAAGACTACAGCAGAACGAGACCTGGGAGTGATCATCAGTGCAGACATGAAGACTGCTACTCAAGTGGAGAAGGCTTCATCTAAGGCACGGCAGATGATGGGTTGTATCAAGAGAAGTTTCGTCAACAGGAAGCTTGAGGTCATGATGCCACTGTACAGAGCCATGGTGAGACCTCATCTGGAATACTGTGTGCAATTTTGGAGGCCACATTACCGTAAAGATGTGCTCAGAATTGAGTCAGTTCAGCGGATGGCCACCAGGATGGTCTCGGGGCTAAAAGGTCTCTCGTACGAAGAGAGACTGAACAAATTGCAGCTCTATACTCTCGAGGAGCGTAGGGAGAGGGGAGACATGATTGAGACATTTAAGTACATCACGGGACGGGTCGAGGTGGAAGATGATATCTTTCTTCTCAAAGGACCCTCGAACACAAGAGGACATCCGCTCAAACTCAGGGGAGGGAAGTTTCGTGGAGATGTCAGGAAGTACTTCTTCACGGAACGAGTGATAGAGCATTGGAACAAGCTTCCAGTACAGGTGATCGAGGCCTGCAGTATCCCAGACTTCAAGAATAAATGGGATACCTATGTGGGATCACTGCGAGAGTCATACCAATGAATAGGGTCGCTAGGATATAGACTTAATAGAGCAGGTCAGTAGAGTTAAGGGGGCCAGTAGACTTAAAAGGGGGTCAATGGTACGGGCAGACTTGATGGGCTGTAGCCCTTATCTGCCGTCATCTTTCTATGTTTCTATGTCACCCACATGTAGAGAATATGCTGCCTGCTTGTCCTGGGATAATAGGGGTTTTAGAGGTGAGAGATCTGAACCCTATCCTTACCCCCCCATGACTTTTTTAGACACCATTACCACCACCTCCGATTTTCCCATATGAAATAATGAGGCTGTACTCAGTGTCATGCAGTGCCTACCCGTCAGCTCTTTTTCTCACTTCTCTGCAGCTGAAATGTAGGGAAAGGATTTTATGTCTCAAACTTCTCTAAACAGTCCGATCTTTGGAATCTTGGACAGATCCTGAGAATTTCACCCCCTTGGAACCTCAACTTGTGACAGAAGCAGGAAATATGCAGTAGGCACCCATATACCCCCAAGGGTTCTTACTCAGGTGCCCACAGCCTGCACTTAAGCCTCTGGAATACCAGAACACAAGCCTGCTCCCAGAGGAACAGATCCAGAGCTCTGTTTCAGGCCTCTTACGACGCCTTTGAATTGTCCTCGAGAGTCACAGTCTTTGCGATCGCTATGAGTCGCCTCGCTAGGCTCCGGCTTGTGGATATGGATCCGAATCTACAGAATTGCCTTGCTAAGCTCCCGTGTGTGGTTCATGGCACACAGAAGGCTGGCCCTAGCAGTCCAACTGAAGGCTTTCCTTGTGAAACTGCAGTCCGGCTCCAGGATCTGCTTCCTTTCCCAGGCAGAGATCCCCTAAATAAAGGGGTCTCAGAGCAATGAAGCCACTGGGGGGGAGGGGTGGAAATTGAACTTAAGTTGATAAAGAAAGGAAAATAAGAAAATAAAACAGAGTAGATCAGAAACACCTCTGCAAGGTTTGCTTGAGAAGGAAAAAAAAAATATGTGGGAGGTGCAGAAATCTATGAGTTTGAGAAATCTAGGTCTGCAAGACCTAGTTCATGGGTTCAGACTGAACACCTATTGTACAGAATCAGTAGTGAATGTAACAAAGAGAGGATATGTTGGGCATGAGTGTGTGAGAGATGGGATAGAAGCAATAAATCTAACTGCATAGAGAAGGCATAAAATTGAGTGGATTGAGAAGTAGAATTCATAATCTTAATTCCTATTTGCAATATTATGAATTTTAAATGCACTTACTAACATTAGCTATTCTTTCTTTCCACTTAGGAAAAGGTGATCTACTTTTTATTTGTTCTTCAACCACTCATGGACATCCAAAGGGTGTGAAATTAATAACAAAATTAATAACTTGCATTAGATCCTGCCATGGTCCCCATCCTAAATCTGTCCATGCTGTAGGTTTTTTAATAATTTACTTCAAACTAAAATGTCCAGTATCTGACATTTTGCAATTAAGTGGCCATCAACTGTGAAATTTGGTTTGATGTGCCATAAGGATCATAAGAACAGAGTTGCCATACTAGGACAGATTAAAAGTCCATCAAGCCCAGTATCCTGTTTCCAACAATAGCAAACCCAGGTAACAAGTACCTGGCAAGATCCCAAAGAGTAAAGCAGGTTTTACATATGCTGCTTATCCTAGGAATATGCAATGGATTTTCCCAAGTCCATCTCAATAATGACTTATGGACTTTTCTTTTAGGAAGTTATCTAAACCTTTTTAAACCCCTGCTAAACTAACAGCTTTCACAACACACTTTGGTAACGAATTCCAGAGGAGTTTAATTACATGTTGAGTGAAGAAATATTTTCTCCGTTTTGTTTTGAATTTAACGCTCAGTACACCTTTCAGCACTTTAGAAATAATAAATAGTAGTAGTGGCTTCATTTCATGCCCCCTAGTCCTAGTATTTTTAGAAAGTAAACAAGCAATTCACATCTACCAATTCCACTCTACTCAGCATTTTATAGACCTCGAGCAAGCTTGAAGGTGTGGCATGAAAAAGGTTGCGAAGCATTAGCTTTATGAGATTGTTAAAGATTCTCTACCTACTTTTAAATCTCTATAAACAACATTCTTCTCCGAGTGTAGATAGTCCAGTGCTGAAACAATTTCTGCTCCATAGAACCGAGCACGGTCTTCGGAAAAAACACGTTCCCTTGACAGATGGAAAAACAGCTGTAATGACAACAGTGTCATTATTTAAAATATGCATATATAAATCACTAAACTAATTTTTGTCTCATTATTAAAGTTTCAATTTATTGTTTAAACATTTGTAATTCACTTCTATCCACTCAGGGCCAGATTCTCAAAACTTTAATGCTGTTGCTAAACTGTTTACCGATGGCTTAACCTGTACGCATTTTAGCAGCGGATTATCAAAATGGAATATCACTGTCAATAGTGAGCTTTCTAGCAGTCTCTGACAATGACATGCAAATGGGCTCTTCAACATTGAAATGAGCCCTCCAGTGGATTCTTAAAAAAGACATTTTCTAAAAGTGGCTGGTCCAAGGGTGCTAGTCAGTGTCAGCTCCTATGGGCTTTAAACAACCTGGGCCAATCAGAGCCTCAGGCCCCTCCCCCTTGTATCCCAAGATGCATCAGGGAGGGGAATTCCCATTTTAGACGCAGCAGCAGCAGCTGGGAGGAGGGTGTCCACCTCCCTCCAGCTCATATGTTGAGGTAAGGGGGAGGGGGCGGCAGAGAAGGGGGAGTAGGGTCATTAAGTGGGAGAGCAGTCAGGTCGGCTCGCAGGCGGGTAGTTTAGTGCAGCATGAGAGTGGCATCTCTCCTGCTGCAGGGTGGCAGTCAGGTCGCAGACGGGTAGTTTAGTTAGTGCAGCAGGAGAGAGTGGGCATCTCTCCTGCTACAGGGGAGGTCATGGCTGGGATTTTAGGGAAGGGGTATTGTGATGCAGCGGAGAGATTGGGCAGCTCTCCCGATGCATCACAACACAGGGCTTTCTAGCAGTCTGACACTGACCGGCACCCCCTGGACCAGTCGCTTTTTTTTTTTCGCCAAAAGTAGACGCCGCTTTTTGAAAATGGCTCAACATTTAGGAATCCATCAAAGGGCTCATTTCAAAGTTGAAGAGCCTATTTGCATGTCAGTGTCAGAGACTACTAGAAACCTCACTAAAGACAGATAATCCCTATTGATAATCCGCTGTTAAACTGCGTACAGGCTAAATAGCCGGAAAACAGTTTAGCAACGGCGTTAAAGTTTTGAGAATCTTGCCCTCAGTGACAAATCTAGCATGTACAATTAGGGTAATAATTTATTAGCCCCAACAGAATGAGAAAGGAAGTTTACATCTGCATATCTTAAGTCAAAGTGCTTTTTTCTGCTAACTACAGAATTAAAAGGAAAATCTTATAAAAACAAATTAAGATATATAAATTAAAATGCTCTTAACAGTCCAATATGATCTGTGCTGTATCCAGCAAAACCACACACAAACTACTACAGTTGGCAATCAGACCAAAAGGAATCTAAGCAATAATCCATGGGGAAATAAATGGTTTTCAACAAAAATATGAGGTGTGCTTAAAAGTTCTCAGCCCAACTAAGAAGAGAATAACACGCAGCCATGAAACTTACAAGTTATTCTACATATTCACTCCAAGTTCAACACATTTGGTACATTGGCCCCGATTCACTAAAGTCAGCGATCGTTGCTAAACCTGTTTTCACAGATTTAGCAACAATTGCTGCTAACCGACCCGATTCACAAAACTGCGTGTTTTTTCCCTTGAACACCCATTTTTCAATCCAGTCATGCAAATTAGTAAAACCCAACTGCTGTAGACCTGTCGGTAACTGTGTTATCGACAGGTCTGCCTAGTTTTTTTTTTTCCATGGCACAGAAATTTTGTGTATATTATACATGCAAAACTCTATTCAGTTGTTTCAATGCCCATGTTTACTGTTTTCTGCTTATACTGCCTTTTGTATTCTTCAAATATTCAATAAAGAAATTGAACTAAAAATATATATATATATATATCTGCCCCATTAAGAAAAGAAAAAAATCCTTCACTGCTCACAACGGCCCTCCCCCAATGACCCTCGACCCACAAATGGCAGGAGGGATGCCCACTCCCTCCTGCCACGACTCCCGCCGGCCCACCCGCTTTTGAAAGGAGGAGTCCGAATGGTCTATTTGTAGTTTAACTTCTAATCCTAAACCTGTTCAACGATGGCTTTAGAGCAGATCTACTGCTGCAAGATCTGCTATGTAGCTGTATTGATAGTCATCCTGATTGTGCTGAGAACCAATGTGACTTACCGTATTTTCGCGGATATAACGCGCGCGTTATACGTGATTTTACGTACCGCGCATACCCCTCGCGCGTTATATGCCTGAGCGCGGTATACAAAAGTTTTTAAACATAGTTCCCACCCCGCCCGACGCCCGATTCACCCCCCCCAGCAGGACCGCTCGCACCCCCACCCCGAACGACCGCTCGCACGCGCTCCCACCCGCACCCGCATCCACGATCGGAGCAAGAGGGAGCCAAAGCCCTCTTGCCCGGCCGACTCCCCGACGTCCGATACATCCCCCCCCCCGGCAGGACCACTCGCACCCTCACCCCGAAGGACCGCCGACTCCCCAACAATATCGGGCCAGGAGGGAGCCCAAACCCTCCTGGCCACGGCGACCCCCTAACCCCCCCCCGCACTACATTACGGGCAGGAGGGATCCCAGGCCCTCCTGCCCTCGACGCAAACCCCCCTCCCTCCAATGACCGCCCCCCCCCCCATGAACCTCCGACCGCCCCCCCAGCCGACCCGCGACCCCCCTGGCCGACCCCCCACGACCCCCCCACCCCCCTTCCCCGTACCTTTGGAAGTTGGCCGGACAGACGGGAGCCAAACCCGCCTGTCCGGCAGGCAGCCAACGAAGGAATGAGGCCGGATTGGCCCATCCGTCCTAAAGCTCCGCCTACTGGTGGGGCTTAAGGCGCGTGGGCCAATCAGAATAGGCCCTGGAGCCTTAGGTCCCACCTGGGGGCGCGGCCTGAGGCACATGGGCCAAACCCGACCATGTGTCTCAGGCCGCGCCCCCAGGTGGGACCTAAGGCTCCAGGGCCTATTCTGATTGGCCCACGCGCCTTAGGCCCCACCAGTAGGCGGAGATTTAGGACGGATGGGCCAATCCGGCCTCATTCCTTCGTTGGCTGCCTGCCGGACAGGCGGGTTTGGCTCCCGTCTGTCCGGCCAACTTCCAAAGGTACGGGGAAGGGGGGTGGGGGGGTCGTGGGGGTCGGCCAGGGGGGTCGCGGGTCGGCTGGGGGGGAGGGGGGTTTGCGTCGAGGGCAGGAGGGCCTGGGATCCCTCCTGCCCGTAATGTAGTGCGGGGTGGGGTTAGGGGGTCGCCGTGGCCAGGAGGATTTGGGCTCCCTCCTGGCCCAATATTGTCGGGGAGTCGGCGGTCCTTCGGGGTGGGGGTGCGAGTGGTCCTGCCGAGGGGGGAGAAGAATCGGACGTCGAGGGGGGGCATCAGGCTTTCAGGATGGGGACAGGACTGCAGGGGGGGACAGGCAGATCTTCAAGGGGGACAGGCAGACCTTCAAGGGGACAGGACTTCAAGGGGGGACAGGCAGACCTTCAAGGGGGGACAGGCAGACCTTCAAGGGGGGACAGGACTTCAAGGGGGACAGGCAGATCTTCAAGGGGGACAGGCAGATCGGGGCAACCAGAGGAGAGTCGGGGCAGTGCACCGAAAGTCAGGGTGAGTCGGGGCAACCAGAGGAGAGTCGGGGCAGTGCACCGAAAGTCAGGGTGAGTCGGGGCAACCAGATGAGAGTCGGGGAGGGCGAAAGGAGAGTCGGGGTGGCCAGAGGAGAGTCGGGCAGCATGCGCGTTATATGCCTGAGCGCGGTATAGAAAAGTTTTTGTACATATCATCGTGATTTCTGCGCGCTATACCCCTGTGCGCGTTTTACAATGGTGCGCGTTATATCCGCGAAAATACGGTACTGCAGGGACATTCCAGATGATTTTGTGGAAGTGGTGAAGGGTGAGTGTCAGTACAGGAATGGAGGCCAGGATGTCAGGTACCTGCAGCGGTGGTTCTATAACCTGGAGGAGTTTGTGTACTTTGACAGCGATGTGGGCTGGTATAACGCCAAGATGGAGCTCGGGAAACCGGACGCAGATTCTTGGAACAATGACATGATGCTCATAGAGCAGAGACGGAATGAGGTGGACAGATTCTGCAAACACAACTACAGGGTGTTGATCCCTTCATCGTGCAGTGGAGAGTAACACTCAAAGTGAAGATGTCACCTATGGAAGTTGAGGGCTCCCATGAACAGCGCAAGTCGGCCTGCTACTTGACTGGTTTCTACACCTCCGCAATCAAGGTGAAGTGGCTGCGAAACCAGGTGGAAGAGACCAGCAGCGTGATATCCATTGAGCTCCTACAGAATGGAGACCCTTCCAGATTCTGGTGATCCTTGAGATGGAACCTACACGTATGAGGTGGAGCATAGCAGCCCGCAGGAGCACCTCAAGGTGAATTGGGAACCTCAAACTTCAGAGTCTGTGAAGAACAAGCTGCTGACAGGGGTTGTGGGGTTCATGCTGGGGGCCATTTTTATCACTGAAGGATTGATCATTTTCCTGAAGAATAAAAAAGGTGCATCTCCACGTCAAATTCCTGTGAATGAAGGTCTCCTGAATTAAGCTGATCTACGAGATTGGGATCCTCTCTCTGTAGAAGAAAAGCAAATAGTCTTCCCTCAAGCCCTTCCCCCCCCCCAAAGGTTCAGTGAAATACCTCCTGCATCAACAGCTTGGATTCAGAGCAGCCGAAGCTGTCTATTCCAACCCCTCGGCTTACCACCAGCGCTGAACCCCTTCCTTAAACCCGCAGGGCTCAACCCCAGCTGTAAATGGCCACTGGACTATCTCTCCTGTAACACAAGGTCGCAGCTATATTCTCTTATAATGCGCCGAGAATCTGCTGTTTCACCTTGCCAGTCTGAAATATACTACTCTCGTTAATGTCTCACACTTGATCAATTCCTCCTTCCCAGCTTAAGTTTTGGGTCCTTGTTTATGGGATTAATTTGTTTTCAGCATTTTGATATAGTTGTTTAAACTTACATTTTACACCAGGGATGATGTAGCTCTGAGAGACATAATCTGATCACCATAAGAGCAGTGTCATCAGTCTCTCACACTTGAATGTACACGAGACCTCTTATATCAATAAGACCGATTCTCTTAGACATTAACATTACATGCTGTATAGTTACTCCTGGGTGAGGTATTTATCCACAGTTAAATCATAGCCATGCAACAGATAAGTCGGTATAGGAAAAACAAGAAGGCCACAGAGCCTGTGACCACTAGTGTCCATCTGTGGATTAGAGGTCTTGAATATGCATGGAAAAACAAACCCTTGCCCCCCATTCGGTTCTCCTCTCACTTCCCCCAAAAACCCGAAGGAGGGATGTCCATTCCCCCCTGCCACAGCAATGCCCCCTCCCCTCCCTGGTGTCCATACCTTTTCTGTTCAGAGCAGGAGGAACCGCAAACACCTCCTGCTCCTTTGCCCATCCTGCTACGCCACTGGGCTTTAGGCCCCTCCCCGATGCATCATGTGATGCACTAGGGAGGGGCCTATGTCCCTGAATGGCTGACACCTCATGCTCCTGAGGCGTCTGAGCTAATCAGGGCCTTAGGCCCCTCCCCATGCATCACATGATGCACCAGGGAGGGGCCTAAGGCCCAGTGGCGTAGCAGGTTGGGCTGAAAAGCAGGAGGTGTTTGTGGTTCCTCCTGGTCCCAACAAAAAAAGGTATGGACACTGAAGCGGGGAGGGGGCATTGTGGTGGCAGGAGGGAGTAGGCATCCCTCCTATTTCAGAGCAGGGAGGGGCCAATAGCAAGAGGGAGTGGGCATACCTCCTGCTGGTTTTTCCAGAGAAATGGGTGGGCCAGCGGGAGTCGTGGCAGGAGTGAGTGGACATACCTCCTGCCAGATTTTTTGGGGGAGCAGGCGGGCGGGGGAATGGTCGCTCAGGGGGGCGATTGTTGGCTTTTTTATGGGACAGATGGTGCACGTTTATCTGTCCCATTAAAAAAAAAAAGCAGAAGCCCTGACAGCAGTGACAGGAGGCTGCTTCTCCTGTCAGGGCTCTGCACATGTCTCAATTGCTCACTGAGCGATTGAATTGGTGGGTTTGCATGCAAACTTGATAGTGAATCAATTGCTGTTTGAAAATCAGCCAGAGAATCAGCCAACAGTGACTGAATTGCTATCTTTAGTGAATCTGGGCCATTGTATCTGAAGTTTCTGTAACCTTCCCCCCCAAATACTCTGATGTCCAGTCACTGAAAAACTGCTCCGCTGTTGCAATCACCTGCAAATCACTTGAAAATTGTCACCATTTCAAACTTTTTAATGTTTGAAAACAGAAAATAATCAGATGGAGCAATATCTGGTGAGTAGGGTTGATGGTCTATGCACTGAAACCCCAATTGCATCAACACATCCATCATTTTGCCAGCTTTGTGAGTGATACAAAGTGAGAAGACTACCGTCTAAGTGAGGTGCTTGAAAGATGAAGTCATGTTTCAAATGGAAAGGATAAAATCTAGGATCCAAGAAAATGGAAGAAATTGGAACGGAGGCTTTGATATCATAAGCCTTTTCATGAACCGAGAAAGCAACAGATATCTAGCCTGAGGTTTGGTGCTCAAAGGCACATGTAAAGCACTGATGGTCTTGAGATGAACACATACTGAAGTTTTGTGTTTGAAGTCTTTTTTTTTTTTTTTTTAACTAGTATGAGAGATATGTAAAAGGTAATCCAGCACTGATGATATAGGACATATGTTTGGAGCCAAGTCCCGTAGGTGACACCAGAAAATAAAATGTGTTCACAGGAAGCGATAGTATCACCGTGTGGAGAGCTGTGCATAGGAAGTTATGGTGGTCAACACTGGAACAGAGAAATGGAAGTTATTATGCAGACTGGTAGGCAGAAGGGATCTTTCACTCTGAGTCAAGACAGTTGAAAGGCTTGAAGAGGAATTGGTTTCTTGACACTGAGTTGAAGGAGGAAAGATAATCAAGGTTGCCTTGGCCACCCTAGAGCCGCGAGAATCATGGTGGTTGGATTCTACCGAAACTTGAACAAAAATTTCCATATCATAGGGATTGGAGGGAACACATGTAGGAATTTGTCTGCCCAGTCTGGAAGAAATTCATCTTATTCCAGATGGAGAATGAAGACAGGAGCAGAAAAGCTAAAATGTGTGATTGCTGGCAGATGAAAATAGATTTAATTATGGAGATCCTCAAGTTGAATAGATTTGATGGAGTAGAGATGAACTGAGTCACCACTCGTGAGGTTGAAGGAATCTGTTGAAAATGGGTTAGAGCATTCTGTTTCCCTGTTAGGTAAATTTGTTCAGGTAAAGGATACACAGGAGCACTCAAGAGAACTGTATTGCCTCCGGGCAAAGAGGATGAGAGCCTGTACCTCCTTGCTTGATTATGTAGTAGATGGCTGAGTGTTGTGTTGATCAGAATTAGTTGGTTCAGTAGATGATCTTGAAAGGTGTGAAAGGCAGTTGAAATGGCTCGAAGGTCCAACAAAGTGTTATGGAGGAATCTCTCTATAGACTCCAAGAATACAGAGTGTGAAGGCTGGCCATGTGTGCTCCTCATGCATACCTGGAGGCATCTGTTGATAGTATTTTCTGATGCAGAGGAACATGGAATAGGAAGCTTTTGACAGGGTTCTTGGATGTAATCACCATTGAAGAGATTGATTGAAAGGGGAGGCAACCTGGAGATCCTGCGAGAGCAGGTCCATAGCCTATAACCATTGAGGGGCTAGAGTGCAATGAGTAGCTCTTAGTCGTACTCATGGAAATGGGGTTACATGAATTGTGGATGCCATGCAACGTAACAGACACCTTAGTTTTCGAGTTGTAAAGGTTTGTAGAGTAGAGACTTTTATAGAAAGGTGATGCTGAGTGTCTAGTTCCTACTGAGGGAGCCTCTATGAATTCTAGTCTAGGTTAGTTCCTTTGTTTAAAAGTAAATTAAAAACCCACCTTTTTGATATAGCCTTCAATCTTTAACCATATTCCTCTGCCCTCCAACACAGCCAGCTGATTAACTGCTCCCCTTAACTGTATCCATGACATCCTGTTTGTCTATCTTGGCTGTTTAGATTGTAAGCTCTTTTGAGCAGGGACAGTTTTCTTCTTCTTTGTGACTCTGTACAGCGCTGCGTACGTCTGGTAGCGCTATTGAAATAATAGTAGTAGTAGATAGAAATTCTCATAACTGAATGCAAACTCTAGAAGTTGCAACAGATGTATTGTTAGGTCGGTGGCTGACTGGACTGCTTGAGGTGACACTGCCTTTATCAACCAGTTGTCAATTAAGAGAACACATGAAAGCTGTAAGAGTGGAATGCTGCAGCATGACAACTAAATACTTTGTGAACACTCTGGGTTCTGACACCAGGCCAAAAGGCAGTTCACTACAGTGAAGGTGATGCTGGCCTATTCAAAAGCGCCGATACTGCTTGTGGACTTGCAGAATCAGAATGTGGATGCATGCTTCCATGAGATCTTGAAAGCACAGTCAATTGTTCTTCTCTTGGAGGGGATACGAAGTTGTTAAAAAGAGTATGCAGAATTTTTCCTTAAGTATTTGTTGAGAGCACAGAGGTTTAGAATTTATCAAAGACCTCCCATTTTCTTGGTACAATGAAGCACTTGGAATAGAACCCCTTGTCCCCTATGTTGAAGAGGAATTGGGTTGTTAACATTGAACTGCAGAAGGGCTGAGAGTTTCTGAAGAAAGAGGGAAGTGTGCTGGGAATTGAAAGAGAACTTTCCTTGTAGTAAGTTCTGGTAGATGTAGAGCATACCCTTATTTCACTTATAAGTGGTGAAGAGTGATCAGTGTTAGCAGTAGAGGGTGAGTAGAACTCCAATGAGCCTGGAAAGAGGTTGTAGGATGTTGACTAGGCTTTGCAGAAGCATGCCAATAGACAGCCAACGTCTGCTAAGTAGAAGTTTGAGATTTTTGAGAATGTTGGTTTCTAGGATGCTTTGGAGCTGGAGTTCTGGAAGACGTAGGTGGCATAGTGTAGTGCCATTTAAAGGATGTAGTCGACTGTTTAGGATCATAAGAATGGGTAGTGGCTTTCGGTGTCATCGAAAGAGGCTGAGTGAAAGGTCATACTGCATTCATGACTGGTGATCTATTGCATAGCTCTTTCAATGTGAAAAGCCTGTCTCCTAAACAAGGGATATTTGCAAGACGGTCTTGGACAGCGGGATTGAAATCTGATGCACAAAGCCATGCTTGCTATCCCATTGCAATGGAAAAGGCTGATGCTCTGGAAGTTATGTCAAAAGTATCAAAAACTGATCTTGACGTGAATTTCCTAGTCTCAAGATCATGTGTAGTCTGTTGAAAATCAGGAAGCTGGTCCGTAGGGACAAATTGTTCAAAATGAGATAGGTGTTGAATTGCTTGAAATAGGTCATATAGAAATTGTAGTTGAGGATGCAGCTGTTAAGCATTGTATTTTTGAATAGCTTATGGCCATATCTGTCCAAAGTTTAACCCTCTCTACTTGGAGGAGTACTAACATATAATCTGGACAACTTCTTCAAAACAGACTGCATCGGGAGAGACTGATGCTGCAATTGAGACTTATTAAAGCCAGGACATGATTGTACCCTGTAAAAGGAATACAATTGTGTTGGTGCTACTGGAATAAATAGGGGATTCTCCCAGTTTTTCAACATGGATTCTCACATGAGATCATGGAATGGGAGTTTTAGACATTCCTTAGGGATCTGATCAAAGTCAAGTGCTTCGAAAAGTGTAGCTCTTGATTCTATCTTCACAGGAAGAGCTTAACCCATTTGCCTTATGAATGTGGAAAGAAAGGCTATCCAGTGGTGACCTACGCCTAGACAAAGGAGGAGATGGACCTGATAAAAGCCCACACGACTCTGGTGCAGCATGTTGTGTGTCAGAGAAATCCTGAAGGAATAGATCAGAGTCCTTTCACTCTATGACTGGAAATTTAAACATTGCACCTCCAGGAACATGATGCTGTGTTGTATGGTGGCTATGGTGCCAATGATAGCGTCAGGAAGGACTCCTACGTCTCCTTCGATGACAGTCCGACATTGATGAAGAGGAGGTATACTGATGGTGGGACCTGGACTTGTGCCGAGGAGGAGTTCTAGATGTAGTACTATGAAACCTCAGAGTTTTGATCAGGCTGGGCAGAAACTGGAAGAATCAGTGCAGTATTTGGGTTTGATTGACTTTGAAACAGCTGCTAGCTCCTTATGAAGCAGCTTGCGAAGTTGGTTCTGATTAATAAGTTGCGGTACCGAGGGTGTTGATGGTATTGTTGTTGCAGGGTATCAAGGTGTTGGTGACCTCATGTAGACACGCCTCAGAGGAGACACTTCCTGTAATGGAGAGTAAGACTACTGATTATGCCGTTTGGAATGCATCAACTTACTCGTTGCTAGAGATGCTGTGTCATGTGGCAAGAAGAAGTATGGGAATTCTTAGCTTGTTTAATAGATGGTGTCAGCATCAGTACAGAGGAAGTCAAAGCCAAATGATGCAGCAATTATGGTGCCGGCTTCGATGTGGCTTTTCCGACATCAGACGTGGCGGACATCTTTGATGGATCTTCGGGTGCAAAAAGTTTCTCCTGCTGTAAACGTTGAGTCTTTAAAGAGCATTTTTGTAACTTGAACAGTGATGACAAGAGTCTACTCAGTGCTCAGGATAAAGGCACTGAAGACACTAATTGTGTAGATCAGTGATTGATATGGCCCTGCTGCATTGAGAACATTTTTTGAAGTCAATAGATGGCTTCGACAATGAAGGAAAAACTACCGATGAGAGATCAAAGGAATCAAATTTTTCGCCAAGAGTTGACTGATTTTGTAACCAAAAAAGTCAATGCCTCTGGCCAAATGAGGACCAAAGGTCCAAAAAATAAGAAAAAATTGAGAGAAACTAAATACTACAAAAGAAAAATAAAAGAAATGAAGAAAATGAACTGATAAGGCATGAAAAGGAGAAAATCTCTTCCTTTTGGCAGTCCTGTGCATGGCAGGAGTAGCTTGCCCTAAATAAGCTATGCAGATTAGAGAATGATGTAGGGACCCAGAGCAATGGTAAAAATTTAGATTAAAATTACTGTTGGTACAGAAGAAAAACTGCTACCACTTCACAGAACAGTCAAATCCATTTTTCCCCATGATAAAGTAAAGTCCCAGCAATTATAGCGCATCTCCTTATTTCTCAACTTACATGCTTTACTAAGTTGAGAAGTCTTCTGTAGACTGAGGCTAGAAGTGAGATTGGCTGCTTGTGCTGTGCATCTTTTCCACTGGTGCTCTGCTGCTTATATCTAATTCTTGCAGTGCACAGGCCAATGGCATTTGTTTGCCAAATTCTCATGGGGTTTTTTGGCTCTCTAAATGAGCTGATCAGAGAGAATATTCTATTTGTTCACTGGCAATGTCACCATTACATTCTCATGTTCTCTACTTCCTGGCAGCTGTGCGTGTAAGAAGACAAGGAGGGAGGAGAAATTATAATGGTAATTTTTTTTTTCCCTTTTCCTCCTTTCCCCTTTAGGTAAGAAGAGCAGCTCAGAAGCTGGGGGAGCAGCAAAGAAGAGTCACCTCTTGAGGTGGCTTCTGGACCTCTTTTTCTTCTCTGAAACCCTGAGAGTTGTGCAATGTTTGTGCAGGGCTGCTGCAACAGTGAGAACCTTACATTCCAAAGAGAGGATAAATAGCAGCTGCCATTGATCAGAGAGCAGTACACTGTAAACAAAGAAAGTCTTTTGAAACTTTGGATAATAAGCATTTGAATTTGTTGGCAAGTAAAAATTTGATGGCAGGTATAAACTGGATTCCTGCAGATCTCGGAGAACCATTAGGTTACTGTCTGAGTACCAAAGTTTACACTTAGTTCTGGAGGAATTCTGTGAGGAAGGGGGGAAGTTAGAAAAAGGTGGTTGTATTGTATGCAGAGAGGGTCCTGAAAAAAGGTGGATGGAAAGTGTGCATCATGAGAATGGGGTGGAGGTCTGCAGGAAGGTGCATGGGAAACTGCTGTGATGGTGGGATATTCATGCCTGGGGACAGATGCCAGCCTTATAATAGGAGAATTCTGCACAAGAAAATTGCAAATGAAGTGTGCAGAATTTTCAGTTTTACATAGAAGTCCCCCTGGAGTAACATTTGAAGTTTCAACTGCCTCCATACTCTTTGCCTTTGCTTTCTAACAGAGTTCAATCTATTCACAGCAACTGCCTGTATGAGCTCCCAGAGGACCCTTTTTCATGAAGCGCTGACAATTTGTTATATTCGTATTTACAGACCTTACTGTGCTGCACATCTTTTTTACTAGTGTCATGTTGCTTACATCCAGTTCCTGTAAGTGCATGGACAATAAGTGCCATCTGAGGCTCAAGAGTTGGCACTAGTACAATCTGGTAAGGATTTAACAAAGGTTAAGCAGAGAGTTGAAGCAGGGATGCCAAAGCTACCAGACAGAATCCAATGTTACAAGGTCTTGCCAAGGATTATTTATTTATTTCGATTTCCTGTCCTCCCAGTAGCTCAGAATGGGTTACAAGCCAACATTCACAATGGAAAACATTTTGGACAGTACAAGATTATACAGCAATTTAAGTAAAGGAGAGTGCAGAAAGGAGTGGGAATATAAGGGGGTCAAGGGGTAGTTTGCAGTTAGAATTTCAGTTGAAGAGGAAGGTCTTTACTGCTTTCCGGAAGGTCATCAGAGAGTTCTGTAGTCTGATTTGTGGGGGGAGTTGGTTCCAGAGATGGGGGATGAAGTGGCTGTAGGAGCATTTGTGGGCTGTTTCTGACAGGAGAGACCTTCCTTGGGGGATATATAGGCGTTTCTCCATTTCAGAGCGGAGGAGGCGGGTGGGGGTGTACAGGGTTAGCTTGGATGGTGGCGTAGATTCTTTTATGTGCTATCACCAGGGCCTTGAAAACACAGCATTGGTTGATCGGGAGCCAGTGCTGTACGCGGAGGGCTGGGAAGATAGGGTCATGGTAGTTGAAGTTGTGTAGGAGGCAGATTGCTGTGTTTTTACACGCTGGAGGCGTTTAAGATCTTTTTTGGCCATTCCATTAAATAAGGAGTTACAGTAATCCATCCTGGAGAGAACATAGGCGTAGAGGAGTTGGGCTAGGTCAGGTTTGGAGATGTAAGGTTTGATTCTTCTCAGTTGGCAGAGGTAGTACAAGGAGGTGGAGGCTATTTGAGATATGTGGGTTGACAGGGACAGGTGGCCATCTAATGTTACTCCTAGGCTGTGTACCTGATCTGCTGCTGTTAGTGAGGTGGAGTCCCATAACAGAATTGGGTATGGGAATTTGGTACTTTTTTTCCTAAAAAAAAATAATAGACAAGCTGAATATATAAAGTTCACTACACCACACAAAGTCTATTCAGAAAAACCCCACTTTACCAGAAATAATCAGAGACAGTTTCCTATCATTAATTGAGAAAAGACCTCAGTTCTTCCCAGAGATAGTTGTCACCAGGAAAAACTCTGTTAGCTGTGCTCTGCCATACAGCTACATAGGAAAAAACATCCTTGGTCTACAAAAACTCAGTATAATAAAAGTTCATATATTTTAACTGTTATTTCATAAAAAAACTTGATAGCAATTAGTAGGAAAACTTATCTTCAAAAGTGATCTATTCTCTGGGTGTGACTTGTTTTCCTAATCCATAAGAGTTCGGTTTTGGAAGCGTTCAGCTGTAGTTTGTTGTTTGACATCCAGGTTTTCATGTCAGAGATGCAAGAGTTGGAGGTTATCAATTTGGGATGATCGGTTTTCGCCTAATGGGAGGAGCAGCTGGATGTCATCAGTGTAAGAGTGAATTTTGATGTTGTACTTCTGAGCTATATCTAGGACAGGTCTGATGTAGAGGTTAAAGAGGAGGGGGAATAGAAAGGCGCCTTGGGGAACACCGTATTTGATAGGTTTGGGGTCAGATTTGGTCAGCCCTAGTAGGACTGTTTGGGTTCTTTGGTGAAGGAAGGAGGTGAACCACTGGAGTGCTGAGTCCTTGATTTCGAGGTCACAGAGTCTGGATAAGAGGAAGTGATGGTCGACAGTGTCAAAGGCAGTGCCGAGGTCAAGTAGGACCAGCTCACATACCAATTCCAATATCTACCATATTCTTGGGGGGGTGGGGGGTTGGCTCCTCTTGACCTGCATCTCTAAACAAGCTGACTGGGGTAGGAATATTCATTCTGCTCACTGTAAGTCGATTTTTTAAGATAGTTTGAGGGTTAATTTTTTTTTTAAACCATAGAAGGGCCAGGTCTATTTTAAAATAACATTTTTTCTGTTTTGTAGAAACAGCCTCTGTTGTCTTGAGTACTACAGGGTAGGCTCCAGATGTGCTAGTAAATTGATCCAATCCTGATCAGCAAGCTTCTAACTGGTCCTTCCAAGCTGCAATCTCCATGAGGCAGGTTAAGCTGTTTAAATATAAACAGAGGCAATCTTGTTCCCCCCCAAAAAAAGGAAGAAAAAAAGATTGACTTGAATATAGGTTAGAAATTTGGATATGTGAATGTCATTTGTCATCCCCACCAGAACACCTGGTCTCAGTCACATGCAGAAAACAGAAAAAAAATTTTCAAATACAAACCCACAAACTAAAAGCACTATTGTACACAACGAAACCCTAAAATGCCAGACTCTGCACACAGTACACCACAAAAGAGAAATAGAAAGAAATGCATTTCTTCCTGAACAGTCCAAATTTTCAAAGTTGACATATTTCAATCATTAAATTGAAAATAAAAACCATTTTCCTACCTCTGTTATCTGGCAATTTTATTTTTCTGGTAATCTTGTTCCATCTGTTATTTTAACTCTGTTTCCAAGGTCTTCTTATGCATTTGCTGTTTCTTTCCTATCCTTCACTTTTTGCACTACATCCTTTGGCACTGATTTTCATATCCAGTTTTCTTCCATTTTTCTGCCTCCATTTCAAATCTCTCTTTCCAACTTTTCCTCTTCCCTCTGTCCATGTGCCCCATCTTTTCCTCTTCCCTCCATCCATGTGCCCCATCTCTTCCCTTTCCCACCATCCATGTGCCCCATCTCTTCCCTTTCCCACCATCCATGTGCCCCATCTCTTCCCCTTCCTGCCATCCATGGGCCCCATCTCTTCCCCTTCCCACCATCCATGGGCCCCATCTCCTTCCTCTTGCTGCCCCTAGTCTCCCCTGCAATGTTCCTTTGCTTCAGAAGGGGGTGGAACTGTGGCAAAAAGAAAAATAGAGGCGGCCACAGTCTTAGGTACTCCTATCCTCTACTGCCCATTCCCCCCTGCCCCAGACAGACATCGCACTTACAGTCCCGATGCATCGGAAGCCAAAGCTAACGCTCTGTGCCGGGCTTTATGGAGAAAAGAGCCAACGGTGGATATACCATTTTTAAAAAATTTTTATTTATTTATTCAATTTTCTATAGCGTTCTCCCAGGAGAGCTCAGAACGGTTTACATGAGTTTATTCAGGTACTCAAGCATTTTCCCTGTCAGTCCCAGTGGGCTCACTATCTAATGTACCTGGGGCAATGGAGGGATTAAGTTGGTTTACTCAGTACCCCACGATCCCTCTATCCCTCAGGAATCCATCCAATCCCTGCTTGAATCCCTGTACCGTACTCTGCCTGATCACTTCCTCCGGAAGCGCATTCCAAGTGTCCACTACCCTTTGGGTGAAAAAGAACTTCCTTGCATTTGTTTTGAACCTGTCTCCCTTCAGTTTCTCAGAATGCCCCCTCGTATTTGCTGTCCCCTTCAGTCTGAAGAATCTGTCCCTATCCACCCTCTCTATGCCCCTCATGATCTTGAAGGTCTCTATCATATCTCCCCTGAGTCTCCTTTTCTCCAGAGAGAAGAGCCCCAGCCTATCCAGCCTCTCGGCGTACGAGCAGTGTTCCAGCCCTTTTACCATTTTTGTTGCTCTCCTTTGGACTCTCTCAAGTACCGCCATGTCCTTCTTGAGGTGCGGTGACCAATACTGGACGCAGTATTCCAGATGCGGACGTACCATCGCTCGATACAATGGCATGATGACTTCCCGTGTTCTGGTTGTTATGCCCTTCTTTATGATGCCCAGCATCCTGTTGGCTTTTTTCGAGGCTGCTGCGCACTGTGCAGATGGCTTCAGTGATGCATCCACCAGCACACCCAAGTCTCTCTCGAGTCTGCTGTCTCCCAACAATACCCCCCCCAATTTGTAGTTGAACAACGGGTTCTTTTTCCCTATATGCATGACCTTGCATTTGTCTACGTTGAAGCGCATTTGCCATTTGTTTGCCCAGTCTTCCAGCTTGTCCAGGTCCCTTTGTAGGTCCTCACACTCCTCCCTGGTCCTAACTCTGCCGCACAGTTTGGTATCGTCTGCAAATTTTATAACCTCGCACCTTGCCTCCTTTTCCAGGTCATTGATAAATATGTTAAAGAGTAACGGCCCCAGCACCGACCCCTGTGGCACACCGCTCGTGACTCCCCGCCAGTCAGAATATTGACCCTTTACTCCGACCCTCTGCAGTCTGCCCGACAACCAGTGCTTGATCCATCTGTGCACATCCCCTCCCACCCCGTGGTTCCACAGCTTCTTAAGCAGCCTTTCATGTGGCACCTTGTCGAAAGCCTTTTGAAAATCGAGGTAAATGATGTCTATGGGTTCCCCATTGTCCACCCGACTGCTTATTCCCTCAAAGAAGTACAGAAGGTTCGTTAGGCATGACCTTCCCTTACAGAATCCGTGCTGGCTTGTTCTCAATAGGTCATTCTTCTCGATGTGCTCACAAATGCCGTCCTTGATCATAGCTTCCACCATCTTCCCTATGATTGAAGTCAGGCTCACCGGCCTGTAGTTCCCGGGGTCACCTCTCGATCCCTTCTTGAAGATAGGTGTGACATTCGCCAATTTCCAGTCCTCTGGTACCTCACCAGTTTTCAAGGATAGGTTGCAAACATGCTGGATTGTGCCCGCTATTTCTTGTCTTAGTTCCTTCAGAACCCTCTTCTGCGGTCCCACCCCTTCTCTGGTGTCAGAGAAGGGGCGGGACCGCGGCAGAGAGAAGACAACTCGGACAACCTATGGCAGCTTACAAAGATCGCTAGAGCCAGCGATCTTCTTCTGCAGGGCAGGCTTCTGAATTTCAGTAAATTAAACACGCAGGCCTTCTGGGGGGAGGTACAGACCTTCAGAACGGACAGGCAGGCCTTCGGGGGGGGGGGGGACAGGCTGGTCTTCAAGGGGGGGGTGTAGGCCTTCAGGGGGGGTGGTACATGCCTCCCGGGGGGGGGGGAGGTGCAGGCCTTCAGGGGGAACAGACTGGTCTTCAAGGGTGGGGTGTAGTCCTTCAGGGGGGTGGAGACGTACAGGGGAAGGGGCCCTGGTGTAGAAGTACACGGAGGGAGGGAGAGAGGGAAGGGGGGTTCAAAGAGACGTGCATATGCCGGACTTTGGGGGTAAGAAGTAATGGGTCTAAAACAGAGGAGAGGGAGAGAGATGGTGGACAATGGGATTTAGGGATGAAAGAAACAGAAAGGGAGAGATGGTAGACCCTGGGATAGTGGGGAAGGAGGAAGCGATGTTGGTTGAAAAGGTAGTTGAGAGAAGGTGGATCTGTGGATGGAGATGCCAGACCTCTGGGAGAGGGAAGGGAAACGGAAGGGGAGGACAGAGATGGAAGATTGATGGTTAGCACGAAGAAAGAAGGAGATCCTGGCAAGCAAGTTATCAGAAGACAATCAGAGCCTGGGACCAACAAGATCTGAATAATGACCAGACAACAAAAGGTAGAAAAACTAATTATATTTTCTGTTTTGTGATTACAATATGTCAGGTTTGAAACGTGTATCCTGCCAGAGACCGTGAACGTGAGTTATAACTTAACAGAGAGAGGAAAAGTTTTTTTGTTTGTTTATTTTGTTTACACCACATTACCAGTGTGGTTAGGAGAGGGCAAAGGGGGTGAAGAGGCTATAAAAGGGGTGAAGAGGCTATAAAATAAACCCACCAGGATGTTTTTAGAAACACCCAATTGGGCAGGAAAATCGAATCGAATCATCGATTCAATAGGTTGAATCAAATCAAAATTTTTTTTCCTGAATCGGGCAGCACTAGTTTACACCACGTGGGTATGACGATGTCTGAGCTGACTTCTTGTAGCCTCGCTCTGGTGACGTTTTTCCCGGGGCGTCTTTTTCAACTAGGAGTGTCAAAGGCAGAGGACTAAGGTACCTGCCTGCTAGCCATGCTAATGCTAAATTATTTTTAAGTTAAGATGTTCATTGAAAGTGTTTAAGTGGGTACACTGTCTCACTGCATGTTTGATTCTTCACAGGCACTACACCAAAGCAACAGAACTTTTTTTTTTAAATGCTATTTCATTCGGCTTCCTGATATAGCTCTGCGAAACACAGAATGTGTTGGAGCCGAGACACACAATTTTTCAGATTAAAGGCCTTTTTATATGCTATAGAGCCATATGAACAAGATTATATATTATATATTATGGAAGATGTAGCACTCAACTAAATGTGATGCGATTAAAAACTTATGCATTGTGTTAGCGACTTCGTATCGCTGTTTGGCGCCCTGCTGAAGGATTTATGAGCACATTTGAAGTTCAATAGTTATTGCTAAGTCAACAATTTGTAGCAAGTTCTTAAATGAGTTTATTATTCTGTGGATAAGGGGTTTTGCACGTGTTCTGTATTGATTCTCTCCCCGTCCCCCGAGTAACAGTTTTCTATACTTAAAACCCTGTTCTTTCTGGATACATCCATCTTTGGCATTAACTTTAATATTAAACTTTCTTCCATTTTTATGCTTTCTTCTCAAAATCAATCTACTTTTCCACATCTTCCCTTCCCATCTATCCATGTGTACCATCTTCTCCCTCTTTCTTCTCCCCTATTCCCATCTGTCCATAAGAAGCATTTCTTCTCTGCCACACCCATTGCTGTGCACCATCTCTTCCCTCTGTCTCCCCTTCCCTTCCATCCCTGTGCACCATCTCTTCCCTCTGTCTCCCCTTCCCTTCCATCCCTGTGCACAATCTCTTCCTTCTGTCTCCCCTTCCATCCCTGTGCACCATCTCATCCCTCTCACATGGTTAGACAACTCTCTCTCTCTTCCCCCTTCCCCCCTCATATGATCTGGCATCTTTCTCCTCTCCTTCCCATAGCCTGGAATCTCTCTCCACTCCCATGGTCTGACATCTCTTTCTCCTTCCCTCCCTCTTCCCATTGTCTGACATCTCTCTCTCTCTTTCCCTCCCTCTTCCCAAGTTTTAACATCTCTCTCCTCTCCTTTCTGCAGTCTAGCATCTCTCCTCTCCCCTCCTTCCCCCTTCCATGGTCTGGTATCTCTCTCTCTACTTCCCATTCCAGTGGTCTGACATCTCTTCCCTCCTTCCATGACCCTTCTCTAGAAGTCATCTCACCTCTCTGTGTAACATTTCTCCCTCACTCCTCTCCACCACTATCATGTCCAACAATTCTCCCTCTTCCCCATGTATACCATCACTTTCCCTCCTACTCCACACACCTATGGTCCAAGATTTTTTTGTTTTCTCTTCCCTCACCCACTGACAGCATCTCTTTTTTCCTCCCTTCCTAAACCCCAGTCCATGCAGCCTCTGTCCTGGAACATATCTGCAATTTCTCTTGTAGGAGTCCTTGACATTTAAGACTTGAGAGAGAGAATCTTGAATTATGTCCTAGCATACACAGGAAGCCAGTTCACTATGCACACAACTGTCCAAATATGATCAAATCTTATACAGTTTTTGTTGCAGTATTCTGAACCAACGGCAGTCTATCTACATGGGGGGGTTGGTTGGGTTGTAGCGCCCTTTAATAGAATTACAGTAATCCAGTCTCTCTATGACAAAAGAACCACAGTCAACAAACGTTCTTAATCTGGCTATGAATGCATGTTTCAAGGTAGGAACACCTGATCTTTGCTCTTGTGTTGAAGGAACATAATGCATATATTATTTATGCTCCCATGAGGTTTCAGTTTATTTTGAAGATTTATTAACGACCTATTCTAGCCCATCTAATAAAAACTATATTCTAAACAGGATTATAACATTTTTAGTTGAGGATGTATATCTTTTCCAAGAGTTAAATAAATGTAGGATCATCCACATAGGTCTGATTCTGCAATTCCCTATTTTGGATTAACTTCCTAATAGCTGCACATAAACATTAAAGGGGATAGCACTAAACCAGCGGTCTCAAACACGCGGCCCGCATGTAGCTCTCCAGGTTTTATTTGCGGCCCGTGGTCTGGAGGCATCATTCTCTTCCTTTTGGAGCAGCAGCCGGCTTGTTCGTTCAAAGCCGCGGGTTGGCGGCTCCTTGCGCTATCCACTCCTGCATCGGAAGCCTCTCTGATGTCACAACATCGGAGAGGCTTCAGACGCAGGCACGGATCTCGCAAGGAGCGCCACCTGCGGCTTTGAACGAATGAGCCGGCCAGACATGCTGCTGCTCCAGTGGCGTACCAAGGGCCCTGGTCCACTGTTCTCCCTAGAGTGCGGCTCATCTAGAGTAGTGGTGCCGAACCTGCTTCCCTTCTCACTACTGCCATCGGGGATCAGGCCGGCACCGTGTTCTTTGATCTCCCTGCTTCTCTTCCCTGCGGGGCCGACCAACTCTCGCGGCCCGACGTCAATTCTGACGTCGAGAGGACATTCTGGCTAGCCAATCGCTGCCTGGCTGCCCGGAACGTCCTTTCCGACGTTAGAATTGACGTCTGGCGGCAAGAGTTGGTTGGCCCGGTGCAGAAGAGAAGCAGGAAGATCTCTGCCTGTTCCCGATAGCGGCAGCAGCCTATTCCGTGGCGGCGGTGGCATGGGGGAGGGCAGGAAGGAAGGAAGAAAGAAAGAAAGAAGGTGGGGTGGGGACAGGGAGCCAGAAAAAAAGCAAAAAATGGGGCACGGAGGAAGGAAGAAAGAAGGAGGGGGGACAGGGAACCAGAAACAAAGCAAAAAATGGGGCACGAGAAAGACATCAGAGAAAGACAGACAGAGAAAGAAAGAAAAAGTTGGGGGAGGGAATGAGGTCTGGAGGAGAGGAAGCATACAGGAGGCTGAAAGAAGGGAAGAAGTATTGGATGCACAGTCAGAAGAATAAAGTGCAACCAGAGACTGATGAAATTACCAAACAAAGGTAGGAAAATGATTTTATTTTCAATTTAGTGATTGAAATGTGCCAGTTTTGAGAAAGAAAAGATATTGAACTTTAAATGTGAGTGCTGCAGAAAAAAATAGAGTACTTGGAGGGCCGCAGAAAAAATAATTAATGTCTTATTAAAGAAATGACAATTTTGAGGAGGAAGTGACGTCATCTCGCCGAATGGCAGCTTAAAGCAGGAGCTCCGTCGGGCTTTTGCTGCACTACGCGCTGAGCGCTTCCAAAGAGAGGAGTTTCGGCCACTTTGTGGGTGATCCGGGGTCCCCTTTCCATGGCGACTCGCAAGCGCCTCGAAAAATTTAAATTTTTTGGTGATCCGCCCGAGAAATCGGGCTCGGAGGCGGCGAGCAGCGGGGGTGAGAAAAAAAAGATGGCGGCCGGATCGGCGATTCCCTCCGAGTCGGAGGATGAGGGCCTGCCAGAGCAGATGGGGGATGCTGGAGAGCAGCCCCCGAAATCCATAACGGACTGGTTCAAGGACTTAAAGGCGGAAATCGTAGGTGTGAGGGGGGATGTCAGAGCAGCGATCACGGAGCTGAAATCAGAGGTCAGTGCATTGGGAGCCCGAGTCTCGGCTTCTGAAGACCACGTGGCCACTCTTACTGCGGAGGTGTCTACTACCAAAGATGTTACAGGCCGCCTATCTAACGAGCTCCGGGACCTACAGAATCAAGTGGAGGACCTTGAAAATCGCTCTCGGCGCAGCAATCTGCGCTTTAAGGGAATCCCTGAAACTGAGGCTTACAGAAATTGTAAAGCGGTGGTTAGAGCTTTTTGTGAACACCTGCTGCGAGCTGACGGGGCTGATGTACCGGAGACCATTGTGCTGGTGCGTGCCCACCGTAGTCTGGGAGCTGCCCGAGCCCAGGGCACCCGGGATATCATCGCTTGCTTTGGGGAGTTCACCCTAAAGGAAAGGATTTTGCTGGCTGGCCGTCGACAGTCTGCTCTCCGGTGGAATGATTTGGCTGTGGGAGTGTTTCAGGACCTGGCTTGGACTACTTTGCAGAAGCGGAGAGCGTTTCATGAAGTCACGCAAGTGTTGCGCTCTGGGGGCCATAGATACCGTTGGCTCTTTCCCTTCGGCATGTGGCTGACTATTAATGGTTCTTCTAGACGTGTGAGCACGGTGTCGGAAGCCTGGGCGGAGATGCGAGCCCTGGGCTGTGGGAATCTACTGGATGCAGACCGGCCTCCGGCGGTGGCTTCTACATCTGCACAGAGTGAGCCTTGGAGCACTGTACTGCGCTCGGGCAAGAAGTCTGCGAAGCCCCAGTCCTGAACACACCGGTTTCCCCTTTTTCTGGTTAGCCTTGATACCAGGCTTTGCCTTGGCTGGTTCGGAGTGGACTTCTTGGAACTTTCTGGTGGAGCTGGAGGCTATAGCTAGCCCTCTGCTTTATTGGACTGGAGCTTTCTGATAGCTTTGTGCTGTCAAATATGTTACCAGTAATATTGCCGATTTAGCATGTAATAGTGCTAAGTTTGTCTGGTAATGTTGCCAATTTTGCATGTAATATTTCAAAGCGTGGTTGCTGGGTGGTTTAGTTACCTGGCTGTTTGGGTTTGGACTGTGATGTGTGTTATGGTTTGTCTGCTGGGGGTTGGGTGAGTGGGGGGAAGGACTGGGAGTTGAATACAAGGGGGGGGGGTGTGGAGTGGCACATGGTGACAGGGTGTGGAGGTATTCTTTGGGAGTTTCTTGGACATAGTGGAGGGGTGATGATTGCCTGTAGGGGAGGTTTGCACTTTCTCCGCGCTGGCGAATCCTGGAACTAAGGGTTCGAGGCAGCATGGGGGAGGGGGGTGGGGTCTGGGGGGGTTAGGGTGGGGAGGGGGGGGGGAGGGGGGAGGAGAAGCTTTTCACTGTAGGTTCGTGGAATGTTAATGGGCTTAATAGTCCGGGTAAGCGTAGTATTGTATGTAAAGAACTGGCTCGACTGCAATGGGATGTTTGTTTACTTCAGGAAACACATTTGAGGCCTCGAGATGTGGCTGTCTTACGTTCCCCCCTTTATGATCAGATTTGGACTCACCAGGGGGCGACTCCAGGGAAGAAGGTGGGAGGCTTGGCTATATTAGTGCGCAAGGGTTTGGGGCTGGTGGTTAATCAAGTTTATCGTGATGGTGCAGGGAGATGTTTAGCCCTTGTGGCTACGTTACAGGGTCGCACCATAACTCTTATCAATCTGTATGGCCCCAATGCAGATCAGGCCAGCTATTTTGGGTCTCTTAAAGCGGATCTGGTTGGGTTGGTGAAGGGGTCTGTGTACCTTGGGGGGGACTTTAATGTTACACCAGATGTTGTTTTGGATCATTCTGTGGGTGGGACTCGCTCTCCGTCTAGGGCTGCTAGACGGGCTTTACTGTCATTGTTCTCTTCTCTGGGCTTGGTGGACTGCTGGAGGTTGTCTCATCCCACACAGCGTTCCTATACTCATTACTCACATGCACATAAATCGTATGCACGTATAGACGGGCTATGGACCCATCGAAATTCGTGGGGGGGGATTCGACAAGCTGAAATAGGAGCTATTCAAATTTCCGACCATGCGCCAGTATGGGTGGCCTGTACGGGTTACTGGGATGGGGAGGGACGGCGTTTCTGGAGACTCAATGAGTCTTTATTGAAAGATCCTGTGGTGGTTCGGGAGGTGAGTGTGGCGGTAGACCAGTACCTCCAGGTTAATGATAATAATACGGTTAGCGATGCGACTTTGTGGGATGCCCTGAAGGTGGTGGTGCGGGGTATTTTCATTCAGTGGGGGGCTCGTCGTAAGCGTCTACGGGCGCAACGTTCATTGGCATTGCATGAACAGTTAGAGCGGTTGGGGAGGCAGCATCAGAGACACCAGGACCCCTTGGTGTATGAGCATCTTCTTAGGGTAAGGGCGGAACTTTCTTTATTGCAGATGGGGGAATATGAGTTTTTGAGAGAGCGTTTGAGTCAAACGGTTTATGAGTATAATAATACCCCGGGATCTCGTTTGGCTCGGCTTATTAAGCTGAAGCAGGCGAGAGCAGCTATTACAGAGATAAGGGATTCGCGGGGTACGGTACATCGTTCGGATTCGGCTATTAGCGCGGTCTTCCTTAAATTTTATTCTGATTTGTATCAGAAATCCGGGGGGCGAGATGCCATGGCTCTGGAGGGATATCTCTCGGAGTTGCGGCTTCCTCGGCTTTCGGACGTGGATAGAGATATGCTTAATGAACCTATTGAATTGGGAGAAGTCCTGGGAGTCATTGCTAATTTGAAGTTGGGTAAATCGCCTGGCCTGGATGGGTATACTAATCAGTTTTATAAATTTTTTTGGGAGATTCTCGCTCCGCTGTTGGTTAGAGTTGCGAATGGGATACGGGGAGGTTCATCGTTGCCCTCTACTATGGGAGAGGCCGGGATCACAGTCCTGCTTAAACCGGGTAGGGATCCTACTGGGTGTGGGTCATATCGACCGATCTCATTATTGAATACGGATGCAAAGATTTTAGCGAAGGTCTTAGCGCTTCGCTTGGGACGGGTTCTGCCCTCTCTGGTGCACTTGGATCAATCGGGTTTTGTTCAAAGGCGGCAGGTTGGTGATAATATTAGACGAACGTTACATCTCATGTGGGCGGCACAGAGGTCTTCTGCTAAGATTGCCTTTTTGGCAATCGATGCGGAGAAGGCTTTCGATCAGGTTGACTGGGAGTTCTTGTGGGAAGTGATGACTCGGATGGGGTTGGGAGCTTCTTTTTTGGCCTGGGTGCAAGCCTTTTATGCGGCCCCCAGAGCCACTGTGCGTGCAAATGGGGTTTATAGCGAGTTTTTTTCCATAGGGAGAGGCACTAGACAGGGTTGCCCTTTGTCTCCTCTGTTGTTTGCTCTCTCTATGGAACCTCTGGCCATTCGTATTAGGGAACATGGTGATTTACTAGGGGTGATGATTGGGGATATGGAACATCGTTTAGCACTGTTTGCCGATGATGTGTTATTGTATGTCCGAGAACCGGAGGTCTCGTTACCTATTTTGGTGGATCTTTTGTTGGACTATGGGAGGGTTTCGGGGTTTACGGTGAATATGGATAAATCTGAATTGTTGAGTGTAAATTTAGGGGCTGAGGATCAACGTAGATTAGCTGCCCGGTTTCCCTTTCGCTGGGCTCCTGGGGTTATCCGCTATTTGGGGATTCGTTTACCGGTTGACTTATCCCAATTGTATACAGCTAATTATGCTCGGATTATTCACCAAATCCGGACTGATATACAACGCTGGAATGGGTTTTGGTTGTCTTGGTGGGGTCGCATTGCAGTTTTAAAAATGAATACCCCGCTTGCTTTTTCTCTTTCAAACGTTACCGATTTCGGTTCCCAAATTGGTGTTGAAACAGTTGCACACTTTGTTCTTTCGGTTTATTTGGCAGGGGAGATCCCCTCGTATTTCCAGAGCTGCATTGTGGGCGGCCAGGGACAAAGGGGGGCGGGCGGTGCCGAATTTGTTCTGGTATTACCGGGCTGCTCAGCTGCGGCTCCTATTGGATTGGGAAATAGCTGACTTTAAATTGGCGGTACGCATGGAGCAGCATTTTGTGGGACGTCCCTGCTTGAAACATTGGCTTTGGTCCTCGTCCATGGGTGTCCGGACGGTGGCGGTTCCGGGGAATCCGTTTTTGGACCATCTAGTGAAAGTGTGGTGTGTCACTCGAAAGCGTTGGGGGGCTGGGGTGGTCCCATCGGTGCTTGGTGCGCTGCGGGAGGAGCCCATGTTCCCGGCCGGTGGGGAGAGTTCTGTTTTTGTGCGCTGGGCGCAGTTGGGGGCTACACACCTTTAGGGATGTGCTTCAGAAGGGGGTCCTGGTGTCTTTTGAAACCTTCAGAATTAGCGCTGCCTTGCCCAAAGGAGATTTTCTGGCCTATTCTCAGATACGTCATTTCCTTCACTCCCAGAAGTGGGATCGGGAGCCTATTCAGTCTCTCGATCCCTTGGCTCACTTGTGGGTCACCCTTAGGAGCCTTCCTAAACCGGTTTCTGTTCTTTACCAATATATTCGGGGCTCCTTTTCTTTCCCGGCTCTCTACCAACGGGCTTGGGAGGTGGATCTAGGTTGTACCTTCTCGGTTGGGGAGTGGGCACTGATCACTACAGAAGTGGGTAAGGCATCCTCTTGTGCACTTATTAAGGAGAATGCCTATAAGGTGGTCGTTCGGTGGTACTACACGCCGGAGCGACTGCACCAAATGTTCCCTGGTGCTTCAGTATTGTGTTGGAGATGTGGGTTGGCTTCGGGGACTTTTTTGCATATTTGGTGGGACTGCCCTATCCTACAGCCTTATTGGAGGAAGGTCGTGGGATGTTTATCACAATTGTTACAAATTTTATTGCCCTTTTCTCCACAGGGATGCTTGTTGGGCCTTTATAATGTGTGTTTATATTCCTGGCAAACCAAACTTCGACGCTGGGGTTTGGCGGCTGCCAAGTGCTTGATTGCTGCTCATTGGAAGCAGGAACTGGCACCTACTCAATTGGATTGGACTCTAAAGCTTCAATTTATTTATCAAATGGAACTGTCTATTGCAAAGCGTCATGGTTACTATTATACTTACACACGGACTTGGACACGAATCCTTGAAAAAATCGAATCTTTGTTTTAAGCTTCTTTCGGGGGGGGGGGATGGTGGATGGGGGGACTCTCCTGCAGAACCAACAGGGAGTCCCTCTTTGTTAGTGGTAGTGCGGGGGGGTGGGGGGACATAGTGGAGTTAGGGTTACTGCTTTCTACTGGGGGATTGTTGGTAGGGTTGGGAGCACTTTTTGATGATTGTATTGTTGGGGGAGCATTATGAGACTTATAGATCTCTTGTTGTGGTTTTGTATGCTTGTTTGTACCTCTGTTGTTTCTGCTATGCAATTTCTGGTGTGTATAATTTTATACCCAAAATCTTTTAATAAACATTTATTGATAAAAAAAAAAAAGAAATGACAATTTTGCATGAGGTAAAACTCTTTATAGTTTATATATCTTTCCTTTTAACTGTTAAAGGAAAGTTTTATAAACTATAAAGAGTTTTACCTCATGCAAAATTGTCATTTCTTTAATAAGACATTAACTATTTTTTTTGCGGCCCTCCAAGTACCTACAAATCCAAAATGTGGCCCCGCAAAGGGTTTGAGTTTGAGACCACTGCACTAAACCATGAGGGACTCCACATTCTGTAAGGCCTGATCCTTGCAAATTTTGCTGTATTGATACTCTTTGGTTCAATCTTCCATTCTAAGTATACTTGACTAAGTATACTTGACTACTATTCATTTATTTGGGAACCTTAAAAAAAAACCAAAAAAAACCCCTCCAAAGACTCCGAGTCATTCAAAATTCGGCAGTTCGACTGATTTTTGGGTTGAGAAAATGGGAACACATTAGTCCCTATTATCAAAAACTTCACTGGCTGCCCCTGGAAACACGAGTTTTGTTTACATTTTTTTGCCTTTGTTATAAATCAATATTTGGCCTGGCTCCTATATACGTGGTTTCTCAATTTAATCTGGACAGTTCTATTATGCCCACACGCAGAATTCATATGTTCACCTATCCATTATTAAAGGACTGCCGCTACAAAAGATTCCTGGACAGAACTCTTGCCTCCCAGGCAGGTAAATGGAACAACTGGCTGGGTAACATTATCATGCATTCCTCATCCTACTTCAATTTTAGAAAATCAATAAAAACGAATTTGTTTAATCGATTGTAAACTTGAATCTTATAGTTTCACTACTCCCATCCTGTACCTTATATTTGATGACTTTGTATTGTAACCACTTCGCTGATTGTCCAGCACCTCTTGTTGTAAACCGCCTCGAACTATCATGGCTTTGGCGGTATATAAAAATTAAATTATTATTATTATTATCATCACTCTCTCTTCCCCATTTCCCTTCAGCACGTTCTCCCCATTCTCTCTTCCCCATTTCCCTTCAGCATCTGTTCCTCTCCACCCTCCTCCAGCGCCTGTTCCTTTCCACCATCCCCCCCCTTCAGCATCTATTCCTGTCCACCGCCCTTCAGCACCCCTCACGCTGTCCGAGCATCTTTCTCCCTCTTATCTTTGTGGCTCGTTTTACTTTACAGTGTAATTTATTCAAGCTGGCGGAGCCTGCCTGAAGTCGCGTGTATCTGCAGGCAGAAGCTGCTCCTCTGACACAACCAGAAGTTGCGTCAAAGGAGAAGCTTCCGCCCGCAGATGAACGCGACTTCATGCAAGCTCCAGCGGCTTGAACAAATTACACTGTAAAGTAAAACATGCCACGAAGTAAGGGGGAGGAAGGGAGATAGTTGCGGCTGGTAGGTAGGAAGGAGGGAGGGGGCCGTGTGCGATCGGTGACCACGCACGTACCCTCCCTTAACTGCAGAGATAAAGCCATTCTCCGCTCCAAGGGGTGGTGGATGGCCTTGTCCCCGTACCTGCAGTGAGCACTTTGTTTTTGCCCACCATTTCAGCGGGTTAGCCGCGGCTAGCCGTGAGTAACAGCCACCGTGTCATTCTCTAATCAGGTGGGAAGGCAGTCGCTTATGCATGGTACGGGCAGTCTTGAAACTTCTAGGAAGTTAGTGATGGTACACTTTTGTACTGTCCACATCGGGCTCCATGGATGACATCACCCATCTGAGAATATGCTGCATGCATGTCCTGGGATAAATATCCATCCCTGGCTAAAGAATTTTCCCATTATATAGAGCATGGCACAAATACAAATTTCCTAATGCTAAACAGCATGAACTTTGTGGCCTGGATAATACACTTGCCATCTGGATACGAGATAGGTGAAGGTGGCAGACCTCACCTGCATGGACACACAGGATTTTGCAACACTGAACCATATGACTATGAGGTGCTGGAATTATCATAAACTAACTATGGATAAGCTTGCTGCTGAAATGACTTGCTGACAAAAGCAATCAGAAGAAACTAGAAAGAACTGATGTAATGCTGGGCTCATCCATAAGAAATGATTAAAAGAAGCTGCACAGCAAACAGAATATGGCCAAGATAGATTGTACAAGGGGAAGGGTATAGAAAGTCCTTGAGGGAAGAGCTGCTGTTTGCTAAACCATGAATAAAGGGGACCTTTGGCACAAAAAGATTTAGTTATCAGTGGAATGTTACAGGTTTAGTATGTCTATATGCACCTATGCTTAGCAATGATTAACAAAGTACAGTAAAACCTTGGATTGCAAGTAACTTGGTTTGCAAGTGTTTTGCAAGACAAGCAAAACATTTTTATTAAATTTTAACTTGATATACAATCAATGTCTTGCAATACAGGTACACACATCATGACTGAGCCGATGGTTCTTCTCTCTGACACTGCAAGAGTGTAGTGACTGTTCTAAACAAGCAAAATCTTGAAATACGAATACACACAGTATACACGTGTCACATCATCACAACTGAGCCAATGGTTCTTCTCCGATGCTGCAGGAGTGTAGCGACTGTTCTAAATGAGCGAGGTCTTGCAATACTAGTACATATAGTATTTTGTATTAAAGTTTTTGGGTTTGGAATGAATCGTCTGAGTTTCCATTATTTCCTATAGGGAAATTTGCTTTGATATACGAGTGCTTTGAATTACAAGCATGCTTCTGGATTTACGCTCGCAAACCAAGGTTTTATTGGTGTAAGCAGAATTTATTAAAAATGACGTATGAATAGGATGTAAAGTCATGAATTACTGTTTGTTATGAAGTATTCAAGAAATTACAAGAGACAGAGCAGTTAGAGAGAAGTATTCTGCTAATTGCTTGCTAGCTGCATAGCGAGAATTTCTCTTCCTGCTATTGGAAAATCAGTTTGCTGTACTCCTTTAATACTTGTTTAAAGCTGCTTTTATTTTGGAATCTGCTTTTATCATATCAATAAATATAAAGCATAAATGAGACGTATATAGCAGTGTGTTGCATGCTCATTACTTTTATGAAGGGCTGGGATGGGAAGGGATGGGAGATATGCAGGAGTATACAAATGCTCATTACTTTACTTTACTACATTAGGGCTCAGGAAAAACTCAAATGATTAGACAATGAATTGAGCAAGCATATGATGTTCAGTGTGAAGACTTGTGCTAGGGTATACACAGTTAGGGTTACTAAAGCTCAAGAGAAAGCAATAAAAATAAACGATTGACCCCTTAGAACAGAAAAGGTTGTAACCAAATTACTTGACCTTTTCAACTGTCCTAAGAGGACAAAAGTTGTAAAAACCCAACACTACTTATGTCACCACAATAACACTTGTTAGAATACTTTTGCATACTTATAAAAATATTCAGATTACTTATATCCACCTTACCTCCCCTCCGTTAGCATATTCCATAACAAAACATAAACGATCATGCGTCTGAAATGAATATTTTAAAGCCTGAAATAGAAAAGAAACAGCCTTGAAAACAAGAACCTATTCTGCTCCCTGCATCAGTATCAAGAAATGCCACATCTTATCACATACATATAGGATCACTCTTCATATCTAGCTTTGGCAGAAGTTCTAGAATAATGGACTGGAAGCCAGAAAACTTGAGTTCAAGTCCTGCTTTTACCACTACCCAAGGTTACAATACAGATATACTCGGATTATGTTCTGGGCAATTTGTTTTAAAGCACCCTGCTAAAGCAGCATATAAGTACAAAATCAAAGATAATAAATCAATATTTTGCCTTAATAAAATGCATATTAAAGAATCGGCCCAGTAGCCTTAGGCCCCTCCGCCATCAGTTCAGCGGACCCTTTTTCGGCACTTATATCTGTTTTGACTTGGTCTAAGTTAAAACGTATAAGTGCCGACTAGGCAACCTGCCTAAAGTTTTGGTTATACCTGCTGGATGCCTAGATTGGCCCACCTCCCGCCCTTTCCCCTCCTCTAAAAACACCTCTTTTCGCTTTATGCGTTTAGAGTCAGGGGAAAGGCCTAAGCTGGTTTTAGATACGTCTAAAACCAGCTTTGGTTATGGGTACTTGGATGATCGGGCTTTTTGATCGTCCAAGTACCCATTTAGGCCACTTTTTAGATGTTGGGATTTTTTTTTATTATGAGCCCCCAACTGTATATATTAAAACTTTTTAAAAAATACAAACTGAATTCCTACAACAGTTCACAGTTGATCCAGGGGAAGCTAATGATGAAATACATAGTAAGAGTAATGATGGCAAATAAAGATCCAAGAATCATATGCATGACAAAAACAATTCAGTTACATTTCCTTGCTAAATTCAACTTTATTATGTTTTCCCCTCCCCTACCAAGATACATGCTGCCTGTGGTCATTGCATAAAATATAAACGTAATACACACACATACTAGATCTATGGTCCAAAAATGGCAGACAGATCAAAGTCTGCCTCATGCAGGCCCTATTTCTCAAATACTAAATACAGTATATGATGCAACTTTTTTTTTTTTTTTTTGGAGGGGGGCGAGGGAGGAGGGAGCCAATATGAAAGCCATGTTTATGTACAGATTTTCAAGTACTTTTCAAAATGTAGTCTCATGAATATTGAATCAAGATCATTTTTCAACACAGTATTATGTCAAGCCAGCATCAGCATCCATCTATTTGGGCACAAGTGAGGGCTGTCAGTTTTCATTCCTGGTTTAAAAATTTTTTGAAAAGGTGAAGTTTTCTACATAGCTTTAAGGCTAATGTGCCAATACCTCTGTCAGGGCTTCCTTTCTAGTAAAGTTTCAGAAATGTGACAACATGAGGGTTAGAACCAATCCTGGAAAAATTCAATAATAAAGTCAGTGGTACACTGATATCAAAACCACCACACATGCCTCAATGAAAGATTAAGTTTATACCTTCAATAATCTTCTGTTAGTCCCATTGCAAGGCCAAGGGGCAGAGCTACGAATTGGAAATGCTGATGGAACATAGAAACACAGAAAACCTGTGATGCTTTGGCGAGACTGAAATATGGAGGAAAACCTCAGAGATCCAAGGACACAAGAAACTCTCCTGGAAACAGCAGCTAGTACAATGTACTCTGTTGACCACTCAGAAAAGGGGAATTTGAAAGAAGTGGGTGGCCGACTGTAGAACCAGAATATGTCTTCAAATCACCGAACCCTTCTGTCACGAGGAAGTATAAGGAGCATCCACCTAAGCCCTAATTCGTAGTACTGGAACAAGTTCAAGCTTCCCGAAGATTAAGAGGCGCTGCAGAATATCACAGACCCTGGACTGTTGCCGACGACTTGTCAGAGTCCAGAAACCAAGCCGGAGGCAGGCAAAGTAGGATTAACAAGTGTCCGATGAAAGTCGCATCCACTCTGACAAAATAATAAGAGACAGAGAGAATCATAGTCACTGCACAGAAACCTAAGGATGCCTGGAATCGGAACTGTGGTAGCAGAGGCATAGCCCTGTGAATATCTCTAGGAGGAAAAATCTGCATATCCTTAATGAAATCTGTGGGAGGAATGAACAGAACTACGATCCCCTCTCCTAACAACCAGCAAAATTGGATTATGGGGAGCAACGTAGGGCGGCGAGCACCTCACCTGAGAAGAGGACATCCTGACCTATACTGACAAGAATCCAGCCTTTGAAAGGACAGCTGCTGAAGGAGAACCTCGAGGTAGCGTCCACATCCAAAGACAGGTCCAAAGAGACTGGCGTTCAGACTCTGTACCAGCAGAATATGTACTAAGACTCGAAAGAGATCATAAAGGACACCTGGCACCGCAGCCACACCAACCCACACCAGCAGAGAACAGGCATGCACCACCACAGAGAATGCATTGCTCAGGCCGGAATGACAGGCACACATCATAAACGAAGTGGCCACCACTACTCCGCTACCTGAGGATGCTAGAAAATAATATTTAGTATCAGAACAGCCTCCTGTGATCCGGAGAGACCTGAAACTCCACTCCCCAGCACTAGAGAGGGCTGCACACTGGAGACCTGCGCCATGGCAGAATCTACCTCAGGCTGTTCAGACCTGCATAGAGCAGGATTCAGGAGGTAAAGCGGAGACATAGCTGTAGCAGATCGGAAAATGCTGTCCAGGGATCACATTGTTTTGAAACCTGTCCCAGGATCTGTGGACGGAATGGAAAAGGCACAGGAGAACAAACCAGGACCAAAGCCTGGAAAGTGAAAAACCCAAATGAAGCTCTTTCAGAACATCAACCATAAAGAGGCAGACAGAAGCCCGTGAAAATGCGAAGAAGGATCAGAACCTACAAATCCAGACACTCGGAGGCCGAGGAGACCAATCTCAGCAAAAGCAGCAGCCGGATCCAAATTAAACACAGTGGCAAGAGAAAGAAGAAACAGAAAATCTGTATGGCAACTACTGCAATCGAAATATGGCAAGGCCAGACAAGAGAGCTCCGGAAAGGAAGCTTCACCACAGACCGAAAAAACCCTAACGTGCCTGCCGGCTGCATAAAAGGAACTGGGTCTGATGAAACGCTGTTCAGAGGAGCTGAATAAAATCCGGTGATAAGGCCAACTCTACAACCATGGCAGGGAACTGTTGAGGTACATAAGGCGCATAAGAGAAACTCGGAATGCAGGCGAACTGCACCAGACACAAGAACAGCCCCTGTGCTTGCAGAAATTGAAAACTGCTTCTACCATTAGGGAAAGTGCAACATGTGTTCTGAAAAGATTTAGATTTCTGCAACACCCGGACTGTGGGTTAGGATTGAACCCCTAGCATATGGAATCCAGAAGGGATGTAAGAATATAAAATTGGATTTTGGGGGTCAAAATTAGGTGATACTGTTTATTTTAGAAGTTGTCGTCCCGTCCCCCCCCCCCCCCCCCGGACCCACCACAGGCTTCTCCCCAGGCGACCTTACCACCCTGGTGGTCTGGGGAACTGGAGTGGAAGTGATCAATTCCTCCCTTTCTTCCCCACTTTGTCCCATCTGCCAGCTCACCCAGCCTACCACCTCCCCCTGGTTCCACTGTAGGCCTACCTTACTGCCCAGATAGTCCAGTAATAAGCCAGGAGAGGGGGGATCTTTCTAAGCTCCTACCCATTCAGCTACAATGGTACTGGGAGGGATCTATGGCTCCAGCTCTGCACACAACTTGACCACTAGGTGTCACAACCCCAGCCTTAGAGCTAAGCTTGTGCCCGATAGAACTCCGGCCTTACCTTGAAAAGGACTGACCAATGTAACAGCTCCAACTCAGACAGACAGTTAGGCTCTGAGTTCAGAATGAACACCCAAGATCAAGAACTCTGGGGGGAGGAGGAATATTGGGAGAACAGCCAAGAGCAACAGGAGGTGCCCTGCAGAAGGGAACAGCCTAGGAGGCAGGCTCCTAGCTCAGGGAGCTCACAGCTGCTGAGACTAATTAAGTCTCAAAGAAAAGCTCAGCAAAAGCAGCAGTTTGCCCTGCCCCCGCACAGGTTAGGGCGTGGCCAGCTCAGTGCTATAGAAGCTGAGCTTAGGAAGACCAAGTCAGTCTGCCCTGGGCCAGTCCAGGAAGGAGTTTCCAAGGACTGGGCTCCTGAATACCAGCAGAGCAAGGAAATTGAAATGGTGGATGCAGCAACTATCCCTGAGGCAAACCAGACAGCCAGCACTGATGCCTTAGAGGCTATGGACACTTTCATGGAACCAGAGGAAATCTCCATGGATGAAAGTTAAGTTGGTTTGCCTTACTGTTTGTTTTCTTTGAATCTGTTGTTTTTGGGGTTTTTTTTGGCTGGCTGGAAGCACAAGTCTAGTGCTGGCAGTTTGAGCATTGCTAGGCTCACTGCTGAACTGAGCGCCTTATTTGTGGGACACTGTATGGAGTTGTTTTTGCATTCTCTTTTGCTTTTCTTTTTTTTTTTTGGACTGCTGGAATGAGACTCTGTTGATGAATGCGTGAGAGGGGTAGTAGTGGGGAGAATCCACAAGATCTTCTCGGGTTGGGATCATGAGGCCAGTTTTGGCAAGCTTGTTATAGTGGATTCGCTTACTCCCCTCCCCCACCAGCTTGTTAAAAGCCAGGCCTAATCAGCATGTTCTAATAGAACCTCAGAACTATATTGAAGAACCAGCATAAAGACTGGGTAGTTTTTGTAGCCTTATTTTGCACTTTTGGAGTGTGGGACTTGTATTACAGAGCTACAACAGGATTGTTTGAGGGGACTAATTTTTGCAAGTCTCCATTTTTTGTTAATGTTTTACTCTGAAGCTCAAAGCCTAACTTGGGGCAGTGTGCTATGGGAGAACTGTGTTATGAAATAAAATTGAACTCAATTTTTGAAAAGCTTTATTTTCCTGACAATCTTTATGTTGTTTTACTTATAAGAACCAGCAGGACCTTCAACTTCTTTTGAAGGCACGTTAAGGACGGTGTTTGCTGAGCCCTGGTCGGGAGCCAGTTGCAAAACCCGGCACCGGCAGGCTCACATAGGGCAGTAAAATAGACCTGCAATAGGACTGTGACCCACAGTAATGAATAGGCCCAGTAGGCATATGCCTAGGGCCCAAAATTGTCAGGGGGGCATGCTGAAGGAGGGAAAACAGCTGACTCACCTTGCCAATTATTTTTCCAAACGGCAACAGCCGGAGAGGGGGGCTGTTGCCATTTGGAAAAATAATTGGCAAGGTGAGTCGGCTGTTTTCCCTCCTTCAGCGTGCTCCCCTGACAACGGGGGCAACACAACATGCTCCCCCACCCCCCGGCATCAACATCAACATGACCAGCTCTGCTCCAGGAAGGTCCCGCGATGACTGCGTCTGCCAGTCCATCCCCCCTCTGACATCACTTACTTCTTCCAGAGTAGAGCCGCCTGACGCAGTTATCGCGGGACCTTCCTGGATACTGAACATGCCAGCGGCCCAGATTGGAGATGGGCGGGTCAAGCCATGTCTGGTTGCTGTAGAGATTTCCTGGGAGCAGCCACTTTTTTTTCACCGGAGCCCCGTACATCTCCCCTCCTGAATTGCACTGCCTTTTTAAGGCTTTTGGCATCCCATTTGTAAAATAACAGACGGCAGTGCATGCTGAGCGTGGACCAGCATGGAAATTCCTCATCTCCCTTATTCATGGTCTCCTCAGAGTTAGGTAAGGTAAAGTGGGGTGGGGTGGGGTGGGAGGTGAAACTGGAACAGGGGTTTCTCTTTTATATAAAGACCAGCACTGGACCACATTGAAACAGGTGCTGGTTTACATTTGGATTTTTAAATATGACTAGCCTTTTCAGGTATAGGAGTTATTTTCTTACCCAAATTGATTCACAATCTAGTTGGTCCTTAGTCTTTGGAAAATGTATGAACTTGAACCATTGTCGGAAAGAAAGTTAGTATGTAAAGTGGGATTCGAACCCTGGCCACCAACAGTTGAGTGTTCCTGATTGGATACTTGAATATACCCTGTATTGAGCAAACTCCTTCACTGTATCCAGGAAGGGGTGATTTTGAATTGTTTACTATTCTAGGTGTTTAGAAGAGTTGGATGCTATGTCTTCAGTGTGTTCTGATGGTCCAACCTGAATCTTTGAAGTGAAAGTCTCCAAGAACATTTTCTCCTGCAGTATCTTCAAAATTTGAGGCATTTTCCCTTTTCCTCTGCTCTCCAATATACTTTGTAGAGTGATGAGGTTTTGGGGAAATGTTTGTGCTTAGTAGTTAGAGGAAGGGATGACAGTTTATCATATCCTATCTCCTTTCCCTTCCCCTAGTGGTTAGTTGCTTTCTGTTATTAATGAATTTAAAACCAGATGTTTCAAGTTTCAAGTTTATTAGGATTTTATATACCGCCTATCAAGGTTATCTAAGCGGTTTTTACAATCAGGTACTCAAGCATTTTCCCTATCTGTCCCGGTGGGCTCACAATCTATCTAACGTACCTGTGACAGAGTGAGGCAGTTGAGAGGAGTTGCAAACTTGGTTATTAATATAGACTTATGTTTCAGATAGTATTACTGCTTTACAAAGCATTTGAACACTTTTACATACGTATGGAAAGGGTTCAGAGTTAAAGTCCTGAGCAATTAGTTGGGAAGGGAAGGAAGGGGGGGGGATTTGTTCAAAGATTTTTGGGGCTTGCAGAGAACTAAAACTGCACTGGTATGGTAATCTTTGTTGTTTTGCATTTTAAAATAAAATAAAATAAAAAATACAGGTGAAAATAAAGAAGTAAATAAGAAATAAGGTAAATGAATGAGGCAGGGGTGGGGCATGGGCGGGGCATAGCTAGGGGGCCCAGTGTACTTGTGCCTAGGGGCCCTCGATGAATTAATCCTGCCCTGGCTGCAGAGCAGGTAGACTGGAAACATCGGGGAAGGGCGGTATCACTCTTGCTCCTGGTACTTAAATATAAATCATCAGGATGGGATGGAGAGAATAGTATATCTGTTTATATTCAGAAGGGTTTATATTTGAGCACCATATATACTCAAATATAAACCAATAAAACCTTCCCCCTCCCAAAAGGAGGGAAAAAAATAATGACTCGAATATAAACAGAGATTAGAAACTTGGGAGATCCTGGTAAGCCAGTCTACAAAGAAAAGATATCCTTTACCATAAGTTAACACAATTATTTTAAACATTTATTTTAGGTTTAGAAATTTTATTGAACCATATAAAACAAAATACAAAAAAGACAATGTTGCACCTTAAAATAGCAAAAAGTCATAAAAGTACAACCAATCAATATAGAATAGTGGAAGTGGGTAAATAAATAACAATAAATAGATCATCTATTTATTATTATAAAAGTACAACCAACATAACACCATGGGTTTTACTTACAATGTACTGTCACTCTTCAGTACATGGCTAAATAATGCCTCCTAGAAAGAATATACGAACCTAACAAAATAATTCCTAAAGCATCCCCATACCACTACCCAAACCCCGACTTCCCTCCAGTCTACCCTCCCCACCCCCTTAAGGTATAAATCTCAAAATAGCAGTGTGGGCAGTGAAAACGCCAGTAATAGATGAAAATCCTAAAGTATCACAGGTTAGAACTTCTCACTCCAAGCAAGAAAGGGAGCCCAAATTTTCTGGAAGTGAGGGAGGCTATTTCTACGAAGGGCAGTTAATTTAGACATCAAAGAACATAAGAACAGCCTTACTGAGTCAGACCAATGGTACATCAAGCCCAGTAGCCCGTCCTCACGGTGGCCAATTCAGGTCACTAGTAACTGGCCAAAACCCAAAGAGTATCAACATTCCATGCTACCGATCCAGCGCAAGCAGCAGGTTGCCCCATGTCGTTCTCAATAACAATGGACTTTTCCTCCAAAAAATTGTCCAAACCTTTTCTTTTTTTTTAAAATCTCTTTATTGAGCAAATGGTGAATATTGTACAAAAAAGCACTCAGCAACAGCAAAGAAAAAATGTAAACATCAGAATGCCGTACAAACAAGATAAATATGATCAAGTACACAACAAAAGCAAAATACATAATACCAATTGCTCAGCATCAAAATTGTTTCAATGTTTTCCCCCCATACCCCCTGCCCAACCCATCCCAACCCCGAGTGGAGTACTTGAAAAGAAGGAAAAACTAGCATGCACCAAAAGTGATGTGAGTGTGTGGTTTACACTAGCAGCAAGAGAAACGAAAAGAAGAAGAAAAAAAAAAAAAGAGAACAGAGAGAGACAAAAAGAAGAAGAAGAAAGAAAGGATTAGGAAGGAAGAAGAAGAAGAAAGAGGAGTCCTGGCCCATACTATGAGTTAAGCAGTAGACTCCTCGATCTCTGAGGCAAGGCTGCCCAGTACGCCTCCCAAATCTCCTGGAACCGATCCCAGCCATGCAACATCCTGCCCGAAACCGCTCTGCGTTCCAGCAAAGCCATTTCAAAAAGAAACCGTTTCCATTGGACAACAAATGGAATAGCAGGTACCCGCCAAAACAGAAGGATCACCCGTTTAGCCATCAATAAAGCCTTGTGCACAAAAATACGTTGTCCCCCAGGCATATCTCCCAGTGTTCTCCCTAGCGTGTTTTAGCCGGGCGCTGCGCCCAGCTAATTTAGGTGAGTGCCCGGCTGTCATCTTGCAACCGCACCACCAGCATCAAAGCCGTGCTCCAATCCTCTTCCCTGTCCTTACTCCAGGGGTGTCCAACCCGCGGCCCGACAAGAAGTTTTGTGCGGCCCAGCTTCTCTCTCCCTCCGGCGAGTAGTTTTCTGGCCGGCTCCCTTCTACAGTCGACTGTGGATGGCGTCGGTTCCTCGCGCGCGATCTGTGGCTGTATCAGAAGCGTTCCCTCTGACGTCACGACGTCAGAGAGAAGGCTACCGAATCAGCCATGAATCACGCACGAGGAGCAGACGCCACCCACAGTCGACTGCAGAAGGGAGCCGGCCATAAAACTACCGCCAGAGGGAGAGCGAATCTGGGCCGCACAAAACTCCTTGTCGGGCCGCGGGTTGGACACCCCTGGAGTAGAGACAGGGAACAGGATTGGTGCGCGGCTTGCAAAAAAAAAAATGTGTCCCAAGAACCAAAGTGGCTGTAGGAGTCCTGAGACTCTGACTGGAGTTTCTGAATTATTAATTGGTGAAATTGGTGAGTATTTTGGGGTATTTCATATATGTGGTCTTGAATAAACTCAGAACTTTGTATAAGGGATTGAAACCTTCATATACAGTACAAAATGGGAACAGACCAAAATAACTTGACCCATTTCTTTAAATTTATTTCTAATTTCTGCACTGGCAGCTATGACTGTTTGAATGACAATCGCTCTATCCAAAAGGAAGAAGACTAAAAATTATTTCCAGAGAATAGTTCCTCATGTAGAGGGATAAAAGTTCATTGCACACAGCTGGTTGAAATGCCCAAAACCAGGAGCTCTAGAGTAGTGTTCTTCAACTGCCAGTCCGCAGAAATTTTCTGCTGGTTCACAGGGCCGGCACGTCCATCGGGACCTAGACAGCGTTCTTCAGCCGCCAGTCCACGGTGCGATCAACGCGGCGTCTTCGGGCCAGCTTCCTGAGTGCTGTAGTGCACAAAACCATGGGAAAAGGCTTCTCCACGCGGCCTGCGCTTGAACCGGAAGCCTTCTCTCTGACATCACAATGTTAGAGGGAAGGCTTCCAGATGAGGCGCGGGATGCATGGGAGGAGCTGCTGCCCACAGCTTTGTGCAATGCAGCACTCAGGGAGCCGGCCCGAAGATGCTGCATTAATCGCAAAGTGGACCGGTCCAAAGATAACACCGGGGGGGGGGGGGGGGGGGGGGCAGACCAGAAGGTAAGGCACATGGAGAGAGAGAGACAACAACGGTAGGGGAAATGCTTTTATTTTTTTTAATTTAGTGATTGATTTGTCTGTTCAGGAAGAAATGCATTTTTTCTTTTCCTCTGAAGTTGTACTGCTTGCAGAGCCTTGCATCTTAGGGTTTGTAAATATTAGTACTTTTAATTTTTGGTCCTGCATTTGCATGGGGTTATCTGTTTTATGGTAGGAATGAATGTTAAAAAGCATACGGTGTGCTTTGTGTATTTTAATTTTGTGGTTAAGCATTATGTGCTATTAATACAATTATATTGTGTGTTTATATGAAAAATGAATGGAACAAATGGTGTTACAATTAGTACTATTATGGGGGTGGGGTTTGGGGCAGAGATTGAGTGGAGATAGGCATGACTTATCCAAGTGTTCTTCAACTGCCGGTCCGTGGACTGGTGCCGGTCCACAAATAATTATTTTATTTCCGCCGGTCCATGGGTGTCAAAAGGTTGAGGAACACTGCTCTAGAGATACAGATCAATTGTAGATACATTTGATAACTCTTCAAAAGCATTCTAGAAATGGTCTAGTTCATCTTACCTGCATAATCCTGATACCCTGCACAGATTTTATAGCATTGGTGTGGAGGAAGAGGGAAAGAGATATTTGAAGGGAGAACTGTTGGGAAGAGAAAGGAAGAAATGGTGGACCTGGGGAAGGGAGGCAGGCAGGCAGGGGGAGAGAAGGGATGGGGTCAGTTGGGAAGAGAAAGGGAGAGAAGTTGGATCTTGGGATAGGAAGGAGGGAGAAATGTTAGGTATGTGGATGGAAGACAGAGATGCAGCATCTCTTTTTCCCCCCTCCATTCATTGTTCAGCATCAAAGGGGGAGGGAAGAAGAAAACAGAAAAGAGAGGGAGCAAAATGTTGGACCATGGAGATAGAGGAAGAGAGATGGAACCATGGGAGGGCAGGAGGGAAGAGAGCTGGGATAAGAAGATGCTAGGCAGGAGATGGAAAGAGAGGGACAGGGAGTTACAACCTGACCATTGGAGAGAGGGAGGGGGATTCTGAAAGTGGTGAGCCATGTGGATGAGGTCAAAAGGGAGATGACAAGATGAGTGAGAGAGGAATGAGTACAGTGGTAGAAATGTAGTAATGGGGAGTAGATAGAAGGAAATAGGAGGCTGGGAAAGGAGTGAGATGGGAAATGGGAGAGCTAGGGACTGAGAGAAGATGGAGAATTGAGAGGTAGCTGAACATTTATAAAGAAGAAGGGTGAGAAAGAAGGCAAGATTTGAGTGGACAGAGGCTAAAAAGAGAAAAAGTTAAGAAGGCTGAAAGGGAAAAATCAATACATTGGAGACAGGCATAAGGAAAGAATGGAACAGTATTGAGAGGAGAAAAACTGGACAGCAAACATTGGAAAGAGAATTGGTAGAAGATCGACACAAAGCAGAAAGAGAAACAAACATCCAGACAATAAGGTAGAAAAAATTGTTTTATTATGAATTAATTGGAATATGTTAGCTTTGGGATATGTGCATCACAATTATTTTTGTATTCAGTGGCATAGTCATATACAGCTGATTTGGAAGAGGGACTGGAGCCCAAAATTAGTGGAGGGGCACCAAAGTTTCTCCCTGCCTGAGTGCAATTTATAAATACTTGAGCTAGTGGAGATTCCCAAGCCCTGCCAACTGAAGACATCTTCCTCCAGTCTGGCAACTCAAAATATCCAAGCTTTGCAGCCAAAGGCAATATCCTCAAGCTGCCCCTGCTTTCATGCATACATGAAAACCAAGGGGGGGGGCAGGGAGGAGGCCCAAAAAAGCAGTAATATTTACCCTGATTAAACAATCCTCCACGTGCGCTGCTGACAGCTGATTCAGCATCCCCGCTCTGATGAGGCTCACCTCTGAAGAGGCTCACCACAGCTGTAATAGAAGTGAATGAGAGAACCAGGAACGCGCATCCCTGCTCATCAGAGTGGGGATGCGGAAGCCTGTGGCTGCTCCCACTGTCAGCGGTGTACGTGGAGGATCACTCAGTCGGTAAGAATTACTGCTTTTTTGGGTTCCTCTCCACAGTGTCCCTTTAATGAAGGTTTATTGTTAGATACGTACATCTTCTATATTAGTGATTGCAAATTTGGGACCTGCTCAGCCTTTTTTTTTGCTCTTCAGCTAGTGTTGGTGTTTGTGCGGCCCCAGAAAATTTTTTTGTCCAATGTGGCCCAGGGAAGCCAAAAGGTTGGACACCCCTACCCTACTCCTTCACCGTGAGCAGGGAGGGGTAACTTTCATAGCGTTCCAGGTCGTGGGCCAACCTTCTTCCCCACTCCTACTCCTTCACAGTAAGCAGGGAGGGTTAATTTGCATAGCATCAAATTTGCACCAACATATTTCCCCGTCCCGTCCCACCCGGCTATTTTTTCGTGCCACCCGGCTAGAAAAAATTTCTGGGGAGAACACTGCACAGTATGTAGATAGCAAATAAAGAAGTTTTTATGCAGAAACAAAAAATAGCTTTGAAAAAAGTTGAAACTATCTTAAACCAACTCTGTTCCACATGTTTGGCCTTGACATGGTCTAATCTAAGTGCAGTTTATTCTATATGCTAACCAATAGACAATGTTTTAAGTACAGCTTTACCATTATACTGAAACGCAGCAGTTGGAACTGGCCTGTGAAAAGAACACCAAGGAGAACAAAAAGAAAATACTTGCCGTTAAGAATGGATGTCTAGAATTCTGTAAGACACGATTTTCTGTAAGCGTGTGCGCTACCTCATCCTGCAAAACAAACATATCAATAAATTTATATACTACAAAAAAAATAAAAGCTGAAGTTAAAAATGTAAGGGAACTCCAGAGTGAGAGAGATCTTCACTAGCAAAAACCTTTCTGGGAAATCGCCTTTAAACACTTGTAGAAATGTAGGCTTAAAATCCTTTAACTTACCTATTTTAGTTTCACTACTCTGCTCACTTGGCAAAGAAGATTAAGAGACAGATTTAATATGCTAAGATAAAAACTATTACAGTTCTATAGGCTAGCATTTAAAGGGGGCTATTTTAAAGTTACTATTGTATCAGTATAAAGCACAGCTAATAGGCAAGGCAAGCCTCAGTTAAACTAATTCCCTCCCACCCACGCCTGATTTCTGATTTATAGGTCTGAACCAATTAGGAGGCTACAAATTTAAGTTAGGGCATCTCTATTAGCAGAAATTACTCTTAGAAATACAATAGTCTATTTAGATCCAAAAAGAGGAACCTATTAAGATTAAAAATACATAAAAACTAAATATTAATATAGCTCAACATAACTAGCAATCTCAGGGGACTTTAGTTTATATATTCCCACTCTTTTAGACAGCAGTCCAGCAGCGATATGAGGGCTCTCCAGTCTTTTGTGCTGTGTCGCATATCTGATTATCTCTCTCAGTGAAAGGTTGTAGTGTGTACTCTGGATCCATTCCATGAGTGCTAGGAGCACTTTGCGCACAATCTCTGGAGGCTACAATAACAGACTTGGAGGAGCTGAGGCAGACGGAGGTTTATAGATGAGATGTACAGGGACACAGTACAGAAGTCCCACCTCCAGTCTACCAACCTCTGTGCTGCCATGGAAGAGAAAGGTCTCCTGAAGGTAGAGCATCAACATGGAGACAAAGGAAGTGATTCTGAATAAAGGACACACCCTTCAAGGGATGCAATATCCTCTTACACCAAGGATGTCTCCAAGGGCTGCTGCCCAGAAGTGTAGGGTTAGGATAGCCATTGTAGTTGGAGATTCAATCATTAGGTATGTAGATAGCTGGATGGGTGGAAGACACAAGGATCGCTTGGTCACTTGCTTGCCTTCAAAAGTGGTGGACCTCATGCCATCACATAGATAAGATTTTATATAATACTGTGGAGGAGCCTGCTGTCTTGGTACACTTCGGTACCAATAGCATAGGACAGTGGTTCCCAACCTTGTCCTGGAGGACCACCAGCCAGTCAGGTTTTCAGGATAGCCCTAATGAATATGCATGAGAGAGATTTGCAAATAATGGAGTAACAGGCATGCAAATCTGCTCCATGTATATTCATTAGGGCTATCCTGAAAACCTGACTGGCTGATGGTCCTCCAGAACAGGGTTAGGGACCACTGGCATAGGAGAATGTGGGAGGGAGGTTTTGGAAACCAAATTTAGGCTCTTAAAAAGCTGAAATACAGAACCTCCAGGGTAACATTTTCAGAAGTACTCTCCATTCCAAGTGAAGGACCAAAGAGGCAGGCAGAGCTCCGGAGTCTCAATGCGTGGATGAAGCAATGGTGCAGAAAGAAGGGCTTTTGATTCATTAGGAGCTGGGCAACATTCTGGGGAAGAGGAAGCCTGTTTGTTTTGTTACAAAACAAAAGGCTCCACTTTAAAAAGTGGAACCAGGCTGCTGGAATCAACAATTATAAAGGAGAGCAAGCAGCTTTTAAACTAGAAACTGGGGAAATGCTGACAGTTGCTCAAAAGCACATGGTTCAGAACAGGATATCTTTAAAAGACAGCACCAAAACAGAGAAGACAGGGCATCCTGAGAGCAAGGTTGTAATAGAACTAAACTAAACTAAACCTTAGGCTTATATACTGCATCTTCTCTATAACAGTAGAGCTCGGCACAGTTTACTAGAAATTAGAAAGGAGAACAGATACAATATGGATTTGGAATAGTATGGAGAGGAGCAGAATTTACAACTTTGAAAATAGCCAAGTTTTCAGATGTTTTCAAAATGGTTGGAAAGAGCCCAGATCGCGCTGTTGAATAGGAAAATTATTCCACAGCTCAGTAATTTTGAAAAGTAGAGACTTCCTTAGTTTGCCAAAGTAGGTAACGCCTTTCAACGTAGGAAAGGACAATTTAAATTTTTGAGTAGATCTGGTAATGTCAGATCTTACATAATTCCAAGAGAGGGGAATTAAAGGAGGAAGGATGCCATGCAAGATATTAAATGTTAAGCGGGCACATTTAAAATAAACCCTGGAAATTATTGGAAGCCAATGAAGTTCTTGCAGGAGCGGAGAGACGTGATCAAATTTACTTTTTGCAAAGATCAGCCTAGCAACAGTATTCTGGATCAGTTGAAGTCTTTGAAAGCTTTTCTTGGTCAAGCTTAAATAGACCAAATTACAATAATCCAGCCTCGAAAGGATGATTGATTGAACAAGGACAGCAAAGTGTTGATGATGGAAACAGGATCTGACTTTCCTCAATATATGGAGACTAAAAAAACATTTTTTTTTTTTACCAGAGAATTAAGATGGTCATTGAATGAAAGTGTTGAATCTATAATGACACCCAGAACTTTACTTGAGAATTCAATCTGCAGTGATGATCCTGAAGGCAACAGAATGGATGAAGATAGCTGCTCTAATTTTGGGCCAAGCCGGACTTGTTCAGTTTCATTTATACAGTGTGGCCCGGATTCTGTATAGGATGCCCAGGAGGGGCGTCCTATTCAGAATCAGGTTTACACTAACCCCAATTCTGTAACCGACATCCATGTTACAGACGCCGGTTACAGAATCGGGTTAGAGTAGACGTGGCCGGTACACTTATCGTGGCAAGGGATCTTCCTGTCGCGATAAGTATAGCGGCCGCCTGTCCCCACCTCCCCATGATCGCTGGCAGGAGAGTGCTCAACCCCTCCAGCTGGATGATGCTCCCCGATCACCGGCAGGAAGGTGCTCAACCCCTCCTGCCGGAGAATGCCCCCACCACGATGCCCCCGATCATCAGCAGGAGGCTGCCCAACCCCTCCTGCTGGAAGGCCGCCCACCTGCACGATCACCGGCAGGAGGTGCCCAACCCCTCCTACCGGAGAACGTCCCCCCTACAGACCTCTCCCTCACTACCCCCCTCCCACTAACCTGCCTACAGCTGCCTAAAATCAGGACGCACTTTGCAGAATCTGGGCCTAAGGGCCCAAGACTGAAGTTTCGTTATACATTCTATTATATTCCCAATGAGGTTAGTGAGATTCGAGTCTATCTCAAAGAAAACAAAGATGTCATCTGCATATGTAAATAGTGTTTCGCAGTGGGATAAACGGAAAAGCTTCAAAGTAGTCACGTAGATGTTGAAAAGAATAGGTGATAAAGATGATCCCTGCAGGACGCCACATAAAGGCTTCCAAGAGGATTACATGGTGCCATTCATATTAACAGTACATGAGCGAGACTAGAATCAATACCTATCTCAGAAAGTTGGTAAATCAAAATATCATGGTGAATGACGTCGAAGGCCGCCGATAGATCGAATTGTAGTATAATTGCAAACTTATTGTGCGCTTGCAATTACTGAACCTTAGAGATTAGGTACTAAAATTAGGTCTGAATCCATGTTGGCAAGATTGAGACAACAGTTGACCAAGTGTCCTTAAATACAGAGCATATCAATTTCATCACTGTCAACTGCTGATCAAGTTGTAAATAGACAGTGTTGAAAATGTCTGTATGCAAATGCCAGGAGCATCTATAATAATAAAATGCTAGCTCGCGCATGCGCACTTGCGACGCGTGTTCCCTGATCCCTGTTCTGTCGCGCTGTGCCATCTTAATGTGCATGCGCGCATACTACGTCACCAGACACGCGTCGCAAGTGCGGGACCGCAGCCAGCCAACGATCGCCTCCACAGCGGAAGGACTGGACCCCAGCACTGGACATCCTGCTCTCCTGTCGGCTCCTCTCACGAGCCGCACCAGCGCCGGAGGTTTCCGATGCTGGCGGGGATCGAGAGGAGCCGCGGCGCACCTCAAGGGGCGGGAAGGGAAGCGCAAAAAAAAGTCCAGCTGATACTTTCTTCGCGGGCCCCAATCCAAACGCCGATTCAAGCAGCGTGTGCAGCACTCTCCACACGCTGCTTCGGGGCCTTCTACTGCCCTGATTTACTCTGCTGCGTCTCTGATGATGTCATCAGGGACGTGCCAGAGTAAATCAGGGCAGTACACGGCCCCGAAGCAGTGTGTGGAGAGTGCTCCACACGAAAAGTCACCGTGCCTCAGAGCAGCCTACGAGGTTCCTTACAGCCGGTAGGCTGTTTTAAAGAAGAGGAGCCGCATGCTGGACAGGGGGAGCAGGTAAGAGGGTCAGGGGGAGAAAGTAAGGAGTGCTGCTGGACAGGGGGAGCAGGGAAGAGGAACAGAGGAGCAGGTAAGAAATGCTGCTGGACAGGGGGAGCAGGGAAGAGGGTCAGGGGGAGAAAGTAAGGAGTGCTGCTGGACAGGGGGAGCAGGGAAGAGGAACAGGAGCAGAGAAGAAGTGCTGCTGGACAGGGGGAGCAGGGAAGAGGGTCAGGGGGGAGAAAGTAAGGAGTTCTTCCCTGCTCCTCTGTTCCTCTTCCCTGCTCCCCCTGTCCAGCAGAAGTGCTGCTGGACAGGGGGATCAGGGAAGAGGGTCAGGGGGGAGAAAGTAAGGAGTTCTGCTGGACAGGGGGAGCAGGGAAGAGGAACAGAGGAGCAGGGAAGAAGTGCTGCTGGACAGGGGGAGCAGGGAAGAGGAACAGAGGAGCAGGGAAGAAGGACAGGGGGAGCAGGGAAGAGGGTTGGGAGAGAAAGTAAGGAGTGCTGCTAGACAGGGGGAGCAGGGAAGAGGAACAGAGGAGCAGGTAAGAAGTGCTGCTGGACAGGGGGAGCAGGGAAAAGGGACGGGAGCAGGGAAGAAGTGCTGCTGGACAGGGGGAGCAGGTAAGGAGTGCTGCTGGACAGGGGGAGGTAAAAGGAAGGGAGAAGGCCTACTGCTGGACAGGTGGAACAGGCAAGGGGTGATGGTGGACAGCCGAGTAAAGAGAGAGACAGAAAGCGGCCAAGGAGAGAGAGAAAGAAAGAAAGACACACACATCTATTCTAGCACCTGGCTAAAGAGAGAAAAAGAAATAAAACCACACACACACATATATATTCTAGCACCTGTTAATGTAACGGGCTATAAAACTAGTTAGAATATATTGTACTAACTGAACAGAAGATATAATAGGTATCTCTGAGACCAGGGTACAAATTATGTTGTAGTGATAGGGTGGATCAAATTGGTGGAGGGGTAGCATTATACATTAAGGTGGGCATTAAATCAAAGACTTAAGAACTTAAGAATAGCCATACTAAGCTCTTTCGAGCAGGGATTGTCTCATTTGTAACCCTGTAAAACACTGTGTAATGTGTATGTCTAGTAAATAGTTGTAGTAGTAGTAGTAGTAGATTAATGGTCCATCTAGCCCAGTATCCTGTTTCTACAGAGGCCAGGTCACAAGTACCCAGCAGAAACCCATATTGTAGCAACATTCCATGCTACAGATACCAGAGCAAGCAGTGGCTTCCCCCGTGTCTATTTCAATAACAGACTATCAGGAACTTGTCAAAAACCTTTTTTTAAACCCATCTACGTTAACTGCTGGTACCAAGATTCAGAGCTCAACTATTCTTAGAGTGAAAAAATATTTCCTCCTATTGGTTTTAAAACGTATTTTCTTGTAACTTCATTGAGTGTCCCCTAGTCTCTGCAATTTTTGTTAAGAGTAAAAGAAAAAAAAGATTCATTTCTACATGTTCTACACCATTCAGGATTTTGTAGACTTCAATCGTATCTCCCCCTCGGATGTCTTTTCCAAGCTGAAAAGGCCTACCCGCGTTAGCCTTTCATAGTAACACAGTAAATGACAGCAGATAAAAGACCTGAACAGTTCATCCAGTCTGCCCTATAATTACATGCATTACAATTTCACGATCAAAATGTTTTTCTTTGTTATTTCTGAGCCATAGACCTTAGAAGTATGCCCAGTAGTGCTGCCCGATTCACATCGATTCACCGATTCACTTTGGGTGAATCAATTCGAATCGATTTAACACAACAAAAAATCAGCTTCCCGATTCGACTGATCCTCCCCCTCACCCCCTAAAGCAGGAGCAGCAGCGCTGCTTTTGCTGGCCGGCCGCTGCCGCACCTGCTTTAGAGGGCGAGGGGGGAGTCAGTCGGGAAGTGCTGCTATCCGGCTTCCCCCCCCTTAGCGTCCGTTTCCCTCCCCTGGCGTTTGACTTCCCACCCCTGGCCTCCCGCTTCCCCCCCAGGCCTCCCCGCACCGTTTACTGTTGAGGAACAGCCTGCAGATAAGATCGCAATGCTAGCGATCTTTCCACTGCTTTGGAGCTGTTTCCTCCGTGATCCTGCCTCTTGACATCAGAGGAGGGGCAGGACTGTGGCAGAGGAAACAGCTCCGAAGCAGTGCAAAGATTGCTAGCATCATGATCTTATCTGCAGTCTGTTCCTCAACGGTAAACAATGCGAGGAGGCCAGGGGGGAAGCCGGCTACCTGTGGGAGGCCAGGGGGAATATGCATGCTTCCGAGGGGGGGTGAGCAGTCCTTCGGGGTGGGACAGGCATTCAGGGGGGACAGGCAGGCAGGCCTTCTGAGGTGGGATGCAGGCCTTCAAGAGGGGTACAGGCCTTCAAAGGGGGGGGAAGACAGGCCTTCAAAGGGGGGGGAAGACAGGCCTTCAAAGGGGGGGGGAAGATAGGCCTTCAAAGGGGGAGAAAGACAGGCCTTCAAAGGGGGGGGGGGAAAGACAGGCCTTCAAGGGGGGGACAAGCTTTCAGGGATGGTGGCACAGGCCTTCAGGGGAGGGGGGGCCCTGGTGTAGAAGTACACAGAGGGAGGGAAGGAGGGTTCAAAAAGACATGTATATGCCGTACTTTGGGGGGGGAAGAAATAATGGGTCTAAAAATAGAGGAGAGGGAGAGAGATGACACAAGGGATGGTGTGGAGGGTGGTAGAGATACTGGATAGGAGGGTAGTTGGGAAGAGAAAGGGAGAGATGGTGGACCCTGGGGTGGTGGGGAAGGAGGGAGAGATGCTGGATGAAAGGGTAGTTGAGAAAAGGTGAATCTGTGGATGGAGACGAAAAAAAGGAAAGATGCCAGATCTCCAGGGGAGGGAAGGGAAATGGAAGGGGAGGACAGAGATGGCAGATGGATGGTTACACGGAGAAAGAAGAAAGTAGGAAACCCTGGCAAGCAAGTTATCAGAAAACAACCAGAGCCTGGAACCAACAAGATTTGAATATTGACCAGACAATAAAAGGTAGAAAAAATAATTTTATTTTCTGTTTTGTGATTATAATATGTTAGATTTGAAAAGTATATCCTGCCAGAGCTGGTGTTAGACTGCAAACGTGAGCTAGGATTTAACAGAGAGAGGAAAAGTCATCTTTGTTTAGACCACAGCGCCAGTGTGGTTAGGAGAAGCCAAAGGGGGTGAAGAGGCTATAAAATAAACCCACCAGGATGTTTGGAAAAAACACCCAATTGGGCAAGAAAATCGAATTGAAAAACCAATTCAACAGGCTGAATCGAATCAAAATTTTTTTCCTGAATCGGGCAACACTAATGCCCAGTACAGTCCTTGAATTTCAACTACTGGAGTTGCCATCAAAGCTCGCTCCAGCCTATCCAAACTATCTCACTGTTTGCAGGATTCAGACCGTGAAAGTCTGCCCAGTACTGTTCTCCTGTTCCAAACTGCTGGGGCTTCCGTTGAAACTCTCCCAAGCCCATACTAAACTGAATTGCCATATATGGACACAGATCCTGCAAGTCTGCCCAGCACGGGCCATAGTTTTTCAGTTATACCATTCATATTCTAATCAGCGATCCTCTGTTCATCCCACATTTTTTTTTAATTCCGTCACTGCTTTCCTCTTCACCACCTTCCTAGGGAGGGTATTCCAGGCATCCACCACCCTCCTTGTGGAAAAATAATTTCCTAATAATACTCCTGTCTACCACTCCGCAACTTCAAATTCACCGTATATATGCAAATATAAATCGAGATTTTGGGGCCAAAAAAATGGCCCAAAAAAGGGGATGTTTATATTAAAGGCTCTACAGCTTTGCACAGCCCCGCCCCCCTCCCAGATCCACTGCAGGTTTCCCACAGGCCTACCTTAAGCTCTGGTAGTCTTAGCAGTGAAGTCAGGACAGGAGGGGTCCCTCCCACATCCTGTTCCAGCCAGCTCTGCTCCATCCTGCCTACCTTCCACCCACTGGACCTATTCATAGCCTACATTTTACACCTGGTGGTGAACTGGGGCAGGAGCGATGCTCCTATGCTCCTGCCCTGTGCAGACTCGCTGTTCAAAATGGCTACCGCAAGTTCCTGTGACAACTTTATGAGACTGCAAAAACAGTGAGATTGCCACGGGAACGCACAACAGCCATTTTGAACATCGAGTCTGCACGGTGCAGGAGCTTAAGAGCATCGCTCTTGCCCCAGTTCACCTCTGGATCACCAGGGCGTAAGTTGTAGGCTGTGGATGGGTCCGGGGAGAGCGGAATAGAGCTGGCCAGGATAGGATGTGGGAGGGAACCCCTCCTATTCCAGCTCACAGCTAGACCACCAGGGCTTAAGGCAGGTCAGTGGGAGGCTGGGGCAGGACAGGACACTTCATGGATTTTTTTTTGGGGGGAGGGGTGGAGAGAAAGGAGAAAGAGCATCATTATACTTGGCTATAAACCCTTGGTTTATATTCAAGTCAACCTTTTTTCCTTTTTTGGGAGCAAAAATGATACCTCGGTTTATATTTGAATGCTCTGTAGTTTTACCAATTTCCCTTCTCTGGAAAAGATTTGGTTCTATATTAATACCTTCAAGTATTTAAATGTCTATCATCACCCCTGTCCCTCTTCTCCTCTAAAGTATACATGTTGAGGTCATCCAGTCACTTCTTGTACATCTTTTGGCACAAATCCCCTACCATTTTTGTCACCTTCCTCTGGACCGCTTCAAGTCTTCTTATATCTTTAGCATCTGGTAGCTAACTTGGATTAGTCTTTCCAATGTGCATCATTTTGCATTTGTCCACATTAAATTTCATCTGCCATTTGGATGCCCAGTCATCCAATTTCCTAAGGTTTTCCTGCTATTTTTCACAGTCTACAAGTGTTTTAATAACTTTGACTAGTTAAGTGTCATCTGCAAATTTTACTAGATCATGTATAAAATGTCAAATAGCACTGGTCCCAGTACACATCCTTGCCGCACTTCACTATTCACCCTCCATTGAGAAAAATGGACATTTAATTCTACACTCTGTTTTCTGTGCAATAGCTAATTCCTAATCTAATAATAATAATAATAATAGCAGCTTATATCAGCACACTTCTTCCTATCCCATGACTCTAGTTTTCTCAGGCATTTCTCAAGAGGAACTTTGTCGAGATGAGAGCTTCTGAAAGTGTAAATGCACTACATCCACCAGCTCTCCTTTATCCATATGTTTATTCGGTTCATAGACAGTGGAGCACAAGACATCAGCGTGCTGACAATCCAGCGCCGACAATTTGGCGCAAGACAGAAGCGCGCAGGGGAAAAAGTAATTTTTAAAGAGCTCTGACGGGGGTTGGGATGGCAACCCCCCCACTTTATTGGTTAGTGTTTGCGCTGTTGGAGTGGGGTTTGGGGGGGTTGGAAACATCCATTATAGCGAAAACTGAACTTTTTCTGATTTTTTTCAGGAAAAGTTCCGTTTTCTCTATAATGTGGGGGGTTTCACCCCCACACCCCTCCGCAATGGCAGCGCGAACACTAACCAATAAAGTGGGGGGTTGCCACCCCAAACCCCCAGTTGGAGCTCTTTAAAAATTATTTTTTCCCCCGCGCGCTTCTGTCTTCAGCACTGGATTGTCGGTGCGCGATTATCCTGTCACCGTTTATTCACACTTTCAAAGAAATGCGGCAAATTGGTGAGGTAAGACCTCCCTTAGCTGAACTCATGCTGACACTTTTCCATTAAACCATGTTTGTCTATGTGTTCCACGCCTTTTTTTTTTTTTTTATAGTTTCCACTATTTTGCCCAGCACTGAAGTCAGGCTTACTGGTCTGTTATTTCCTGGATCACCTCTAGAACCTTTTTTAAAAAAAAATAAAAAAATTTGCGTTACATTGGCAACCCTCCAATCCTCAGGTACTACATACAATTTTAGCGATATTGATCTGAATCTGTAACCCAACAGCAGATGAGCAATTTCATATTTGAGTTCTTTAGCCCGTTTAAAGACCTCAGCAGTGCAGACTGTGTATAGATTTCATTCACAGGTTCATTAGCACCAGAATCTTCATCGGTCTATTTTTTATAATTTTTTCATTCTTTAATTTTAGTCTAATTTTCAATAACTTTATAGTTTATTCCAATACTCATAGCAGGGGATCTTCATCCAACAAAGGCTATGTTTCGCCCAGGGTGCTTTATCAAGATATTTCTCCTTAGTTATGCTAGTTCCATCAATGCTATACCGTCAAGTTCCTCAGCAAGACATGCAGCAAGAGACTCTATACTGAAATTGTCCACAAGGCGGACTCGCGAGAACTGACGGCAGGCATTGAGGAAGAAATGCGGGGCCAGGCTGGATGCAAAAAAGATTGCCGTCAGTACTTGAGAGAGTCCAAAGGAGAGCAACGAAACTGGTAAGAGGGCTGGAATACTGCCCATACGCCGAGAGGTTGGATAGGCTGGGGCTCTTCTCTCTGGAAAAAAGGAGGCTCAGGGGAGATATGATAGAGACCTTCAAGATCATGAGGGGCATAGAGAGGGTGGATAGGGACAGATTCTTCAGGCTGAAGGGGACAACAGGTACGAGGGGGCATTCGGAGAAACTGAAGGGAGATAGGTTCAAAACAAATGCAAGGAAGTTTTTTTTCACACAAAGGGTCGTGGACACTTGGAATGCGCTACCGGAGGAAGTGATCAGGCAGAGTACGGTACAGGGATTCAAACAGGGATTGGACGGATTTCTGAGGGATAAAGGGATTGTGGGATACTGAGAGAGGTGCTGGGATGTAACACAAGTATAGAAAGCTAACCAGGTAATAAGTATAGAAACCCAATCAGGTCGTGCATGTGCAAGACCGGAGGGTTAGGACTTCGATGGGAAGATAGGACTTCAATGAGAAACCAAGGTGGCAAGGGAGCCCCTTCTGGTGATTCAGACAGGTCGTGACCTGTTTGGGCCGCCGCGGGAGCGGACTGCTGGGCAGGATGGACCTATGGTCTGACCCGGCGGAGGCACTGCTTATGTTCTTATGTTCTTAAAACATTAAGTGGAGTGGAACACGTAGGCGTGAATATCTTGTATACTCACAAAGACTAGGTAACATGCAATGAAAGCTACTAAGTAGTAAATTTAAAACAAACTAGAAAAGTTTTTTCTTCACAGTTAATGTGTAATTAAACTATGGAATCTGCTGTCAGAAAATGTGATGAAAACAGCTTACCAGGATTTTAAAAAAGACTTGGATAATTTATTTTTTTAAATTTAATTTTTATTCAATTATATATATATATATATTACATATCTAACATGAAACATAATCAAAAGAAGAAAAATAATAATAGCTTAGATTCTTCCTTAGACCCCCAAAATATTAGAGGGGTAGTGTCTAGAAATTAAAGAGAGAATAAAAGTATATTTTAACTTTAAAAAGGTTTAAATGGCTTTTTATCCCTCAGTATTTTATTCTGTGCTTCTAACCACTCCACTGGATAAATTCTTAATGTTCAAAAAAGATCATAGGTGTTCGGGCTGGAAAAAAACGTACTTTAAACCCAAATATTTAATGACATACTTACAAAGGTATGCCAACAAGAATGAGGCATCTAATTTCTTTGTTTGTTCCCACATTAGAAGAAATTATTTACGTCTTGTTTGAGTGGATTTTGTTACATCTGGGTATATCTATACTCACTGACCACAAAAAGGAGAACCACATTTAAAAAAAAATATAATCTCATTACAGAGGAACGATCCTGTTTAAAAACAAAATTAACCAGTAGAGTAGCTCTCTCCTTAATATCAGACATCGAGTCTTCAAGAATTTCTGTAAGGTTATATAAATCACCTTCAGGGGGAACAACTTGATTCATAGAACACCACCTGTTGCCACACTTTTAAAAGGTAGCTAATACACTTTGTTTAAAGGCGGAATTAGTTCCGAAGAAAAATTCAAAATTTCAACCAAATTTTTTTTTACTTCAATAGGAGTCATTGATTGAATTTTAGGACAATTTAGAACTCTAAGATTAAGGCATCTGTTGTAATTCTCAATTTGCTCAATTTTTCATGAGATAAAATTCTGGTCTTTAATGATGGTAGAAACAGAGACCTTTAATAAAGATGATTCCTTTTCAATCCTGTTTAACTTTTTCCTTATTTAAGGAGAAAGTGTCTACTTTTACAACTAGTACCTGCGCCATTTTTTCTACTGTCTCATCCACTTCTGTATGGCCATCAGAAGGGTTTCCAGTGTAGCTGCTGTCCCTGGTGCCAGGTTTCCAGCTCCCTCGGCATTCTTCAGGCTCTGCTGACCTCCAGTGGCTAAAGCTCCACCCAAACTCAGCTCCAGAGTTTCCTCCTCATCTCTCCGGGGGCTAACGTCTCCACTCCGCGCCTCTGCTGGACATAGAGGCATGGAGATCGTTGGGAGAGACGGAGAAACATCTGAGCCTAAAGAGTCAAGCACTCCCTCACTCAGCTCCATCGCAGCAGTCATCCCCCGCAGGGCATCCCAAGGGCTGGAGAGAGTTCGGCACTCAAGCAACTGCTGGACCACTGGTTGTATTAGGGAAGAGGTAAGGGCTGTCCCCTTTCTTTTAGAATGCAGCATATTATTCAAATGGTAAAACTTCCAGCATGAAGAAAAACAGTAAGAAAATGTAATAACGCTGTGAACTTTCTCACACGCTGTTCTCCATTTTGACCCCTTCTCCCCTCCCCACACACTGACTTGGATAATTTCTTGAAAAAGTAAAGAAACCATTTTTAAGATGGACTTGGGAAAATCCACAATTTATTTTTAGGATAAGCAGCATAAAATCTGTTTTACTCTTCAAATCTTACCAGATACTTGTGAACTGTATCACCTACTGTTGGAAACACGGTAATGGCTTGATGGACCTTTAGTCCCAGTATGGCAACTCTTATGTTATGTTCTTAAATATTCTTATGTTATGTTATTAAATATTCTGTTTCTCTGTGGTTCAGAAATGTTTCTATCGACTGCATGATACGTTCTCTTGCCAAGTTACTTGGCCAGTCTTCACTTAACACCCTTGTTCATTCATTGGTTATCTCATGTGTAGATTACAGTAATGCGCTATATAAAGGTATCACCAAGAAAGAAATAAGGTGTCTTCAAATTGTACAAAACACAGCCATAAAAATCATTTTTAATGCTCGCAAATATGACCATGTCACTCCTCTTCTGGTTAAAGCTCACTGGCTGCCCACTGAATATTGAATTACTTACAAGATTATGTTGTTGACATTTAAAACTAAGATCGCACGCCAGCCAGAATTTATTAACAGGCTCCTGATCCCTCTTTCTTCTCATTGTTCCCTCCGTTCTTCTAACCAAAATCTACTTCACTAAGGCACATCAATACCATGAGAACCAGCATCTTCTCTGTTTTGGCCCCCTCACTTTGGAATTCTGCCCCAAGCCAGTTAAAGAGATCATGGCCCTAGATAGCACAGTTACTTACCGTAACAGGTGTTATCCAGGGACAGCAGGCAGATATTCTTAACGCATGGGTGACGTCACCAACGGAGCCCCGATACGGACACTTTTAACTAGAAAGTTCTAGTTGGCCGCACCGCGCATGCGCGAGTGCCTTCCCGCCCGACGGAGGAGTTAAGATAAGCCAGCTAAGAAGCCAACCCGGGGAGGAGGGTAGGACATAAGAATATCTGCCTGCTGTCCCTGGATAACACCTGTTACGGTAAGTAACTGTGCTTTATCCCAGGACTAGCAGGCAGCATATTCTTAACGCATGGGTGACCTCCAAGCTAACAGAGAGGGAGGAGGGATGGTTGGCCATTAGGAAAATAAATTATGTAACACAGATTGGCCGAAGTGTCCATCCCGTCTGGAGAAGGTATCCAGACAGTAGTGAGTAGTGAACGTGTGAACTGAGGACCAAGTAGCAGCCTTGCAGATTTCCTCGATGTTTTCGAGGGGCTCCCGGTACCATGAGAGGGTTTTCCCAATTTTTGTAAAAGGTTTCCCTTAAGATGTCATGGACGGGTAACTTCAAAAACTCTTTGGGGGGTTGTTCGAAGTCTAAGGCGTCGAGGAAAGTCTGGGACTTCTTAGAGTCGGATTCCAATGGGATAGAAAGAGCCGCCGACATCTCCCGTAGAAATTTGGTGAATGAGGGCTGTTCAGGTTTGGAACCGGTATCGACCATCGAGGGTTCCTCGTCCGTTGATGAAGCCTCATCATCGGTACCGGGAGGGAATTCTTCCCATAAGTCCGGGTCCCTGACGTCGGTGTGTGCAGGACGGGACGGTGGTGTGGATGGCTCAGTGTGGCGAGTCTTAGAGAGAGATTTGCCAGAGCGCATCGAGGCGGTACCGGGGGAGGAAGATCGGTGCCGGTGCCGGTCTCGGGGGGACCGGTGTCGGTCTTGATGTCGGGGAGGGTCGGCATCAGAGCGTGGTTGCACGGGAGGATTGAGTGGTTCAGCCGCGAGCACCGGCATGGACGTGTTCAACGGTACCGATGGGGTCGACACCGGTGGTATGGTGCGAGGCTCGGGCTGGTCCGCTACCGGAAGGAGTGGGGCCAACATTGCTGGCAACAGGCGTTGGAGTTGCTGCTGTAGTTGCTCCTGCAATTGGCTTTGGAGTATGGCCGCAATGTAGTCGTCCAGAGGAGGCACCGGTACCGCTTTTTTCTTTTTCGGTACCATAGGTGCCGCTCCATGCCCCGGCGATGAGGAGGCCGATGACGAGGCACTCACCGAAATCGGGGCGGAGCGTTTGCGGGGTCGGCGTGATGCCGGGAGGACCGGCGTTGCCGCTGTGGCAGGAGGGCGCTCAAGGGAAGTGGAAGGCTTCTTAGCTGGCTTACCTGGTGCTAGCGACCCCAAGGAAGGATCAGGCGTCGAAGTAGTCAGTGCCATGGACAGCGCAGCCAATTCCATGGCAGATCCGGTACCGAAAAGTATATTCTGTTGGATCTGTCTATTTTTTAATGTACGTTTTTTCAGAGTAGCACAGCGGGTGCAGGTGTCAGCCCGATGCTCTGGACCCAGGCACTGTAGGCACCAATTGTGCGGGTCAGTGAGAGAGATCGGGTGTGCACACCGCTGGCACTTCTTAAAGCCCGGCTGAGGGGGCATGAAGGGAAACACGGCCTCTGCAAAATCAAAACCGGAGGCCTGTATGGTGGCAACAGGCCCCGCCGGGGCCGGCCTGAAAAATAAAGAAAAAAGCAAAGTTGTTGTTTTTTTTTTTTTTTTAAACGGAAAAGAAACCCGAAGGTAAAAAGAACAAAAAAGCAGAAAATTTCGCGAGCGGGAAGGCAAAAATTAGATTTTTCAACAGCCGTTGAAAACACATGCGTCTTCTTCGCTCCGCGGAAACGAAGAAACTGGGAACCACGCACTCCTCCGTCGGATGGGAAGGCACTCGCGCATGCGCGGTGCGGCCAACTAGAACTTTCTAGTTAAAAGTGTCCGTACCGGGGCTCCGTCGGTGACGTCACCCATGCGTTAAGAATATGCTGCCTGCTTGTCCTGGGATAAAAATTTAAATCCAATTTAAAAACATTTCTTTTCAAAGATGGGTTTGAATCATGATCTTCCTTTTAATCTAATCTTCCATTTGTGTGTTGCACAAACCTGTGCAGGCTCTAGGCGACTTACAGTGAAAGGAGAGAGAGAGGGGAAAAGGCAAGGGAGGATAGAAGGAAAGTCTTGAGAGAGGGGCATAAAGATTTAATTGTCGAAGATAAAAGTTTTCAGCTTTTAAGGATGTTTTAAGTCTACGGTGGTCCAGCCTCTCTGGCTGAGCTCATCATTCCCCCCACCTTTTTCCGTTCTTTGTTCTTTTCTGTCCAAATATTGTAGTTCCTCCCTGTCTCCTTTTGTTCTAGTTTGTCACTGTCTGTCTGTCGATATTCTGTTCCTCTGTCTATTGCTTTTGATGTTTTGTTGTCCCCCTTTTTAAATAAATATTAACTTTGTTAAACTGCTTTGATTTCTGATAAGGCAGTATATCAAATTTTAATAAACATGAAACTTACTTTTGCAACAATAACTTCTTTCTTCAAGATTTTCATAGCATAGTAGCGTCCAGTTGCTTTTTCTTTAACTAGAATTACTTTGCCAAAGGTACCTTTCCCCAGCAGCTTAAGATATTCAAACTCATTCATAGTCTTTAGAAGAAAAAAATAAACCAGTATTACTGCAAAACTTCAAGACAATACTATACAACATGAAATGTTAAGAAATGTACAAAAAAATGTTATACAGCATACTTGTCTTGAAAGACACTCCATATAATTAAACCAAGCAAAACCCCTAGGACAGCAACTGTTCTCTTAATAAAGTTGGAATGTCCTTGTGACAAGTGCTTAGCTAGAATCTACTGTAAACAGAACACAGTATTATATGTGGGCATTAACCTATGACATTTCTTCTACATAAATTTTCAGACTACTAGGAATGATTACACAATGACCTATAATTATAAAAATGAAAGACTCTTTCCCTTTTTAAAAAAAGATTTCAAGCAGCATACTTCATTATGAAAGTTGAACTAAGAATAGTCCCTGCTTCCTAAACTTTTCTCCAACATATCCCCATTTTAACAGCTAAATATTCATGTGACCCCCCCCCAGAAAGTAAACAAAGCAAATTCATTTTGTCTCAAATATTATGATAATTACAAATCTATGGTTTTATATTTTGTTTTCCCTACGTAATCTTATGCATGTCTGGCACAAGTACCGAGTGCAACACAGTTTAAAGCTCCTTCTATGAGTACAGTATAAGCAGCTATGGATAGATTGGTTTCTACAAGTGAAAGGTGAAATTTGTTCTTACCTACTAATTTCCTTTCCTTGAAATCCACTAGACCAGTCCAGAGGAGTACATTATACCCCTCAACCATCAGATGGAGGCAAAAAACAGCCAATGGCATCAACAAAATAAGGAATGGAACAGCCCTGGAATTTGCCAATATACTATAAAGCAGATTATAGAGCTTCCAGCCTCGTCAGGACTACACAACTCCTTCCCAGGAGACATGCTTCGAAAGGCACAGGAGATTCCCATTGTCACTAAGTCAGTGCTTCTCAACCTGGTCTTTGGGACACACCCAGCCAGTCAGGTTTTCAAGATTGGTCTAGCAAAACTCAGGAAAAGGAAAATTAGCAAAATTAATTTCACTTTTTATATTCTGCCTGACCAGTCCAGACAAATGGGCCGTAACAAAAGCTTTAAGTACCCTAGGTAGGAAAATGACTAGGCTCTAGTACACATTGTCCTATCAAGGTGGCAATCTGACCTCAACCACCACAGCCAAAATTCAACACAGAAGCAGAGACATCAGAAGGCATACTGCTTTTAGGCATAAGCTACCACTCTGGGACTTACTGTCAAAGGAGCATTCACATGCCTAGCCCCTTAAGTGAACCAAGACAGCCACAGCCCTAAGACTCTCTTCTTCCTCCAGGTTAACAAGCCAAGCCAGCCTAACTGGCCCTGCCTCAATCCCCCATTGACTACCAAGTGGAGCAGTAAGATAACTGAGTAAGATGACCAGCCTTGGCATAAGCTTACTGGAACCACCATGAGGGTTGAGCATGGCACTCTAAATAGGACTCCAAAACCCCAGAATCATTGGGCAGATAAATCTAAATCAAACCATGAATCTACACTAAAGAGGCCTGACAGCGAAAATACTGCTAAGTATGTGGTGCTTTCATCACCACCACTAACACCCAGCTGCCATGGAAGCAAGGATTAAGGATAGGGCAGTACTCAAGTAATCAAGGAAGGATGTAGAGGGTCGTTGTTATAACAGATATTTAGAGGAACGTTTCAACACACCACATACTGCTTTCTTGACGTCTTTTTTGACAGAGCTCTAATCAGCCAATTGCCCAAGTATGGATGCACCTGGATCCCTGACTTGTGCAGGTTCACTGCTACAATGACCCATCACCTTGGTATAGGTGTGAGTTGTTATTGCCAGACTGAATGGTAGCACTGAGAAATGGAAATTGTCAGCCCCAGCATTGCTAGCAATCAGCATTTTCGGTTAGCCTAACCAATGTCAGCAAAGGCCTATGGGAGATCATATCATTCATGTCTGACCTTAGAGAATGTCATTGCAGACAACCTTAATTCAATCAATGATTAAAGGACCTGGCAGTAAAAAGGTGATAAAGACAGCTAAAAGGTGTTAAGAAGATGTGTTAATGTCTGGCGCTTAAGATATACAATGGGTTCAGGTGCACATTGTCAGAGGCATACTGGAAATTACATTTGACTCCAGTTTATTCTTCTCCAGTCTAGCACACCTCACTCACCTTCCTGGTCAGTGAAACTAACTATTGTTTCAGAAAGTTTACTAAGGATGGGGATACTTAACTTCAATAGATTCTATTGAAGTTCAATAGATTCTATTTGTTATAAAAAGCCCCCTCTCAACCCCCCTTCTCTTGCTCTATCTCTGGAACATCACCCCCCCAGACACACCCTCCTTTTTCTCTCTACTTCTCTCTCTACCTCTCTGTCCTCACAGCACCTATTCTCTCATTCACAAGACCACAAAAGCAGTCTCTCTCTCATTAATTGTAATGCTTAATTGTAACTTTTATGAATCTTGCTTTCTCTGTACAATATATCTATTCTTTATGCAAACACTGTTAGTGGTCTTTCTCAGTGATTTTACTCCCTAATGAAATTTCTGTGAAGGAACTGAACTCGGACCTGGTGGATTGTAAGGCCACCTCACATAACCCCTCCAACCTTACATTTTTTTTTTTTTGGGGGGGGGGGTCCAACCTTACATTTTGGGGGCTCGTCTCAGTCCTTCCTGACGATTTTAACTGGGTAAGTAGAATTCAATTTTTTTTTCCTTGTATGGAACAGGCAGGATATTTTCTTGTATGCACTGTGAAATAGGATTATTGGCTGCATAAGACAAGGTGAGAGATGGTATTTTCCACTCAAAAGGCCTTGTGCAGTATAGACAGAGTGAGATAGAAATTGAAAGACCTTGGGAAACCCTTAGACTGGATGACATAGTTGTGAAAAGTTCCAGTAATATTTTGGGTTTTATATTTGGTGAGATTTTACTATCAAAAGTCTTTGTAGTTTTACCTGTTTGCATTTTTATGCTTTGCTATTATAGGCTTGCTAGAGTGTGTTGCATGTAAGAATATTTGAGCTGCTCTGAAGAAAAGCATGGTCTGAAGTTAAAACAGTCACTCCATTAAGACACGCCACATCTGTACTAATAACTTTTACTTTTTTTTACCTTGTGCTTTTAATTCTATTTCTTGTCAGTCTCTGCCCTGGTGAAAGGCCCAATGCACATTGGACTGGAATTAGCAGCTGACATCTCTCCTCTTCTAACAAACTTCTTATATTTTTTCCTCCTAAACTTCTGCCTGTAAATTTCAGGTAGTAACCAGTGTGGGCATAAGTGTATTTTTTATGCCAGTGACTCTTGCCTAATATGCTTTACCTCATTTTTTTCTACCTATTAACTAAAGTCTCTCTCCTTCATAAGTGGGAACATTTCAGTCTCAAAGGCTACACACAGACAGGGACATTTAGAAGGCCATATAAATATATGAGCAAGGCCCACGAACCAAGGCAGACTTCTGCAGCCTCAAATATGAACCCTTTTGATTTTCAAGAACTCACAGATATTGTACAGAAATATTTTGACAAGAAGGGCAGGGTCCTTATGAGGGTAATTTTCCAAAACACACATGGTACAATATTCAGAAACAAATGGTTAATCATTCTCAGGAGTTTAGAAAGAAAACAAATAAACAAAAGTGCCTTTTCATTCAAGGCCTATGTAGGGGAATTATTAGTATCAGACAAGAAAATACTGACTTGAACACTCAGTGCCATCAGTTGTCCAAAGACTTAGATGAGGCACAAATTAATATATCCATGCTAAGAATCCAAATTGTTTAAACTACAAATTCCTTTTTAGCTGTAAATGAACAATTAGAAGAGGCTAAGGCAGAATTAAAGTATTTAAAGTCAAAATGTGCCTCACAGGGACAGGTTAATGCTGTCTCCTCACAGATTTTGCCTTCCGCACCACTGACACTTTCACCCTATAATCCATGTAGTCAATTTATAGAGAAACAGAACAGTTTTTGTAGCAGACCAGCAAAAAGATAAAATAGCTACAGACGTAGAACAGGAGGAAGAACCGATAAACGAAGATAAGGAAAATTCACTGCCATGCCAGAGCAATACCAATAGTGCCCCTATAAGTGACCCAGCCCAGTAACAGTAATGCTGCAGGGACATATGAAAGATAGTGACATTGAAAGAATAGTTGAGAAAGTGGGCCCTATGCCTTTTAACACAAATGAATGGTGCAAATGGGCTACTGACATACTGATTCACCGGGGTCTAGGGAAATACAAAAGGAACAATGTAGATTTTGATAAGCTTATATACCTTGCCCTGGGTCCACATTATTATAAATTTGGATCTCTTGTTCATCCATACCAGTTTGTAAAGATGGGCATCGAACAACTATTTCGCTGCACCTCCCTGCAAGTACTTAGAACTCTTTCACCCCTGCCAAGTGATACACTAGAGCAGTTTGCATATAGGGTGTGGGTAATAAACACTATACTTAAAAAGAGCATGAACACTTGCCCAGTTCAGCAGATTATGGTGGTCAGAGAGAGCATAAAGAATTTCTATTAGAATTATTATCCCCCCAGATTACTAAACACCTTCTGTTATTTTCAGAGGACCATAAAGCTACCCCTTTTGACACTTTACTGGGTGTGTGGAAGTCCCAGCCAGCTCAAATTATTTCAGTATCAGAAGCTAGGAGGTGGCGTGCTGAAGGAGCACTCCAATACAAGAAAGCACCACACACAGGAAACAGAGGGCATGGCAGAGGTAATTACAGAAATTCCTCCACTTACATTCCTTTCCATGAGCTCAGAGCACAGACAGAAAAATTAGAAAAAGAGAAAATTAAATGGGTACCGCCTTGAACCGCAAGGTAATGGCGGAATAGAAATCTCTAATGTAATGTAATGTAACAGGATAGACACACAATGCAGTTAGAACAGGACAGAGTAAAAAGTGATTTAACAGCCAGGAAATGCAGTGTTAGTGCACAGAACATAAGCAGTGCCTCTGCTGGGTCAGACCAGGGGTCCATCATGCCCACTAGTCCGCTCACACGGCGGTAGAGAATGACACGGGGAAAAAATCTGTCCCCGTCACTGCCCCGTCCCCCCGTCCCCTTCACCGCCATTCCCTTCACCGCCCCGTCACTGTCACCGTCCCCGCAGCATCCATATAAGCCTTAGTACTGCAACATTTAGTTTATTCCTTCCTTATAAATCAAAGTTCTGGTTGCTGAACTAGAAAAAGAGATGTTCAGCTTGCAGGGCTTTGTTTATAAATTTTTATCAACACAACTAATATACTACTTTATCCTAAAGCAAAAAATAAATAAATAAATATAATTTTTTTTTCTACCTTTGTTGTCTGGTTTCTGCTTTCCACATCTTCTCATTCAATTCCTTCCATCCACTGTGTGTCTTCTCTCTGCGTCTTCCATTTGCTGTTACTGTGCCTCTCCCTTCACCCCCCCCCTCCCAATTGGCCTAGCACCCATGTTCTTCCCTCCGCTCCCCCATAGTCTGGCATCTGTCTTCTTCCCTTTCAGCGTCTTCTCCCCACTCTGTCTTCCACATTTCCCTTCAGGGTCTGTTCCTCTCTACCCTCTTTCAATGTCTGTTCTATTCCTTGCCACCACCACCCTTCCCTCCCTCCTTTACCATCTGTTCCTTTCTACCACCCTTCAACTCCTCTCACGTGGCCTATCTATCTACCTCTCTCCCTCTTATTTTCGTGGCACGTTACAATGTAATTTATGCAAGCCGCTGGAGCCTGCGAGCTCGGTCCCTGTCCCATCCCCACAAACCATCTAGCTTCTGTGTTCCTATTTTCCCCATTTCTAATATCTCCTCTATGTATCTGGCATTGCCCCCCCCCCCATGTCCATATACCATCCCCATGGCATGTCCCCTTTATGTCTCTGTCCCCATGCCCCCATGCACATAATTTCCCCTCTTTCTGTTACCTTCCTGTGTCCAGATTAGAGAGTTGCACAGGGACAGAAATCCCACCCGTCCCTGTGAGGAATCCCACCCGTCCCCGTGAGGAGTCCAATTAGCTCAAGCAGGAATATCTACACAGAGACATAGCAAACATAAGGTATGGAGGGCTATGTACGTTAATGTCCACAGTTTGGGCAATAAGATTCTGGAATTAGAGACGGAAATGAGGAACGCCGACCTAGATGTGGTGGTGATATCCGAGACTTGGTTCACGGACTCCCATGGGTGGGATATGGCTATACCGGGATACAACTTACTTCGGCGGGACAGAGAGGGCAAAATGGGAGGAGGGGTAACACTATACACAAAAGAGGACATCAAAGTTACCAAAATCGCAGATGTCAAGTACACCGGGTAATCCCTCTGGGTGAATTTGGCTAGGGGGAAGGACAAATGCCTGTATCTTGGTGTAGTATACAGACCTCCAAGACAACAGGAGGACATGGATATAGAATTAGTCGAAGACATTGAGAATATCACTTTGCGTGAAGACACAGTATTGTTAGGAGACTTCAATATGCCTGATGTGGATTGGAACAATCTTTCCGCTACGACCAGCAGCAGCAGGAAACTATTAACCTCTATAAAGGGAGCGAGACTCAGACAAATGGTATTATAGCCCACTAGGGATCGGGCGATACTAGACCTAATACTCACCAATGGAGAAAGTGTCACAGAGGTCTCGGTAGGCGATACGTTGGCCTCCAGTGACCACAACATGATATGGTTCAACTTCAGGAAAGGTTTCACTAAGTCAAGCACATCAACCAAGTTCCTCAACTTTAAGGGCACAAACTTCGAAAGCACGGGAGATTTTGTCCATCGGGCACTGCAAAACCATGCTGAAACAGATAATGTAGAGATAATGTGGTCAACTCTGAAATCAACCTTACACGAAGCAACCAACCGCTACGTCAAATCAGTAAGTAAATGGCGAAGAAACAATAGACCACAGTGGTTCTCTGCGGAGATCTCAGACCTCATAAAAAAGAAGAAAAGAGCGTTCATCCTCTACAAACAATCAGGGAAGCAAGAATCCAAGGAAGACTATCTGGCAAAGTCAAAAGCAGTCAAAACGGCAGTCAGGGAGGCCAAACTCCGAATGGAGGAGAACGTTGCGAAGAACATCAAGAAGGGCGATAAATCCTTCTTCTGGTATATTAGTGACAGAAAAAGAAACACAGATGGGATAGTACGCCTTAGGAAACTCGACGGGAACTATGTAGAATCGGACTCCGACAAAGCCAAACTTTTAAATGAATACTTCTGCTCGGTCTTCACTTGCGAAGCGCTGGGATCCGGCCCTCAGCTGCCGACGAGGGAAAACTCGAAAGACCCGTTTTGAAATTTCAAGTTTACACCCAGCAGTGTCTACAAGGAGCTATGAACAAAGCTATGGGACCGGACAAACTACACCCCAGGGTGCTCAGGGAGTTGAGTGACGTCCTGGCGGAACCGTTATCCGCGCTCTTCAATCTTTCCCTAAGTACAGGAAGAGTCCCGTTGGATTGGAAAATGGCTAACGTCATTCCACTCCACAAAAAGGGATGCAGGACAGAGGCTGAGAATTATAGACCGGTGAGTCTCACATCGATAGTGAGTAAACTTATGGAAACACTAATCAAACGCCAATTGGATATGATCCTGAACGAGGAGAATCTACAAGATCCCCATCAACATGGTTTTATGAAGGAAAGGTCCTGCCAATCAAATCTGATCAGCTTCTTTGACTGGGTAACAAGAAAGCTGGATATAGGGGAGTCCCTGGACGTCGTGTACTTGGACTTCAGCAAAGCGTTTGATAGCGTCCCACACCGCAGGTTATTGAGCAAGATGGGTTCGATGGGACTGGGTGAAACATTAACCACATGGGTTAGGGACTGGCCTAGCAGTAGACTTCAGAGGGTAGTGGTAAACGGTACCTTCTCCAATACGACGGAGGTGATCAGCGGAGTGCCGTAGGGCTCGGTCTTGGGCCCGATCCTATTTAACATAAGAACATAAGAACTGCCATCTCCGGATCAGACCCATGGTCCATCGAGTCCGGCGATCCGCACACGCGGAGGCCCAGTCAGGTATACACCTGATGTAGTTTTACCACCCATATCCCTCTATGCCTCTCATAAGGAGATGTGCATCTAATTTGCCTTTGAATCCTAGCACAGTGGATTCCTTAATAACCTCCTGTGGAAGAGCATTCCAGGCGTTCACCACTCGCTGCGTAAAGCAGAACCTCCTGACATTTGTCCTGGACATCTTCATAAGAGACTTGGCTGAGGGGCTTCGAGGTAAAATTACATTATTTGCCGATGACGCCAAACTATGCAACATAGTAGACAACCGCACAACAGATGAAAGCACAGTGCCCGAAAGTATGATGCAGGACCTACTCCTGCTGGAGCATTGGTCAAAGACTTGGCAACTAAGTTTCAATACCAAAAAATGCAAGGCCATGCACCTTGCCGGCAAAAATCCATGCAGGACTTACACCCTAAATGGTGAGATCCTAGCAAGGACTGTAGCAGAACGTGACTTGGGGGTGATCATTAGCGAAGACATGAAGACTGCCAATCTAGTGGAGAAAGCTTCATCCAGGGCTAGACAAATCGTGGGCTGTATCCATAGAAGTTTCATCAGCCGTAAGCCCGAGGTCATAATGCCATTGTACAGATCAATGGTGAGACCTCATCTGGAATACTGTGTACAATTCTGGAGGCCGCATTATCAAAAAGATGTGCGGAGAGTTGAGTCGGTTCTGCGAATGGCCACCAGGATGGTCTCAGGTCTCAAGGATCTCCCGTATGAGGAACGACTGGGTAAGTTGCAGCTGTACTCACTCGAGGAACGCAGAGAGAGGAGAGACATGATTGAGACGTTCAAATATGTCACAGGCCGTATCGAGGTGGAAGAGGATCTCTTTTTCCTTAAAGGACCCACGGCAACAAGAGGGCATCCATTGAAAATCAGGGGTGGGAAATTTCATGGCGACACCAGAAAATATTTCTTCACCGAAAAGGTGGTTGATCGCTGGAATAATCTTCCACAACAGGTAATTCAGGCCAGCAGCGTGCCAGATTTTAAGAAAAGATGGGATTGGCATGTGGGATCTCTTCATGGAGGTAGTTAGGGGGTGGGCCATTAGTGTGGGCAGACTAGATGGGCCGTGGCCCTTTTCTGCTGTCATGTTCTATGTTTCTATCCCGACCCGTCCCCGCGAGGAATCCCCTCCGTCCCCACCTGTCCCCGCGAGAAATCCCCTCCGTCCCTGCCCATCCCTATAAACTTCAGAAATAGTTATTTCATTTAATTATGCTACTGAATTAAAGGCTTTGGTAGAAATCCATTTACAAATAAGCAAAGAGACTTTATTTGAAAATGGGAAGAATACATACTTTGTAAACGGGTTTCTACCAGAGCCTCTAATGTTTATAAATTTTTATCAACACAACTAATATACTACTTTATCCTGAAGAAAAGAAAAAAAAAAGAAATAGAATTGTTTTCCTACCTTTGTTGCCTGGTTTCTGCTTTCCTCATGTTCTCATTCAATTCCTTCCATCCACTATCTCTCTTCTCTCTGCGTCTTCCATTTGCTCTGTTACTGTGCCTCTCCCTTTCTCCCCCCTTCCAAATTGGTCTGGCACCCATCTTCTTCCCTCCGCTCCCCCCATAGTCTGGCATCTGTCTTCTTCTCTGCCAGCGTCTTCGCCCCATTCTCTCTTCCCCATTTCCTTTCAGCGTCCTTCTCCCCCCCATCTTCCCCATGTCCTGTCAGCGTTCTTCTCCTCCCTCTGAATTCCCCATGTTCTTTCAGCATTCTTCTCCCCTCTCTGTCTTCCCCATGTCCTTTCAGCGTCCTTATCCCCCCACCATCTTCCCCATGTCCTTTCAGTATCCTTCTCCCCCCACGTCTTCCCCATGTCCTTTCAGCGTCCTTCTCCCCCCCACGTCTTCCCCATGTCCTTTCAGCGTCCTTCTCCCCCCCGTCTTCCCCATGTGCTTTCAGCTCCTTCTCCCCCCTTTGTCTTCCCCAGTGCTTTCAGTATCCTTCTCCCCCTCTGTCTTCCCCATGTCCTTTCAGCGTCCTTCTCCCCCCCACCGTCGTCCCCATGTCCTTTCAGCATCCTTCTCCCCCTCTGTCTTCCCCATGTCCTTTCAGCATCCTTCTCCCCCCTGTCTTCCCCATGTCCTTTCAGCATCCTTCTCCCCCTCTGTCTTCCCCATGTCCTTTCAGCATCCTTCTCCCCCTCTGTCTTCCCCAAGTCCTTTCAGCATCCTTCTCCCCCCTCTGTCTTCCCCATGTCCTTTCAGCATCCTTCTCCCCCCCCCCGTCTTCCCCATGTGCTTTCAGTTCCTTCTCCCCCCTCTGTCTTCCCCATGTCCTTTCAGCATCCTTTTCTCCCCTCAGTTTTACCCATTTCCTTTAAGCGTCTTTCCCTCTTCACTCCACCTTTCCTCCCTTTCTCCCTCCCTGCCCCTTTCCTTCGTGGCGCTTCCCCGACTGACCGACAACAGAACAGGCTCGGTCCGACAAACCTCCCTGCCCTGAATCCAGCTGCTGTAAGACGGTAATTTAGATTCGCAGCTACAGGGCAGGGAGTTTTGTCGGATCGGGCCTGTTGTCGGTCGGTCGGGGGAAAGCACCACAAAAGTAAGGGTATCTGGCCAGCTCTGCACTCCTCCCTAAGGCTGCCCCGGGGCGGACCGCCCCCCCCTTGGTACGCCACTGCCTCGAGTTTTTCCTACCTGCCCTGCCGCAGCACACAGCCGACCGGAAGTCTTCCCGATGTCAGCGTTGACGTCGGAGGGAGGGAGGGCTTTGCTTAAGCCCTCCCTCCGACATCAGAACTAACATCGTGGAAGACTTCCGGGTCGGCTGTGTGCTGCGGCAGGGCAGGTAGGGAAAGAAAACGAGCCTCGCGGCTCCAGTGAATCCAACCCCGCAGGAACCCCGCAATCCTAGGGGGCATCCCCACGGGATCCCCGTGACCCGAAGGGGGAACCCGCAGGATTCCCGTCGTCCCCGTTCCCATGCAGCTCTCTAGTCCAGATTTCCCCTATCTTCCTCTTCCATACATCTAGCTTCTTTCCCTCTTTCTTTCCCCAACCCCCAGCTTCCAGCATCTGGCTCACCTGCCTGTCCTCCCCTTTCTTTCCTGTTGTGGGTTTCTTTCTTTCTCTCTTCATCCCCTTGGCCCAGAATCTTTTTCCCTTTCACTCCCTCCTTCCTAGTGTGAGCCGGGAACACGCACGATAGCGCGGTCCAGCAGCCCCACCCGCCCGATCGCAGCATTCAGCCAGCTCCCTCCCTCCACCTCACCTTATATTCCGAGTTTGCCGGCTTTCTTTTTCACCTTTTCTTTCCCCGTTTCGGCGGGTTACCTGCGGCTAGCCGCGGGTAACAACCACCATGTCATTCTCTACGCGGCGGCCCATCAGGTCCAGGACCTGTTAGTAACTCTCTATCTATACCCTTCTATCCCCTTTTCCTTCAGGAAATTGTCCAATCCCTTCTTATACTCCAACACCGTACCCTGTCCTATCACGCCATCTGGAAGCACATTCCAGGTGTCCACCACCCGTTGGGTGAAGAAGAACTTCCTAGCATTGGTTCTGAATCTGTCCCCTTTTAATTTTTCCGAATGCCCTCTCGTTCTTGTAGTTTTCGAAAGCTTGAAGAATCTGTCCCTCTCCACTTTCTCTATGCTTCATGATTTTGTAAGTCTCTATCATATCCCCTCTAAGTCTCTTTTTTAATCTAGCTTAGTATTTTAGGTTGAATTTCAGAACATTAGATCAGATTAGGGCACAGACAGCAATTCAGGAAAGGATGCAATGTCTTCTTTCACCGAAGATGTCTCTGCAGGGGCTTCTGCCCAAGAAGGAAGGGTTAGGACAGCTGTTAAATTGGGAGATTCTATCATTAGGCGTGTAGATAGCTGGGTGGCTTCTGGACATGAGGAGCGCTTGGATACTTGCCTGCCTGGTTCGAAGGTGGCAGACCTCATGCATCACTTAGATAAGATTTTGGGTACCAATGACATAGGGAAATGTAGCAGGGAGGTTCTGGAAGCCAAATTTAGGCTCTTAGGTAAGATAAAATTCAGAACCTCCAGGATTTGCATTTTCAGAAGTGCTCCCTGTTCCATGCACAGATCCCAAAAGACAAGCAGAGCTACAAAGTTTCAATGTGTGGATGAGGAGATGATACAAGGAGAAGGTGTTCAGATTTGTTAGGAACTGGGCTCCACCTTAACCAGGGTGGAATCAGGCCTCTGAAGTCAACATTTAAAAAAAAGGAGACAGAGCAGCTATTAAACTAGAAACTGAGGGAAGACCGACAGTTACTCAAAAGAGCATGATTCAGGACAAGAGTGCATCCTGATAGTGAGATTGCAATACAGGCCACAGTAGACCAGGTTTCCTTAAATTCAGAGTAGGCTGATTTTAAAGATTGCAAATTATCTATGCCAGCTACTGAGCAAATTGTAAATAGATTTGACAAACACTGTTTGAAATGTCTGTATGCAAATGCCAGAAGCATAAGAAACAAGATGGGAGAGTTAGAATATATTGCACTAAATGAAAAGATCTCTCTGATACCTGGTGGAAAGAAGATAACCAATGGGACACTGTCATACCGGGGTACAAGTTATATCGTAGTGATAGGGTGGATTGAATTGGTGGAGGCATAGCATTATATGTTTAGGATGGCCTTGAATCGAACGGACTAAAAATTCTACAGGAGCAGAAACATACCTTGGAATCTCAATATGTAGACATTCCATGTGTAAGGGAGGAAAAGGATAGTAATAGGAGTGTACTACTGTCCGCCTGTTATCAGAAATTAGGGAGACTAACAAACTGGGTAACACAATAATAATGGGTGATTTCAACTACTCCAATATTGACTGGATAAATATATCAGGGCATGCTAGGGAGATAAAATTCCTTGATGAAATCAAGGACTGCTTTATGGAGCAGCTGGTTCAGGAACCGACAAGAGGTGAAGCAATTCTAGATCTAGTTCGAGAACGTGAATTGGTGAGGGAGGTAATGGTGCTAGGGCCGCTTGATAACAGGAATCATAACATGACCAGATTTGACAATCCCTGGAAAAATTTACACAGGAAATCCAATAAAACAACACTTAACTTTAAAAAAGGAAACTATGATAACATGAGGAGAATGGTTAAAAAAAAACAACAAAAAACTTAAAGTGTAGTTGCAAAGGTGCACAAAGGTCAAAAATATGTATCAGGCATGGATGTTATTTAAAAATTCCATCCTGGAAGCCCAGGCTAGATATATTCCATGTGTTAATAAAGGAGGAAGAAGACCAAATGGCAGCCAGTGTGGTAAACGAGTGAGGTGAAGGAAGTTATTAGAGCTAAAAAAAGAATCTGGTCTCACTTTACATTTCAAACCCGCAAGATGAGGCATTAGATGTGATCAAGAATGTCTTGGATGAAAGATATAGGGGTCCTTTTATCAAGCTGCGGTAGGGGTTTAACGCGCATTACACCGCCTGCCGCGCTAGCCGCTAACACCCTCATTGAGCAGGCGTTAGTTTTTTAGCAGGCCGCAGAGGTTAGTGTGTGATGAAATGTCTGATGCGCTAACCCCGCTAGCCCATAGACCCACACACCATACCTATAAATTTTTTTTTTTTTTAATCTTTGGCACATCTTACTATGAAATAAAATTTTTTTCTACATGAGATTTTCTATAAACAAAAAATGGGAGTTGCCATGGGCGCTACATTCATATGTCAGTAGCCAATTTTTACATGTCCAGTTTTGAAACTATTTGGCTAGAGTGTTCTCCTTTTTCAGACAGAATCCACAGATGGTACCTCTTCATCGATGACGTTTTGGTTCTTTGGAAAGGAACTGAAGATTAGCTTTTTCATTTCATAACTTGGTTAAATTCCTGTAACGAAAGTTTGAAGTTTACTATTAATTTTTCTAGATCCATGATTGTTTTTTTGGACCTAAAGTTCAAACTTCCAAACATTTTGAAACTGATCTACATACAAAACCGACTGATAGAAATACATTCTTGGATTACAAGAGTTGTAATCCAGGTAAATTGAGAGATAATCTTCCTTTCTCCCAGTTTTTGTGCTTGAAGAGAAACTGCTCTATAAAGCATAAATTTAAAACCCAGTATGAAACTTGAAAGTTTAGAAAATATCTCTCGTTCAAACAATCTTAGAATTCTGAACTTTCCTAAAACTTCAATGATATCCGCAAAAGAGATGTTGAAAAAATATCTACGGTAATTGAAATATTAAATATTCCTGAAGATATGCTTCCTCCTTTCCTATAAGTATTCTATCTTCTGACTAAAACAAAAGAAGAATCTTCTCCGTTGGTACAAAACCAGAATTCTCAAATGGACGCGACATCAATCTTGGAAACATCTCTCAAAGAATTAGTAAAACCCGCTACTCTCTTACTCACGGTGGCATTAACACCTGATAAAAATTGGTTACTGAAATTGTTTTTCAAAAATAGAGATAAAGAATTTCTTGGACATAAGATACAGATGTTCCCAGATGTGACGAAGGAAACCCAAAAACGTCGACGTCAGTTCCTGCTCCTTAAACCAGGGGTAGCAGCAGTGGGGAGCATTTTCTTTCTGCGATACCCATGTAAATATATTGTAAAATATAGATCAAATACATATATATTTTTTGAACCATCTCAGGATTTCTCTCCATGAAACACCTTGAAGGGGATCCAATAATATCAAGTTAATATTTAAAAATATTCCTGTAACTACAGTCAGGAAATTGCAATTTTGTTGTTTAATTGGATGTGATTCCATTTTCCTTATTTCACTCACTAAGATTCTTGGATCTATATATATAATGGATTAAAGATTGATTAAGAAAACTATTTCCTTTTTATTTTATATATGTTTATTACATATTGTAATATCTTTCTCAAAATTCTGAACAAGAAGTTATTTCTTGATTTGTTTTGGTGTTAAATACAAATAAAGAATTTAAAAAAAAATAAAAAATTTAAAACCCAGTCGAAGATCTTGTTTTCAAAATTAAACAACAGAGGTTACCCTGTGTCAGTATTGCACCGAGCAATGAAGCGTGAAGTATTACAATAGGGAGTTATTGTTAGAAATTGGTAATAAGGTCACAAATAAACAAGATGCAAGTATCCAAAACTGTGTGATGAGGTTCACAGCACAAGGCAATGTTCCAGTTAACATAATAAAAAATAACTGGAAAATCACACAGACCAACCCATTATTCAAAGATGTTCAACTGAGGATCGCCTTTTCAAGAGAAAAAAATCTCAAAGATATTCTCAGTCCAGCAGTATACAGAATGATTCCACCAAAGGACACAAGAGCATTACCGTTGGGATTCTTTAAATGTGGGTCCTGCAATATATGTTCCAGTACAAGCCAAGGTAAAACATTTACAAACCCTTTTGTAAAAGTATATACCATACGACATTTCCTGACTTGTAAATCAGAATACATCATTTATGTCATTTTTTGTCCTTGTGCCAAAATCTATGTGAGCAAATCAATCTGCCCATTTAAGGTGAAGATGTGTGAACACAAATCTAATCTGAAATTAAAAGAGTTGAGCGCACCTATAGTAGAACATTGTATGAATTCAAATCATAGTTTCAATGATCTCAGATGTTTATGCACAGACACAGAACAGAAACACAGCAGGGGAGGTGATCGTCATAGAAAATTACTCCGAGAAACACACTGGATTTATAGATTAAATTCAGTCAAGGCAAATGGTTTGAACACTCCATTGGGTGGCATTTGTTTTTCTAAAATCTTTAGCCCATTGATAATTTTCAACCCATTGGAGTTTGGTGTTTTCTGGCGTCAGTGCGTAGTTATCAGATGTTGGTGACATCATCTTTTTCTCAGTATAACTGCGCATGCTCTGGCGCTGGTTACTACGCCGCCATTTTTTGAGATGTGATGAACGGTAAAGCTTAATGCAGTAAATACTACTTCATCTGAATCTACTTTAACAGCTAGCGTAGATCTTTAATATATTTTGATGTGCATGCACTATCTTTTTGTAGTATTTATTTCAGACCCCTGAGGAAGCCAAGACTACTGGTGAAATGGGTCCCATCAGGCCAAATACAATCCTGACTTGCACACAGATAAGTTCATTTTTCTTTCTTTTTGCTGATCTTTGTTTTAAAAAAGTTTTTAAAAACATATACAAAAATTTATGATCAGCTTGAGAGGTTTTTTGGACCTATGAAAAAGAACCTGTTCCTGCATTTGCTATTTGTAAGTTCATACTTTTCAATAGCGCAGGCATCTGAGGTCCATTTCCTCTCTTAATCACACTAGGTGTGTTTATGAAACCTGTCTTTGAACTGTGAAAATAATCGTAAACACAAGGAATGTCAAGTCAAATTCAAGGCGCTAATAAGGAAGGTGAAGAGAGATCTTGAAGATTGCGCTGGAAGCAAAACATATACAGTAGTAAAAAAAATGTTTAGCTTTATTAAAAGCAAGACGGGAAGATAATCAGTTGGACCGCTAGATGACCGACGGATAAAAGAGGCTCTCAGGAAGACAAGGACATTGTGGAGAGGTTAAATGAATTCTTTACCTGGTCTTCACCAAGGAAAATGTGGAGATACCGGTGCCAGAAATAGTATTCAATTAAGAACATAAGTATTGCCGCTGCTAGGTCAGACCAGTGGTCCATCATGCCCAGCGCCCTGACACTAGCCCTAACAGCGTATGTCCTTGTTCAGCAGGAACTTGTCTAACTTTGTCTTGAATCCCTGGAGGGTGTGTTCCCCTATGACAGACTCCGGAAGAGCGTTCCAGTTTTCGACCTCTCTCGGGGTGAAGAACTTCCTTACATTTTTACGGAATCTATCCCCTTTCAACTTTATAGAGTGCCCTCTCGTTCTACCTACCTTGGAGAATGAATCAGAGGAACTCATACAAATCTCTGTAACACTGGATAATATAATGGGTCAATTTGACAAATTGAACAGAAGCAAATTGCCTGGATCAGATGATAAACATCCCAGAGTGCTGATAGAATTGAAAAATGAACTGCTAGTCATTTGAAAAATGAGATGTTAAGTCATTTGTAATTTTTCTTTAAAAACCAGCACAGTACCAGAAGACTGGAGGGTGACGTCAATTTTTAAAAAGGATTCCAGAGGTGATTAGTGGAGATAAGTCTGATATGAGAAAACTTCATCACTGTTTCTAATTAAGAATTTGAACATTGAATATAAGGGAGGTATTTTTGTGGATTTATGATTGATCTCTCTTTATCCTATATACATTGTTTTTGAACCTTAAACCTAGCCCAGAAACACCCAAAACTGAAATTAGAGACCCTCCCAATGTCTTCCATAGACAGCAATAGAATGTACTCTGTTCTGGTGCAGAGCCTGCTTTAGCTGAAATCAGCAGCTGAGATATGGAGAATACTGCCTCAGACAAGCATGTAAAAATAATCCAGATGTTTGTTTCTTCATGCTACCAGTCAGACCCTAAGAGAGCCTGAAACCCATGACCCCACAACTCCAAATGCTTCGTCCTGGGGAAGACGATGCAGCAAGCACCCAATAGAGTGCTCAGGACCAACACAGGGCCACACACCCCTGAGCTCAAGCTCTGGGAGTACCAGGAACAAGCCTTGCTACCAGGGGCACAGACCATGAGCCAACAAAAAAATGTTAATGTAGGCCAGCCAGGCAGGTGCCCTGTAAAAGGATTGCTCTCCCACCTACAGACTTCTGACCCAGAGAACCTGTCTTCTCCCAGGCAGAGCTGCCCCAGGTAACACTGGGGACCTCTGAAGCAAAAAAAAAAAAAAAAAAGCTTCAAAATCAGGATAAAACCCTCAAAATAATAAAACAGAAACAGAGCAGAAAAGAAAGACACCTTCCGACTCACAAGTAGAAGGAAAAACTGAGGAGCTGCAGTACAGCCTAGGGATGCAGGAGGTGGAACTGAAAATGTAGACAATGCCTTCTACACAACTCACGATTAAGAAGAATAACCCACTGGTTCAAGATTCATATGCCTTTTGCACTAGAAAAGGACGTTGGGGTTCTCTATCCTATGTATATCATCATTTCGTTTTCAACCAGGGGACATTGTACCCAACTGTGAATGAGTCTAGACATGGAAGCATTGAATGAAATAGCGTGAAGAGGCAATATAAAAATATGATTGAGATCCTCTCTGACAAAAGGTTGACCAATGTTCAGGAACCTTTAAGTATGGTTGATACTATAGAGACACACCAGCCAAGGCACCTTATTACTACTTAAAGCAGGAGAGTCAATAAAATTCCTGGCCATGGCCACTGAGTGCAAATGTAAATGTAAATAACCTATTCCCTGCTTTAAAAAATAAAAAAAAGCTACCAGGCAGCACCTGGGACTTACTAGTCCTGAAATTCTGCAGGCATGTAGGGATGTAAAATAGCTCCCTGCTCTGCATCCTGAAATCTACAAAAAGTGCTAGATCCAACACAGGAGGCCTTGAAGCCATGGGACTACCAGTCTCGCTTCCTCAAAGAGAAGCTATAGAAAGCAGCAACAGCTCAAACCCAAATCTTGCTGCTTGAACAAGCCTTGAAGGTTATGCTCTTCACTTCACCCTTAACATATCAGAAAAAAATCAACCCCTTTAAGTGATCTACTACCATATTAATCTCCCCCTACAGAGGGGGATTATAACCCCTTTTGTTAAAACCTTTTGAGGACAGGAAGAAGAAATCTCAACCCAAGCATGCCAAAAATGTTTTTTTTGGAGGGGGAAGGAAGGGGAAACTTACAATCAGTCAGAGAAGTGCTGTACAGCAAACCAAACCCTCAAGAACACCCAAGAACTACCCAAATATTGTTCCAGATATTAGGGACTACCTCCTCATTCACTATATTGTGCTCAAAGTTGTCTCTGATTTCAAGAAAGCTAGCCTTAACCAGCTATTTCAGAGTTGGACTGAAAGTAATCTAGTGGTCATTACTGATTATGGGAACCCTGAACCATCCCATTGTCCATACACAAACTACTAATAGCATTTTGTCACCGCTCCCACCTAGTATATCAATCCCAGTCCAGCACTCATTTGAGGTACTGGAACCTCTGACTCCCTGGAGCATAAGCTGTAGGTCAGCCTACCGATTTTTTTATTTTTTTTTTTGGGGGGGGGGAAACCCAGAAGCGAGAATATATGTGTGGTGGAGGGGGGTATCCAGAGGAGTGAACATATAGGGTTGCAAATCTTGGGTGTAGATATAAGACCTTCTTAGAGAGGACCCTAGTATTTCAAGCTGGTAGGCAACAATCTTGGTTAGGTGAATGTATTCAGCAAGCTATGTTATCCTATTGCTGTTTTAGGAAATTAAGACCACACTTTGTTCGATAAGTTTATTACTTAATGAGTTTTATTACTGAAATTCTATTTTATAAATATTTGTATTTTTTACTGTATTATTGTATTTCGATGATTGTCCAGTTCTTTTTAGTGCAGTGGTCTCAAACTTGCAGCCTGGGGGCCACATGCAGCCCGCCAGGTACTATTTTGAGGCCCTCGATATGTTTATCATACTCACAAAAGTAAAATAAAACAGTTTCTTGATCATATGTCTCTAGCTATAAATTACAATATTATAATTAAGACTTAGCCTAAAGGAAAGATTTATAAAATATAAAGAGTTTTACCTCATGCAAAATTGTCATTTCTTTAATAAGACATTAACTATTTTTTTCTGAGTACCTACAAATCCAAAATGTAGCCCTGCAAAGGGTTTCAGTTTGAGACCACTGTTTTAGTGTAAACTGCCTAGAACTTTTGGTTATGGCGGTATAAAAGAATAAAGTTATTATTATTATAAGTAGACCTCCTGGACTAATTCCACCAGCACCAAAACACACACAAATGCTGCTTACATCACGGAGGCTCAACAGCACCTGTAACCAAAGCCCTTACCTCACAGCCTCAAAGAAATGCTATGAGCAGTCCCTCTGAAAGCTGGAGTATCAGCTATCTGCTTTCTGCTCTCCCAAGGCCAGCCTAAAAAGTGGCCCAGCCAGTAGCTTGTAGTCATTTCAAAAAGACTGTTAGCTTCTGTTCATGTTCTCATAGACTAAGCACTCAATTAAATACTGTAGTTCTCTTTTTTGTACTATGTACTTTTATTTTATTGTACACCACTGATATTCCTTAAGGCAGTTTGTCAAATAAAATGAACCTTTAACCTAGGAACACCAGCAAATTGATACCACCCCATAGGGTTAAAAGAACTCTGCCCATCATGTTCCAGCCTTGCCTACACTTAGAACAGTGGTCTCAAACTCAAACCCTTTGCAGGGCCACATTTTGGATTTGTAGGGACTTGGAGGGCCTCAGAAAAAAATAGTTAATGTCTTATTAAATAAATGACAATTTCGCATGAGGTAAAACTCTTTATAGTTTATAAATCTTTCCTTTTGGCTAAGTCTTAATAATAATATTGTCATTTATAGCTAAAGAGACAAATGATCAAGAAACTGTTTTATTATACTTTTGTGATTATGATAAACATACCGAGGGCCTCAAAATAGTATCTGGCGGGCCGCGTATTTGAGACCACTGACTTAGAGCAAACCTCCCCTTTCCTCGGTCGCCTTTTTCTTCTTCCCCGATTTCTTTGGGTCAGAAAGACTTGTCCTTCAGCTGACATCAAGGCTGCCAGCCAGGCTTCTTTTTTGATAATGCATCTTAAGCGAATGAGGATTTTGAAAGGGAAGCAGAGACTAGGTAGTAAAGGAAAAACAGGAAAGTTGTCCCTGAAGGTCCAGACTTGCTGTTCCTGCCTGCATTTCAGCCACATTGAACAATCTTCTCTCTCTCTGCCAGGAATGAGCCTGCAGACTAAAGCCCTGGATCTGGAGATCAGGGGAGGCGGTGAAACTCACCCCTCCCTTTTTTTGGCAGAAATCATACTGAGCCAAGCCTGAAAGCCCACAAAGATCCAAGACCCAACCATAGGACCACAGTCTGTGCATCCCAGGAGTCAGATTTTTCTCAAAACATCTTGAGCATAACCCCATCTGCTGGAAGAAGATAAATACTGGCAAGTTCCAAGGCTGCACTACTTACATTGGCTATTGTATCAAATTGCCAGTGTTCTGCATTTATCTGCTGTTGGGGGTTTAACCCATTCATCTGGACTGGTCTAGCAGGACAAAAATACATTTACGGTCTGAAATTAAAATATGAATGCTATAAAATGTTTGCAATTCTGAAGAATAAAAAGCCAACAGATGTGCCATACCACTTTATGTTTTGGCTTTATAATAGAAACTTCCATCTCTTCAGCCCCCGAATTATCACTTGGAGAGCCAGACCGAAAGTCCATCATTTCTTCCTCTTGCTTCTTAAGACTGTCAGCAACTGCTTGGATGGCTTTTGTCCATTCTTCTCTGAAGGAGCAGACAAATGCAATACTGGGTCAGACCTCTCTTCATATATGATTCAAGTAAAAATATTAGTGCGTTAAAGATGGAACAGGAACCTTATCCTCCCAATATTTTAACAATTTAAGATACTGTCACATTCAAAATATTGAATTTTTTTTTTTACCAGTAGTTAATCTTGCAATTATTTTAAAATGTTTCCGTAAAAGGCATATTAATAGGATAGCATGAGCAAAAGCAATTAGAGGTAGCAGAAGTAGCAGCCTAGTTAGAGCTGCTGCCTCAGCACCCTGAGATTGTAGGTTGGAGGTCACTCCTTGTGACCCTGGGCAAGTTACTTAACCGCCCCCCCCCCCCCCCCCCCCCCAAGGTACCAGAGTTGATTGTGAGTCCACCAGGACAAATAGCGAAAATACTTAAGAGTACCTGACAGAAAGCAAAGTTGCTTACCTGTAACAGCAGTTCTCTGTAGACAGGAGGGGAATGCAGCCACACTTGTTGGTGAAGTCCTCAGAATGAGCCTGTGTATCATCCCCTAGCTACAGTAAGCTTTTTGCCAGGACTGTTATCCTACATACCTCCTCACCTTATCCTGTCAGTTATTTCACTAGCTAACAATCAAGGTTAAATGTTAGAGTTCTTGCCTTCTTCTGGAATTATGAGGTAAGGGCTTTTTTTGTGGGGATTGGGGGAGAGCAAATGTGGCTGCATTCTAGTGATGCCCGATTAAGGGAAACAATTTGATTTGATTCGGCCTATTGAATTGACTTTTCAATTCATCTTTCCCACCCAATCAGGCTTTTTTTCCCCCAAATATCCTGGCAGGTTTAGTTTGTAGTCTTTCTACCCACCCAACACCCCCCTCCCTTTGCCCTCTCCAACCCCACGCCGGTGCTGTGGTGTAAACAAAATAAACAAAAATTACTTTCCCTCTTTCTGTTAGGTCCTAACACTCGCTGTCTTAACACCAGCTCTGGCAGGATACACATTATAAATGAAATCTGACATATTGTAATCACAAAATAGAAAATTATTTTTTCTACCTTCCACAGACATATTCAACATTTGTTTCTTTTCCACTGTCTACCATCTCTCCCCCCCCCTCCCCCACTGCCATGTGCTCTGGACCAAACCTCTCTATTATCCTCCATCCTCTATTATCCTCCATGCAGTATCTCTCCTTTCCTCCCCTCCATTATTATGTGCAACATTTCTTTCTCTCTCCTCATGCACCATTTCTCCCTGCCCTCCACCCTATGTCCAACATTTCTCCCTCTCTTCTCCATGAATGTCCCCATCTCCTCCACCATATGCTGGATTTCTCCCTCTCACCCCCGTTCTACCTCTTTGTTTCATCTCTCCCTTCCTCTACTCCACCCCAATTCTTCCTTTCACCTCCTATGTGCAACATCTTTCCTTCCCCTCCCACTCCCATGTAGCAGTTTTCCATCCCTCCCTCCCATCACCCTGTGTAGCAGCACCCCACCAATCTTCCCATAGTGAGACCTGACATATTTGAGGCCTTCTAAAGCAGCAGCAGCACTCTGAACGTGCTGCTTCATGGCCTGCCCTACTAGGGCTTCCAAGTTTATTAATTTCTTGTTATACCATCTATCCCATGTATCTAGACGGTTTACAAATAGTTAAAAATTTAATCTAAAACATTGAGGGAGGTTGAAAGACAAACTTGACTGACATGAGTCCAGGAGGGAAGTAAAGATACAATAGAATTAAAAAGAAAAGGGTATAGGGAAGAATAAGTGCAATAGATAAGGGAAGTCTTTTTCTAATGGTGTGAGAAGGTTATTCCACAATGAAAGCATCTTGAAATAAGAATGTTTTTAACCTAGATTTAAATACCGGTAAAGATGATTCTTGTCTGAGTTTATGAGTCATCGCATTCCATAATGTCGGAACCATAACGGAGAAGATCGATTTACGGATATCATAGAAGATTTCACAAATAGGTGGGATTAGTAGAAGATTTTGAGAGTTGGATCTTAGCATTTTGAAGAGGAGTAAGGAACAATAAGTTTATCAATGAAAGCAGGGGAGTTTGTGAGTCTTGTTTTAAAAGTGAGCAAGAGCAATTTTAAGTGATCCGATGGGAAATAGGTAGCCAATGTACATTTCAGAGCAGGGGAGTTACGCGATCATATTATTTTGCTTTATGGATGAGTTTTATGGCAGTGTTTTGAACAATCTGTAGTCTGCGGATTTATTTTTGTGTCAAGCCATGATATAAGGAATTACCTCTGCAGCGTCACTGATGTCAGCAGTGACATGGCAGAGGGAAGCCCTATCAGGGAAGGCCACAAAGCAGCCTATTCAGAGTGCTGCCGCTGCTTTAGGAGGCCTCGGTGGTATGTCAGGTATCACTAAGTTGGGATGTGTCTGTGAGGGGGGGGGATATTGGTCGCTGAATCGGCGCATCCGATTTTCTCAAATAAATCGATTTACTGAAGTGAATCAGGGAATCTATTTCAATCAGCATTACTGCATTCCACAGTTGTCTACAGAGAACTCCTGTAACAGGTAAGCACCATCGCTTCCTCCGGAAACAAGCGCAGTAAATGAAGGCGCACTTGTTGGGTGAGTCCCTAGCTAATAAGATAATACTGGTGGGAATGAGGAATTAAGGAGCAAAGAGATTGCCCAAAACGAGTGTTTTGTGCTGAGCTTTGATCTAACAAACAATGTGGAACACTCAAGTTTATATATGATGCAATAAAATATTTAAGCAGAGGAAAAAACCCCCAGGGTCAAATCAACAGAAAGACGCCAGTTTGGGGTTGGGATACTATCATCGGTCAAAACCTCTGTTTTAATTAATTTAATTTTTTAATATGTTTTTAAATATTCATTTTAAATTGTTTATACATGTGTTTTTCATCATTTTTCAAAAATCATTCTCTCTCATGCTCAATGGAAAATGAGCTAGCAGTAATTCAATATCAATCCATAAGCGTGTGTGGCAAACCAAAATGAGAATAGAAAAGCACTTATCTTTTCTAACCCGACGGAGGCCAAGTCCATTTCACCCTCAAGGCTTCTTCAGGGGAAGTGCTATGAACTTATTGATGCCAAATAACAGCTAACGATCCATTAGCTGATATTATCTTGCATGTTCCATATTGTTTATCTTCAGATTGGTCTTTCTTGAACACTTATCTAAGCCTTCACTATTCTTGTTGAGCTTTGATCTAAACAATAATGTTTGGTAAAAGTATGGACAAAAGACCAGGTTGCTGCCTTGCAGATGCCTTGAATGGGAACAGAGTGGAAGTGGGCTATTGAAGAAGCTGACACATGTAATCTGTGTGTTCCAATTCTGCCAGGATCTGGTTGACCTGCTTGTGTGTAAACATAATGCTATGCAATGAGATATCCACATGGACATGGTTCTCTTTGAAACTGGAATGCCCAGTTTGGATAAGTTGTAGGTAATGAGAAGCTATTAGTCTGATGAAGAGATTCTGTTGCATTTATGTAGAATAGGAGAGCTCTTCTGCAGTCCAAGGTATGCAGGATCTGTTTTGCTGTAGAGGCATGAGGAGAAGGATGGTAGAATTAGGTCCTGGTTCAGAAGCAAGTCTGACAGAATGTCTGGAAGGAATTTTGGATGTGTATGGAAGTGGACACGGTGAGGGAAAAATTGTGTATGACTAGTAGGTTCAGTGTTCTCCCTAGCGTCTTTTAGCCAGATGCTCTGCCCAGCTAACTTAGGTGAGCGCCAGCTGTCATTTCGGTGCGGTGCTTTAGGGCAGTTTGGGTCCGGGCATTTCTCCCTTTAACTGGCACATCTCCCTCACCTTTCCGATGTCTTCTTTGTCAAATGGGCTCCGGCAAAGACGGAAAATGTTATCTTGCAAGCGGTGCTCAGCCCAAAGCGTCCCCTCTGACACAGCTTCCTGTTTTCACCTTGGCAGCTCACGTCAGAGGGGAAGCTTTGGGCCAAGCACCGCTTTCAAGGTAACATTTGCCATCTATGCCGGGGCCCGTTTGACAAAGAAAACATCGGAAAGGTGATCGTGAAGGTGAGAGGAAGGGAGGGAGATGGACCAACTAGGGGGAAAAGTTAAGTGGGCAGATGATAGAAGTGGGGAGAAGGGGGGAGAGAGAGAAGAGGCAGATGATGGAAGGGGGGAGAGAGAGAAGAGGGCAGATGATGGAAGGGGGGAGAGAGAGAAGAGGGTAGATGATGGAAGAGGGGAGAAGGAAGAGAGAAGAGGGCAGATGGTGGAAGTAGGGGAGAAGAGGGGAAGATGATGAAAGAGGAGCAGATGATGGAAGTGAGGAGAAGGGAGAGAGGGAAGTGAGAGAGAGAAGACAGCAGATGTTGGATGTCACTTGAGAAGGGAGAGCAGATGCTGAAAGGAAGTGGAGAAAGAGGACACATACTGAATGGAAGGAGGGGATAAAGAAAAAGGTCGCCAGGAAGTGGCATCTCTGTTCTCAGTGTCAGTGCAGTCTGTGTAATGGTGCCAGGCATACAGCTGCTCTCTTCTTGTTCAGTATATCACAAACCAATATATATATATATTGGTTTGCTATATACTGAACAAGAAGAGAGCAGCTGCATGCCTAGCACCATTATACAGTGGAACTTGGTTTACAAGCTAATTTGTTCCAGAAGCATGCTCGTAAACCAAATTGCTCGTATATCAAAGCGAGCTTCCCCATAGGAAGTAAGGGAAACTTGCTTGATTCGTGTGTGTCCCAGGCCACCGGTGCTGCTCTACCTTCCCCCCCCCCCCCCCAAGGCCACCGGTGCTGCTCAATACCCCCCCCCAAAAAAAAAAACCCCAGCATCGCCCCCCCCCCCCCCAGCGGTCCGGCATCTCCCACTCACAGAAACACAATCCCATACCCCGATCTAGCACCAGCACTAACGCACAGGACATGCCGGTGCTGGTGCCCGAAGATTCTGCCTCTTGCCTGGGCTGGGCCTTGAGCATCTGCACATGCTCACAGCCTTCTGGATCTCCAAAAATATCAGCAAGAGTGGGAGCCAGGCGGCCATGAGCATGCGCAGATGCTCAAGAATCAGCCCAGGCAAGAGGCAGGAACTTCGAGCACCAGCACATCCTGTGTGTTGGTGCTGGTGCCAGATCGGGGTAAGGGATTGTGTTTGGGCGCGCGGGTGGGGGATGCCAGATCGTGGTGTGTGGGGGGGGGCGACACGAGCGGGGGAGAGGCGATGCCAGATCGCGGGGGGGTGGGGGGTGCCGGATTATGGGGGTGGCTCACAAATTGAGACAACGCTCGGTTTGCGAGGCACGATTTGCAGGAAGGTTTTGCTCATCTTGCAAAACACTCGCAAACCGCGTTACTCGTAAACTGAGGTTTGACTGTATATATAAAGTTTTTTAAACATTAGGAGTATTCTGTGTGCAAAAATCCTTGTAGCACTCACTGTAGTTCCTGTTAAAGTGACTCCCTCTGCTATTTTTATATTTGCTCATACTGAGGGTTTTGTTAAAGTGACCTCATCTGCCGTTCTTATATTTGCTCATATTTAGACCTGCATCCATATTGCAAGTGTGCAGAAACCCTGGCAGCACACACTGTTTCCTAAGCAAAAGTTTGTCACTGAATTGCTGAGGGTTTTGTTAAAGTGACCCATCTGCCATTCAGCACAGTTACTTACCGTAACAGGTGTTATCCAGGGACAGCAGGCAGATATTCTTAACGCATGGGTCACCGATGGAGCCCCGGCACGGACACTTTTTACTAGAAAGTTCTAGTTGGCTGCACCGCGCATGCGCGAGTGCCTTCCCGCCCGACGGAGGAGTGTGTGGTCCCCAGTTAAGATAAGCCAGCTAAGAAGCCAACCCGGGGAGGTGAGTGGGTCGTAAGAATATCTGCCTGCTGTCTGCTGCTGTCTGCTGCTGTCTGTCTGCTGCTGTCTGCTGCTGCCTGCTGCTGTGTAAGTGGATAACACCTGTTACGGTAAGTAACTGTGCTTTATCCCAGGACAAGCAGGCAGCATATTCTTAACGCATGGGTGACCTCCAAGCTAACAGAGAGGGAGGAGGGATGGTTGGCCATTAGGAAAATAAATTGTGTAACACAGATTGGCCGAAGTGCCCATCCCGTCTGGAGAAGGTATCCAGACAGTAGTGAGTAGTGAACGTGTGAACTGAGGACCAAGTGGCAGCCTTGCAGATTTCCTCGATGGGCGTGGAACGGAGGAAAGCCACAGAAGCAGCCATAGCTCTGACCCTGTGGGCCGTGAAAGCACCTTCCAGTGAGAGACCGGCCCGAGCATAACAGAACGCAATGCAGGCAGCAAGCCAGTTGGAAAGCGTCCGTTTGGAGACAGGACGACCTAGACGGTTAGGGTTGAAGGACAAAAGGAGCTGAGGAGACGAGCGGTGAGCCATGGTGTGGTCAAGGTTACATTACATTACATTACATTAGTGATTTCTATTCCGCTTGTACCTTGCGGTTCAAAGCGGATTACATAAGATGAAGCTGGACATTTCCAGGAGGGTACATGACAATTAGGGTAAGACATAGTAACAGAATGAGTATAGACTTAGTAACATTGGATGAAAGCAGTTATATTGCATTACATATCAAATCTTTTTCCAGGCGTTGGTAGGTAATATGATTCGGAAGGGTGAATTAGGTTCCATTTTTTTTTTTGGTCGGTTGAGGGTATGGTGCCAGGGAGTGGGTAAACCTGGTCGGTGTACGTGGAAGAGGAGAGGGAGATTAGGTGTTTTGAATATGCTTTTTGAAAAGTAAAAGTATGCTTTTTGAAAAAGGTAATAAGCAAGGGCACGCTTACAGTCCAGCGTGTGCAGTGCCTGTTCCCCAGGATGAGAATGGGTTTTTGGGAAAAAGACAGGTAACACAATGGACTGGTTAAGATGAAAATCCGAGACCACCTTGGGGAGGAATTTCGGATGGGTACGCAGAACCACCTTGTCATGGTGAAAAACAGTGAAAGGTGGGTCGGCAACCAGTGCATGCAACTCACTAACCCTCCTGGCAGAGGTGATGGCAATGAGGAAAAGCACCTTCCATGTAAGAAATTTGAGGGAGGTTGTGGCAAGAGGCTCAAACGGAGGTTTCATTAGAGCCGATAGAACCACATTCAGGTCCCAGACGACTGGAGGAGGCTTCAGAGGTGGTTTGACATTGAAGAGGCCTCTCATGAACCGGGAAACCAGAGGGTGAGCCGTGAGAGGTTTTCCAAGGATAGGCTCATGAAATGCAGTGATGGCAATGAGGTGGACTCTGATTGAGGTGGACTTGAGTCCAGCATCGGATAGAGAGAGCAAATAGTCCAGAACAGTTTCCACCGCCAATGAGGTGGGATCGTGGTGATGTAGTAGACACCAAGAGGAGAACCGGGTCCACTTCTGATGGTAACACTGGAGGGTGGCTGGTCTCCTGGAGGCATCCAAAATACGACGGACAGGCTGAGACAGATTTTCTGGAGAGGTCAGCCCGAGAGAAACCAAGCTGTCAGGTGGAGCGAAGACAGATTGGGATGCAGTAGAGACTGATGCTGCTGTGTAAGTAGAGTAGGAAACAGAGGAAGAGGAATGGGTTCCCTGGCACTGAGCAGGAGCAGGAGGGAGAACCAATGTTGACGAGGCCACCGAGGGGCGATGAGAATCATGGTTGCTCTGTCCCTGCGTAGTTTGAACAATGTCCGCAACATCAGAGGCAGTGGAGGAAAGGCATAGAGGAACCGATCCGTCCAGTCGAGCAGGAATGTATCCGGGGCCAGACGATGAGGAGAGAAGAGTCTGGAACAGAACTGGGGTAGCTGATGGTTGTGAGGAGCTGCAAAGAGGTCCACCTGAGGAGTGCCCCACTGAGCAAAAATGGAGCGGAGTGTGGGAGGATCCAGGGTCCACTCGTGAGGTTGAAGGATGCGGCTGAGATTGTCGGCCAGGGAGTTCTGTTTGCCCTGGATATAGACAGCCTTGAGGAAGAGGCTGCGGGCCGTGGCCCAGGTCCAGATGCGGATGGCCTCCTGACAGAGGAGGGGAGATCCGGTGCCGCCTTGCTTGTTTATGTAGTACATGGCGACTTGGTTGTCTGTACACAGGAGTATAACCTGAGGGTAGAGAAGGTGCTGGAAGGCCTTGAGGGCATAGAACATGGCCTGGAGTTCCAGGAAATTGATGTGATGTTGACGCTCCTGAGGGGTCCAGAGTCCCTGAGTGCGAAGTTCTCCCAGGTGAGCTCCCCATGCATAGGGGGAGGCATCTGTGGTTATGATCATGGAGTGAGGGGGTAGATGAAAGAGTAGACCCCTGAAAAGATTGGAGGAGTTCAACCACCATTGAAGAGATTGCTGAAAAGACGATGTCACAGAGATGGGATGAGAAAGAGGATCCGTGGTCTGTGACCATTGGTTGGCTAGAATCCATTGAGGTGTCCTGAGGTGGAGTCACGCCAGAGGAAGCACATGGACCGTCGAGGCCATGTGGCCCAGGAGGACCATCATCTGCCGAGCTGGAATGGAGTGACGAAGGAGCACCTGACGGCAGAGGTGGAGCAGGGTTCGTTGGCGGTCGGAGGGGAGAAACGCCCTCATCAGAGTGGTGTCGAGAACGGCTCCAATGAACTGAAGTCGCTGTGTGGGAAGCAGTTGCGACTTGGGGTAGTTGATCTCGAACCCCAGGAGATGGAGGAAGGAGATGGTGTGCTGAGTGGAGATGTAGGTGCTTTTACCAACCAATCGTCCAAGTAGGGGAACACCTGGAGGTTGTGAGACCTGAGAAAGGCCGCCACCACAATAAGGCACTTGGTGAACACCCTGGGCGATGATGCGAGGCCAAAGGGTAGCACTTTGTACTGATAGTGGCGGTGCTGTATCTGAAATCGGAGGTAGCGACGTGAATGCAGATGGATTGGAATGTGAGTGTAGGCCTCTTTGAGGTCCAGGGAACATAGCCAGTCGTGTTGAGAGAGAAGAGGATAAAGCGTGGCCAAGGAGAGCATTCTGAACTTTTCCTTGACCAGGCACTTGTTGAGGTCCCGGAGATCGGGGATGGGACGAAGGTCTCCTGTCTTCTTGGGAACTAGGAAGTAGCGGGAGTAGAATCCCTGACCCCTTTGGTCTGTGGGAACCTCTTCGATGGCATTGAGAAGAAGGAGGGATTGGACCTCCCTTAGGAGGAGAAGGGACTGGGAGGAGTGAGACGCAGACTATTGGAGGATTGTCTGGTGGAAGATTCTGGAAGTTGAGAGAGTAGCCGTGGCGAATGATGTTGAGGACCCACAGGTCTGATGTGATGACCTCCCAACGGTTGAGGAAGAGTTGGAGGCGTCTTCCGATTGGTTGAGGGAGAGGTAATGATGGTGGGAGACTGGCTATGCCCTGGAGAAAGAAGTCAAAAGGGCTGAGATGGTTTTGACGGAGGAAGAGGCTTGGCAGGTTGGTGAGATTGAGAGCGAGCTTGAGTGTGTTGTTGCTGCTTGTGTGTAAGTCTCCGAGGCTGCTGCTGGGGCGGGTTGAGAGGTCTGGCCGAGAACCTGCGCTGGTAAGAGGACTGTGGTCTGTAAGGACGAGCAGGTGGAGCCTTCTTTTTAGGTTTCACCAGAGTGTCCCATCTGGTCTCATGGGCTGAGAGCTTCTGGGTGGTTGAATCCAGGGACTCCCCAAAAAGTTCATCCCCAAGACAGGGTGCGTTAGCTAGGCGGTCTTGGTGGTTGATGTCCAGATCAGATACCCTCAGCCAGGCCAGACGCCGCATGGCAACAGCTATGGCAGATGCTCGGGAGGTCAGCTCAAATGAATCATAAATAGAGATCACCATGAATTTCCGCAGTTGAAGGAGGCTGGAAATTTGTTGTTCAAAGAGTGGAACTTTGCGTTCAGGGATGTATTTTTGTAGGGCCGATAGTTGTTGTACAAGATGCTTCATATAAAATGAGAAGTGAAATGTGCAATTGTTCGCCCTATTGGCTAGCATCGCATTTTGATAAAGGCGTTTGCCAAACTTATCCATCGTTTTGCCTTCTCTGCCAGGAGGGGTGGAGGCATAAACACTGGAGCCCTGAGTTTTCTTTAATGTAGACTCAACTAGGAGAGACTCATGGGGCAATTGAGGTTTGTCAAAACCTGGAATTGGGATGACCCTGTATAGACTATCTAGTTTACGAGGGGCTCCGGGGATGGTGAGTGGATTCTCCCAGTTTTTATAAAAAGTTTCCCGCAGTATGTCATGGACGGGTAACTTGAGAAATTCTTTGGGAGGTTGTTCAAAATCCAAGGCATCCAGAAAGGCCTGGGACTTTTTAGAGTCGGACTCTAAAGGAATAGAAAGAGCCGCCGACATCTCCCTGAGGAACCTGGTGAAAGAGGATTGCTCAGGCTTAGAAGTGGATATCGGGCGCTTGAGGGTTCCTCGTCTGTTGACGATGCGTCCTCCTCGGTACCGGGTGGGGATTCTTCCCATAAGTCCGGGTCTCTGATATCAGTGTGCGCACGCCGAGATATCGGGATGGAAGGCTCGGTGTGGTGGGTCTTAGAAAGAGACTTGCCAGAGCGCATTGAGACGGTACCGGGAGAGGAAGACCGGTGCTGATCCCGGTCCCGGGAAGAGTGGTGCCGGTCTCGGTCCCGGGGAGACCGGTGCCCTTCCTGGTCCCGAGGAGGATCGGCTGTAGCGCAGGTCTGAACTACAGGATGAGCACGGAGTGGTTCAGCCGAGAGGACTGGCATGGAAGTGTTGAGTGGCACCGAGGGAGTGGACACCGGTGGGACGGTGCGAGGCTCGGGCCGGTCTGGTACCGAAAGGAGTGGTGCCAAAAGGGTCGGTAACAGGTGCTGGAGTTGTTACTGCAGCTGTTCCTGCAATTTGTCTTGGAGTATGGCCGCGATGCGGTCATCCAGGGGTGGCACCGGTACCGCTTTTTTCTTTTTCGGTTCCATAGGTGCTGCTCCACGCCCCGGCGATGAGGAGGCCGATGACGAGGCACTCACCGAGATCGGGGTCGGCGTGAGGCCGGGAGGACCGGCGTCGCCACTGTGGTAGGTGGGCGCTCAAGGGAGGTGGAAGGCTTCTTAGCCGGCTTATCCTGGTGCCAGCGACCCCGAGGAAGGATCGGGCGTCGTCGAAGTAGTCGGTGCCATCTTTTGCGGTACCGTCGACGTCGCGGCAGGCTTCCTAGCAGATCCGGTACCGAAAAGGATGTTCTGCTGGATCTGCCGATTCTTTAAAGTACGTTTCTTAAGAGTGGCACAGCGGGTGCAGGTGTCAGCCCGATGCTCTGGACCCAAACACTGTAGGCACCAATTGTGTGGGTCAGTGAGGGAGATCGGGCGTGCACACCACTGGCACTTCTTAAAGCCCAGTTGCGGGGGCATGAAGGGAAACACGGCCTCCGCAAAATCAAAACCGGAGGCCTGTATGGTGACAACAGGCCCCGCTGGGGCCGGTTTCAAAAATCGAGAAAATCGAGAGATTTTTTTTTTTTTTTTTTTAATTCGAAGAAAAAGAGAACCCGAAGTGGGAAAAAGAGAAAAAAAAAAGAGAAAAAAACGCGAGTGGGAAGGCAAAAAGGATGTTTTCAACGGCCGTTGAAACCACATGCGACTTCGCTCCGCGGAAACGAAGAAACTGGGGACCACGCACTCCTCCGTCGGGCGGGAAGGCACTCGCGCATGCGCGGTGCGGCCAACTAGAACTTTCTAGTAAAAAGTGTCCGTACCGGGGCTCCGTCGGTGACGTCACCCATGCGTTAAGAATATGCTGCCTGCTTGTCCTGGGATAACCTTTTTTTTTGTTCATATCTTGCCCTGTCGTAGTGCAAGTGTGCATTGAATATACAACAAGCTCCCACTTTCCCACTCAAAAGTCTTATTCATAGGTACTTTAATTTTTTCCAAACGTTTTATCAACATGAGTAAAAGAAGTGTTCAGAAATCAACACTGCTCAGTTATTTCAGAAAAGAGACGCCACAAACTAATGAAGGTGCATCATCAATTCCCAATGTGGCAATTTCAGACAAAGACATTGCAGAGGCTGGTCCATCAGGGGAAATCTCTTCAGGACACACTTTGCCAATTGATAAATCTAAGCACCGCTTATTCGGCATAAACAATGGTTTAAAGATTTTGATTGGCTAATCTAATATAATAAAACGCTAGGCCGCACATGCGCACTTCCTATGTGTGCGCCGGTTTTCCGTGAGCTGTAGCGACACATAGGAAGTGCGCATGCGCGGCTTACGGTCTGTCCTGCTCCCTGTTGAAAGACGCACCGGTTGCCGCCTCTCCGCTCTCTCTTCCTCCCCCCCCCCCCCCCCCCGAGGCGGATGTCGACCACGGCAGCTAAACCCGGAAAGGACAGATTAACTGTGCCGCTCACATAAAAAGCCAACCCTTCCGGCTTTTAAGTTGGGCACTGCTTCTCCTGCGGCGTGGCGGCCCGAATCGGATGTCGACCGCCTCCTTTCCCTCCCCCACAACCCGGGCAGAGGCGCAGCCGACAAACCTACCCAGAGCCGGAAACGAAACGCCGAGGTAATCTCGCTGTGGGAGGGGCGGATGGGAGGGTCAATGGGGTCGGATGCACGGTGGCGGGGTAGACGGAAACAGGCTGATCACAGGTTCTACTGCACAGGGGGGATGGGAGGGGGGTACAAATTTAAAGATGCTGCTCATTGGGTCTACTACACAGGGGGATGGGAGGGAGGCAGGCAGGCTGGCTTCGGGAGTGGGGTTGGCTCAAAGTCTGGAAGGCAGTGAGGGGGACA